>NC_140172.1:80659050-81259050 GCF_963971535.1 Notolepis coatsorum | reverse complement strand
CGATTCATAAGGGGGAGCTCCCGTAGCTCACCGCATATCTCGGCGCCATTTCTGCGTCAGGGAAAACCGTGCTCGTCACGGATCTGGGGGACACGAGTTCGATTCCCGGACCCGCCGTCATTTCTCAGAATGTCTTCCCCTGCTCTACATCCCATTTCAACCTGTTTCTGTCGGTCATGCTTGACCAGAAAAAGCGATAAACGCTAAAAAATAAAGTTTTAAAAAAGAAAACGATTCATAAATCAGCCGAAAAATTACAACGTGTTTTGTGTATTCCACTAAAGGGCTATTATCGCGGATTTCTCTGGAATTACTAGAAATCTCCAAAACTATACTCTTATTCAAAACGGTATAAAACGGAAATGTACAGATGAAAAAACAATCCGTTTCGTACATGTTGACTGCAAGCAAGTCATTGATAAGCGACGGGTGTATTAGACCCATAGCCATAATTTAAGATATAGTTTAAGCGTTCGCAAATATCCCCGTCCTCCCATTGACTAAAGCGCTGGCACGGAAAGGGCCATCAGCAGAGGGCGCTGTTGGCCCGGAATGAGTTAAACTTAATCCATATTTTTAGTCCAGGACTAATGTTAAAATTAATCCATGTTTTTAGTCCAGGACTAACGTTAACGCTTAATCCATGTTTTTAGTCCAGGACTAACATTAAATTTAATCCATGTTTTTAGTCCAGGACTAACGTTAAGATTAATCCATGTTTTTAGTCCAGGACTAACGTTAAGATTAATCCATGTTTTTAGTCCAGGACTAACGTAAAGCTTAATCCATGTTTTTAGTCCAGGACTAACGTTAAACTTAATCCATGTTTTTAGTCCAGGACTAACGTTAACTCTTAATCTATGTTTTTAGTCCAGGACTAGCTTTCTGTGAAACTGGCTCGTAAATTCTTAAACTGAATGGAATTCCCTTCCAAGAGTCTCTTCAGAATGAATTAGTGTTACAATGAAAGCTTCTTTGTTCAAAGCAACATTCCTCCTAACAGGCTCTGACTGTGAAATGGTTAAAACATGTCTGCCTTTATATATATAGCCATAAAAACACACAAAGCTTTATAAAAAAATTATATGTAAACAGACTTAAATCATACAAAATTCAACTGAATAGGACATATTTATAAAATAATCCCAATGCATACTTTGGGGTAACAACAACTCAACAATACATCCTTCTCATATCCCACCCTGATCCAACCTATCAGGACATTAGAGGCTACTGAAGGAGATACAGTACCTCTAAATACTGCTCTTCTTTTTGATCACAGGCATGTAGATACATTTCAAATTGAGGTGAAGAAAAACTATTTTCAAATAGAAAATACTAAAAATGGCTTAAAACAGGCCTCAGGTTTGAAGCCATTTTATTTGTTCACTTGCTCTTTCTTTCAGCAAAGCTAAGCAACTGTGAAAATTAACAAACTAAACATCAGCCAATAGCTACAGTTAAAAAGATACAATGACATTCTGAACCAGGCACATGTCACTATGTGGGGTTAAACGTTTCTGTATTTGGTCTGAAATGGCTGTAGAATCCACCTGGCTGCTACTAACAGCACCCATTGGTTTGAATGAGGAATGCTAACAAATGATAAGAAGCGGTTATTCCAGAATGATATGAAGAGGATGGGATGAAGCTGGGAGATGACTTCTGACAGCACCATTGGCCTCCCAGATGACTTCTGACAGCGCCATTTGCCTCCCAGTGGTAAAGACTACTTTTGACCATGCCATTTGCTTCCCAGTGGTTTTCTGACAATGCTGGCCCATCCTGGCCTTGTCGTTCTAACCGGTATGGTATTATTATTAAATATATTAGGGAGGCAGCAGGATCAACTCACTTTCAATTCAATTAATTTGGGAAGTGGATTTTCTTTCAAATTCAAATATACATGTGGCATGAAAAGGTTGTAGCATCCAACCTACTGACAGGTAAAGGTTGTAGCATCCAACCTACTGACAGGAGGTAACCCTAAAGGTTGTACCATCCAACCTACTGACAGGTTGTACCATCCAACCTACTGACAGGTTGTACCATCCAACCTACTGACAGGTTGTACCATCCAACCTACTGACAGGTAAAGGCTGTACCATCCAACCAACAGGTAACCATAACCCTGACAAGTAAATGGCTGTTCTATCAGCATGTACATACATCTCAGTTAAAAGTTAACTGATTGAATTGAAAGTGAACTGATCCCAACCCTGAATGATTTCCCCATGATCTGGCAAGTGACTGGTAAAGGAAAAATAACTAGAATTCAAAATGTCATGGTATAATTTCTTTCCAAAGCACTATGTATGTGGGTTAGGCTGTGGCCAGTGTTGTAGTCAAGGACTCAGACTCGAGTTGGACTTGAGCACTGATGACTCCGACTTGGACTCGAGCATTGACTGCATTCAGACTTGTTAATTGATAAATAGTTAGTTATTTATTATATATATTTTTTTGTAATAGGCCCTAAATATTGATGGCTATAATAATACCGTAACATTATCATTTTGTGCAAGGGCCGACACGTGTGTTCCACCTACATGCGGATTCATGTCAATACCCTCATTTTCAGTACTTAACCACATAAGCATTGGGGCAGCCCGACGGCGGGCCATCGTGCACACGTCGCGGCACTTTGCCCTCGTCTGTCGGTCTGCGTTTTCACCGATCAACCAATACATACATTGTTGGAAAGTTGAATTTGCTGACTTACGACCATCACCCCACTCAACTAATTGCGTGCTTCCAGTCTCGAGTTACAAGACAAAACATCCGACAAGCTTCATTTAACAAGCCGTTCTGACGAGTGACCACGTCCGGTTTGGTTGGGTCCTGAACGGACCAGTCACCGCTGATGGCGGAAATGATTGACCACCGTTGTAGCCAATAAAATTCTGGAGCGAACGCTATCCCATGCGGGGGCTGATCGCAACAAGAAAGGGAAGTCCTTTGTTTTGACTAGAACCACGGAATAAATGGAAGCAGACGGCCATTTTGGATAATCATGCCGAATTAACGCCGGTACACACATTACAAAAACCTTTGTAAAACACATTTTCCGTGGGATTGTTATAAACTTTGGACCTGTATTAGATAAGACTTCAGGCTATGGTTACTCTATTTTATTAGCACTCAGAGTGGTTCTTCTTTGTTGTGGAAGAAGGATCAGAATGTTTCCTTTCAAAAAGAGACCAGATCCATGCATGTGCTATAAGTATAAAGTATAATAAATCGCAAATGACTGAGGCGGCTGGGTGGCGCAGCAGACTAAGTGCTTGTCACCAACGCGATAGACACTGGTATCGAATCCAGCTGTCAGCGTTGCCTCCGGCTTGGCCGGCCGTCATACTGGCTCAATTGGCAGAGTCAGCGGGAGGGAAGCCGGTGGGTGGTAATCTGGTTGTTGTAAACAGCGACTCCTACTCCTCGGTCAGGGCGCCTGCACAGCGAGGAAGGGAGATGGTGAGGGTAGTGTGAGCCTCCCACACGTTACACCTCACCAATGAGAGTCCGCGCTGGCAGGTGAAAAGAAGTGGCTGGCTGACTCTGCATGTATCGGAGGGGACATGTGATAGTATCTATCAACCCTCCCTAGAACGACCAGTGGGGGGCACATGTGAGCAACGGCCAGGAAGGGGAGGGGGGAATTGGCATGACTAAATTGGGATGGGATAAAATCAAAGAAAAACAGGAGAAAAAGTGGATAAAAAAAAAGAAAACGCAAATTACTTTGGGTATGCAATCATCAGGCGTGTTGTGCAAAACTAGCCCCATTTTTGCCAATATGTGGTTAACATGCCTAAAAAGACGCCCTGAATCGTGAGTTTGCTTACACGGATTTTACATTAAAAAAAAACGGCAAGAGAGCACTTCTAGATATTCGATATATAAACAGAGTGACTATTGAAGAGAAGACCGGGACAACCTCAAACTTCAACAGCCATCTGTGGAGTGGACTCAACCTTGATGACTTGGACTCAGACTCGGACTAGAGTAATGGGGACTCGACTCGGACTTGACTCTAGCTCTTCTTTGGTGACTCGGACTCGAACACTGGGGACTCGAGACGGACTAGAGATTTAGTGACTCGACTACGACACTGGCTGTGGCTACATTGATCAGCACTATGTATCTGGTTATGCTCTGGCTACATTGATCAGTACTATGTATTTGGGTTATGCTCTGGCTACATTGATCCACTGTATCTGTCCGTCTACATCTGTTTTGAATTAATTTTCAATGAGTATCCATTTGTTGGACAAGGACAACGCTGTGTTCGTCTCCGCAAGATTTGTGTCCGTTTTGACAAGCAGAAAAGTTTGGAGCTTGAACTTTTGGAACTTATGGATACCAACCGCAAAGCCGTCGTTTCTGCAACTTGAATGATTATGTTCTAATTTGAAAATAAACCAACGGACAGTAATGCCTTCTAGATCAACGTAGCTACAGCCTTGGTGGCATGGTATATTCCTTCATCTTTCCACATCATCAATGTAGCTAGAGCCTTGGTGGCATGGTATATTCCTTCATCTTTCCACATCATCAATGTAGCTAGAGCCTTGGTGTCATGATATATTCATATTTCTAGACATCTGGCTATAGATCCAGAAAGCAGAAAGTATTGATTCCTCATGTTACAAATCTTATGGCATTTCCACATTTGCTTCCTTTCAGAAAGAACAATATGTTTCCCAACTCGTCAAGAACACTGCTCCCCTACACCCATCAAATATATAATTAAATATATCTACTGAATACATGTGAAAACTACAGACGACCGGGTGTAGGAGACAGAGGGTAAATGGTTTAATGTGTTAAGAGACAGAGAGTTGAAGAGATGTCTTCTGATCAATAGATGAATGACACAAGGTTAGTGATTAGTAAGAGAGAGAGACAGAGACAGAGAGAGATAGAGAGACAGAGAGATGAAGTGAAGAAAGAATGAGAAAAGGAGAAAACAAGATCAGAGAAGGAAGCAATGACGAGAGCAAACACCCCAGTGGTTGTCAGCTGAACAGAGGAGGGACAGAGGTGACACCCAGGGAGTGACAATCAGGAAGTGACACCCAGGAAGTGACAACCAGGAAAGTAGTGGCCTGAGTCTTTGCCAGCACACCAGGAATGGTAGAGGAGCTGTTTTGGATTGGTGGGAGAGAGAAGGCCAGAAGGGGGGGCACGACAAGGAGAAGGGAGGTGGAGGAATAACCTCCATGGCTTAGGCCTGAAGAAAAGAGAGAGAAACAGACAAAAAAGACAAACGGTACACATTGTAAGATTAAGAGTTCAATGATAAGAGATGCCTACTCTATATAGATTGTATAATGGGAGATCAAGAGGGGGCGAGTACAATCCACTGAATGAGCAGAGGAAATCTGATTGGATAGGCTGATTGGTTGTCATGGCAGGAATAATCAACAAGGAAGTAGATTAGTTCCACACAGAAAAGGAAAATGCATGTGAAGCTAGCCTAGAGAGCATGCAAACAAATAGAGAAATACAGAGAAGCAGTTAGCCTAGCATGCAAACAAATAGAGAAATACACAGAAGCAGTTAGCCTAGCGCACATCACAGCCATGGACACGTCAAAACATGCATTTTACCAAGAGCACATATATGTTCATGATACCACAAACATGCACGCATGCTAGCTTTACCATGCACTACTACTGCCATTTCTAGACTGTTGTCTAATCCAGTGTTTCTAACCCTAACCCCACTACTGGGCTGATATTAAAACTGATACTGATATAGTATAACACTAAAATAAATGTAAAGTAGCCAGCCCAGCAACCAAGTAAACAACAAGACCACAGGTTGAGAAACAATAGTCTAATGTCAACTTTAGTCTATTTATGACCAGGCACAGACTTTAAGTCTTGTTGAGCAATCTTCAATTTTATTATAATATTTTTTTACACAATATGAAAGTACAGGTTCAGGATATAACCGTAAAAATCTATAAAATATGTATCCTATTATACTGTATGTATATATTTTCTTTTTGCAAGAATAGAAAGATAGATTTGGTCATAATTATTCCTTTCCATTAACATTATGATATATTCACCTTAGAATAAACTGAGTAGCATAGATTTTTGCTAGGGGGGTTGGGTTTCTTCATTGAGTACTTATCCTTATCATTAGGGCCCAAGTATCTTGTGTTTTATTATAAATAGGGGGAGTGGGTTTTGGGTGGAGTGAAGCCTGGTCTGGCTCTTGAGGGTAGTCTTCCTAGGTTCTGGGTGGAGTGAAGCCTGGTCTGGCTCTTGAAGATGGTCTTCCTAGGTTCTGGGTGGAGTGAAGCCTGGTCTGGCTCTTGAAGATGGTCTTCCTAGGTTCTGGGTGGAGTGAAGCCTGGTCTGGCTCTTGAAGATGGTCTTCCTAGGTTCTGGGTGGAGTGAAGCCTGGTCTGGCTCTTGAAGATGGTCTTCCTAGGTTTTGAGTCACCACCATCCTCTCTTCTCAGTCCTCAGAATAAACTGAGTAGCATAGATGTGTGGCAAGGGGATTGGGTTTCTTCATTGAGCGTTTATCCTTATTAGGGCACAAGTATCTTGTGTTTCATTATATCCTGATGTTTCTAGACAACAAGGATGCTGCCAGCTTGGCGCTTTTGTAATTCCACTTCTTATATGTGTGCAACTCAGTATCTAGAAAGAGATTATATTAACCTTCACGGTATCTAGAAAGAGATATTACCCTTCACAATATCTAGAAAGAGTCCCAATACAACCATCTACATTCCAATACAATCCTCTAAATCGCAATACAACCACTCTCTACACCCCAATATAATCCTCTACACCCCAATATAATCCTCTACATCTCAATACAACCCTCTACATCTCAATGCAACCTTCTACATCAACACAACCACTCTCTACACCCCAATATAATCCTCTACATCTCAATAAAACCCTATATATCTCAATACAACTATCTACATCTCAATACAATCATCTGCATCTCAATACAACCCATGCTATATTTTATGTTTGTATGCCAGTGGTGATGTTCCAAACAAAATTTCGTTGTACCAACAATGACAATAAAGATTCTATTCTATTCTATTCCATCTCAATACCAACGTATTTTTCACCATTAGTATTCTGTTCATTTCGTATTGCATTTTGTTTACTTCGTAATGTATAGAGCTTGCTTAATTTGTATTTTGTGTCTATGCCTCATTTCTGGCTTATTTTTCCCCTTCCTGATATCTGCCAACAGCGCTGTCAGGAGTGCAGACTGCTCCGCGAGCCAAATGCACTGGAGCAAACTCCACACATAATGGGCGTGTCTGCGCTGGTATCTCATCCGCGCAATGTCCTTAGTGGATAGCTTGCAAAGACGGAGCAGATACCACGCGCAAACCCTGCGCAGTTAAGGGTGCAATTCCCACCGCGCAATCCATTCTTAGTGGATCCCGCCCTTAGTAATGTACCTCAACAACCTGGAGTGGCTACATGGCTAGTAGCAATCATCTCTATCCCTGCCTGCTGCCTCATCTCTATCCCTGCCTGCTGCCTCATCTCTATCCCCGTCTGCTGCCTCATCTCTCTCTATCCCCGTCTGCTGCCTCATCTCTATCCCTGTCTGCTACCTCGTCTCTATCCCTGTCTGCTGCCTCATCTCTATCCCTGTCTGCTACCTCATCTCTATCCGTCCGCTGGTTTATCTCTATCCCTGTCTGCTACCTCATCTCTATCCGGCCGCTGGTTTATCTCTATCCCTGTCTGCTACCTCATCTCTATCCGTCCGCTGGTTTATCTCTATCCCTGTCTGCTACCTCATCTCTATCCGTCCGCTGGTTTATCTCTATCCCTGTCTGCTACCTCATCTCTATCCGGCCGCTGGTTTATCTCTATCCCTGTCTGCTACCTCATCTCTATCCGTCCGCTGGTTTATCTCTATCCCTGTCTGCTACCTCAATGATGTTGATGTTTATGTTTTAATGATAACAATCAAATAAGAGTATGTATCTTTAATGTGTTCCTTACGGGAATTGCTTTTGAAATATTCAGCCTTCCTACTGTCTCAATGAAGAACCTTCTCTCCCATGTCTCCCCTACTCCGTCTCCCTCTCAGCCTTCCTACTGTCTCAATAAAGAACCTTCTCTCCTGTGTCTCCCCTACTGTGTCTCCCTCTCAGCCTTCCTACTGTCTCAATAAAGAACCTCCTCTCCTGTGTCTCCCCTACTCCCTCTCAGCCTTCCTACTGTCTCAATAAAGAAACTCCTCTCCTGTGTCTCCCCTACTCCGTCTCCCTCTCAGCCTTCCTACTGTCTCAATAAAGAACCTTCTCTCCCATGTCTCCCCTATTCTGTTTCCCTCTCAGCCTTCCTACTGTCTCAATGAAGAACCTTCTCTCCTGTGTCTCCCCTACTCCGTCTCCCTCTCAGCCGTCCTACCGTCTCAATAAAGAACCCCCTCGCCTGTGTCTCAGCCTTACTACTGTCTCAATAAAGAACCTCCTCTCCTGTGTCTCCCCTACTCTGTCTCCCTCTCAGCCTTCCTAGTCTCAATAAAGAACCTCCTCTCCTGTGTCTCCCCTACTGCGTCTCCCTCTCAGCCTTCCTACTGTCTCAATAAAGAACCTCCTCTCCTGTGTCTCTACTCTGTCCTCCTCTCAGCCTTCCTACTGTCTCAATAAAGAACCTCCTCTCCTGTGATTCTCAGCCTCCCTGCTGTGTCTCCTCACCCGCTCCTTTTGAACAGATTAGTAGGTGAAGGGGTCTTTATTATGGTGGTCTCATGTTTCTCTTTGTGTTTAGAAGCATTAACAGCAACACGTCATACAACCACTCATTAAAACAAGACACTGGCATCTCATTCGCAAGCACTGAACAGAACATTGAATTAAATCAAAAGAAACCAAAAAAACACGAAGGACTAGTCCAGAACAAACAGACACTCAATCAGCATTATATATTTGACTAAATCGATGTCCAGTTGACACTTGAAGGAATAGGGTACATTGGTACAGATACACATTGAGACGCTCCAACTACAGACCCAGCTAGGACTGAACAGAATGTCTGTTTTAACCAGACCCAGGTGGGCCTGAACAGAATGTCTGTTTTAACCAGACCCAGCTGGGCCTGAACAGAATGTATGTTTTAACCAGACCCAGGCTGGGCCTTGAACAGTGTCTGTTTTAACCAGGGCCAGCTAGGACTGAACAGAATGTCTGTTTTAACCAGACCCAGCTAGGACTGAACAGAATGTCTGTTTTAACCAGACCCAGCTAGGACTGAACTTTTGATAGGGCAGAATTTTGAAAGATTATGTCTTTTGATTTCAATAAGAAGATGTAAGGGCATCAAGCTTCATTATATTGGATTCTTACAACAGAAAACAATATTTCCTTGTTCATGGCCATTTCTAATCCCTGGGCATGGTCTGATTCTGTTCGGAAAGGTCGATGTCATGGACTGATGGTCAAACAGTAATTTATCATTTGCATAATGATGTGCTTTAACTAGGGCTGTCCCCGACTAAGGATTTGGATAGTCGACTTTGATTGGCCGAAATCAACTACGACTACCCCCCAGAATGCAAAAAATATATATATATATTAATATAAAAAAATCATTCCATTTGGGCTGTGGGGGGTGCTTAATGTCTGAAGGAGTCGACTGAAGGGTTCTTGTCCTCTGCGAAAGCATGCAATTGGTGCACTGATGGATACATCTTGATATTTGTCTAGTCTAGTGTGTTCATTAGATGGGTGAAATCCTCTTTCAGTACCTTCAGTGTTTTCTTAGGCAGTTAGCCTCACTGGTATGGGCGCCATTAGCGTTAGCCATGCGTCTAGGCCTCTTTGCTTTTGAAAAATATAATAATAATAATCAGCAGTCGACTACGGCTCCTTTCGATCGATTAGTCGACTATTCGACTAATCGGGGTCAGTCCTAGCTTTAACACACGACATGCGAGAACAAAGGGTGTTCTGTACCAGTCAACCCTATGTCTTCAATAAGGCCAGCGGGCCTGGGGTCACGGAGCTGTAGGGGTCACGGAGCTGTAGGGGTCACGGAGCTGTAGTGGATCTGTACTCACCCCATTCCACTCCACGCCCATACTCACTTCCTCTCCGGTCTCCGAGCCACCGCTCTCGTACTTGACGCCGGACAGACTCTCTCTGCTCCTCCGTCTCTCTCCGTCTCCATCCTTCAGGATCTCCACCACGCGTGTTTGGTGGATGGGGTCGATGCCCTGGTGGTGGAGGAGGCAAAGTGTTTTTAGAAATAATCTTCCTGGACTTTTACTTTTAAAACATTGTTCAATATTACACTTACTGTAGATTTCTGTATATATTTTTTTTATATTAGAATGTACAGATGCAGCTCAATAAATTAGAATATCGTGGAAAAGTCCATTTATTTCACCGCATTGATGCAGTAATTTGTGCAAAAGGAGCCCCAACTAAGTACTGAGTGAACGTAGGCTCAGGCTGACATTTCTATATTAAATATATATTTTCAATTTTTTATTGGTCTTATGTAATTACGGTATAAACATTTTCTGAGACACTGAATTTCATGAGCTGTAAGCCATACTCATCAAAATTAAAACAAATAAAGGCTTGAAATATTTCATTTTGTGTGTCAAGGTCAACTTTATTTATATAGCACATTTAAAATCAACCGAAGTTGTACCAAAGTGCTGTACAATACAAAAACAGAAATACTAAAAGAAATACAAAATACAGTATACACAAAGTCATAAAAACTACAATAAAATGTTTAAAACAATCACGACACAACCAGGGATGTGTGGCTTACCAAGCCTCAGAACCCCAATAAAAACAGGTGAGTCTTCAGCTGTGTTTTAAAACTCGTAGGGTCTGGGCAGACCTAATTTGCAGTGGAAGACTGTTCCATAATTTAGGGGCAGCCACCGCAAAAGCTCGATCGCCTTTAGTCTTTAGCCTAGACCTTGCGACATCTAAGAGTAGTTTATTTGCTGACCTCAGTGCTCTAGCAGTGGTACAAAGATGGAGGAGTTCAGCTAGATACTGAGGGGCCAGACCATTTAAGGCCTTGAACACAAACATAGCCATTTTCAAATCAATTCTGAAACGAACAGGGAGCCAGTGCAGGGAAGCCAGTACTGGTCTGATGTGCTCACACCTCTTTGTGCCAGTCAAGAGACGTGCAGCAGCGTTCTGCACTAGCCGCAGGCGTCGCAGGGAGAGCTGGTCTAGACCCACATACAGGGCATTAGAATAGTCCAGCCTAGACGATATAAAAGCATGGATGACCCTCTCCAGGTCATTGGGAGAGAGGTAGGGTAGGGCTTTACCTCAGCTGAAAAAAGGAGACTTTTACTACAGACCCAATCTGTCTGTAAAATTTTAGATCAATGTCAATGTCAAAGGTGACACCAAGGCTTTTTATAAAATTTAGTTTTTTGGCATCGAGGGATAATTGTGTGTAATGAATCTATAATCTATGAGAGTTTCGCTTTTTGAATTTAATTAGTGAAATAAATAAACTTTTCCACAATATTCACAGTTTGTGGAATATTCACAGTTATTGCTGTCATCTTGGCCAGGTCTCCCTTGCAAAAGGTGTATCTCAATGGGACTTCCTGGTTAAATAAAGGTAAAAATAAAAGAAAATTAAAAAAAGTCAAATTTATTGAGATGCACCTGTATATACATAACATAGGAAATCCCTGACCGTATTTATTATTATTATTTTATTCTTAGGCTTATTTTTTATTCTTATTCGAGACTAATATTTGTCTACCTAAATGTTTACTGTGAAGTATTTGTAGTGCCAAATTTCCCTCGGGATGATTAAAGTATTTCTATTCTATTCTATCTATGCCTTTGAGAGAGAGATGCCGTCCACTGCTTGAGAACAGAAACATGGTTTTCCTGATTTCAGAGCTATTTTTGGACATCCCTTTGTTGCAGAAAACGCTTAGAATTCAGTCTTGTTCCTTTGACTTTTGTATGCGATTAAGCAATCTGAGCTGCTTGGTTGTTCAGGACCGATGTGTGTCACCACGTAGAAACCAGTGAAGATATCTCTACTACAAACACCACGTAGAAACCAGTGGGAATATCTCTACTACAAATGAATGGTGAAACCCCCCCTGGGGTACACTGGGATACCACAGTCTGGGTGTGGAGTTATGAGATCAATTACATACATGTTTGTCCTCTTCTGATGGAGTTATGAGATGAATTACATACACGTTATATTTAGTATAGCTTTGCACTCTGCTCTATTGGAACTGTCCCTTTAATCATATGCAATCATGAACTTTCAACCACATGCATGCACCCCCACACCTGCCTGGCCACGCCAACATCCGCTCACACATAAGCGGGGCCATGGCCATACTACCAGCTCCTTCCCTACTTTCACCACCTGGAAGTACGTGCAGGGCACCCCTTGAGATCAAGTGCTGAAGTAGTTAGTTAGTTATAGGAGCTGTGTTGCCATTGTCTTTTGTTTTTCCCTCTCTCACTAATTTACAGGAGAAAGAAAGAATAATGTCGTCACCACCGGAGAGTCTAGAGGATTATTCTGACCTCCACCGGCGCTTCACATTCGGGCTTCCTCTGGGCTTTCCTGCTCCACGTTTGTGGCAGGCAGGTGAGCCTCAGCGGCGCCCGGAGGAGAGTGCGCGTCGCTGGGCAGTTCCCCCGCCAGCGTTGCTCTCCGGCTGTGCAGCTGGATACTATTGCCGCGAGAGGCAGTCGGCTGGTCTGAGGTCTCTCTGGTGGGTGGTGTCTTGCGGCGCAGGCTCTCCGCCTCTGCTCGCTCACGTCAATTGGCGGTGAGCGGCGGGGGGCGGACGGTCTAAACAGATGTGTCAGTTGTGCGGGTCGGCTGCTCAGGCATACGGCCCTGCAGAACAGTCGGCTCCAGGTGAGGATTCCTCCGTTACCTCTCCATCGCGTCCGATACAGATACAGTAACTGGCCGTTAGCCTGTAGCTAACAATTAGCCGGTAGCTAACCGCTGGCCTATGACTAGCCGTTAGCCTGTAGCTAGCCGTTAGCTTGTAAACGTCCGATGGACAATTGGGATTGCATGGAGGGGGCGGGGAGTTCTTGTTTGACGCCACACGAGGGGAGAGTGTGCTTTGTTTTCCTGGGAGCCCCGTACTCCGAGTCTGGGTTCAAGTCCCACCTCCGAGGCGGGATGCCCTACTGCCATCCGCACTGGACGTTGGCCCCCGCCTATCAATAAGAGAAAGTGGGTTGAGCTTCCCGCTGCGAGGGGTGCAAGCTTGCGTGTTTTTTGTCCCCGAGCTTAAACGGGACTCCGCTGCCGACGCAACTGTATCTCTGGCAACGCCGTCCTGTGAGGGAGGCGAGCATAGTCTGCCTTTTCTTTGGGCTAGGCAGTTGGCTATCTGGAGTGACCAGGCCTGCATCGCTATTCTCCACCTTACGCAGCTTCAGTAGCTAGCCGTTAGCCTGTAGCTGGCCGTTAGCCTGTAGCTAACCACTGGCCGGTAGCTAGCCGTTAGCCGGTAGCTAACGGTTGGCCTGTAAGAGCTAGCCATTAGCTTGTTGCCAGCCGTTAGCCTGTAGCTGGCCGTTAGCCGGTAGCTAACGGTTGGCCTGTAAGCAGTGTTAATTTTGGCAGCTATTTTCATTTTAGTTTTAGTCTTAGTCATGTGTCAAGTGCTCCTTTTTCGTTTATCATATTTAGTCATCTGCATTTATTTTTCGTTTAGTCAGTTTTAGTCAACTAAATGTCTGAGCATTTTAGTCTTAGTCAGTGTTAGTCTCGATTTTGTCTTTTTTGTTTTTGTCTAGATTTAGTCGCAGAAAACTGATGATTTGTCTAGTTTTCGCTAATGAAAAAAAGGCATTTTATATTGTAAATAATGCAATTCTATTTATTAAGTATAGTCTAGCCAAAACCCTATCAGCTGATTCACAATAAGTTCAGTAGAAGGCTAGAAGCCCAATAGTAACCAAACATTCCTTGAAATGGTCAATAGATTCAGAAATACTCAGACATGGAATGGAACATATCCCGATTTAAATTGCTTATTTTTTTTTAACCAACAAAGGAACATTAGGATAGTGTAAATACACAGTACACACTGATTGCAATTCTCACTGGGACCTACTGTACACATTTCACACACGTCACACACATTCCCTTTTGTCCCTCGAGTCGTACCGTAGATCGCTGACGTCACTTTAAACTTAAAATGGCGGCCCCCATCAGAGCATTCGGCTAACAACATTAGGTTAGCGAACCTGCCACCGCACTTCTATGTGCATAAAGTGTGGTAACAAAATATCACAGCCCCTAAGACTGGGAGCGTTCTAACTCTACTGAGCATGTACCCAACATTATATGAAAAATAAAGTCATTACGACGTTTTAGTGCACTTCAAGCGCTAAAGGGATTCATAACTTATAGAAGGGTCAATCTCAGTGTTAGTACTCGTCTGTTTCTTTTCTTTTCATACCTTTTTAAGTGAACGTGGTCTTGTCCTTGTTCTATCCATGTGTAATGTTGATAGTAGTTGGTGTACACAGATGAAAGAGAGCAAGTCTGTGTCTGGGATATAGGTCCCGACTCCCAGGCTATTAGCCTAGCCATCCTCTCAGCCTCTGTTGTCTTAAATGCTATGTTCTTTTGGTAGAACTGTTCGGCTGCCACAGGAGTGTTGAGAGAGTAGCAGATTCTAGGGTGGCTACGTGGTGCAGTGGGCAAGGCGCTCACCACGAATACTGGAGACGCTGGGTTCGCCTGTTCGAGCCCAGCGCTCCACATTGCTTTGAGTTTAGCTGGTTGTCCGTACTAATACACATTGGCAGTATTAGGGGTTGGGAAACTGATGGGTGGGGATCGGGCGTTGTGGACAGCGACTCCTACAGGTCGGTTGGTGCGCCTGCGCAGTAGAATCAGGAAGCGATGGGGGCGGCGCCCCTCCAAAGCGCAGACCCCTGACGCTGAAAGATCGCGCTGCGCAGATGAAAAGATGCGACTGCTGTTACCTCGAGTATCGGAGGGGACTCGCGCTATGTATGACTTAGCCCACATTGCAGCCGGCTTGTGGGAGGCAAGAAACAGCGTTCGAGACAGGGGAGGGTTGAATTGGATGATACGAAATTTGGATGGGAGAAAAATAGAAAATGGGAGAAAAAAGTGGATCAAACAAAAAAGAGAGTAGCAGATTCCGTTCATGGTTATTGGTATAAGCTGTAGTCACGAGAGACCTGGGACGCAGTTTTTAGCCTCACGTATGTTATGTAGCTGGGCTTTTAGCCATAAACGCTACCGAGTTTAACCCGGAAACGGAAATGGGAAATGCTGAAATAATAACGTGACTTATTCTAAAAGTTATAATTATTTTGTCTCATCTTGTTTTAGTCAACATAAATTAAGAGAGAATTCGTCATGGTTTTTGTAAACTACATTTTTGTGTCCTCAGTTGTGGTCAACGATATTTAATTAATAATTTAGTGACGTTGGCGTCACATGGTGTTCAATAACGTGACGTCACGTCTCGTTGTCGTCGCGGGAAAAAGCTTCGTTGACGAAGATCTTTCGTCATCAAATTCGTTGACAAAATTAACACTGCCTGTAAGAGCTAGCCGTTAGCTTGTTGCTAACCGTTAGCGATAGCCTCGGGGAGATAGCGGGCCCTGGACACTCTGATTCGGCGTCTCTCTGGCAGAAGAGATGACGGCCGGCCGCAGGATATGGGCGAAACGCCGGAGCAGGACTCCAGCCGTCGCCACTACTGGCCCCGCCAGCAAGAGGCCTCGTCAACGGGGGGACCACCATTGTTGCGGCCAGTCGTCCTGCGCCCGGGGGTACAGGTAATGAGCTCCGAGAAAGTAGGACACATTACCCCTTCTGCCCCCCCCCCCCCCATAATGATTTTGGTTAATACCATGAAGGGTCCCTCCCTCCTAAGAAGGGGGACTGTTTTTTGTTTAACAAAACATGTGTTTACTTCACTGTATTTTGGGGGATACGACATGTGCAATATAAACCTGCAGCTAAAAAACCTGCAGCTAAAAATGGTATAGGGTTGCGTTCTTGCTTGGGAGTTTGTGCAATTTTCTCTGAAAATTTGCTTTGTTTGCCGTTTTGTATAACTTGCAAGGCCTGTGTTCTAGCACTTAGCCATATGTCATTTCTCTCTACCTAAGCCAGTGTTCTTTCTTACATGGTAAAAGTGAACTTGACGGCTTCATTGTATGATGAGAGTTATGCGTGTTTTATGTAAATACGTTTTAGGTCAAACGTAGGATTTGAGTCCGCAACAGGTGTGCTATTGTTAGCTTACAGAGTTGTACATATGTAGCATTTAAACCAAGGACTTTTTGAGTCCCTCTCTTCAGTCTGATATTTTTTCTTTGCTTAACACTTTGATTGCCAGCATGGGGTGGGCTATTTATCGCTTGAGTGCTAGCGCTTTAGTCAATGAGAGGGCGAGCACATTTGTGAATGCATAAACTATATCTTAAATTATGTGTCTAATACGGCCGTCGCTTAGCAATGACTTGCTTGCAGTCAACATGTACGAAACGGATAGTTTTTTCATCTGTACATTTCCGTTTTAAATAAGAGTATAGTTTTGGAAATTTCTAGAAAAAAAAATTATTCCGCAGGAATCGCCCTTTACTGGAATACACACAACACGTTGTCATTTTCCGGCTGATTTATAAATCGTTTTCAAATAAACGCTAGATTATCGATAGTATGTGTGTACTTATGCACGCTAGAGAAGCGGGCTGAAAAATCGCTTATCTATGACCTGGTCAGCGCTAACGTCATACACACACACACACACAGACACGTTGTGAAATATGTGAAACAAACCTCTGATTACCCCAAAACTGGTAAAATAGATTCCTTACCTCAGATCAGATGTTCTGCAAAAAGATTATTCCAATTCCGCGTTTATTGATCCAACATTAGACCTCGAAACAGATAATCCACGCTGCTTTCGGTTGCCCCAATGAATGCAATAGTCTCCGGTTACATGCCTGAGAAGTCAAATGTGGAATCCGGAGTTTTCTTTTCACATGCATTTTCATTGAGTCCATTCCAATGGGTGCAATACCATCCGGGAGACAAGCTCATAGACAGTCCCAATGATAACGTGAGGCTGGTTTGATGAAAAATGAATGGACATCGCTAATAAAAGAAATAACGATTAAATATCGAGATTTCTCGTCGTTGGCACTCAATGTGTTAAGGGTAAAGGTTAAAAAAAATAGCGGGTGGCAAGTTTTTCCGCACATAAGCCAGAGCCGTGGATTAAACCCGTTTTTTACACAAACGAGGTTATCGGCTGTGGTTGCCGTGCAGGATGTAAAGCTATTACTCTACAGGGTGTATGTGCTTTCATGTAGCGCGCTATGCAACTGGTGTCACGACTCTGCTTTTTTATTGCGTCGTATCAGGGGTGAGGTGGTTGAGGGGGGTGGACAAATAAACCGGGGGGGGGGGGGGGGGGTGATTTCCCTGTCTCCCACGCCAAATTAGGATAGTGGGACACGGGATTTCCCCGGCCATTGAAGACGTCACAAGCGCGTTTTCTTATTGGCCAAGAGACATGTCCGTGAGTTACAGGGCCTGTGCTACAGGCCGCTGTCATTGTAAAGGATAGATGATGCGTCGCAGTCGAGACTATTGGTCCTTCTGCTCTGCTCTAAACAGTAGTGTATATTGGGCCGTTTTGTCTACTTAGTCCAAATTGTTACATGAACCTTTTTCAATTGTTTTACTCGCGTTGAGGTCTCTCTGGGAAAACCGCTGTCTTCCCCTCTTACATAAAGAGCAGAATTGACGCGGTTGTTATTCCCAGGCTCGTCGTATAAGAGCCCGTGTCTGTGTCTCTAGTACCGGCTTCTTGCTGCTCGTCCCAGACAGCGAGGGGAAACATTGTGGGGCTCTTTCTTGTTAGAAATTCGCCATCACTGTTCTCTGGTTCTTTACAAGCATACACGCTGTTTCATAAATCAGCGTTTGGTCTTACGAGACCGATCAGCACTGGCCCAGGGTGTTTTTCAATGCTTGAATCCGCTTTTTGGGACCGGCGCGCCTTGGTTGCCCAACATCATAAAAACGGCATTTTTAATGCGGTCGGCTGGGAAGGAGATTTTTATCTCTACCAAGCGCCAGTGCACTAGTTTAGACTCGAGGACTCACGTACTTCTCCGGGGGGCGATGACGGAGTAGATGAAACATTGGTAGGGGGGTTTCACGCCCGTTAGGTGGGCCACCGGGAGCGGTGCGTTCGCGTACTGACCGTCTTGGTGGCGCCCTCTGTGATATTTTGGATCGACGGCACGGGACTTATCCTGGTCATGCCGGACCGGAACAGTTTAACCCGTTGTCCGCCGGGGAACAGACAAGTTCTGGTACCCCGAAGGACCCTGGGCTTTTCCGGTGGGGGAAATGCCAGGGCGGGCCGGACGTCACAGGGGTTGATGTCGTGAATGTGTGTGTCATATAGATGCCACTACGAGTTGCCCATAACACTTTCAGTGCCAACGACGAGATTTCTCGTTAGTTCATGCCAACCGCTGAGTGCCAGCCGACGAGAGATCTTGTTTTTAATCGTTATTTTTTTTATTATCGATTTCCATTCATTTTTCATCAATCTAGCCTCACGTTACCAGTGGGAATCTGTCTGAGCTCGAACAGGGAAAATACCGCCCCCTATCGTCTCTCCAGATGGTACTGCACCCCATTGGATTGGATTGAATGAAACTCATGGCGAAAAAAAGTCCCGCTTCCACATTTTACTTGTCAGGCATGTAATCCGAGCCTACTGGAGTCATCGCCCACCATCAGAACAGCAGAGAATATGTGTTTCCAGTACCCAGCGTTGGATCAATAAACGCAATCTAGCGTTTCTTTTTTTATTATTATTATTTTTTAATACTCTTTCCGATTTTTTCTCTGTTTTCTCCCCGTCCCAATTTTTTGTCGTTGTGCTAATTCCCCCCCTCCCCTACCTGGTTGTTGTGCGCATGTTCTCCTACTGGTCGGTACAAGGGAATCCTGAAGTCATCCGCACGCTTCCTCCGACACGTGCAGCGACAGCCAGTGACTCTTTTTTCACCTGGCAGTGAGGACTCTCATTGGTGAAGTGTAACGCGTGGGAGGTCACGCTGCCTTCATCAAGTCCTGCCTCCGCTGAGCAAGCGCCCAGACCTGACCTGTAGGCGTCGCTGTCCACAACGCCAGATTCCCACCCATGACTTGCCCTCCCCCTAACCCAGCCAAACGGGTTAGTATAGCGATCAGCCCAAGCAATGCTGACTCCGGGAGTCGAGACCATAGCGCATTGGTGACAAGCGCAATCTCCGCTACACCACCTGACCGCCTTCTAGCGTTTATTTGAAAACGATTCATAAATAGGCCGAAAAATTACAACGTGTTTTGTGTATTCCAGTGTATTCCAGTAAAGGGCGTTTATCACAGAATCTTAATTATTTTCTGAAAATAAAAAAAAACTAGCGTTTTTCAAAATGGTATACAACGGAAATGAACCGATTAAAAAACAATCCGTTTCGACAATGTTGACTGCAAACAAGTCATTGATAAGCGACGGCCATATTAGACACATAGCCATAATTTAAGATATAGTTTATGCGTTCGCAAATATGAGAGCTCTGTCATTGAATCTAGTGGTGGCAAGCAACGGGGTTCCTAGGCACCGCATGGCTGGCACGGAAAGTGTTAACAGTGGTGTGCATTGGTCCATACTATGTTGTACGTTTTTGCACAATGTTAGGTGGGTTGGTCCTTCTCCATTCGTTTTCACCCCTCCCTCCCTGCTAAACCGGGGATGGGAGGGGGCTGTCGGGGAGGCTGCTTCTGTCAACTCCTCTATGCATCCCCGTGTAGGTCCCGGTCCTCCAGGCCCAGGTCGGGCCTTGCCCTTGTTGACCTGTTGGCCTGGGTTAACCCTTTTTAAACCTGAAACGCCTTGAACTGCATTGTATAGCCTGTGTATACGCGCAGTTATGTTTCCGGGGTTTCTTAATGGGTTAAGGGAGCAACCATTTTCTGTTAATAAACATAGGGGGGTGGTTGTCTCCCCGGTGTGTTGGTAGCAGAGTCGACCCTCCGGTTGAGCCCGGGTCTGACCCCGGCTGCCCGAGTGTATGCCCCCGCATGTTTCATGACGTCTGCCAATTGTGTCAAACTCTCTCTGAACCTCGACCCGTGGGATTAATAAATTGGCGGGGTCAGGGTTCGTGGTGGAATCTGTTCGCTGGCGGAGTTGGCCAACTCTGACTCCGCGAGGTTCGTGACCCCATGAGATTATGACATGGTGCACGGCATACCGAACACCCTTTCCGCCGGGATACTGTTCTTACAGTTAGCCCCTTAGGCGCTTGTCTAGTCCGCAGTGCTCCGGGTGCAGGTCGAGTTCTGCTCTTGTTAAGACCTGTCGGCCTGGATTGAGGGATCAACCTCCTTGGAGGGTTGTCTCCCCGGTGCGCCAGCTGGCCCCACGACATTGTGGGGGGGAAGCCTCCTTGGAGCGGCGTGCCAGGTGGAGAAGGGCCTTCACCTATTGTAGGCCCTGTCCGATACGCTGGCGATGTGGGGGGTGGTGTCACCAGTGACCGCCTGGTGGGGTCTCGATGCCGCAGCCTCTTTGACCTCGCCAGGCCCCTTTTTCGGGAGGTCCTGGCCCCCGGGATGTGGCCTGGGGCTGGGGCCTCCTCTGCGCCCCGCTGCTACGGCCTTGCCACGGGGTCTGGGCTTTTTTACCCCGACCCCGCGTTGTTGGGGGCTGTGACGTGGGTTTTTTGCTTCATGTCTGTTCCCTGGTGGCGTGCGGGATGCGCGACCGAGTAGTCGCGGGCCCTTCTATACAAAGGTAAGTCCCTGTGCGTTTGAGGTACTGTTCCCTCTTCGCACAGTCGGGTCCGGTCTCCCTCCCGTCCCTCACTAGGGGGGGACCGGATCCTCCCCGGTATTCTGATGGTTGACCTCAGCGGGTACATCTGTCGGGCTTTCCGCTCTGCTCCGCTCTTGTGTTCCAATAGAGCAGAGCGCAAAGCTATACGAAATATAACGAAGGTTATCCTATAACCCTAGTTATACGAGTATAGCGAGCTGTCCTCCGACTCCAGTGAGGACCCCATGTGTCTTCCGTTTCGGCGGTGAAAGACTTCGTTTGTCCTCTTCTGATAGTTATGAGATGAATTACAGACATGTCTGTCCTCTTCTGATGGAGTGATGAGACGTATTAAAGACATGTCTGTCCTCTTCTGATGGAGTTATTAGACGTATTAAAGACATGTCTGTCCTCTTCTGATGGAGTTATGAGACGTATTAAAGACATGTCTGTCCTCTTCTGATGGAGTTACCAGACGTATTAAAGACATGAGAACTAGAGGCTCTAGTGAGATTCCATTAGAATGATTGAATGGTTTAAATGAGACTAATGACTCCATTAGAATGATTGAATGGTTTAAATGAGACTGATGACTCCATTAGAATGATTGAATGGTTTAAATGGGACTAATGACTCCATTAGAAAGACTTAATGGTTTAAATGGGACTGATGACTCCATTAGAAGTAAACCACTTACTGAATTGCTCTGGATCCAAAGAAATGCAGAAAGAGGAAAAGATTATATCAGAATCACTTAGCTAACATGGGTAACATATTCCATAATTCACACAGCAATATTAAAATAGTATGTGAATAAGATCCCCAGGGAGATAGTGTTTCTGACAGCACTGCTATGCACAAGGTGATGTAGACACTGAGTCTATACATGTTGCTACCTACTGATAAAGTCTAAGTGAGTCTATACATGTTGCTCACATACTGATAAAGTCTAAGTGAGTCTATACATGTTGCTGACCTACTGATAAAGTCTAAGTGAGTCTATACATGTTGCTCACCTGCTGATAAAGTCTAAGTGAGTCTATACATGTTGCTCACCTGCTGATAAAGTCTAAGTGAGTCTATACATGTTGCTGACCTCAAGTAAGTCTATACATGTTTCTCACATACTGATAAAGTCTAAGTGAGTCTATACATGTTGCTGACCTACTGATAAAGTCTAGATGAGTGTATCCATGTTGCTGACCTGCTGATAAAGTCTAGGTGAGTGTATCCATGTTGCTGACCTGCTGATAAAGTCTAGATGAGTGTATCCATGTTGCTGACCTGCTGATAAAGTCTAGATGAGTGTATCCATGTTGCTGACCTGCTGATAAAGTCTAGGTGAGTGTATCCATGGTGCTGACCTGCTGATAAAGTCTAGGTGAGTGTATCCATGATAAAGTCTAGGTGAGTCTATAGATGTTGCTGACCTGCTGATAAAGTCTAGGTGAGTGTATCCATGATAAAGTCTAGGTGAGTGTATCCATGATAAAGTCTAGGTGAGTGTATCCATGATAAAGTCTAAGTGAGTGTATCCATGATAATGTCTAGGTGAGTGTAGCCATGATAAAGTCTAGGTGAGTGTATCCATGATAAAGTCTAGGTGAGTGTATCCATGATAAAGTCTAGGTGAGTGTATCCATGTTGCTTACCTGCTTGCGGGACCTCATGGCACATTCCTCCAGGGTCTCAGCCGCCTCCAGCTTCCCCTGGCGACGGTACAGAGCCCCCAGGTTCCTCAGGGTCGTGTTTACTGTGGGACTGAAGACACACAAACAGACGCAGAATGAAAGCATCAAAGTAAATTAGGTGGTTCAAAGGTTAGAGGACTCGTTCAAATCTCTAGATCACTGGGTCTGGATCGTGGCTAGAAGTCATCTGCATCATCATTTTGAAAATCAAGGTGAGTCTGCAGTCTACATAATACAAATGCATCGACTGAAAATCTGGGTGAGAAAAGTAAATAGTTATAGGTCCATCACCAACTAGCCTTGAGATGCCCTTGAGCAAGGCACTTTCACTCCCTAGCACTGCTTCAATTGAACGGCTCAGTGGCTGTAAAAGACAGACTGTGTCGCTCCAGTGAGTATGTTTACTGTAACTAACCCTAACAGTAAAAGACAGAGACTGTGTTGCTCCGGTGAGTCCGTTTACTGTAACTGAGGGTGTGTAGCAGGATTTACACTGTGCTTAGTCAACCTTTTAACCCCTTCACTACCAAATGGTTAAACCCTTCACTGCGACAATACAGACTAAACCCATTTTGTTTAGTCAAATAAAGACTGTAAAACACTTCCAGGTTCTTTCTCACCTGTTGACTTTGCAGGCCTTGTACCAGCCTCCATACTCTCCATACGGGGTGTTGTCCCGCTGTTTGCCCTGGAGGTAAATAAGGGACAGGAAGAGACGTGTGACGGGGAGGAGTGGAAATTACACCAGAGTAGAACTACTGCCTTCATAGAGCGCTAGACCGTCTAGAAGGCCCTTACATATGATATGTTACATAGAACTACTGTCTAAAAGGCCCTTACATTTAGTCATTTAGCTGACACTTTTACCCCGAAGAGCCTTACAAATTCTGTACAACAAGTCAGCAGGAAGGGTAGAACTCTGGCAGCTAAGGGTCAGTAACATTGTTTGTCAAACAGTGTCAAACCGAGTGCTACACTCTTGAGTGCATAGACATATTAGCATAGTAGGTAGTAATATAGGCAAGGTTGATTCCTTAGTAGCAAAGTGCACAATAGTAAAAGACAATACGGAGGTTAGTACCGGTAGTTCTTTTTTTCTTTACTTTTTTTTTTTTTAATTTCAGATATTGATTGAAGATGTGTTTTTAGTCGACGGCGGAAAACTGGGCGGGTTTTAGCTGTCCTGACTGTGGTGGGAAGTTCGTTCCACCATTGTGGAGCGATACATATGTAATGTATCACATGTTGCATAGAACTAGGATGTCTCTACAAGGTACTTAAATATCATGTCACATTCCTTGCCAAAACCATAATCATTTAATGTATTAGGAAAATATGTTTGATTTTCTAATTGCATTCTTTATATTTAAAAATACTGGACTGTATGACTGTCACTTAAAATAAAGAGATACATTTAAATTCCTCTTCCGACAGCCTGATCCTGTGGTTAAGGGTTAGGGTTTCTATCAGCCGTATCTTGTAGTTAAGGGTTAGAGTTTCTATCAGCCTTATCTTGTAGTTAACACTTTGATTGCCCAACCCGAGTTTTCTCGGGTTTACCCCCCGCGGGTTGAATGCCCCATCACGAGAATTCTCGTATTTTCTCTTTTTTATTAGCGATCCAAATTCATATTTCATCAACCAAGTCTACCGTTGGAAAATCAGCCACTCCAGGCGCTCAGATGTGAAAAAAGCGCCCCCTATCGTCTCCCAGATGGTAATTCACCCTTTTGGATTGGACTCAATGAAAATGAATGAGAAAAAAAAACCCGGACTCCACATTTTACTTCTCACTCACGCAGCCGGGGTCGATCAGCTTCACTCTGGACCCTCAGAGCAGCGGGGATTATGTGTTTTTAAGAGTATACTCGTGGGATCAATAAAAGGATTGATTTTTTCGAATGGCGATCAGGAATTGGAATAATCCATTTGGATACCATCTGATCTCAGGTAAGGAATCTATGTTACCAGTCTTAGGATAATCAGACCCGTTTTCACGGAGATATAAGCTTTTATGTGATTATGTGATATGGCTGTTTGACTCTAAGAGTGACCAGGAACTGAGAGAATCGATTTTCAGCGCGCGGCACTAGCGTGTAGACATACTATCGATAATCTAGCATTTATTTGAAAACGATTCATAAATAGGCAGCAAAATGACAACGTTCTAGAATATTACAGTAAAGGGCGATTATCATAGAATGTCTTATTTTTTCCGTGAAAACGAGTGCTTTTCAAAATGCTATCAAACGGAAATGAACCGATAAAAAACAATCTGCTTCGACAATGTTGACTGGAAATGGATCATTGATAATGCGACGGGCAGATTAGACACATAGCCATAATTTAAAACATAGATTAGGCGATATTAACGTTAACATTGGAGTGGATGTGGGCATTCAAGCACTAAATGTGCGCCCCCTGCTGGGCATTCAAAGTGTTAAGGTTAAGGGTGAGGGTTAGGGTTTCTATCAGCCTTATCTTGTAGTTAAGGGTTATGGTTTCTATCAGCCTTATCTTGTAGTTAAAGGTCCCCTGTCTTATAAAAGGCCTTTTCCAGTGTTTAGCATTGTTTTCTAGCAATGTGGGGTTGTATCAACAATGTCTGTGTCTCAGATTCTCATTTTGGCGGATTGCTCCAATTCAGATGAGACAAGATCCTCCCCCAATGAACTAAGCCATTCTGATTTGACTCGCTATCCTACGTAGCAAGGAGGTGATCTGCATATCTCAGCCCCTGGTTGTAGTCACCGCCCACAATCAACAATTTGCTCAACAACGGAGCAGTGGGAATAATGCGGAAGCGGTTTCCCTGTCCCTGACTCTCCCTCGCTCTATCTGTCTCTATCTCTCCAACCTGCATTTTACACACAATCACGAGTCGAGCCACGCACACGTCCCTGACTCTCCCTCTCTTTATCTGTCTCTCTCTCCAACCTGTATTTTACACACAATCGCAAGTCGAGCCGCTCGCACACGCTTGAAATCTTGAAGTGGAAAAATGCTGCCTAAGTGCGTGCCACAAATGTACAAAATAAATGTCTTTCCTGTTTTAGACATCGCTCTTTTATTTTGAAACCCCCCAACCGGAAGTGTTATCGTTGTTTTCGTTAGCAGAATAACTTGTGTCGTCCGGTTCTGAGCTGACGCTAGTTTCCAAAGGATAGGAGAGACATACTGCGGCACAAGGAATTTGATGACGAGGAGGAGGAAGAGCTGCTGATTTTAATCGGCAGAAGAGAGAGAGCGCGTCAAAGCCGTATATAATATAATAGCCTCGTGGTGCGGTCGGAGGCAGCTCGAAGTACCTGTTGTATTAAAGGGGACACTTTTTTCTGTGTTTAGCATGGTTTTATAGTAATAGGGGTTAGTATCAATGGGTCTGTGTCTCTAATTACCATATTGACCCATCAGTCTAGTCTCGAGTTCACGAGATCCTCCCTCACTCAACTAAGCTGTTCTGATTTGACAGTTTTGCTGACGTTAATATAGTACTGATTTGCATAACTAACGCCCCCTCTATGGTTGACAGCGACAGCAGAGCGAGTGGAAAATCTTCACTTCCTCAAACAGAGCGAGGCAGATAGTGTAACCAGACACTTCCTCAAACGAGAAAGTGCTCGACTGCGACTCTGCGAGGGAGAGAGAGAGAGAGAGATTTTGAGCGCCAAAAGATAGAAAAGAAACTAGCAGAAGTACTTGATCCACTTTTTCTCCTATTTTTCTGTATTTTCCTCCCATCCCAATTTAGTCGTTATGCCAATTCCCCCCTCCCCTTCCTGGTCGTTGCGCGCATGTGCCCCCCACTGGTCGGTCTAGGGAGCTCTATGAGATGCTTCCTCCGATACATAGGAGACAGCCAGCAGCCTCTTTTCACCTGACAGCGAGGACTCTCACCGGGGAAGTGTAACGCGTGGGTGGATCACACTACCTTACCCAGTTCCTTCCCTCGCTGTGCAGGCGCCCTGACCGACCTGTAGGAGTCGCTGTTTACA
This sequence comes from Notolepis coatsorum, assembly GCF_963971535.1. Taxonomy (NCBI): domain Eukaryota; kingdom Metazoa; phylum Chordata; class Actinopteri; order Aulopiformes; family Paralepididae; genus Notolepis; species Notolepis coatsorum. The sequence continues at coordinate 81,232,484 of NC_140172.1, read as the reverse complement.
ATGACCAGAATGCCACCCACCGGCTTCCCACCCGCTGACACTGCCAATTGTGTCAGTATGACGACCGCCCAAGCCGGAGGGACCGCTGACAGCCGGATTCGATACCAGTGTCTCTGCGGTGGTAGACAGACTTAGTCCGCTGCGCTACCCGGCCGCCTAACCTCTTGATTCTTGATAAAAAAAATTTTTTTGGCTAGCTTATTTGGGTTTTCAGAAAAAGGCCTGCTATGTGACGCTAATCTCTAGCTAGTATCATTGTGTATTTATTAATCACAGTAGCCTCCTGGTGTTTAATAAAAACGTCTACCCAGGACATATAAGACATGTATCATGTTTATTTTTTGTTGGCTGGGTTTGCATGCGGATTAAGGGAGATGTCAATCTGTTGTCGACGGTGGTAGTACAGGGGCAGTACATTTAGCTGTAAAAGCCAGATCAAGCTCAATAGCTTCTGTAACACGAACGCAACTACTCTGTACGATGCCATTGTTGTTGTGATGTTGGCTGAGTTTGCACATGCGGGTTAAGGGAGAGGTGGGCTATCGCGTCATCGGTTCAGGAAAAGACGCGTATAGGCTTGTAAAGATGGCGACGCAAGGGGGGCGCAGGGCTGTACGCTAAGCTTTTTCACTAGGGGCACACTTGCCCCTAAATGAGAAATTTAGGGGCAAATAATATTTTTTAGGGGCAAATTTTTAAATAACTATTTTACCATTATAGTAGGGCTGGGCGATATGGCCTCTAAATGATATTGCGATATTTTTTGGCCATATCACGATACACAATATATATCGCAATATTTTGACATTTCCTAAAGCACTTAAAAATGCTTGATTTAACCCTTTGATGCATACAGTCACGCCAATATGATGATTATAATAAGTCCCTGCAACATATGTTTGCATTATTAAACCATGAAGATGCTTTAAAAAATAATTTAATGAAAATGTACTAAGAGTAGTCTACTGACACACTAATAAAAAAAATTATTTACATCTAAGACTATTTATATAAAAACTCTTGGGTGCCCTTTTTTTGCACAGTACTGTGTTTTCTATCCACTTTAGCCAAACACACACATATATATATATATATATATATATATATACTACTGTGAGAAAATAATAATTACACACAAAGGGATAATGGCTTATAGCAGACTTAATGATTTTAGAATATTTCAGATAATGAAATTAAATGTTTATCATCAACTATCCAGTTAGTATTTATACTGTCTGTAACGTTTGGCTACTTTAAATCATTGAATGTAGAGAGAGAGCGAGAGAGAGAGAGGGGGCGAGAACGCACAAGAGAGCCAGCCCCCCCCCCCGGGTTTTGTTCTAGGTTCGCGTTTTGATCGTCTAAGCTGCCGTAGGTGATGACGTCACACTCGAATGTAAACAGGAAGAGTCTAACACGGAGATGGAAAGTCACAGTGGTCGATGATATACAGAAACGAATAACTAATAAATATGAAGTTATGTTTAAACTTCTGTTGTCAAGCGTTGTCACTTGTCAATATAACCCACCCCCTTTCCTCACTTTTCCACCGTCCCTGCTTCACTCGGGACCACCAGCTAACGTTAGCCCATTGCTCGTGTCAATTAAATTGCATGTTATTAAATGTCCGCGCTGGTCTGTCTAATGAAATTACAACCGCAACATTATGTCGCCTGTACAGCCCTGGTTGTAGGCTAATGTTAGTGTAGTGAAATGCGAATGAAGGGGTGAAATCACTATTCGCAAGCTTGCGAGTAGATATAATTTTTCATTCGCACCGGCCAAATTAGGGGGCAATTTGCGACGATCTCGTCGCAGCGTACAGGCCTGCGTCCTCAAATTTGCCCACTCTGGGAGCCGGTTTCAGAAAATAGCGAATTCAGGCTCCCAGAACACAGTTCCGTGTGGATGAAAGGTGCATACGATAAAATACTTTGACTGATACGACCGAAATCGGTTTCGTCTGGACATGGCCTTAGAGTACTTGATTAGAAATACAAAACAATGCATTTTTTTGAAAAGAAAGGTACAGATGTGTTCCATAGTGAAAGAAATCTGTGTTTTTCAATGTACATTTGGTTTATAACTGATATATAGAGATGAGCTTTAAGAGCGTCTACTGAGACAGATCTATAGATCTTAATAGCGCTGGCAGTCAGAGAGTGTGTTGCAGAGGAGGCTGTGCTGTTTAACAACAACAGCTGATAGCCACATCATCACAAGGTCAGTGTCTACAGCAGCGCAGTGTAACCACAGAGGTGGAATAATATCAACTTTGCTGTTGCTATAGTGATCTGGGTCAAATAGCTGTGGTCAAAGATGGCCGTATCACATGGCAACCAGAAGAGGGGTGGGCCCGTCGTTGCTATGACGAAGATCATATAAATCTAACAGTGGTTCCGGGTAAGGGCAGACTAAGAACGAATCCCAGGAGAGAAGAAACCATCAGAGACTCTCATCCCTCTCACCCTCGCCAGTGGGGGGGGGGGGGGGGGGGGGAATGACACATCATCATTAGCTTCGGCTAACGGGAGAAGGGTTCTGGCTAACGACAAGGCCTGAGCCACTATTGGACTGAACAACAGAAGAGACGATAACAAGGACAATACAATCTGATAACATCTGAGCTGAGGCTCCCGTTTATGTAATAAACAACGCTCTTTCAAGAAAGGTATTACGCTGTTATGGAGGTGGTCAAATTATTATGGTTGCGGATTGCATTAAAGGGGGATGACAAAGATTATACAGCCAGTATGAGGAGACGTCAGAGGAATAAACACAACGCAGGGTCAGTGGATGGAGAGATGATAACACAAGCCAAACAGACGAAGACGTGATACTGGCTGAACCATCAGAATCTAACAATAGACTCACAGGAATTGTGTAAAATTGCCCAAATAGTGAAAGGAATAGCAAAACAGGGGACGTTAGGGTGAGGGTTTCTATCAGCCTTATCTTGTAGTTAAGGAACACCCTTCTATCAGCCGTATCTTGTAGTTAAGGGCTAGGGTTTCTATCAGCCGTATCTTGTAGTTAAGGGCTAGGGTTTCTATCAGCCTTATCTTGTAGTTAAGGGCTAGGGTTTCTATCATAACATTATAATTTTACTGTGGCATTAAGTGCTGCCTGCCTATTTATCCTCCTATACTACAATAGCCTCTATGGATTCTAACATGAGGATTGATTGATTGATTGATTGATTGATTGAAAACTTTATTAACAGATTGCAGAATGGGTACAATACAGTACAGCTCAATACACACAATTGTTAAGGTGATGCAGACCAGAGAAAGACTTTCGTCTTGTTTACATCAGGGTCCCCCATTTTCAATTCATCAGGACATATATGACATACAGATAGACAGTACTGCTACATCTATACATTTATGACATACCAGATTTGCAAATACAGTACTGTTTGCGATACAAAAAGAGTCCAGAAAAGAGTATATACATTTGACGTAAAAACTGTACATTGGAGGAGGTTGGGTGGGGTTGGGTGGGGGGTTGGGTAGGAGGGGGGGGGGGAACACTGTACAACTGTACAAGCAAAACTGTACATTGGAATATTGACAAGACCATACTTGGTAATTTGCTGTACATTGGAGGGGGTTGCGTTAGGACATTTACAGGGGCCAGTTTCAAATTGTAGTCTCCCGTAGGTGTTTTTTGAGTGTTTTTGAAAGTGGGTAGTGATTCATTCCTTTACAGCTTTGGGTAGGGCGTTCCACATTGATGTGGCATAATTGCGAAACGTGTTTAGTCCCTTGTTTGAGCCGAATCTGGGTTTAACATGATTTGTGGAGCTCCCTCTGGTGTTGCGATCGTGGTATTCACTGACCTTTGGGAAGTATTTTGACATGTACATGGGTACCTTGGTCGTGTAGTGTATCTTGTAGACCAGGCCCATTTCAAGTTGCTGTACTCTGTCGTCTACTCTAAGCCATCCTAGGTTGTCAAAGTGGGCAGGGGTGAGGTGGGTTCTAGGAGTAAGGTCAAGCAGTAGTCTGACCAGTTTGTTTTGAGATGTTTGTAATTTTGTTTTTAGCGCCTTTGAGGTGCTTTGGTACCATGAGGTGCAAGCATAGTCGTAGTACCCTTGAATGAGTGCTCCTGCCAGAGTCTTCAGGGTATTCTTGTTTACCAGAGAGGAGATCCGGACACTATTTAATAAGTTGTATCCAGCACTCCCAAAATAAGATTTAAAAGTGAAGTGTTCCTGACCTTACTCATCTCCTCTCTCTCCTCTGCGTGCATCCAGATAGGCTTGTTCTCAGCTGCAGACAGAGACACAGGATACAGTTGTTCCTTATAAAGCAGTCACAGTATTTACTGACCCAGGGCTAACTGGGCTCATACATTTTGAAGTGGGTTAACCCAGGGCTAACTGAGCTCTGAGCTCGTACATTCTGAAGTGGGTTAACCCAGGGCTAACTGAGCTCTGAGCTCGTACATTCTGAAGTGAGTTAACCCAGGGCTAACTGAGTTTGTACATTCTGAAGTGGGTTAACCCAGGGCTAACTGAGCTCTGAGCTTGTACATTCTGAAGCGGGTTAACCCAGGGCTAACTGAGCTCGTACATTCTGAAGTGGGTTAACCCAGGGCTAACTGAGCTCATACATTCTGAAGTGGGTTAAACCAGGGCTAACTGGGCTCATACATTGTGAAGTGGGTTAAACCAGGGCTAACTGGGCTCATACATTCTGACGCGAGTTAACTACTATAATCTATTCAATCGCACTAGGTGATAAACTCTGACAGTATGTCCATCATGATAATGTTCTGGAGGTGTACAACACCTCTTCATATCAAACATATGTAATTTCCATTGAGCGACAAAGTATAATTTTAAGCATAAATTAATTATGGGTTAACAATAGAATAATAGAGCAGAGCCCAGAAGCTAAACTCTCAGCCTGTGGTCAACTCTCAGCCAGGGGTCGACTCTCAGCCAGGGGTCGACTCTCAGCCTGGGGTCGACTCTCAGCCTGGGGTCGACTCTCAGCCAGGGGTCGACTCTCAGCCAGGGGTCGACTCTCAGCCTGGGGCCGACTCTCAGCCTGGGGTCGACTCTCAGCCTGGGGTCAACTCTTAGCCTGGGGTCAACTCTCAGCCTGGGGTCAACTCTCAGCCTGGGGTCAACTCTCAGCCTAGGGTCAACTCTCAGCCTGGGGTCAACTCTCAGCCTAGGGTCAACTCTCAGCCTAGGGTCAACTCTCAGCCTGGGGTCAACTCTTAGCCTGGGGTCAAACTCTTAGCCTGGGGACAAGGACAACTACAGGCTAATAATGTGCAGCAGGGCTCAAAATTGCGACCGAATTGGTCGCATATGTGACCGAAATTGTATCTGTGTGACATCAAATTATAATTGGGAGCATTCGTGAGAGTGCAAATAATTGTTCTGGTGAGACGATATTGCGATGCTCTTATTTTGAAAATCCCGTGGAGAGTCGTATCCGCTCGGCTCACAGTCACAGCACAGCAGTAGCGTCTGGAACGCGGACATTGCAACAGAGCAAGGCTAGTGTGCCTATTTTGCAACCCAAAACAAGTCCCTGCTGTTTTATTCCGCAACGGGTCAAATGCATCTAACATGCTTCCTTTATGCTCACGTCACGTTAAAGACCAAAATGAACGTTACGTTAGTGTAAGCTAACAAGCTAATCCTGATCAGAGCGATAGACAGAGAGAACAGCAGAGGGGACTGGGGAAGGGGGGGGCAGGCATTCTCCCTGTGTGTGTGTGTGTGTGTGTGTAGGTGTGTGTAGGTGTGTGTAGGTGTGTGTGTGTGTGTGTGTGTGTGTGTGTGTGTGTGTGTGTGTGTGTGTGTGTGTGTGTGTGTGTGTGTGAGAGTGTGTGGAAAGACCAGATGAAGTATAGTATATTTATAGTAAATGTGCTGAGGATGGACAGATAATGTTGATATTTAAACATAAAAAATACAATACATAATAAATGTATTCATGATCATGCAACATAAAACAATTGCAGGACCGGTTTGGGAGAGGAAGGGGTTTTATGTTGCGTGTTGTGAGTTCCAAAAAAATTTACTTAAAGTTTAAAGCTCAATATACTTTACAGTGAACAGGAGGTCTATTTGTATTAAAAACAATAGATTGTTTTTCATTTAAATGTCTGGAAGAGCTCAAAAAAAGAATTCAAATGATATTTCCGTTGCCTTTTTTGAGTTGATCTAAATGTTACTGATTGTGTTAAATGGTCATATAATATCGTCTCATATCGATCGCAGGCACCTGAATCGAATCGTGGCAGACTTTGTGATATCGGCAAATATCGTATCGTTGTCCAAAGAATCGATGTTGTATCGTATCGTGATGAAACTGGTGATTCCCACCCCTAACTAGGTCTACACTATACTATAGTGTAAGGCTACTTTCACTGTTATATTGTCGTTTTTTTATCAATAAAAAATATATATATTACATACCGGTATATATTGTTGGTGCTCCTTACATTTTGGTGGGTGCTCCTAAATTTTTGCTGGTGCTCCCAACTTTTTGAAGTTGGGAGCACCAGTGCTACCAAGTAAAAATGTTAATTTCGAGCCCTGTGCAGCCTTACCATCGACAGACCCAAACTCTTTCTCGTGGGCCCGGGTCAGAATCTCTTTGTAGAGAATCTCAGCCTCCTTGTATTTCCCCTGTTTGAGGAAGCAGGATGCCTAGGAGTCAGAGAGAAGGAATAGAGTTCAGTGTTTAGTGATTCAACAAGTTTATTCATGTTGTTTTCACTCTGCTCTGCTCCTCAACCCTCAGTGAACCATATTACCATCTGTCTCACCAGGTTGTTATTGGGTTAGGTGTGTCTTTCTGTCTCACCAGGTTGTTATTGGGTTAGGTGTGTCTTTCGGTCTGTCCGTCACCAGGTTGTTCTTGGGTTAGTTGTGTCTCTCTGTCTCACCAGGTTGTTATTGGGTTAGGTGTGTCTCTCTGTCTGTCTCACCGTTGTTCTTGGGTTAGATGTGTCTTTCTGTCTGTCACCAAGTTGTTCTTGGGTTAGGTGTGCCTTTCTGTCTCACCAGGTTGTTATTGGGTTAGGTGTGTCTTTCTGTCTGTCACCAGGTTGTTATTGGGTTAGGTGTGTCTTTCTGTCTGTCACCAGGTTGTTCTTGGGTTAGGTGTGTCTTTCTGTCTGTCACCAGGTTGTTATTGGGTTAGGTGTGTCTTTCTGTCTGTCATCAGGTTGCTATTGGGTTAGGTATGTCTTTCCGTCTGTCTCACCAGGTTGTTATTGGGTTAGGTGTGTCTTTCCGTCTGTCTCACGAGGTTGTTATTGGGTTAGGTGTGTCTTTCCGTCTGTCTCACGAGGTTGTTATTGGGTTAGGTGTGTCTTTCCGTCTGTCTCACAAGGTTGTTATTGGGTTAGGTGTGTCTCTGTCTCACCAGGTTGTTCTTGGGTTAGGGTTAGGTGTGTCTTTCTGTCTGTCACCAGGTTGTTATTGGGTTAGGTGTGTCTTTCTGTCTCACCAGGTTGTTATTGGGTTAGGTATGTCTTTCCGTCTGTCTCACGAGGTTGTTATTGGGTTAGGTGTGTCTCTCTGTCTCACCAGGTTGTTATTGGGTTAGGTGTGTCTTTCTGTCTCACCAGGTTGTTATTGGGTTGGGGTTAGGTGTGTCTTTCTGTCTCACCAGGTTGTTCTTGGTCTTGGCCACGTTCGGGTCATCAGGTCCCAGACGGCACTCGTAGATCTCCAGGGCACGGCAGTAGTAGTACTCCACCTCCTCGTACTTCCCCTGGTTCTGACACAGCAGAGCCAGGTTGTTCAGCTGCTTCGCTACATCTGGGTGGTCCTTCCCCAGAACCTGAACCAGAGGCGACACACACACAAATACATATAAACTAGTCCCTCCAGGAAAGCAAAATTATCGCAATAATTAATGCAAACTTAACCAAACTTTTGCAGAATTCCCGCAATTTCTTTGTTGGCAGACGCCTCCTTGAGACAATCTGTTATCAACACTGCTATCCAACGTTAGCATTTAGCAAGCATAGCACAGCTCAACCCGTGTGACGCCAACGTTAAGTTCCGCTGGGAAAAACCGTTCATCACTGCATACAACTTGGTTTAATCCAAAAGTCAGTTCAGAAATGTTGTATTATGGAATAGGTAGGGCTCACATGGTACTGTGTGAGAAGGGAAAAGAGAGAACTTAGTAACGGACACAATATTTCTGACACTGGGAATACATTCCCTGAGATCCATAGATGTCCCTAGATACCAAGAACATGCAAATGGACCTTGTAGAAGTAGAGCAATCTTCCATTTACTTATGTATTTTAGGCAAATTTTCTGAAAATAATGACTAGGGCTTAAGATGTTAAATAACCTCAATGGTAGCTCTATGTTACCTTGAAGAGCCACAGTGTTAGCTCTATGTTACCTTGAAGAGCCACAGTGGTAGCTCTATTTTACCTTGAAGAGCCACAGTGGTAGGTCTATTTTACCTTGCAATCTCACATTTGTCCAACAATTAGCTTTGTTAGATAGTTAGCTAACAAGCTAATGTTGTTAGTAAAGTTGGAGGGATAGAGACTGTAACTGAGGGGTACAATTCCCTGACTGTATTACTAGATATGATACTTACTACCACTACCTTTGTACTTAATATTCGGCCACCCAGTACACGGCATAAATATATTATGATGAACACTGTCACGTAGATGAAACGGATCCAACACAAATGTACGAATTAGAAATAGGTCTTTATTTCTACACAGCGATGGTGTGTAGAGCAAGCACTTAATCAAATCAATCACATTTATGAATGGAAATTAGTATGCACTTTTATGGCAAGAGTATTCGTCGGTATATCAATAGAGAATGTCCAATCTCTGAAGGCGCAGGTGGTACATATACGACCTGGAATAGTTTAAGGAATAACAGCAATGATACTTTAATGATTATAGACTGGATACACTAGGGGGGGTTAATCCGGTCGCTTGTAAGCCGACAGGAGTAGGAAGGGGGGGGGGTAGAATCCGGCTGCCTCATCCGGCCAAGGGTATCCCAGGTGAACCCACTGTAGTGCCGTTCAATGCGCCGGCGATCCTTGGACCACAGATGAAAGCAGATGGACTCTTTGTGGGCCGGCGTCCTCCGGTCCACGGAGGAGAGACGTGAAGCGACCTCGTCTTGCAGAGCGTCTCCTCACCTTGCGTCCTCTCCAGGGGGGGGGGGTTCCAACACACGGCAGTGTCGGGGGTCTTTATCCATGGAATAATCAACGTATACAAAGCATAATCCGTGCCTGGGAAGGCGGGCTGTCGTCGGTAGAATAATCCGGTATACAGGTCCACTCGCTCGTCGGCTCTGGGGCTCCTCGGGTGCAGCTTCACGTGGGGTCAACCACCCTGGATAAGCAGCCAGTTCTCTGCCCGAAACGATGGGGTGCTGACTACGGTAGTATTCTCACCGCACGAAGCACTATATATTAACAGACTATTATTAGCTTAATAGACTACGTCCAACTCGACGATATAGTGCCAAATATGACTATTCAAATATTAATATACACGATGTCTCAATACCGATGGTAAGCCGAACTTGGCCTTACTCCCACACGTGGCGTCGCGGGGAGGCTTTACGTCTGTGACTCTATTGGAGGGTAAGAAACTGGACTGAAAAAGGAAGTCCCACTTTAGTAGCGCAGCATATATACGCACTATGAACAAATAGTCCCATTAGTGGTGCGGTAGCCAGATTCCTACGCGGAACTAGGACTTGTTCGTACATGTTGAGCGGTACGTTTGAACTGGGTCTGGGGGGTATGGCAGCCTGGCACCAAGGTATCGACCAATAGTAGAATGGAGACTATTATGGGATGTTCAGTAGGCCAGAATGGATATTCAATGCATATTGTACAAGGAATATACAAGGGACATCAAGGAATATTAGAGAATATACAAATACAATTAAATATATATATATAATAAATATATATATTCGGTTTAATCTGGCCCTTCACAACAGAGACTGAATTGTTATTAAACAGTCAACCAATTCTCCTCATAACTACCTATTTGGGCCTCACAGATTGTGAGTTGTCTCAGGCGGCACTGAGTGGGATATACTTGAGACTGCTTGGCCAGCCAACGGTCATGGCCAAATGCCAATAGCCCCCCGGTGCACCTCTTCATCTCCACCAGGCAGAACACCCCGTCCCCCTCCTCCCACACTGTGCAACATCCTACCTCCCATGTGCAATATACACATTGCAATACCCACCCACTACCATCTGACACTGTGAATGTTATTTTGTATATCGTTATTTTGTATATTGTAACATTGTTTTATTGTATAGTATTTAATGTTTCTGTATAGTATTTAATGTTTCTTGTATAGTATTTTATGTTTCTGTAAAGTATTTTATGTTTCTCTTTTATTACTTGTGTAATAAAAACTTGTATGCAAATATAATGATAATAAAGTACAATCTAATCTAATCTAACCATTATGCGATCAGTTGTGTCTGCGTGTGAATATTTGTGGGTGTGTGTGTCCTAGGGTGACCAAACGTCCCGATTTGTGCGGGACAGTCCCGCATTTCAGCCCTCTGTCCCGCATGCCGCAAGAGAAGAATATTGTCTCGCATTTCAATAAGTGTCCCGCAATTTTTCTTTAATTATTTTTTAAATTATTATTAATAATTATTGTTTTTGTCCTCTCATTAATCTCCAAAACATGCACTAATGCACGCACCGCAAGTACTACATACGTAACGTTATGTAATATAGCCTATAGTCTAACCAGGGCCCCGTTTCATGTACCTGGATAACTGAGTTAGCCGGATAACTTTAGCTGGATAACTGGGTTAGCCGGACTTTCCGGTTTCATGTACGTGGGTTTTCCAGATCACCATGCCAACAGATCCAAAAGTTTGAGCCTGCTCGAAAGCAGAGTTCAAGTTCAAGTTAGCCTGAACTATCGCCACGCCCCCGCAAAGAAGTGACAGCCCGTTTCCTGAAACTATTCCCACAGTCTACGATCTGCATTATACCATTCTGAATTACGTTTTTGTGCTCCATTCATCCAGAGGGGGCTTTTGAAATGTAAAATAGACCCAAAATGCTGATATTAAATTCACTTTGTCCTAAATAATGCACGTTATATATACCGTGGCGACGGTGGCGCTCGCTCGTGCGATGTACACATGATGTGGTTATTTTAATTGTAACTGGGATTAAGATGTCTGATGAGATGCGCTGTTTGACGGATTTGAGAAATTGAATGAGCCGTTGACGTCACATTAATGAATGAGGATAAAGAGATAAACTTCATTCAAAACAAAGGATATTCTAAACACGGGTCTCTCGTTCATTAATGTATAAACAATGAATTTATCCCATCTGGCCCAGTGGCCCAGCGGTAGTGCTCAAGCCTGCCAATCCAGCGACCGGGGTTCAAATCCCGGTGTTTCCAATATGATTTTTTTTAATATAATATTAATGATTATATGCCAAAGTAGCCTGGTTTTAAGTTAAAATATTATAAATCTACATGCATTGAGGATGTCATTCTTTATATAGCTCTCAACGTGCACCAAATTGAATTATTCCTATATTGCAAAAAGAAGGAAAAGACTAGGGTCTTGAACCCCGGTCGTCCGTGTGAAAGTCAAAAGAAGAACCCGTTACACCACAGAGAAGATAAGTAAAAGATTGACTATACATCAATCAATGGGTAAGAGAGCCGTATCGTAATTCTGTATAACAGTTAACTAATAATTTTCGCTAGCAAGATCTCATTTGATTATTCAATCCAGCAGGCAAGTTTAAAGAAATATAATCTGATTGATTGAGGTAATGAGGGACTTAGAATTAGCCTATAGATAACGCATTTAACTTGTCGGCGAGGCGATTGAACCGTATTGCAATCTGTCAATAAAGTCTTAAATCAATTAATCAATCAATGCCGTTGAGAATCAGGATCTCTGCCATCGATACGTGCTGGCTTTTCACCTAAAACGGCCGCGCGCATTTAGCCTGACTCGCAAGTCTGGCTTGAGTTAACGAGACTGAATCCACCTTTGTGAAACAGGAAAATCCCGGCTTCGAACATCGGGTTAACTGAAGCTGGATAATGGACATCTTGATCGACTTAGTTGAACCACGTACATGAAACAGGGCCCAGCACAAGCGCATTATATAAACCTGGCGCGAGCTGTTTATTTCCGGTCGCTCAAGTTGCGCTGCAATAAACAGCTCGCGCCAGGTACTGTCTACCGGTATATATGCAAGCTGTTATTGGCTATTGGTTATTGGCTATTGGGGGATGACGTGACTGTATGCGAGGTCTACCCCATACCCTGCGTCTGGCACTGACAAGTCCAAAAGCTTGTCGTTTGTTATTGGCACAAGGACATTTTTTTTTTAGATTGATCTTTTTTTATTGGAAGAATTTGTACATATTTATACATTTCAGTTATCAAAATTATACAACTTCCATTTCCTTCCCCATTCCTATCCCCTAATCCCACCCATCCCACCCAGTGAGGGCGACGACAAACATACATGAAAAAAAAAGAAAAAAAAAAGAAGAAAAAAAGAGATAAAATAAAAATAAAAAATAGACATTTAAATATGGCACAACGACATTTAAAATTAGAAACGGTAAAGGATCATGAAATATCAAACGGCCACATACATACTCTAGCTACCAAGCGGGCGAAGACTGGTCTGTTAGAGGAGAGTGTTGCGGTCAGACCCCTGGTCTCAATGAAATCAGCTCAGATGGACAAGTTGAAGCTGCTGTTCCGCAACGTTCACACAATCGGGAAGAAAGGAAGACCCTTCACCGACTATTTGTGGATGTGCGAGTAAGTATTAGACAAACTGCATTATGTAACGTGTATTATTAAACTAATATTACGGTGTTTGTTAGCTAGCCATTTAACATTAAGAAGCATACAGGCTCCAGACTAACACAGCCCTGCACAAATATTCAGCACCATGGACAGCTGCCCCAGATCTCTCTCTCTCACACACACACACACACACACCACACACACCACACACACACACACACACACAGAGGACTAGACATCGAAGCAAATATTGGTAACGCTTTATATCACAGTGCTCTACAATTTTATTAATTAAGTTTGTACTTGTCGGGGTGGGTGGGATGTTCGGGTGGGGACAGATGTTATTGGATTAGATGTTATTTTATCACACACCACACTACTGACACTTTGGATTAGATATTATTTTAGCACACACCACACTACTGACATTTTGGATTAGATGTTATTTTAGATGTTTCTGTTCAAATAAAATCATATGTCCAAACAAATGCTTGCAGTTACATTGTCCAATGACCTATATTTATTACTTTTTGGGTGGGGGCACGAGTGCAGGGATTTTTGGCTGGTGAAAATGCTGAGTGGCTAGTGACTTTGGAAAACCACTAGCCACAGTGGCTAGTGAGCCAAAAAGTGAATGTCAAGCCCTGACTACATGTATGCACTTCAGTATCACATTACAAGAGATATCACAGGGTTCATGTATCTTAACTCTATATAGCCATATAAACTCTAGGAGTCTGTAGGTAATTTAACAGCATGTTGGGTTGTGGTATTCTTCTATACAGTGATTATGAGTATAATAAGCTATTAATACACAACACTATTGTGTTTTTAATACATTAAATGCTTATATTTTGATCAAAATGAATACATTATGTAAACATGATTATTGTATACATATTCATTACTGTTCCGCAATTTCAACAAATGTCCCGCAAAATCGACACGCTGTCCTGCATTTGGATCATATGGATTTGGTCACCCTAGTGTGTCCGGCAGCATATCGTCCACTAGGCTTTTGAAAATGTAGGGGAGACCTTGCTCGTCACGGAGAAGATAAGAGAAAACGCCAAACCTCATTTTCTTCCTCTTTGACGCACAACTTTCCAAAAATGATACTAATATTTCTGTGGGTCCAAACCAAGAGACAGGGCAGTCCAACAGGGAGTCTTCTCTCTGATCTCCAGGGTCAGGGTTAGTGATACTATGGTGGATGTTAGTGATAGTATGGTGGATGTTAGTGATAGTATGGTGGATGTTAGTGATAGTATGGTATGGTGGATGTTAGTGATAGTATGGTGGATGGCAATTATGCCACATCAATGTGGAACACCCTACCCACAGCTGTAAAGGAATGTGAATCACTACCCACTTTCAAAACCACTCTCAAAGAGCACCTACGGGAGACTGCTATTCGAAACTGGCCCCTGTAAATGTCTAAACCCAACCCCCTCCAATGTACAGTTTCCCCCACCCTGCCTACCCAACCCCCCACTCCACCCACCCAACCACCTCCAATGTACAGTTTCCATCCCACCTACGCCCCCCCCCCCCCCCCCCCCCCCCCAACCTCCTCCAATGTAGTTTCTTCCCCCTCAAATGTATATACTCTCTTTTCAGACTCCTTTTGTACACATAAACAGTACTGTATATTTGTAGATCTGGTATGTCATAAATGTCTAGATGCAACAGTACTGTCTACCTGTATGTCATATATGTTATGATGAATTGAAAATGGGGGACTCTGATGTAAACAAGACGAAAGTCTTTCTCTGGTCTGCATCCCCTTAACAATTGTGTGTATTGAGCTGTACTGTATTGTACCCATTCTGCAATCTGTTAATAAAATTTTCAATCAATCAAATCAATCAATCAAATCAATCAGATTTAGTGATAGTATGGTGGATGTTAGTGATAGTATGGTGGATGTTAGTGATAGTATGGTGGATGTTAGTGATAGTATGGTGGACAGCGTTTCCGTTAGCCGGTAATAACCGGTATTTGACCGGCAAAATCTGTTGAAGTCCGACATATTTAATCTCTCTGGTCATAATGTCCGGTGAAAATAATTCCCTCTAAGCACAATTTGATTATTTGAATTGTATTCAAATAGGCTAAAATGAAATAGCCTATGCGATGAATGAAACAATCATTACATTTGTTATCGTTGCTTCACCAAGCAGCCGGTCTAATAATGACGACGCTGTGTCAGCGAGAGCTTGCTGCTAGATTTGCGAAAAGCATGCAGCTGCAGACCCACAGAACCCACCAGCTTTGCTGGCACAGTGCGGTCCCCAGACCTGGAAAGCTGCTCTGCGGGTCTGCAGCTGGATGCTTCTTGCAAATCTAACTGCAGCCAGCTCACGCTGACAACAGCTTTCATTATTAGACCGGCTGCTTGGTGAAGCAACGATGAAACGAATGTAATGAATCGTTCATCGCATAGGCTATTTAATTTTAGCCTATTTTAATACAATTCAAATAATCAAATTGTGCTTAGAGGGAATTATTTTCACCGGACATTATGACCAGCACCAAGTCGTTGGGAGGTGGAGATATACATCACGCAAACCCACGATAATGTTGCCGTCTCTCTCTGCCAAATTTCTCAGTTCTTCGCTTGATATAATTAATACAAATGTCCAATATAACGGAATTCGTTAGCTCATAAAAATGTGATTATAACAGACTGCTGTTTATTAATGTCGGGCAGACTGCCCACAGACACCTCAAGTCGGCAGCAGCACGAAGTCTCGAGGGACTTATTTTATTTGGAATATATTAATGACTGTATATACGCAAAAGTAGCCTAGTTTTAAGTTAAAATATTATAAATGCCTTGAGGATGTCATTCTTTATATAGGCCTATCAATTGTTTTTAAGCTCAATAAACTCTGACCGGAATTTATCCCATTTGTCCGGTAGAGTGAAATCTACCGGACACTCAGACCTGCAAAAAAAAATTCTAACGGAAACCCTGATGGTGGATGCTAGTGATAGTATGGTGGATGCTAGTGATTAGGCTTGGGCGGTATGACGGTATTAAGGTATACCGGGGTATTTAGAGATACCGACGGTATTGAAAATCAATACCGTCCGTCACAGTCAAAATCACAGATGCGCTTCAGTTTCTATAACAGTGAAACAGAGTTTTGAGTGTAGTGCACACACGGAGTGTAGTGCACACACGCGCCAGCAGAGGGCGAGACCGCTCTAGTGGAGCGAGTGGGTCACAACGGTGTTCACGTTTTACGGTAATGTTGCGACAGTGCTGTGAAAATACCGTAAAGCGCTGTGACGAGAGTTGGTGTGTGTTGTTGTCGAGTGGTGCACTGGTGGAGCAAGCAAATAATCTGTCTCTTATTATATGTGAACTAAAGAGTACAAGGTTTACACAACAGCTCCCACCCGCCTTTTTATTGTATTTGTACCGTCCTGTACTATCCGCTGTCAGCTGTTTCTCTCTCTGTGAGCTACAGAGCTTGAATAACTAGCGTTAGCTCACGTTAACTAGCGTTAGCTCTGCGGCTAATCTTAGATTACCCTGAACTAAATCAATGACTAGGTTATAAAGCATTCGAGTAGTTTTCATTGCACATAGAAGTAGCCAAACAACGGGAGCATTTCGGGAGCATACCAAAACCCAGGCAATTTCTAGCCCTTAAGGAATCAAATAGTCTGCCATGGCTAGATGCCAACGCTAAAACGGTGCGGGCTTCTACCGGTGCGGGACTACCATTCTGAGAGCTGACGATGATTAGTTTACTTGGTAACACGGGTTCGGGTTGGGTTGGGTTCGGGTTGCCCCCCCCCCGCTGATGAATGAAAGTCATACGTCAAATACCGTGCACCGGGGTATTAGGCAATCAAGGTATAACGGTATGAAAAAAGTCATATCGCCCAAGCCTACTAGTGATAGTATGGTGGATGCTAGTGATAGTATGTATGGTGGATGTTAGTGATAGTATGGTGGATGTTAGTGATAGTATGGTGGATGTTAGTCATAGTATGGTGGATGTTAGTCATAGTATGGTGGATGTTAGTCATAGTATGGTTAGAGTTAGTAGTGATATATGACATACCTTCTCTCTGATCTCCAGGGCTCTCTTACACAGTGGCTCAGCTTCCTTATACTTTCCCCTCTTCCCATACAACACCGCCAGGTTGTTCAGGGTGGCAGCAACCTGATAAGACCACGCACAAACACACACGCAGTTTACAGATTTTGTATTCCATCTTTTATATTCATGGCCATTTAATCATCACAAGCACAAGGCACAACTAGAACGTTTGCTTGTTTTTCATTCCATCACATTTATTATATATGATATGCATCCGTGTTTCCTCGTTTTCAATATTTGCAATACAGTGCACTAAGGCAAATTGGGTGTTTTTCCTGAAATGGCTTATTAAAGACCATCTCTTATTGATTAGTTCATAATAGTCAGCTGATCACAGACCATCTCTTATTGATTAGTTCACAATAGTCAGCCGATCACAGACCATCTCTTATTGATTAGTTCACAATAGTCAGACGATCACAGACCATCTCTTATTGATTAGTTAACAATAGTCAGACTATCTGATACTTACAGCAGGGTGGTCCTTGCCCAGGGTCTTCTCACGGATTGACAGAGCGTCATTCAGCAGGTGGGCAGCCTCTTTGTATTTGTTCTGGTCCCTGTATGAGGGGAGAGAATAGTAAAGGAGCAGTTCACCCAACATAAAAACACATTTCGTACCTTTCATATACATCAGTTTTAATAATTTATCTTAAATGTCATGTAACTCAATACAATTGCAAATGAGGGCAACCTCAATTGATTTTAAAGTTGAAATAAAGGTTTGAAAGGAATGTGATATACGACGGTGATTTTAAAAAAGAGAGGGGGGGGGGTATATTTGCAAGTTGCACTGGTGCTGCTAGTTATAATCTTTAGTAGCATCATCTAAAAAGAAATGGTTGCAAAATGTGAACAAATGGTAGCCCTCTGGAGCCCCGAAGCAGATGGAAAAACATACTCAAACTATGAAAAAATAACACCAGAACTATGCAGAACCAGGAACGGTTGAAAGTAACACCAGCCAATGGCCAAATCATGGTACATTTTGTCTGTGGCTGAAAAAACTGTCAATTCTACGAACAAAATGGGAGGTCTTCAATCATGTTTTACTATACTATAAAGACATTGCAAAATGAAATTGAAGGACTTTCAAGTACTTTTCCAAGCAAAATTTTTCATTTTAAAAGGGCATTTAAAAGGATCCAATTAACTTTTAAACATTATTTTTTTTCTTCTTATTTATTTATTTTATTAGATCCAATATGTATGGCTTAAAACCAATTTCCGACAATTAGTTACACTTAACATAAAAAACAATGCAATTTCTTGATTCAGAACAATTTTATCATGGATGAACAAAACGTTCAATGCGAATGGTTGATTTGAATTCCAATTACTTTTTAAGCTCCTTGTTAAAAAAATTGCTGTTTTCAAGGAATTCCAGGCCTCGACTTTAGTAAAGAATCAAGCACTTTAAGCACTTCAAGGACCTTGTGTGAACCCTGTATAAACCAACTTCATTGCAAAGAAATTGTGAAAATATGAATTCCCTGGAGTTTAGTCTGACCTGTAGACCAAAGCCAGGATGTTGAGCATGGTGGCCACATCCGGGTGGTCGTGCCCGGAGGTCTTCTCCAGGTCTTCCAGGGCCTGCTTGCAGAGGGGCACGGCCACCTCGTACCTGCCCTGGGACGCGTACTGGATCACCAGGTTGTGGAGGGTCCTCAGGCGGGCAGGGATCTCATACCCTCCCTGCTGCGCCGCCGCCACCGCCGCACTGTTGTGCTGGTGCTGCACTGTGGGGACAGAGAGGTCAAAGGTCAGCAGAAGATGTAGGAATCATTCCGTTTACTACAGTTTCAGTATGCTAACTGGGAATATTCTTACATGCATCATCAGTATTATTTATGTAACCCTCTAACAGCAAGATCAAAATCAGTTCTATAGTCTAGGATGAGTTAGAGTCTAACCCCAACCCATCCTAGACTATAGAACTGATTTTGATCTTGCTGTAGGAGTTGAGTTGAATGTCTTGTATTGATGTTTAGCAGGTAGCATGCAGTGCTTTCTGCTTTTGTATTCAAAGCGACCTCATTATATCACACAGTGTGGCTGAGACAAACATTGTTATCATGTTATCATCTGCCATCTGGCTCCTGAGTCATGTTATTATTATTATTATCAGTCATCTAGTTCCTGAGTCATGTTATTATCCGTCATCTAGTTCCTGAGTCATGTTATTATCTGTCATCTAGTTCCTGAGTCATGTTATTATCTGCCATCTGGCTCCTGAGTCATGTTATTATCTGCCATCTAGTTCCTGAGTCATGTTATTATCTGTCATCTAGTTCCTGAGTCATGTTATTATCTGCCATCTGGCTCCTGAGTCATGTTATCATCTGTCATCTGGCTCCAGAGTCATCTTATCATCAGTCATCTGGATAATAATATCAGGTTAATTTGTTCTTCTTACTGCCTTGGCTGTGCTCTTCCTCGTCATTGGGGAAAAGGTCATCCAGAGTGTCCTTAGGGACTTCTCCATCCTTTTCCTCCTGCTGAGAGAAACACATCCAGACATTACACCTTCTAACACATCCAGACATTATACCTTCTAACACATCCAGACATTATACCTTCTAACACATCTACACATTATACCTTCTAACACATCCAGACATTATACCTTCTAACACAACTAGACATTATACCTTCTAAGGGGCCGTGTCCACAGATAGCGTTTTTTTCAAGGCGGACCGCTTTGAAAATCAAAAATATGCATGGCCAGTAGGGCTGAATAGTCGACTAATCGATCGAAAGGAGCCGTAGTCGACTGCCAACCTCTTTTATCATTCTTTCCAAAAGAAAAGAGGCCTAGACGCGTGGCTAACACTAATGGCACGCATACCAGAGGCTAACTGCGTAAGAAAACAGGCACAGAGGCACTGAAAGAGGATTTCACCCATCTAATGAACACACTAGACTAGACAAATATCAAGATGTATCCATCAGTGGACCAATTGCATGCTTTTGCAGAGGACAAGAAGCCTTCCGTCGACTCCTTCAGACATTAAGCACCCCCACAGCCCAAATGGAATGATAATATTTTTTTGTTGTATTAAATAAAAAGAAATAAATAAATAATTTCTTTTAAATAGTCGACTAATAGTCGACTATCGGCTAATTTCGGCCAATCAAAGTCGACTATCCAAATCCTTAGTCGGGGACAGCCCTAATGCCCAGAGCGTTGGACCTCAATCTGCTTGAGTCTCGCGACTCCCGCGGCTCCGCCACTTGCTCGATTTTGATTGGTCGGTCGAAAAAAGTGACCTCTCCAAAAGTTAGCCGCAGAGAGCGCTAAAACGCGAGGCGCGCGCTGGGAAAAGGAGCGCGCCTGTCACGTCTTTAGCATAGAAATGAATGACAGAAAGGAGCTGGCAACTCATAAAAAGCTGGCTGTGGACACGGCCCCTAACACATCCAGACATTATACCTTCTAACGCATCCAGACATTATACCTTCCAACACATCTAGACATTATACCTCCCAACACATCCAGACATTATACCTTCTAACACATCCAGACATTACACCTTGTAACACTGGGAAATGTAATAAGTGATAACCTTTTACCTTTTTCCTTTAGAACAGGGCTGTACGTTAACTTTTTTTGCACATAGCACTGGTGCTACAGAGGTTGATAGTTTTTTAGCACAGGCCAACATTTTGTAGCACAAGTATAAAACGTGTTATATTTGTAACAGTCACAAATGTGCCTATTGTGTTTGTGTTATTTAGTTGCAGTGCCATGTTTGGCTGTCATTTTCATGCTGACAAGTTGACGTCACACAGCCAGACACGTTACGTGTAAGAAATTATGGGATTTGGTGTTGGATGTATGCCTATGGACTCTACTAGGGGTGGGAATCACCAGTTTCATCACGATACGATATAGATTCTTTGGACAACGATACGATATTTGCCGATATCTGCCACGATACAATGCAGGTGCCTGCAAATCGATATGAGATATCATCATAAGCCCATTTAACACAATCAGTAACATTTAGATAAACTCAAAAAAGGTAACGAAAATATAATTTGAAAAAAAAAATGTAGCTCTTCCAGACATTTAAATGAAAAACTATTTATTGTTTTTAATACAAATAGACCTCCTGTTCACTATAAAGTGCCACGTTTTGATATATTGAGCTTTAAACTCTAAGTACACATTTTTGGAACACGCTACCTAAAACCCCTTCCTCTCCCAAACCGTTCCTGCACTTGTTTTATGTTGCATGATGATCATGCATACATTTATTATGTATTGTATTTTTTATGTTTAAAAACTTTAAATATCAACATTATCTGTCCACCCTCAGTACATTTACTATCAATATAATATACTCGTCTGACTTCATCATATCTTTTCAAACGCACACACACAGAAGGGAGAATGCCCCCCCCCCCCTCCTTCCCACTCCCCACTCTGCTGTTCTCTGTATCGCTCTGAACAGGGTTTTAGCTTGTTGTTAGCTTACGCTAATGTAACGTTAATTCCGGTCTTAAACACGACATGGTCATAAAGGAATGGCGAGGATTGCAAAGCATGTTAGATGCATTTGACCCGTTGCGGAATAAAACAGCAGGGATTTGTTTTGGGTCGCGAAATAGGCACACTAGCCTTGCTATGTTGCAATGTGCGTGTTCCAGACGCTACTGCTACTACTGAGACGAGTACTGCTGTGTGCTGTGGAGCCAAGCAGATATGAGTCACGACACCACAGGATTTTCAAAATAAGAGTATCGATATTAACTGAGCGTTGCTAGCTGCCAGAGCCATAGTTATTATAGCTGGAGCTGCGCTTAGGCGGAAATGAGACCCGCCACAGGATTTTCAAAGTAAGAGTATCGATATGAACCGAATGCCTATCGCACCAGTGCTACTGAAGTAAATCCATTCATCGCACAGACCGATGTTGCTGTAGCATGTGCAACATATATCTCGCACTGTACAGCCCTGCTTTAGAAGAATACTGTAGCACTTTCCAAAATATCTCATTCAGCATTGAAAAAAAATGCATGAAAACAAACTAATCGACTAACAAGACCAAAGCGATCAATGTACGGAGGGAGAGTTCAGGCAGTCAGCAGTAGAGTCAGCAGTAGAGTCAGCAGTAGAGTCAGCAGTACTCACGGTGGGCGAGACATCCTCGTCGTATTTCTTTAGTTGGTTCATGAACTCCAGGTGCTTCTTCTCCTCCTCCAGCTGGGCCACGCTCTGCTCGCTCTTCTGCAGCTTCTGCTGGGTGTTGGCCAGCTCGTCCCTCAGCCACTGGTTCTCCTGGCAGAGCCTCCGCACCTGGGCTCGCAGCTTCTGCTTCTCAGACTCCACGGCATTCAGGTGGTTGGACAGGGCCATCATCACCTGGGAGAGAGATGGCCTGCTCAGAAATACAAACTTGGAGAAACCATACACCCGCAATGGAAGTCCATACATGTTCTATGACCTAAGTCAAGTAAGCAGATATGGATCATAATTGTCATTTCTTTCTTTCTTTTTTTTTACAGCTTTTTCTTTCGGATAGGACAGGGAGAGGAAAGTTGGGAGAAGATTTTGGGGAGGACATTCACCATAGGTCCCCGGGCCAGATTCAAACCACGGACGCTGCGATTATAGTGCGAGCGTACTTACGTGGTGCGCCACCGTGGTGCCCCATTGTTTGCTCTTTTTTTTTATTAAACCTTACCTGTGCCTCTCCCAGGCCCAGCTCGATCATCTCCACGGACTTCCTCAGAAGGTTGGACTTCTCATGGACCAGGTTGGCCTCCTCGTCCTTCTTCAGGCACTTGATAGTTTCCAGCAGGCTGTGAAGGATTGAGTTATGCTCGTTCTTCAGGGCCTCCAGCCCCTGGATCACCAGCTTGGTGTTGGAAATGATCTCCTCCTGGGACAGCTTCTCCAGCTTCTCTTCCCGCGGGTACACCATGGTGGACATCTTCTGTTTCAGCTCAGGGAAACCTAGAAGAACACAGGATACATTAGGGTAGAATACACCATGGTGGACATCTTCTGTTTCAGCTCAGGGAAACCTAGAAGAACACAGGATACATTAGGGTCAGCGTTTCCGTTAGCCGGTAATTACCGGTATTTGACCGGCAAAATCTGTTGAAGTCCGACATATTTAATCTCTCCGGTCTTAATGTCCGGTGAAAATAATTCCCTGAGTCTAAGCACAATTTGATTATTTGAATTGTATTAAAATAGGCTAAAATTAAATAGCCTATGCGATGAACGAAACAATCATTACATTTGTTTCATCGTTGCTTCTAATAATGACAACGACGTTGTCAGCGAGAGCTTAGTGCTGGGTGTGCAAACTTTTGTGAAGCTGCAGAGCCGGAGCAGCAGCAGCACAATGCAGTACTCCAGCAGTACTCCAATTCAGCCATTTTCAATTCAATGTTGGGTGGGGGGCGCTGCTGTGCGGTCCCCGGAAAAGAGCCAATAACAGCTGAATCTGCTGCTCTGCATCGACATACTCTAGCAAATAAGTCATTGGGAGGTGGAGAGAGAGAGAGTCGTCACGCAAACCCACGATAATGTTGCCGTCTCTCTCTGCCAAATTTCTGTTCTTCGCTTGATATAATTAATACAAATATCCAATATAACGGAATTCGTTAGCTCATAAAAATGTGATTATAAGTAACAGACTGTTGTTTATTAATGTCGGGCGACTGCCCACAGACACCTATTTGATTTAAAGTCGGCAGCAGCACGAGTCTCGGGACTTATTTTATTTGGAATATAATGTCTTTATACGCAAAAGTAGCCTAGTTTTAAGTAAAAATATTATAAATCTACATGCTCAGGGAAACCTAGAAGAACACAGGATACATTAGGGTAGAATACACCATGGTGGACATCTTCTGTTTCAGCTCAGGGAAACCTAGAAGAACACAGGATACATTAGGGTAGAATACACCATGGTGGACATCTTCTCTTTCAGCTCAGGGAAACCTAGAAGAACACAGGATACATTAGGGTAGAATACACCATGGTGGACATCTTCTCTTTCAGCTCAGGGAAACCTAGAAGAACACAGGATTAGAGCTGCCGCGATTACCGCATTACCGCGGTATCGCTGTTACATCACGGCCACCGCAGAGTAGGCTGAATACCGCATCACCGCTGTTTTTTATAATAATAATAATAAAGTACCCTCCTCTCGTTGGGCTTGCGGCTCTGCAGATATACCCTACTCCTCTATCGAGGTTCCAAGCGACCCTATTGGGTACCAGAAAAGTCACATGAAACATTGCAGACCACTGATTGGTCAGAAGAGAGACGCGTCACACGTTGTTGGAGCGTCCTGCAGTTTTTTACGTCCTGAATGTCAGCCATTGATCAGAGCTCATCACAATACGTCTAATAACGTTAGCTTTAGCTCGCCGCCGGAGTGGACTACCATCGCTCCTCAGGAGTACTAAACGAGACATAATGATTTTACTGTCTGCAACGAATGTTATAATAAAAGCCTTTCGTTCTATACACTTGTCTGATTGAAAACTTTATTAACAGACCGCAGAATGGGACAACTCAGCACGCTCTGAGCAAAGAAAGGAACTGAGATATGCCTTGCTATGGTCCGGTAAATACGCTGATGTTATTGAACGTATAACTATATAATGTTAATGCCACAAAACGAATGCCTTTATTATAAAGTAGTAACTTTATAGTAACAATAATAAGAAAGGGTCGGGGGGGGTAACCAGTAAGAAGCATTTTGTATGAAAGTATTCTGTACTTCTGTATGACAACTATTAAAGAAACTTGAAAGGGTCGGGGGGGGTAACCACCCCTGCCCGCGACACCGAGTGAACGGCGCACGACCAGAGGGGAAACTTCGAATCAGTGTTTCACTTTCAATAACTAATGCGTGCTTGCCGAATCCCAAACAATATTCATGCTGCAAAGTCATCCTCTAAAGATAGACATTTAGACTAGAGGCAGGCTATATGCTATAAAGAGTAGACTACTACTACTAAAAAAAAAAAATGCATTCAAACTTTTTTTTTTTTTTTTTTGTGCGTGCAGTAATAACCGCGGCGGTAGGAAATATTTTGCAAATTTGTGCGTTAAGGAAAACATCAATACCGCGGCAGCTCTACACAGGATACATTAGGGTAGAATACACCATGGTGGACATCTTCTGTTTCAGCTCAGGGAAACCTAGAAGAACACGGGATACATTAGGGTAGAATACACCATGGTGGACATCTTCTCTTTCAGCTCAGGGAAACCTAGAAGAACACAGGATACATTAGGGTAGAATACACCATGGTGGACATCTTCTCTTTCAGCTCAGGGAAACCTAGAAGAACACAGGATACATTAGGGTAGAATACACCATGGTGGACATCTTCTGTTTCAGCTCAGGGAAACCTAGAAGAACACAGGATACATTAGGGTAGAATACACCATGGTGGACATCTTCTCTTTCAGCTCAGGGAAACCTAGAAGAACACAGGATACATTAGGGTAGAATACACCATGGTGGACATCTTCTCTCTTTCAGCTGAGATAGAAACACGGGCTGAGATAGGGTAAGGTAGACATCGTCTGGTTAGAATGATTCTAACTTAATTAAGGTCAACCCTGTGTTTCATAAAACTATCCATGGGTTGTTGTTGTTGTTGTTGAGCAGTCTTTGGGACAGTTAACTAGTATAGAAAGAGACTATCCTACGTTACTTGTTTTAATGTTGCCAACTTCTTTTTATTTGCCATCTTGGAAGCAAAAAAGTTAAGATAAACACTGGGGGGCGAATTCACAAAGGGATTGCACTGCTTTTTCTGACGCTATGCCGGCGCAAATAGCTCTGAAACACAGTTTGGCATTCACAAAGCAAGCGCAAAGGGTGAAATACGGTGGTAACTGCGTTGCCCTAAGCATTGCGTCTCGGTGTGCCGGTGGTATTTGCGGGTATTTAAATGACGTAATATGGGCGTAGATACGTGCCCCTTTCTATGCAAATGAGCCTCATCACAGATACACTCCAAATTCACAAAGATCGGCGCTAATTGCCACAGGCAGTTAAAGCGACGCTATTTACGTCTTCAGGAATTTTTGTGGTAATTAAGCGCATTAATAAAGGAGTGTCATTGCCAGCGTCTCAGGTGATCATGGCAGCATAACTCTAATGAGACTATCTCAAAGCTGAAAAGACCTGGGTATGTTACATTCTAACTCTAATGAGACCATCTACAAGCTGAAAATACCTGGGTATGTTACATTCTAACTCTAATGAGACCATCTACAAGCTGAAAAGACGTCGGTATGTTACATTCTAACTCTAATGAGACTATAGATCTACAAGCTGAAAATACCTGGGTATGTTACATTCAAGTTCAAGTTTCAAGTTTCTTTAATAGTTGTCATACAGAAGTACAGAATACTTTTATACAAAATGCTTCTTACTGTTACGCTCCAGAGACTGTGCTAGACAAGATAAGTATGAAATAAAATAAAGTATCATGTAAAAATAAGTAAAAATAGACGTCACAGTGTTCAGTATAGACATATGTACAATGTTCGATGCAGAATAGAAGTAACTGAGTTACCATACAATACAATATACTATGCAATGTACTAATATACAATACTATATAGTGCAAAGCAGAAATGGGATGAGGTACAATAAGGTAAGGTATACGAGTTGTAGTGCAAATCCTTTACCAATAAATATAAAGTGTGTTTAGTAGGGCTGTCTTAAATACTTCGAAGCTTCGTTCGATGGCACAAGCTTCGAACATTTTAAAAAAAAATCGAAGTTAAAATTTTTTTTTTTTTTTTTTACTTCGGTGTGTGTGTGTGTGTGCATGGGGCCATTGGGTGGGGCCGGGGGACAAATACACTGGAGGAAAGTAACCCAGCTCAGCACTGCCCAAATTATATCATCACTATTGCCTGTTTGAAGGATATCATCCTCAAACACATATACACCACCTACACGCCTATTCTCAGTCCTTGCCCCACAATGGTGGAATGAACTACCCACCCCAGTTAGGACAGCCGAATCCCGTCCAATCTTTCGCCGTCGACTAAAGACGCACTTCTTCAACCATTATCTGAAATAAAATTAAAAAAATCTAACCCTAACTAACCTTACTGTCATGCACTTGTCCTAATAAACTAACCTACACTGTAACACGCAACACTTTGATGAATATTGTTACTCAGCTGATAGAGTTGTATCCTTCCTGATGACCTGTCGTACAGAACTTATAAGTCGCTTTGGATAAAAGAGTCAGCTAAATGACTAAATGTAAATGTGAATGTAAATGCCTTGTAGAATTCCACACATAAGAAAGAAAGATACTGGGATGAATAAACAAAATAGGAAATAAAATGTAGAAATGCATGCAATACATAAATAAATATGAATCTCCATATATGAAATAGAACATTTAGATAAGGTGCTACTGAGATGTTTTGGTGAGTTCTTTGTTTTTTTGTGGAAGTAGCCCTTCTTAAAAATGCATGAACATTCACTGATAATTGGTCTGTAGTGGAGTCTACAAGGTCTACATTGCCGGACCTTGTAGACTGACATAATTATGTGCATAGTTTAGTCTACACAGGCCATATTTCAAATAATCAAAATCTTACTTCATTCATCTTAAACATTCTTGATTTGGGGGATTGGTAGTTTCCATGAAATCTGAAGTTGTTCAAACGACAACAGCGATCCAGCTTGAATTAAATCACACAGACGTGTTGGCTGTGTCACAGTCACGAAAGGGGCTACTTAATTAATTAATCCAATCCACTTTATTTATAGAGCACATTTAAAAACAACAAAGTTTACCAAAGTGCTGTACAAGTCCCACAACATAAGAAAAAGAAAAAAAATTATAAAAAAAAAACGTTAATTAATTTTTTTTTAATTCGAAGCTTCGAATTAAAATCGAAGCTCGGCCCCGAAGCTTCGATTGCCAAAAAAAATTCGAAGGTCAGCCCTAGTGTTTAGGTGATCTAAAGTGTGGAGAGTGGGTGCTGCAGTGTGTTGTTTGTTTAAAGTGAGTGTGTGCGTGTGGATGTGTGTGCTGTGTGCATTTGATGGTTGTTGCATAGTGTTTATTGTTCGTCGAGCAGCCTGATGGCCTGGGGATAGAAGCTTCTTCTGAGTCTTTCTGTGCTCGCCTTGAGACTCCGGTATCGCTTGCCTGACCGCAGCAGTTCAAAGAGGCAGTTGTTCGGGTGGCTGGAGTCCTTGATGATTCTCTTAGCCTTACCTCTGCACCGCTTGTTGTAAATGTTCTGGAGGGTGGGAAGCCCCCCTCCAATTGTGCGTTCCGCTGAACGTGTCACTCTTTGTAGTCTGCTTCGGTCTTGTGCAGTGCTATTCCCAAACCAGGAGGTGATGTTGCCAGTCAGGATGCTCTCTATTGTACATGAGTAGAAGTTCTTAAGGATCTTCTGACTGACTTGGAACTTCCTTAGGCGCCTGAGGAAGTAGAGGCGTTGTCGTGCCTTCTTCACAACATTGTCAATGTGTGTGGTCCATGTCAAGTCCTCGGATATGTGGGCTCCGAGGTACTTAAAACTGTTCACTCTCTCAACCGGTGCCCCGTCGATGCTGAGGGGGCTGTAGTCCCTGCACCCCGACCTCCTAAAGTCCACAATCATCTCCTTTGTTTTGCTGACGTTCAGGGAGAGTCTGTTCTCTTGGCACCATCCCGCCAGGACCTTGACCTCTTCCAGGTAGGCCCTCTCGTCGTTTGCAGAGATCAGGCCCACCACTACTGTGTCGTCAGCAAATTTGATGATTGTGTTGTTGCTCCGCTTAGCCACACAGTCATGTGTGTACAGGGAGTAGAGGAGGGGACTCAGAACACAGCCCTGTGGGGCCCCTATGTTGAGGGTGATGGATGAGGAGGTGCAGTTGCCTGCTCTCACCACCTGGGGTCTGCCCGTCAGGAAGTCCAAGACCCACTGGCAGAGGTCATACTTCAAGCCCAGGTCCCTGAGCTTGGCTATGAGTTTGGAGGAGACTATGGTATTGAATGCTGAGCTGTAGTCGATGAATAGCATTCTCACATAGTTCCCCTGCCTCTTGTCCAGGTGTGATGCTGCTGTGTGCAGCACATCGGCTATGGCGTCCTCCGTGAACCTGTTGGGGCGGTATGCAAATTGCAGAGGTTGATGGGGAGGGAGGAACAGATGTAGCCCTTCACTAGCTTCTCAAAGCACTTCATGGCTATGGAGGTGAGAGCTACAGGGCGGTAGTCGTTGAGGCAAGTGGGCGTAGATTTTTTGGGTACAGGGATGATGGTGGACTTCTTCAAACAGGTGGGGATGACAGCCTGTTCTAAGGACAGGTTAAATATGTCAGTGAATACCGGGGCCAGTTGGTCGGCACAGACTTTTAGGATGCGGCCGGGGATGCCGTCCGGTCCTGCAGCCTTCCTGATATTCACTTTCTTAAAGGTCCTCCTCACCTCATTCTAACTCTAATGAGACTATAGATCTACAAGCTGAGAAGGCCTGTGCGGCACGTTCCATACTGGAACAACAAAACAGGCTGTTTACACAAAACAACAAAAAGGTTAAAAAATAGAATCTCTGTGGCGCCTGTACAGTGTACACCCAATATTACACAAAGACCTTATGTTGGTATGGCAGTCACCGCTTTCAGGCAGACACGGTTCTGGTTCCGTTCTAGAGTCTCAAAACCTTGGTGCTTTCTGCAGCCTGTGTTCACACCAGTTTAAGCAGAACCGTGGATAATCAAAGAATATTTCAGCTAATGAAGTTAAATGTTTATTAGGCCTAACAAAATAAATTGTTTGGTTCCTGTTGGTTGTCAGTTAAGGCCATGGGTAGGTAGTAGGGGTGGGACGATACATCGATCCAGATCGATACATCGATGTAATTATCAACAATCGAATCGGATCGATGCGATGTAATAAGATCGATTCATATCGATACTCTTATTTTGAAAATCCTGTGGCGAGTCTCATATCTGCCCAAGAACAACAGCAGTAGCTCCGTGTGTGTAGATGTTACAGCATAGCATTCTCCCTTTCTGTGTGTGTGTGTGCGCGCGTCTTTGGAAAGACCAGATGAGGTCAGAGGAGTTTGATGTTTAAATGTTATTTAAACATAAACAATATAATACATAATAAATGTAGGCCTATACATGATCATGCAACATCAACAAATTGTTGTAGGAACGGTTTGGGAGAGGGAGGTTGTGAGTTTTGAGTTCCAAAAAATGTAGCTTAAAGTTTAAAGCTCAATATATAAAAACGTGGCACTTTACAGTGAACAGGAGGTCTATTTGTATTAAAAACAATAGATTGATTTTCCTTTAAATGTCTGGAAAAGCTCAAAAATACAAATGTCAAATGATATTTTCATTACCTTTTTTTTGTTGATCTAAATGTTACCGATTGTGTTAAATGGGCATATGATATCATCTCATATCGATCGCAGGCACCCGAATCTAATCGTATCGTATTGTATCGTGAGAGACTTTGTGATATCGGCAAATATCGTATCGTTGTCCAAAGAATCGATATCGTATCGTATCATGATGAAACTGGTGATTCCCACCCCTAGTAGGTAGGGAATTTATTTGATTTGATTTTTTATTTGATTTTTTCCCACGGCGAAATAGGGAATTTTTTTATTTAATAAAAATGTTCACGTCAACATGGATGCATGTACTCTGCCAGCATGTTTAATATCCATAAATACTAAAGGTTAAAATACAAAGACACTGTACTACAAAAGTACAATGTACAAAGGTAGTAGTATTAAAAATGCCACCCCTAAATACTACTCTAAATAAATATCCTGATGTCAGAGAGCTGTGCAAATATTGGGAAATACTTGCTTTTTATATATTCTCATTATTGACATGGACTGCACTTTCTTACTAAGATTTTATTAAACTTTATTGTAAAAAAAATAATTATTTAAAGGGGACATGCATTATAAATGTCCTTTTTCAGTGTCTAGCATTGTATTATAGTAATCGGAGTTAGTATCAATGTGTCTGTGTCTCTAAATACCATATTGGCGGATTGCCGTCATTCAGGTCATTTATTTCCTGCTCCATTTAATCAGGTCGTTCTGATTTGACTCGCATCGTGACGTCATGTGGCGAGGATGGAGCGGATAGTGATCCGATTGGCTCTGTGGTTGTAGCGCACCAAACGGGGTTTGACAGAGAGCGAGAGAGGGAGAAACAGATACACCCTTGCGACAGCGCACAAATACACACGCGCGCGTGGCGCTGTCATCTCTCGGTCCGTCTCTCTCTCTATCCCCCTCTCTATCTCTCGATTCGGGAGCATAACTAACACCCCGTCTATAGCTGTAGCGCACAGTGGAAGACTTCCTCAAACGGGAGAGGGAGAGAGAAAGAGAATGAAAAGTGCTTTAGAAATCAAATTAATTATTATTGTAAATAACCCCATGAAAGGTTTATTATTTGTATGGGTAATTACCTGCTTCATATTTGTGATGTTACTGGTTTCAGTGTGTGCCTAAAGTGATCAATGTGTTGGGCCGTTTATAGAGATCTATGCCAATTAATGTTTATGTATATCCGGGACTTTTTTTAATAAGAATTGAGAGGTATTTGTATATGTGACCTTTATTTTGAAAACCGTGTTGCGACGCAACCTTATTTACATTTGCGCTTTTGACAGTGAAATGTTCAGTCCAACTTAGCTGGAAGGAAAGACTAATCAAAAAGGTTTAATTGACCCGTATGAGGCTCTTACGGTAGGACTACTCACCTAATGCATAGCTGAACCTGAACGTTAGAAGTGTCCGTGTCCCCGTCAATCAATCATCACATCATCACGTCAATCATCATCATCATCTTATCATCTCTCCACATCGGACGTGGTTGTCATAAGATGGACTGATATCCACTCCGTTGTTCTTGCAGAGCAAAATTTGCGTCTTAAATGTATTGAAATGAGGTGCTTCTTTGGCGATGCAATAGCCCATATTGAAAGGAAGAGAGGCCACATTCAGTTTCGTTTTGCTAGGAATTATGGGATTTGGTGTTGGATGTATAGACTACGCAGATAGGGACATGGTCTTTAATCGCACGATAGACTACAAGTACCAAGTATATAGCGTGACCCAGATTCACTCCACACGCAAATCTTTTTTTTTCACTCAGGCTATCGGTGATCGCAGTAAGTTCATTCATTGCAGACAGATTCTTTCATAGCACCACGACATTGTGTCGCACTGTACAGCCTTGGTTGTAGGCTAATGTTTTTTAAAAAATGTATCCAATTTGTATGGATTAATTTAGGAGTGAAATGCGAATGAAGGGTTGAAATCACAACTCGCAACGTTGCTCCCAAATAATATTTCCAACTCGCAACGGCCAAATTAAGGGGCAATTTGCGACGAGATCATCGCAGTGTACAGCCCTGAGAAGGGGACCTGCGTATCTCACACACGCAGCTGTGTTTACACAGTGCTCCGTGTCTCTCTCTCTCTCTCTCTCTGCCACTCGCAGACTGTGTGGATGACTGTCACTGAAAGTGCTTATGGGCGTAGCCCAGCCAATAACAGGCTGAAATCCTGAGGCTGGAAAATGATGCTTTGGAGTACTCCATTAGAAATATAAAACAATGATTTTTTTTTTTAAATAAACCTTACTAGGGATGCCCCGATCATGTTTTTTGCCACCGATACCGATCACCGATCGTCTTGAGCCATAACGGCCGATACCAATATCGATATAGATAGTTTTGGTATAAAAAAAATATTATATTGGTATCGGCCGATACCGATCGCTGGCCGATCGATCGGGGCATCCCTAAACCTTACAGATGTCTTCCATAGACTCACAGGAATTGTGTAAAGTTGCCCAAATAGTGCTAGGAATAGCAATGCATGTCGCACATAAATCAGCAGGGTTGGTCAGCAACCGGAACCAAACTATTTATTTTACATGGCCTTATTATCATCAACTATCCAGTTCGTTTTTATAATGTAACGTTTGGCTACTTAAAATCATTAGAGAGAGCTCAGCTCGTATCCCACCAGAATTGTACCTCTCATGCTGGGATGTAATTGGACCCATATTACTTAATATGATTTTATACTCAATCAAGGAGGGGAATTTCCATAAGATCGACTAGGGCTGGGCGATATGACCAAAAACGTTATCGCTATAAAATTATTTTCATATAATTCGATATCGATAATTATCGTCGATATAATGTCTGTCAAGTTTAATTAACTTCTTATGCTGCTGCGAATGTCTCAAGTCGAGTTGATGTCGTCATCAGTCCGCGCACGTTAGCAGTAGCCGACAAGCGGAGTATCTCATGACAATAAATATGACACTAAAACTCTCTTCCGCCACAATATATTGAAACGACGTCCACTGTATACCCCACACTACTTAAACGTGGCCTCAGAATTCAAAACACACACACATACTCGGCACGTAAATATATAAAACAACGCCGTGCAAGCTAATTAGCCTAGACAGCCTGTTGTTTATAAGCGGTGTATTCCATGACAATGTGCTAAATATGACACTAAAATACTCTCTTCCGCCACAATATATTGAAACGACGTCCACTGTATACCCCACACTACTTAAACGTGGCCTCAGAATTCAAAACACACATACTCGGCACGTAAATATATAAAACAACGCCGTGCAATCTAATTAGCCTAGCAAGCCTTGTTGTTGAGTGAGTCCAAGTACCTCTGGGTCTCCTTCCGGATCTCGTTCGCTCTCGGCCATCTCCTTCACTGATTGGTTGTTAGCTGTTGTGCGTATGCACGTCATCACGTAACGTTGGTTGTTGTTAGTGAGTGTGCTGAGCCGAGGCTGAACGGAGCCAAGCTTGGAAATCGATATATCGAAACTTTGCGACCACGTTTCATGTTTATTTCGAGGAAATAATTTATCACGATAGTTATCGTTATCGCCCAGCCCTAAGATCGACAATATTGCACTCATATATGTCCTCCTTAAAAAAGACAAAGACCCCACCGATTGTGGTAGTTATAGACCCTTGAGCCTCCTCGGAACCGATATCAAGCTGTATTCCAAGGTACTAGCCATCAGACTTCAAAAGCATATGACATCTTTAGTTCATCCTGATCAGACTGGCTTCATAAGAGGCCGCCTGATCACAGATAATATAAGACGGTTACTACATGTGCTAGACGCCAGCAAGGATGCCATTCCACGATTAATCAAAATGCATCGATTCTAATGTGACGATTCAAATGCATCGATTTGAAAATATTAGAATCGATAATCGAAATTAATCGAAATATTTTTTATGTTTTTTTTTTTTTGTGTATTGTTTTTATTGACCTATAGTCCATTCATGCTGAGTGAATCAGTTCCCCCAGCCACATTTGTGTATTCAAAATTGTTTGGGGAATAAACTGATAGAAAATCTAGCGAAAATGAATCGAATTGAATCGTGGTCAAATGAAGAGATTTCATGATGCATTGAATCGTTGCCTGAATAATCGTAATCGAAATTATTCATTGTGAAGTCGCATCGTTACACCCCGTATAGTCAATGTATTTATGGTTGTTTTGTATGCGTTACCCCATACCTCTGTGAAGTAATGCAGGTCTGTTCTGGTCTTCTCTGACCATTTTGACAACCTAGGATGGCTTAGAGTAGACGACAGAGTACAGCAACTTGCAATGGGCCTGGTCTAAAAGATACACTACACCACTAAGATACCCATGTGTACATGTCGAAATACTTCCCAAAGGTCAGTGAATTCCACAACCACAACACCAGAGGGAGTTCCACAAATCATGTTCAATCCAGATTCTGCTCAAACAAGGGACTAAACACGTTTCGCAATTATGCCACAACAATGTGGAACGCCCTACCCAGTGCCCACAGCCGTAAAATAATGTGAATCCCTACCCTCCTTCAAAACCACTCTCAAAGAGCACCTACGGGTGGCTGCCATTAGAAGCTGGCCCCGGTAAATGTCCCACCCGCCCACCCACCCAACCCCCTGTTGATATCAGGTTTAAACATGGTATAGATGTGTTGATGTCAGGTTTAAACATGGTATAGATGTGTTGATGTCAGGTTTAAACATGGTATAGATGTGTTGATGTCACAATATATCACTTTGCTAACAATATCCCAATATATCACCTTGCTAACAATATATCACCTTGCTTACAGTATCACAATATATTGAATCGTAGGCCCTGTATCATCCATGTCTATTATTGTTCTGCAATAGTAATTAATAATATTAGTATTCCATATCAGCCAATATGTACTTGCATCAGCAGCGAAAGAGTGACATCAGTTAATTCCTAGTGGACACCACTGGAGCATTCATCTTCAGACAGACACACACTTCTCGTACCAGACACAAAGAAGTGCCAGCCAACAGGAGGGTGTGGCAGGACACAGCGAGGAGGGAAGCACCCATTCTGAGATCCATCAGAGATGTTCTTATCCATTATAACTGACCTGCCGTGTTTAGTACTTTCACTGATGGGAAGCACCATATCCATCATTTATAGGAAGTCTTAGAAGGTGGTAGGATATTAACACAGAGCTGCTCTCTCTATCTAAGCTCGACATTATGCTGGAGTGCCATCATTGGTTTTGAGTTAAACTTTAATTAGCTACTTAATTATGGAAGTAACATTAAGACAATAAATTGAATAGATAGTATGGGAGAATAGATTGTGTCTTAATAACTGTAGATAAACCACACTAAGAAAGTAGACTGTTGGGTTTATTCCCAGACACTAGAAGCTACTGAGCCCAGGCAGCAGCCTCATTATGACATCAGCATACATTGTATTTATCAAGTAACGACTGGAAAAGACGCGAAAATGTCAAGGTTTTTTTCTCAACAGAGACTGAACTTCAACCTAACGTTACGTTAGTACTTTAATTCTTCATGAACACTGCTGGTTGCCGCTTGCTTGTTATTTTTGTTGTCAGCGGTTAGCTTTAGTCACTTAGCACTAGCATTAGCACTCCCAAACTGAGAACTTCCCTTTGTTCAAATAATCACACGGAATGCCCACAGCAACTAGATATTCTGGAAGCACCTGGAGTATTAAAAGTGTCACACTCAAGCTTGAAATGTGTATATATTCATGAAAATCTCACAAACTTACCGAGAGCTTGGACTGACAGCTGGAACAGCCCCTTTAAATCCAAAATGTCCTCCAGCAAGTCAGCTCCCAGAAGTCTCTGCGGCGAGGACAGATAACTATCAAAACGTACACGGACCAACTAGCCAATGCGTCTTGACGCCACCGAGGTTAGCTAACTAAACGAAAGGCATAATAACAGAAGGAAAATATGAGGCCGTTGGGAATATCAGCAGTTGTAATATATTATTAATTTAACTAAACTCAATATATCCCATATTAACTAGTATGTTGCCTAAACTCAACCTATACCATATTAATTCTGTTGCCTATACTGAACCTATACTATAGTATAAAGACTCTGAACTGTATTGCCGAAAGTCTTTTTCTGGTCTGCATCCTCTTTGCCGTAATGTATTGTACCCATTCTGCAATATGTTAATAAAGTTTTCAATCAATCAAGCCTATACTGAACCTATACCATTATGTTATGAACTCTATTGCCTATATTCAACCTATAGCCTACCATGTACACTCTGAACTCTGTTGCCTATTGTCAGGATCTAGCAGGTTTTTTGCTAATATAAGACTAAATCCATAAAAGTACCTATAATCTATCTATCCGTCTATAATTCCATATTGTAAAAGACATACTGTATTGTAAACAAGTGTGTACAATCAACTGTTATTTACTGTGTCCCTGTGTATTCTGATGTGTGCACACAGGGAATGTAAAATCCATACATGTGTAGCCGGTGTGATCTTGTCTGCGTTGTGTTTTTAGTCGATTCGACCCCTGTTAAGGGATCGCCCTGAGTGGGAGTTGAACCCCGGACGCCCGCGTCGCGGGCGGCATCACAGACCACTAAGGTCTGGATGCCTCTGGGGAGTGAGTTTACTTGCAGTACCGCTTATCATCCACAGCCACGTCACTACTTGTACCCGTGACTGTGGATATACTGCGGTACCTCCGTTACACTCACCCCCCTAAACTCACTCCACCCAGGGCATCCGGGTCACGGCACCACGTGTAGCCGGTGTGATCTTGTCTGCGTTGTGTTTTTAGTCGATTCGACCCCTGTTAAGGGATCGCCCTGAGTGGGAGTTGAACCCCGGACGCCCGCGTCGCGGGCGGCATCACAGACCACTAAGCAAGAAGTGAATTCACTTCTTGCTTCCGGGTCTGGATGCCTCTGGGGAGTGAGTTTACTTGCAGTACCGCTTACCATCCACAGCCACGTCACTACTTGTACCCGTGACTGTGGATATACTGCGGTACCTCCGTTACACATGCTTGTTAGGAGACAAGAGTCTGTGTTCTAAAATTGTTGTAATCCAATCCTAACTAGTGACCAATACCTGTTCTCTATTTGGTCTTGTGTCAGTCTTGTATTCTGCCGCTATTTCTGTTCTGAAGAAGCATTCTCATTGGCCTAGTGAGATGACATAAAAGTCACTTGTTACTTCCTGCTCTTGGCAGAACCTAGAATGTCTGCCCGTTGCAATATCCTATTTATTTCCTTGTGTAGCAACCTGGAAAATATGCCTATTATCCAGATGTGCTGACTTGCAAGCTGGATGTAGCCAATTACTTAAACATTTTCTTCACAAACATAGCCACAACACTGGTAAACAAACTACCCTCCCACTCAGGGCTTTATGGGGTAGAACACATAGTAGCTTACTACAAAAACCTAGGGGTCCGCAAGGACGACTTCAAGCTGGAAATGGTAACAACAGATGAGGTACTCAATAAACTGAGCGCCCTCCAACCTAACAAGGCCACTGGCCATGACAACATCCCCTCCAAATTCCTCAGAGACTCAGCAGCCGCCATCACCCCAATCATCACACACATAATAAACCTCTCCATAAAACAGGGACACGTCCCCAAGGACTTCAAAATTGCGAGGGTGACCCCTCTGCACAAAAAGGGCAGCAAATTAGACCCAGGCAACTACCGCCCTGTTTCTATTCTCACCTCCATCTCGAAAGTCATGGAAAAAATAGTCTACGAACAGGTCGAAAAGTACCTAGCGGGAAAAAATCTAATCTACGAATTCCAATCTGGCTTCAGAACATCCCACTCCACTGACACATGCCTTCTCTATTTGAATGACCACATCAAACAAGAGGTGGACGCAGGCAAATACTGCGGCATGGTCATGTTGGACCTACAAAAGGCCTTTGACACGGTCAATCACTCCATTCTGATTGACAAGCTAAAAGCAATTGGTTTTGATAGTCTATCAGTGAGCTGGATGCAATCCTACCTTGAGGGGAGGGAACAGATGGTGGAGGTAAACGGTACCCTATCCCCCCCCCTCACAGTGAGCTGTGGTGTTCCACAAGGAAGCATACTAGGACCGCTACTGTTCCTAATTTATGCAAATGACATGTCGTCAGCTTGTGACTGCAACTTGTTCCTGTTTGCGGATGACTCAGCCCTGCTGGTCTCTGACAAGAACAAGTTACAGGTTGAAAAAACCCTCAGCTCGGAACTAGGCAGAATCTGCATATGGCTCGCTGATAACAAACTATCATTACACATGGGCAAAACAGAGTCCATTCTCTTCGGTTCAAATAACAAACTCAGCAAGACCGACGGCTTCTCAGTTACAGTGGGTGACAATATTGTCACAAGGAAAGATGAAATTACCTACCTGGGTTCCATCCTAGAGGCTAATCTCTCCTGTGACAAAATGGCATCCAATGTAATAAAAAAAAGTCAACCAACGAACTCGATTCTTGTACCGGATCTCCTCTCTGGTAAACAAGAATACCCTGAAGACTCTGGCAGGAGCACTCATTCAGGGGTACTACGACTATGCTTGCACCTCATGGTACCAAAGCACCTCAAAGGCGCTAAAAACAAAATTACAAACATCTCAAAACAAACTGGTCAGACTACTGCTTGACCTTACTCCTAGAACCCACCTCACCCCTGCCCACTTTGACAACCTAGGATGGCTTAGAGTAGACGACAGAGTACAGCAACTTGCAATGGGCCTGGTCTACAAGATACACTACACGACCAAGGTACCCATGTACATGTCAAAATACTTCCCAAAGGTCAGTGAATACCACGATCACAACACCAGAGGGAGCTCCACAAATCATGTTAAACCCAGATTCGGCTCAAATAAGGGACTAAACACGTTTCGCAATTATGCCACATCAATGTGGAACGCCCTACCCAAAGCTGTAAAGGAATGTGGATCACTACCCACTTTCAAAACCTCTCTCAAGGGACACCTACGGGAGACTGCAATTCAACACTGGCCCCTGTAAATATCCTAACCCAACCCCCTCCAATGTACAGTCATTTACCTAGTATGGTTTTGTCAATAGTCCAATGTACAATTTTGTTTGTTTGTACAGTGTCTCCCCCCCCCCCCCTCAATGTACAGTTTTGCTTGTTTATACAGTGTGCCCCCCAACCACCTCCAATGTAGATTACCCAGTATGGTTGTCAATATCCCAGTGTACCCAACCCCCCCCACCCAACCTCCTCCAATGTACAGTTTCTACGTCAAATGTATATACTCCCTTTTCCTGACTCCTTCTGTATCACAAACAGTACTGTATTTGCAAAT
The DNA here is from genome assembly GCF_963971535.1 of Notolepis coatsorum. Taxonomy (NCBI): domain Eukaryota; kingdom Metazoa; phylum Chordata; class Actinopteri; order Aulopiformes; family Paralepididae; genus Notolepis; species Notolepis coatsorum. The sequence goes on along the minus strand of NC_140172.1, from coordinate 81,192,837 downwards.
CTGGTATGTCATAAATGTATAGATGTAGCAGTACTGACTATCTGTATGTCATGTATGTCATATATGTCCTGATGAATTGAAAATGGGGGACCCTGATGTAAACAAGACGAAAGTCTTTCTCTGGTCTGCATCCCCTTAACAATTGTGTGTATTGAGCTGTACTGTATTGTACCCATTCTGCAATCTGTTAATAAAGTTTTCAATCAATCAATCAATGCCTTTTATGCCCCCCCCCCCCTCTGCGTCTCTACATTTCATAGCCGCATTTCTGCAGACCCCTCTCTGATTGGTTGAACTCTATTTCTGCAGACCCCTCTCTGATTGGTTGAGCGAAGCCCCTCTCTGATTGGTTGAGCGTGCGCATGCGCATGAGCCGCGACAAGCTCCTCCAGAAACTCCGGAGGAAACTCCGTTAAGCTCCAGAGAGAGAGGCTGAAAACCCACAGTTCTTGCCCGATGGATGGGAGCGAATCCCGGATCCGAGGTTTCTGATGACTACCCCCAAAACACGGAGGTCGCGAACGCAATTTATACGCATGGAAGTATTGATTACGCCATAACGAATCATTAAAAAAAATATACCGTTAACTGGAATATGTTGTGTGTGCCTTTCTGAATATGATTTGGGAGGGTTATAATAGAAGAAAGACAGTGTAAACAATATAACGTTATGTGAATAAACCGTGAAATAATAACTAATTCCTTGGTCAATAGAAGTCTCTGTGATACTTTCTGAATATGATTTGGGAGGGTTATAATAGAAGAAAGACAGTGTAAACAATATAACGTTATGTGAATAAACCGCGAAATAATAACTAATTCCTTGGTCAATAGAAGTCTCTGTGATACTTTCTGAATATGATTTGGGAGGGTTATAATAGAAGAAAGACAGTGTAAACAATATGTTTGACGTATTTTAACACACACCTAGGCTGACGACCCGAGCTATTATTATGCAAAGACAAGTACTTTAGCGAGTGGGTACCGTGCAGGGCAAGAATGCGACCCCCATCTACTGCTCTTTGCATAATAATAGGACAGGTAGTCAGACTCAGCTCTTTGGACGGTAAAACGTGGGGGGGACACTTTCCGATGTCCCCGGCGTCAGTTACGCCCCTGCATAGGAGTATCCGTGATAGTGCGTGAGTAAGAGAGACTGAGCCACGGGACTGACATCCATAGTTGTCGGGTTACAGTAGCAGTGTGACGGTATAATTAGCGTGCGGCTAAAGGCTATATCGACTCCAGTGCAACCCTAGCGCGAGGCGCTGAAGACGACCGGTGGTATAGTCAACCACGTTGCGCCACAGTATAATCGTGTAGCAGGTGGGCTGTTTGGGACCCAGAGTGTAGCTTCAGTGTGAGTGAGGGCAAGCTTACGAATGCGCGCCGTCGAGTCTGCACCGGCTGTTTACAACCGTTCTGCACCGGCTGACTTCAGGCCAACACGGGAGATCGTCCCGACCGGCAGAGGTCGCTACCACCCAACACACGCTCTCAGCCCAACACTGCCCTCTGCTCCAACCCCGCCGAGAGCGTTCGACGCCATCTTGCCTTCTGGACGACGGTGGCGCGGCGAGGCCGCCATTTTGGATGAGTACAAATGAGCATCTATGCTCCGGAGTTATTACACCGTACACAGTGTGGTGCAGCCTGCGGGCGTAGTTAACGTTGCTATTACAGTTCATAAGGGGAACCCCAAACAATATATGCCGGCATTAAGATACAACTTTTTTAAGGTATTTGTGGGCCCACCTTTTGATTTCTGTTCATTTTCTTTGAGTGTGATAACATGTTTGTGTTTAATGATAATTTCCCATCTAATTAATCCTTTCCCTGTGGGGAAGGTACAGACCTGGTGGATTATAAATAAAGCCTAGAGAGGTATTATTCTTGCCGTATAATTAAAGCCTTTTGGAGGTATTATACAGGGTGAAGACCCAGACATGGGCGATGAGTCAAACACATTGAAGTATATTATCCCTGATATTAACCCAGGGGTGGGTGTATAATATACGTGTTTATGAGGTATGGAGTTACCAACGGTACTATAGTGGGACTTCAGTCCATTTGGTCACTAGTAGTAAATCATTGTAACTGACCAGTATCAATAACATTAAAGAATTAGATGGGAGCTCTGTGTGCGTGTCTATCCATGAGCCGTTTAACAACTCTTTTGGTGTGGGTAACGTTAACATAATTAACCCCTTCCTATTCCACCTTTCCCTTTTCATTGTAAGGTTTCTAGGGTCATTGAGGGAGGGTACTGCTTGCGGGGGGAACCCAGGGTATTTATTTACAATTCAGTCACTAGGTGTGGGAGGGTTTAAGGAGCCACCGGGGGAAGTGGGAGCGTGTTGGGGAGTACTGCTGACCGCCCTGCTGCAGGGGAGGAAGACCAGAGTACCAGACCAGGGCCCTCATGCATCAACGTGTTCTACGCACAGATCTGTGCTTACCCTGTGCGTACGATCATTTCTAAGCAAAGAGTGGGATTCATCAATTTCAACTTGAACTTGACTTTGTGCGTACATCTACGCACAGGTCAGACCTGGCGTACCTAGCTCCCAGTGGTAGAATATCGTTACTACGCATAAGCACTCCTCAGTCTCCTGCATTAGTTCCAAGGCGGAAATAAGCTTCCGTGCTAGTGTTCAACTTCTGTATGACCCGTAATTCATTATAGTTCATTGCAAAATAGCGACAGTAGTGTAATTATAACGGGCTCACACGCGAACAAGAGGTTGGCCTGCTTGTTTGGCACGGGGGGGCAGACGCAAAACACCAACCTCCAAACGCGATTAGATATTGTTTCAAATAAAAAGCAAATTATTATGTGTGTCATGTTTCCAAATAAGATTGGTCACGAAATGCTTTCTACTTCAATTTGTTGGTTAGAATAGATGACCTCCGTTGAAACTTCACTGAGACTAACAGTCTATTTGTGAGCTCCCGCACAGATGTGATGATAATAATAATAATAATAATAATAATAATAATAATAATAATAATAATAATAATAATAATAATAATAATAATAATTAATAATAATAATAATAATAGCTTCATTTTATATAGCGCCTTTCAAGAGACCCAATGTCGCTTTACATAGATAGGGGGGGGGGAATAACGAAGTAACAAACATAGTGGACAGACACACAACATATATATATATATGATGATGGAATTCATTCAAGATCCTCTCCACCCTCGGGTACGTCTTTGCCACCGCGGCACGGTCCATCGTGATATTGGAGATGGATCGACCAATAGACTGTTACTGTAGCTGTCAAAGCTCCATCACAAATGCAGTTATGTGAATAGAAAGGGATTCCACTCAGTCAATGTTGCGATGCGCATTTGCCTGATACATGTTATTGCTGGATGCCGGGAGGAAGGCGATGCTGAATGTTTTCAATTCATTAAATAAAACGGATACTTTTTGCAAGGGTTTACTGACTGTCATACAAATGATCAACCAACTACATACTGTAACTTTTCAGTGCACGTTCTTATTTACATTGTGACAACAGCCTTGTGAGTTCCCGCAGTGACCCGCACACAGACATGATGGAATTCAAGTTCATGTATTGAAAGGCAGGCTATCATACATGCAGTGAGATTCATTGTTCTTGTATATGCTCTCGTATTATATTGTTTATATAGGCTACCCAATACTGACATCAAAATAGATTGTAGTATGCCTCTAGAAATCATATGCAGCAGGTAGAAGATTGACGGGAGATCCATCGCGATTTGGAATCAAATTGAGGAGAACTTTAATCCCTGGGGTATTAATCAAACAACACGGTCATATTCCAGCGCGGTCTTTATTAGCCGACAACAAAATAGATGCCTCTAAAAATCATATAGCCAATCGAACACAACTAATAAAGGCATTCATATTACAGCACGGTTATAATGACACACAACCAACGCCAAACAGTGGTCAACGAACGGTCTTTATTAGTATTTTGAGCTGTCCAGGCAGAATTGCAGCAATGGTCTTAGGGAGCCGTTGATATCTGACATCACCGTTTACGAGTGCGCCTTTTATTTATCCCACAATACGCGATAGTGTCTTCTTGGTTCGACAGCAGTGAACAATCTTCGTGGAGTTTCTCAGGGTTCCGCTCGGGTCCGTCCATTATTTCACATCCCATGGGGGGTGTTTCCTCATTTTCATGACCATATGGATAATCATGCACGAGCATTGACGGTAGAACAAAGTGGTATTCATCAACACGGAGGACCATAGAGCCTGCGTACGCACGTGTGATGAATGCCGACTTCCCTGTGCGTACGCTAGTTCTACATTCCGTGCTTACGTGTGGAAGTAGGTCAAGTTCTACGTCCACGTTGATGAATGAGGGCCCTGGTTGGTAAATCCCGGGCCCCATCCACTCACACTACCAGCCTCCAGTCGACGCTCCAGGCCCAAAGACGAGGGTGCAGTCAGACGGAGCTCTACTGTGTCCAGCTACCTTGTGACTGCCAGCAACCGTTCCCACGAAGCAGGGATAATCCACCCTGCTACACTTGCAAGTATCATTTTCCTGTCTGTAAATTGCTGATTCACTTCCACCTTGAATAAACCTTCTGAAATATGTTTCTACTTTTCATTATTGGATATTATTGATAACCATGACAATTTGGATATTGAATATAGTCAGATATACGAGTCGATTTGGGTGAAGGCCTAGGCGGGGGGGAATAGAGGCTCTAATTATTATTATTCATAGAGAGTCTCTGAATAATAATAATTAGAGCCTCCATTTTCCGTGGACGAAAACTACACCAGAATAGATCAGGGACGTGAGAGAGAGAGAAGTCAGAGGCACAATGTGTCACATTATGCAAAACACACCCCTTTTAGTTTGATTGATTGTAACCACGCCCCCTTTGAGATGATTTATGACCCCTAAGTCCCACCCCCTTCTCTGATTGGTCGAGGATTCAAGGAGGCGGGACATCCGGTTTCGAGAGGAGGGACATCCGGTTTCGGAAGGGGAGGGACATCTGGTTACGGAAGGGGAGGGGTTTTCAGATTTTTTTCAAAATAAAAGTTTAAATTTTTTATTTTTTTATTTTTTTATTTTTATTATTGAAGAACTTTATAAAAGTTCTTCAAAATAAAAGATTCAAAAATAAGTTTTTTTTTATTGTCAGAAATAAAAGATTCAAAAAGTTTTTTTTTTCAGATTCAAACGTTTTTTTTAATTTTCAGATTGTGTGTATTTTCACAATATGTATTTGTGTATTCCAAGGTTTTCAGAATAAACATTTCACAATATGTATTCCAAAAGTCTTAAGAATATAGTTTTACAATAAGTATTCCAAGGTTTTAAGATTAAACATTTCACAATATGTATTCCAAGGTTTTCAGATTAAACATTTCACAATATGTATTCCAAAAGTCTTAAGAATATAGTTTTACAATAAGTATTCCAAGGTTTTCAGATTAAACATTTCACAATATGTATTCCAAGGTTTTCAGATTAAACATTTCACAATATGTATTCCAAAAGTCTTAAGAAAAATACAATATCATCAGAAGGTATTTTGTGTGTGTGTGTATCTTCAGAATATAGTTTCACAACAATCTTAAGAATAAGTGTATCTTATGTCAGTATGCTGTTTGTGAGTGAGTGTAGATTTGTTTGAGTAGAAAGAAAATGTTTGAGCAGAAAGCATACTCCCCTCTGTTTCTGTCTACCTCTCAGTAGACTGAATATTTCTCCCTCTGTCAAACTGCAGCTTCTCTGAAGTGACAGCCCCCTGCGTTGTCATAGAAGGCGGGATAATGACATTGGCGAATAGGGAAGCCTAAAACTACTATATGCAGCTTCTGTCAAAGCAGATTTACGACCCTCCGACTTCCCCCTTTCTGCAGAAAAAACGGCCCCCAAGGTGTGGTTGTGCGTATATGTGTCTGTGTGGGTGATTAGGCCCCTAGGTTTTAAGGCTCACTGATGGAGAAAAGGCCATCAGTTTTAGGGGGAGGGCATGCATAGGGCCCTGTTAGAGCAAAACTCTGACATCTTTTTTCAGGCATCATTCAATGACAGATACAAGTGGCTTTGTATTTTTGTAACATGAAGGTATTGTAGAACGTTATAGCCATAACATAATTTGAGTTCACACAATGGAATGGTTCACATAACATAATTCTGTATAAAAGAAAAGGAGCCTACAAACCTATGATGAATATTGTTTATCGCTGTAACATAATCTGACCATTGAAGCGTAAATAGCATCTGATAGTTTAAGAGAGAGTAAGGGTTTTGGATCGAGGTCCTAACTAGAATAACTGATAGACTAGCAATGGCCTCTCACAACTCTGTTCCCCGGAGTCAGTGAGAGAAAAAAAAGTGATATAGATAATGGTAATTTCTTATCTATCATAGAACTTATGGAACGTTATGAACACAATTTAAACCAGGTACTAAAAAATTTACGGATTAGATTCCAATTCCACTATAACCTCTATCCTACTCACAGTGATTGATTGATTGATTTTTATTGTGGAGTAAAAGACACCATCCAAGGGATAAAAACATGAGAAAGTGCAAGCACTTATTTCCATCATGGTCCCTGATTTTGGACATGGACAGACATCATAAAACATAGAGCATCATAATAAAACATACTAAAACAGAGCATCATAATAAAACATAGAGCATCATAATAAAAAACAGAATAAAACATAATAGCAACCCCTACAATAAAAACACTCCCTACCCTCTCCTTCCTATATTCTATACTTCACTGGCTAGCCATTTCTTTGTGGCACGTCTAAAACTTCCCCCTCTTCAATGTTTTTCAGGGCCACTGGAAGCTTGTTCCACTCCAGTGCTGCTGAATATAAAAAAGTATATGTGCCCATTAGGGAGTTAAATTTTGGCAGAATAAAATCCGTACTGCTCCTTCTAGTGGAGTATGAATGATTGTCACTGAATCGATTAAAATAATTAGATAGATATTTCGGACCTGTATTTTGAACTATCTTGTGTGTGAGACCTAATTTGATGTGAATTACCCTTTTATTGACCGGAAGCCAGTTTACTTGCCTAAAGAAAGTTGGCCCTAGGTGAGTGCCTGGAGGTAGTTTAAGGACTACTCTCATTAATTTGTTTTGAGCTGTCTGAAGTTTGTTTTTCAGGACCTGTGGAGTGCCTAACCAGTGGTTATGGCTAATAAAACGTTCTATTATTCTAACCAGTATGGGCTGTTGTAGCGGGGCTGGTGTCCAGGGGGGAGGGATGTCGGTCTGATGTCAGCCTGGACGCGGTGCTGACCGGAGGGTTGCCAGCGGTGGCAGGGGCAGGGTGGGGAACTTACAGCCGAAAGGGCCTCCCCTACGCCAATGTGTGTATGTGTGTGTGTGTTTTGATTGATTGAAAACGTTATTAACAGATTGCAGAATGGGTACAATACAGTACAGCTCAATACACACAATGTTAAGAGGTAACAGGTCAGAGAAAGACTTTTGTCTTGTTTACATCAGAGTCACCCCTTTTCAATACATCAGGGCATACATGACATACAGATAGACATTAATGTTACATCCAGACATTTAGGCCATACCAGATTACAAATACAGCACTGTTTGTGATAACTTGTAAGGGTCTGTCTGTCCAAGCTGTTCTAACTGTTTCAATAGGGTATTTCATCCATCTTTAATTAAGACTTATTTTTGGATATAGATCACCTCAAGGCCTGAATGTCCATACACTGTATCAATGCTAAACCTACATTTTTAGGTCAAATACCCTTTTTAGCATGGTTCAGACCTCACCAACACATCTACCCCAGTGTATTACAAAATCTTTGTATCTAATGTAGACAATATACAATTATATAATTGTCACCTGAAAACATATTGCAGAAACTATGGTAAATGTACTTTGGTGCATGTAAAAACTTCATACAACTTCATACAGAAGTACAGAATACTTTTATACAAAATGCTTCTATCTGCTACGCTTTCTGTTATTTTATGAAATAAAATAGTATACCATGTAAAATAGAAGTAAAAATAGAGGTCACAGTGTTCAGTATAGACATATGTACAATGTGCGATGCATAATAGAAGTAACAGAGTTACCATACAATATACTATGCAATGTACTAATATACAATACTATATAGTGCAAAGCAGAAATGGGATGAGGTACAATTTAGGTACAATTTACAGTAAGGTCTACAAAGGTATGGGGTGCATTGCAAATCCAATACCAATAAATATAAAGTGTTCTAAAATGTGGAGAATGGGTGCTGCAATGTGTTGTTTGTTTAAAGTGAATGTATGCGTTTGGATGTGTGTGTTGTGAGTGCATTTGATGTTTGTTGTATAGTGTTATTGCTCGTTACGTGATAACCCATAATCCTATTGAATTCTGAATTCTTTGTTTATAGGCGGAGGGTCAATGATACACTTGAAATAGACATCTAAAATCATGAAACAGGTCGATTTTTAGTAGATTGAATCATTAGACAGAAGGATAATGTTAATTTGTCAAGGGGTTGGCATATATCACCCCCATGACATATCCCTATTTTGTAAGACAAGCAGTTTGAGGTTGTAATTACAGTGATTAGACTCGTTTTCCTGTTTTCATTTTTATCAATCTACTTTTTGTGTATTTTTAGGTGTTTGGTTATGTTTTATCTGTCATTTGGACCAGATCTAGCTAAAAGAGGGGTATATGATCTCAATTGAATACCTGGTAAACAACTTTCGTGAAAGAATTGGAACTATATTGTGGTACACACAAGTAAAACAGACTATTTGCAAACAGCATTGTTCTAAACAGTGTATTACAAATACCGTACAGGCCTGTGTTGGTGAGGCGTAATGCAAAGCTGGCTGATGTCTTCCCCTGCATGGCGCTTGAGGACATGGATGTTGCTGAGCCTCCAAAGGTCCCCCTGGTCAGTTGCACTCAAGTGGAGATGCCCGCCTCTGCCGAGGTACGTTCCACTGATGACAAACCCAAGAGTCAGTTGGGTTGAGTAGTCTTGACGTCCAGTCTTGTGATGTGTCAGAGAGCTGGAAACAGAAGATGGCTGACCTGATTGTGCGGTATGAAGACATCTTCTCACGCCACCATCTTGACTGTGGAGAAGCGAAGGACTTCGTACACCGCATTCACCTTTCTGACCACAGACCATTCCGGCTCCCATTTAGACGAGTGCCCCCTGGCCAGTATCAGACATTACGCCAGGTACTGAGTGAGATGGAGGAGAAGGAAATCATCTGAAAGTCCACCAGTGAATACGTGTCTCCTCTGGTACTTGTGTGGAAAAAGAATGGCGATCTCCGTGTGTGTACAGATTTCTGTTGGCTGAACAAGAGGACCCTAAAGGATGCTCATCCTCTCCCTCACCAGGCGGATTGCCTGGCTGCGCTTGGTGGCAACTGTTTCTTCATTACAATGGACTTGACCTCCGGGTTCTATAACATGTCATTACATGAGGACGACAGAAAGTACTCAGCCTTCACCACGCCTATGGGCTTGTATGAGTACAACCGCCTTCCGCAGGGCCTCTGCAATAGCCCCGGGAGCTTTATGCGCATGATGACCAGTATCTTCGGGGACCAGAACTACTTGAGTTTACTGTGCTACTTGGATGACTTGTTGGTGTTTGCACCAGATGAGGAGACTGCCTTGGGGCGCCTTAAAATGGTGTTCGACAGACTGTGTGGCCATAACCTGAAGTTGGCCCCAAAGAAATGCTTCTTCCTTAGGAGGTCTGTGAAATTTCTCGGTCACATAATAGATGAGAAGGGCGTGTCAACAGACCGCAGCAAGGTTGAGAGCATTGCAAAAATGACCAGTGCTGACCTCATGGAGCCCAATGGGGTCAACCCATCACAGAAGCGGATAAGATCATTTTTGGGGATGATCAACTATTACCAGCACTTCATCCCCAGATACTCCGCCGTTGCCAAGCCTCTCTTCTCTCTGTTAAAGGGTGAGAGAAGAAAAGGGAACGGGGGGAAGAACAGACTGTCGAACAAGAAGTTGAGTGCCTCTGACTGGACCTCAGACCAGGAACAGGCTTTTGAGAAGCTGAAGGCATCCCTTGTTAACACGGTGGTCCTGGCTCACCCTGACTTCAATCGCCCCTTCATGCTGTCAACGGATGCATCCCTGGATGGTATTGGTGCTGTTCTGTCACAAGTCCAGGAAGGCGAAACCAGAGCCAGGCCTATTGCGTTCGCCAGCAAGTCCTTGTCTCAGTCTCAAAATAACTATCCAGCTCACCATTTGGAGTTTCTGGCCTTGAAGTGGTCAGTCTGTGACATGTTTAGTCACTGGCTGAAGGGCCACAAATTTACAATCTGGACTGACAACAACCCGCTGACTCACATAATGACAAAGCCGAAGCTGGACTGTTGTGAGCAGCGCTGGGTAGCTAAATTAGCAAGCTACGACTTTGACATCAAGTATGTGCCAGGTCGGCTGAATGTTGTGGCTGATGCCCTGAGCCATGTGCCGTTTGTTAAGGACAGTGTTGGTCATAGGTTGCTGGAAGAGCCCTACCTGAGTCTCCTATCCCAAGTCAGGGATATGTCGAGTGGCTCTGTTCAAGATGCTTTTCGGGTATCCAGTGGTCACAGGGAACACCCTCCAATGAGTGTCGATGCTCAGACCTCATGCAGTCCCATTCACATGCATACTCAATCCATTGAGATGGAAGATGTGTCTGCTGTTGTACAATCACATGTGGAATGGGAGGCTGGTTCAAGGGCTCGTGCTGTGGCAGCGCTGCAGTATTTGCCGCAGTTGGTTCCGCCTGGACAAGACTCTTTGCCTGCCCACACAGAGGGGGATCTCCGTGATAGGCAGTTAGAAGATAGAACCCTTTCCTGTGTCCTGTATTACATGGAGAGATGTCGGAGACCTTACAGGAGAGAAAGAGTGAAAGAATCTGTCACAGTCATGAGATACTTGAAACACTGGGAGAAGCTCGCTGTGAGCAATGGTGTGCTATACAAAGTTTCAAGAGACCAGATCACCAAGGCAAGGCGGTCTCAGTATGTCGTGCCTGATTCACTCAAGGTTGATGTTCTGAAGGGTGTTCAAGACGATGCAGGACATCAGGGCCAGTTCGGGAGTCTCAGTTTAACCAGACAGAGGTTCTTCTGGCTAAACCTTGACAGGGATGTGAGAGACTATGTGCGCCACTGTCAGCGATGCATCGTCAGCAAGACAGTCGAACCTGAGGGGAGAGCTCCCTTAGAGAGTATAACATCAACCAGACCGCTGCAGCTTGTCTGTATCGACTTTTGGTTGGCTGAAGATTCCAGAAACAGGTCAGTCGATGTTTTGGTGGTGACCGATCACTTTACGAGGATGGCTCAGGCGTTTTCCTGCAGAAACCAGTCAGCCAAGCAAGTAGCGAGAGTTCTCTGGGACAGATATTTCTGTGTCTTCGGATTCCCAGAACGGATCCATAGCGACCAAGGGGCAAACTTTGAGAGTCAGCTAATCAGTGAGCTTCTCAGAGTTTCAGGCATCAGGAAATCGCACACAACACCCTACCATCCAATGGGAAATTGTAGTGTGGAACAATTCAATAGGACCCTGGGTGGGATGATCCGTGCACTGACACCTGAAGCAAAGGCTGACTGGCCGCGATGTTTGCAGACGTTGACATTCATGTACAACTGTACGGTCCATGAGACGATGGGATACGCACCCTTTTATCTCATGTTTGGCCGCATTCCCCGTTTACCTGTAGATGTCCTCTTCCAAACCGTCTAGAATGACTCATGTGTGACGAGTTATGACAAGTATGTAGAATCTCTCACTAAAGATCTGAGGGAGGCCATGGTCATTGCCCAGGAACATGCCACAAAAGAACAGAACAGGCATGCTTGACTCTACAACAGGAGAGTGAAGGGGTCTGACATTTTTTTTTGTATTTTATTTTTTTATTATTTTTTAAACAAACACATAAACAAACATGACAACACACGATAAGATATACAAGCATTAATTGTCAGAGCACATCCAATGAGATCACATTTTAGTTAATTGTCTTATATAAGATATACCCCTAATACCTGTTATCTAAAAACCTACACACATATGCTCCAGCTCGAACCCCCCCCTCCCGGACCCCACCTTGGGAAGTACCTCCACTATCCCTCGCACCTAACCAGACACTACCATTATAAGCTAGCTTTTATTCTCTCCACCACTTCTAACCACATTGACATTTTGGATTCATTGAGACCCAGAATTCTTGCTGTAGATATTTCTTGATAAATCACATCGAGATATGTAAGAAACCAAACTTTCCGGCAAATTTTTTCCGGTTGAAACCAGCGTGATGCGATCAGCTTTTTAGCTACTGTGATACCCGATAAAACCAATCTCTTTAGCTGTGGATTCACTGCAAACTCAAAAACATCATTCAATAGTAATACCGAGGGGTGTACAGGTATATTCCAAGATACGAGTTTTGATAATTGTTGGGTCACATCTTTCCAGAATGCCTTAACTGGTGGGCAGTCCCAATACATGTGCATAAATGTCCCTTCGTCCCCATTTGTACATTGGGAGCATTTGGAGTCTTGTTTAAGCCCCATTCTGCACAGTCTTATAGGAGTCAAGTATGTCCTGTGTGAATATAGTTAAGATTGATTTGTTGATGATCCGGGTTCCTTGATGTAAGTCGGACATTTGCCCAGGCTCCTTGCCAATCAAAGTCATTTTCCAGGTCTGGTATATCCCTCCTCCAGACAGAGTCTAGTTGGAGGGTTTCATACGAGGACGTTAGTAATTGATGATAAAATTCTGAAACAAAACCTCTCGATGTCTCTCTTTCGTAGAAGAATTTGTGGTATCTGTGGTGTTCAATTGGTATGTCTAATGGAACACCGTGAGACTTCAAACATAGCTGTAACTGTTTGTAAAAAAGCCATGTGGACTTGGTGAGATTAAATTTTTTGCGTATTTCTTTATCACTACAAAAACCCTGTTTGTTAAAAACATCCCCTAATGAGTGTATGCCTTGCTCTTCCCATATAGGGAATCTTATAGGTCGTTTTTCAATTAAGAGTGCATTGTTATTGAATAAGGGAGTATGATTGTGCCATTTATGTGGGTTAGGATTTTTTTTTTGTGATTCACGCCATATCCGGATCGCATGAGTAATTATGGGGCCAAATTTCCGTTCACAGTGCTTGATTGGTAGTTTAGTGTATGCTATGTCCTTCAGTCTATGTGGGGCTACTATGTTTTCTTCTAATTTTCTCCAGGATACTAATGCTTGGGGATCAAACCATGTTGTCAATGGTCTTAATGTGTACGCCTTAAAATATTGGAAAAAATCTGGAAATGCCATGCCACCATCTGCTTTATTTCTCTGTGCGGTGGATCTTTTTATATGTGGTGGTTTGTTATTCCAAATAAATTTGTATGTGGAGGAGTGTAATCTTTTCCAGTAACCCTCTGGAGGGGGTAACGGTAGCATTGAACTGAAGAAGTTGATTCTAGGTAGTACATCCATCTTAACTATTGATATCCGTGCTTGTACTGTGTTTTTAAGTTTTGCCCATCTATCAAGGTCGTCTTTGATTTTGTTTTGGATTTTTGTGTAATTGTGCTTCACCGTTTGTCTTATGGTGGGGAATATTTCCACTCCCAAGCATCTAAAATGTTTTACCATCGGTATCTCTCCTGGGAGGGTTATATCTTTTTTTGCAGGGGTGTTAAGTGGAAGGAAAGCCGACTTCGGCCAATTTATCTTAAATCCCGAAGGGGTCTGACATTGAGGTCAGCGACAGGGTGCTCTTGGCGAACAAGAGAGAAAGGGGAAAGAGTAAAGTCGCTGATCGATGGGAATCAACCATCTACACTGTGGTGGGCATGAATGCTGAGACACATACAAGATCCGTGACACAGTTGCTGTACGTGAGAAGGTGGTCCGTAGGAACCTGCTGATGCTTGTAAATTTTATCCCTGTGGATGATATGAGTGAAGTGTCCGACTTTGCCTCATCCATGCCTGTGACCCAATCTTCCATTCCAACTGTCGACGGTATGGGAGAGAACACGGAGAACATCTCTGAGGAAGGGAGTGGGGATCTCTTGACTGGCCCAGCATCTGTGGACTCTGAAGGAAGGACCCGAGAATGGATTACACAATTGTCCGTTCCTAGTCTTTCACAGGCCGACGTTACAGACATAAGCAGTACAGCCTCTGTGTCTCCAGACATCTCAGAGGGACCTGAGGACCAGATGGAGGTTCGGTCTGTGAGCTGTGACTATGGACCAGTGAATGTCACTGTTGATGCTGACAGTTCTGTACACATAGTGCAGGCGGATCCTTCACTTGACACTGTGACACGGACTGATAGGGCAAGAAACGTGCAGTGCAGTGACATACAGAGTTCACCCGTGCACACTGATCGGGCTCGGTCTAGATTTGGCCGCCTTATCAAGCCAGTTAACAGGTTAATACAGACCATGTCACGGCAGGAGTTTGTTCGCGACACAGGGTCCTTGTTCTAGGCTTTGACTGGGTCCAGGGTCATTTATCTTACATAATTTTGTTTTATGTTGGGATGATTTATTTTCATGGGCTTTTACTACACAGTGTGTGAGAGTCTTGTGGGGTGTACAAGGCACCCTACCGCCGGTAGCTGGATTGAGAGCGTTGTCCTCATACCACTTCATCCTTATGGGATACTTTTAGAGTTGGTTTTGTTATTTTGAAGACCCAGTGTATGTGTGATTGTGTTGTACTATGCCTTTAGTAAGTAGTACGTAGTTGGTGCTCAATGTCGCCAAAATTCAGTGGTGGTGGGTGTAACAGAGTTAGAAATTATATTTGTTTGCATGTGAATTTTATATAAATTGAGAAACCTCATACCGTATTTGTTTTGGGAGCCACCTGTGACGTGTTGAGGTCATTGTATATCACGCTGCATGTCCCTGTTGGGATACTGTATCTACCCAGCAGTCTTGTACCTGTCTACAAGATGTGCAGTGACCAGGAAAAACACTACAGCTGTTTTATTTCATGTCTTTCATAGGAAATAATGGTCGAAAGCAGTTCCCAGTCTCTTCAATATCTGACCAAATGAGAACCGTTACATAAGGTCAAGCAGTAGTCTGACCAATTTGTTTTGAGATGTTTGTAATTTTGTTTTTAGCGCCTTTGAGGTGCTTTGTTACTATGAGGTGCAAGCATAGTCGTAGTACCCTTGAATAAGTGCTCCTGCCAGAGTGTGTTCAGGGTATTCTTGTTTACCAGAGAGGAGATCCGGTACAAGAATCTAGTTCTTTGGTTGACTTTTTTTATTACATTGGATGCCATTTTGTCACAGGAAAGATTTGCCTCTAGGATGGAACCCAGGTATGTAATTTCATCTTTCCTTGTGACAATATTGTCACCCACTGTAACTGAGAAGCCGTCGCTCTTGCTGAGTTTGTTATTTGAACCGAAGAGAATGGACTCTGTTTTACCCAGGTGTAATGATAGTTTGTTATCAGCGAACCAGGTGCAGATTCTGCCAAGTTCCGAGCTGAGGGTTTTTTCAACCTGTAACTTGTTCTTGTCAGAGACCAGCAAGGCTGAGTCGTCCGCGAACAGGAACAAGTTGCAGTCACAAGCTGACGACATGTAATTTGCATAAATTAGAACAGTAACGTCCTAGTGTGCTTCCTTGTGGAACACCACAGCTCACTGGGAGGGGGGGGGGGGATAGAGTACCGTTTACCTCCACCATCTGTTCTCTCCCCTCCAGGTAGGATTGCATCCAGCTCTCATATTAAACCAATTGCTTTTAGCTTGTCAATCAGAATGGAGTGATTGACAGTGTCGAAGGCCTTTTGTAGGTCCAGCATGACCATGCCACAGTATTTGCCCGCGTACACCTCTTGTTTGATGTGGTCGTTCAAATAGAGAAGGCAAAAATCCGTCACTGCCTCTCCCCCCCCGCTGCTGAATCCCTCATTCACGCCTTCATCTCCTCCTGCCTGGACTACTGCAACTCCCTCCTCACTGGTATCACCTCCCGCTCCCTCCATAAACTGCAAATGGTCCAAAATTCAGCCGCCCGCCTCCTCACTAACACCCGGTCCCGCGAACACATCACTCCTGTCCTCCACTCCCTCCACTGGCTCCCGATCAAACACCGCATTAACTTTAAAACACTACTCCTCACCTTCAAAGCCCTCCACAGCCTGGCCCCCCCCTACCTGACTGATCTCCTTCTCCCCTACCGCCCCACCCGTTCCCTCCGGTCCTCCTCCACTGCCTCCCTCACTGTCCCGACATCCAAGCTTAAAAACTTCGGAGATCGGGCCTTCTCTCGCACTGCACCCCGACTCTGGAACTCCCTCCCCCAGTCCATCAGAGACTCCCCTACACTCTCCACCTTCAAAGCTCGCCTCAAAACCCACCTGTTCTCCCTTGCCTTCAACCCCCCCCACCCCTAAACCCCCCCCTCCCCTCCAACCTGATTGATATGTCTCCAGTCTTTTTTTTTGTGCCATCAGGCTGTCTCCCCCGTTCCCCCCATGGTCTCATGTTCCTTTTGTTTTTGTTTCTTTGTTGTTTTGTTTTTGTTTCTTTGCTTTCGTTTCTTTGTTTGTACCCCTGCTCCCGACTACTGTCAGCGACTTCGGGTTATTGAGAAGCGCTATATAAATTAAATGAATTATTATTATTATATGTGTCAGTGGAGTGGGATGTTCTGAAGCCAGATTGGAATTCATAGATTAGATTTTTTTCCACAAGGTACTTTTCGACCTGTTCGTATACTATTTTTTCCATGACTTTCGAGATGGAGGTAAGAATAGAAACAGGGCGGTAGTTGCCTGGGTCCAATTTGCTGCCCTTTTTGTGGAGGGGGTTACTCTCGCAATTTTGAAGTCTTTGGGTACGTGTCCCTGTTTTATGGAGAGGTTTATTATGTGTGATAATGAACCCTAAACTCTGTTGCCTATACTCAACCTATTCCATATGAACTCTGTTGCCTATACTCAACCTATCCCATATGAACTATGAACTCTGTTGCCTATACTCAACCTATCCCATATGAACTCTGAACTCTGTTGCCTATACTCACCCTATCCCATATGAACTGTTGCCTATACTCAACCTATCACATATGAACTCTGAACTCTGTTGCCTATACTCATCCTATACCACAGGGGTCAGCAACCTTTTTGACATGAAGTGCCAGTTTGAAATATAGTTGTAACTAGTGTGCCTGTGCCATATCAACAATAGTCCATGCATCGTAATTTTTTTTTCTCATAATCAGGTATTTTTAATGATAATTTTTACATTATTACATCATTATTGTTATTGTTATTATTAACAATATTATTATTTGTTCGAATCCAGCTCCCGGCGGCGTGAATATTTTAGGCAACCAACTTGTGTTTAGCGTTTCTCTGATTGGCCAATACGCCCATGTGACCACGGCAGCGCGGAAATAGGCTGTCTATTGCCTCGCGCTGCAGCGCGGAAATAGGCTGTCTATTGCCATTCTCTAAGTCAAACTCTAACCTTAACCAGCTCCTTAACAGCGCCTAAACTTAACCCTTCTAACCTTAAGCAACTCCGAAACAATGCCTAACCTTAACCAACTCCGAAACAATGCCTAAACTTAACCGGCGAAATGAATGCATGTTAAAAAATATTGCCATTCTCTAAGTCAAACTCTAACCTTAACCAGCTCCTTAACAGCGCCTAAACTTAACCCTTCTAACCTTAAGCAACTCCGAAACAATGCCTAACCTTAACCAACTCCGAAACAATGCTTAAAGTTATGCCTAAACTTAACGGCGAAAGAATGCGAATGCACGTTAAAAAAAAAAGAAATTGAAGGGAATCGAACTAGCGAGCAACAAGCCGTAGGATCCACAGCCATGCAGCTTTGCCAATTGAGCTATTTCTGGATACTGAATAAGGGGCGGTTACTGGCATATAATGAGCTCCGCTCTGCTGCTGCCGCGTCGCCGCGGGGGCGTGGCTAGACGCAAGTTGGGCGTGGTTAGACACAAGTTGGTTGCCTTTAATATTTAGGCCTCCCAGCGTTGTCACCAGCTTGGCTGGCCGTTCACACTAATACAATTGGCAGTATTAGGGGGTGGGGAAAGCTGGCCGGTGGGTCCTGGGCGTTGTGGACAGCGACCCCTACAGTTCGGTCGGGGCGCCTGCTCAGCGAGGGTAGGATCTGGAGAGAGGTAGTGCGGCCTCCCACACGTTACACTCTCCCAGTGAGAATCTGCGCGGCCAGGCTGGCTGCACATGCGTCGGAGGAAAGCATGTGACAGTCTCCGGCCTCTCGGACCAACAGTAGGGGAAAGTGCGCAACAACCAGGAAGGGGGTTGGGAATTGGCATAACGACTAACAGTGGGATGGGAGAAAAATCGGAAAAAGGAGGGGGGAAAAGATAATCAAAAGAAATAAAAAACAATATTATTATGATGGTTGTATCAACCCTAAATCTGAGTTGGGCGGGGGTGCAATGCAGACAAACAGTTTTGCTTTACTGAGCTCCGTTATCTGGGGGCTGTAGTTGGTCACTTTAAGCTGCATACCGGAGCATCTTTTAATCCAGCTGTTTGCTGTTCTCTGATATTTTCTGACATTTCGTTGATGCGTCGCTCGATACTTCAAGCTGACATGGGGATATCTTTTATCCTTGATTTGATTGTCTCTTTGTTTGGAAAGCCTTCAAACAAAACATCTGAGCTACAGAGAAAAGCCTCCTTGATATACTCGCCATCAGTGAATGGCTTTCCACATTTCGCAATGCCATGAGCAATGCGATAGCTTGCTTCAGTTGCGTGGTTTTTAGCAGTCGTGAACACTTTGAGGGTGCTGGCTTGCTTTCCATACCTGGCTACAGCACGTTTAATCGATTCTGCCTTAACTTTTTTGATGCTTCGTCTCAAAATGGCGTTTCACACCTGATGTTCTGCAAACTACATTTTCTAAACATAAAGTACACACAGCACGGTCCTTCTGACACACAAACCCGTAGTCGTCTGTCCACGAGGGCTGGAATGCCCGAATTTCCTTTGCTTTAACTTTCTTAGCGGGGTTGCCATCATGAAAGATGGCACATACAGAATGCAACCGCAGCACTGTGTGATTACCTGGGAACTGTGCGCGGGCGCGGGAGGCCAGCTGACTGCTGACAGCTGAGCACCATGGGAACAGCTGTATAGCTGTCATAGGGGTGTGCAAAACAGTCGACTTACAAAAAAGAACCTGTAGGAGGATTTCAACAAGATAAATGCGACAACAGTGCAAAATATTTCACTATAATATTTCAAAGCGAAGTAAAAAATAAAAAATAAAAAAATTGTTATTTTTTTATGCTGCCCCCTGTGCCAATGAAAATGCCCCCGCGTGCCTAGGGTTGCCTACCCCTGCTATACCATATGAACTGTTGCCAGTCAACCTATCACATATGAACTCTGTTGCAACCTACTGTATACTATATGAACTGTTGCCTATACTCAACCTATACCATATGAACTCTGTTGACTACTCAACCTTACAACAACAGGTAAGCAGGAAGGGTACTCTTTCAGCTAAGTAACAATGTTCGTCAAACAGTGTTGAGCCTGGGTGCTACAGTCTTGAGTGCATAGTAGTAAAGACATAATAGCATAGTAGGTAATATATATAGGCAAGGAAGAGTATTTAGTAACAAAGTGCATGATAGTAAAAGACAGTACAAAGGTTACTAAAAAAATATATATATTTAATTTTCTTATTTATTTATTTTTCCATTTCAGATATTGATTGAATAAATGTTTCAAACTTTCAATCAATATCAGTTGACGGCGGAAAATTGGTCGGGTTTAGGCTGTCCTGACTGTGGTGGGAAGTTCGTTCCACCATTGTGGAGCAAGAACCGAGAATAGCCGGATTCTCTTTGATGACGCCCCCCAGAGCTCGGATAGGAGTGGGTCTAAGGCGGCCAGAAGATGTAAAGTGGAGGGGTTTAGGTTCTGGTTGTTGCGGTCATGTGAGTGAAGAAGTTCAGCCGGTCATCAAGGACTACACCTAGGTTCTTGGCGATTTGGGATGAAGCCACAGCTACATTCTCCACTTGTGATCGAAAGGTCGGTCAGCAGAGAGGATTTGGCCGGCAGGTGAAGTAAGTTTGAGGTGGTTGGTTGTCATCCAGGCGAAAATGTTGGACAGGCAGGCCGAGATCTGCTCAGAGACTTGGATATCTGAGGGAGGAAAGGAGAGGAAGAGTTGAGTGTCATTGGCATGGCCCTCAGCTCTGAACTCGGCAGAATCTGCACCTGGCTCGCTGATAACAAACTATCATTACACCTGGGTAAAACAAAGTCCATTCTCTTTGGATCAAATAACAAACTCAGCAAGGCCAAAGGCTTCTCTGTTACAGTGGGTGACAATATTGTCACAAGGAAAGATGAAATTACCTACCTGGGTTCCATCCTAGAGGCAAATCTTTCCTGTGACAAAATGGCAACCAATGTAATAAAAAAAGTCAACCAACAAACAAGATTCTTGTACCGGATCTCCTCTCTGGTAACAGGAGCACTCATACAAGGGTACTACGACTATGCTTGCACCTCATGGTACCAAAGCACCTCAAAGGCCCTAAAAACAAGACTACAAACATCACAAAACAAACTGGTCAGACTACTGCTTGACCTTACTCCTAAAACCCACCTCACCCCTGACCATTTTGACAACCTAGGATGGCTTAGAGTAGACGACAGAGTACAGCAACTTGCAATGGGCCTGGTCTACAAGATACAATACCACTAAGATACCCATGTAGCCTACATGTCGAAATACTTCCCAAAGGTCAGTGAATTCCACGACCACAACACCAGAGGGAGTTCCACAAATCATGTTCAACCCAGATTCGGCTCAAACAAGGGACTAAACACGTTTCGCAATTATTATGCCACTACAATGTGGAACGCCCTACCCACAGCCGTAAAATAATGTGAATCCCTACCCTTCAAAACCTCTCTCAACAGAGCACCTACGGGTGGCTGCAATTCGAAACTGGCCCGGTAAATGTCCAACCGATCCCCCCACCCAACCCCCTCCAATGTACAGTTTCTTCCCCCTCCAATGTATATTTTTTTATGATCTCTTTCTCTTAAACAGTACTGTATATTTGTATATCTTGTATGTCATAAATGTCTTGATGAATTGAAAATGGGGGACCCTGCTGTAAACAAGACGAAAGTCTTTTTCTGGTCTCCATCCCCTTAACAATTGTTTTTTATTGAGCTGTACTATATTGTACCCATTCTGCAATCTGTTAATAAAGTTTTCAATCAATCAATCAAAGCAGTGATATGAGAAGGCATGAGACGTGATAATGTTACCCAGAGATTTAGTGTAGAGAGAAGAGGAGGGATCCAAGGACCGAGCCCTTGGGAACACCTGTCTGTAGGTGGCGGGGAGCTGACAGGGTTCCTCTCCATGATACTAGGTAGGAGCGGTTGTCAAGGTAGGATGACAGCCATGCCAGTGCAGAGCCTACAACTCTGGATGCGAGGAGGATCTGATGGTTGACTGTGTAGAAGGCTGCTGACAGGTAGAGGAGAATCAGGACGGAGGAGAGGCCTTTCACTCCGTCTATGTAGAGTGACCAGTCCTGAAGCCTGACTGATTAGGATCTAAGAGGTAGTTCTGTAAGAGATCATCAGTGAGCTGGTTGGATACAGCACGTTCAAATCATTTAGAGAGGAGGGAAAGAAGAGAGATCGGTGACGTTATCTATGACAGTGGGGTTCAAGGTTGTTTTTTTGATGAGCGATGTAAATCTACGTAGCTTGTTTTAGGGAGGTGGGGACCACCCCGGAGTTGGGAGAGGAGTTGATGGTTGCAGTTAGGAAAGGGAGGATGTCTGGTGCTATGCTCTGGAGGAGTGGGGAGGGAGGGTAACTGGTCCAGCTGGCATGTAGTGGGACGGTTCAACGTTACCAGTGTCAATGCTTCGGCCTTTGTAATGGGAGAGAAAGATGACAGAGTAAAATATGAGGCTTTTGATTCAGCATTTGGAATGGGTGGGGGTTGGGAGAAGCAACTGCGGCTATTCTCTACCCTTTTCTCATAGAATATGGCAAAGTCTTCGGCAGAGAGAGAGAGGGGGGGGGGGGGGGGGGGTGGAGGACATGGTGATGTGAGGTTCTTAGCCGAGATATTTATTCTTACTGTGTGTGTGTATATATATATATCCACATCTGTCTGTATACACTACATTTCTGCAGTAAGGTGAAAATATACAATTGAGGGAGAAACGGCAAACAGTAGTAGCAACCTCTGGCGTCCCTGTGCTTGCTAATAGCGACCATCATTTATACATCGCATTTTACAGTGAGAGATGCAATCATTTTTAAGAATGAATGTTATTTCTATGGTCTAGGACAGGGGTTCTCAAACTTTTTTATACCATGACCCCATTTTATTATAGGATTCAACGTGGAATTAAGGAATATCAAAATAAAAGCACACGTTGTTGAATATGATCATGCATATTTACTAGAACATTTAATTAAAGCACTATGTTATCAATACACATTTATAAAACTAGGCATTTAGCCAAAATATGTTGCCAAAAAAAATATTGATTGCCAATGCGCGACCCCACTTTCACCTACCCACCACCCCACTTTGGGTCGCGACCTGTATTTTGAGAACCGCTGGTCAAGGACATCAGTACAGCCTAATCAATATGTCTGAACATAAACAACTGTCTGTCAAAGCCAGGAACTAGAGAACTAAGACTCAAACCTGTGATGTGATCAATATATATAACAGAATTATTTTGTGAACACAGAATATTTGCATTACCCAAATGAGCTATATTCTATAGTAGTATTATCAGTTCTGAACTCCAAAAAGTATTATATATTCTAAAATATTAAATAAATAATAATATTAATATACATATAAATCCCTAGAGTGCTTTAACAGTCACTTCCACCATCCTAACACACTTTATTTAGTGGAATGCTCATGTCAAACAGTAACTGACTGTAACTTCCTTGAAACAACCCAAGTACCAAAGTGTTGCACTACTGCCATCTACAGTATTATCATTGTATTACGTTAACATGTGAGAAGTACATCTGCTGTATTATTGTATTACCTTAACATGTGAGTGAAGTATATCTATATCTACTGTATTATTATTGCATTACCTTAACATGTGAGTGAAGTATATCTACTGTATTATTATTGCATTACCTTAACATGTGAGTGAAGTATATCTACTGTATTATTATTGCATTACCTTAACATGCGAGTGAAGTATATCTCTACTGTATTATTATTGCATTACCTTAACATGTGAGTGAAGTATATCTACTGTATTATTATTACATTACCTTAACATGTGAGTGAAGTATATCTACTGTATTATTACATTAACTTAACATGCGAGTGAAGTATATCTAGTATCTACTGTATTATTACATTACCTTAACATGCGAGTGAAGTATATCTACTGTATTATTATTGCATTACATTGATATAAGTTTGAGTGAAGTAGAACATTGCTGAGAGCAAATGTGCTCAGTCAGTCCTTTGCTGGATAAATAGACAATGGCTCCCAAAAAAGCTTCTTGCTGGGCTATCATTGCAAATAGGAAAAATGGATATAGACATTTAAACATATATATATATAATTCCTATTTGCAACGATAGCCTGGCAAGAGGCTTTACACACACAAATATTTCAATACATAATTGAAAATCCTCTCAGGGTCTAATTAATTATTAATCTCTGACATTCCAAGGCATATAAGTGGCCAAGTGAGATGTAACAGTACCTGCTTAATCTTGTAAAGATTATTCTCATGACAAATGAACAGTTCCAAACCTAAAATCCTTAGGTAGACCAATCTGATGTCTCAAATAAAAGCCTATTAATGATGAATCGTTGTTTTGGGCAATGTAAAATAAGGATGGAAGAACACTACCCTTTTAAAATATTTTTTTATTGAGATAATATTAAAGATATTATTAACAAAAAAGCGAGAAGTTATATTAAGCCCCCACTGCTGTCAAATGCAAATCCTATATTTTCACAAAGTGAAGTGAACTGGGTTAGGGTTATTTTCAGATGCCCATGCATTTGATAAATTAAACAATGTGTTTTGGTTTAATGAGTACTAGCGTCATCAACTAGGGATGCACTGATAGCGAACCAATAGAATATCTTGACAGCAAGAGTCCAATACAGAGAGTCATCTGTTATCAGTCAGCAATCAAAGCAAAGATAATCGATTTCATGATTTTTTTTTTATTCCACACAGAAGGATGTTAGATCTCTCTAATAGATTATTTAAATATATTTAAATAATTCTTGTCCAGTTAACCAAAACGAATGGTCTTAAGTCTCTCAAACTCCAGTTTTAAGCAATTGATCATCAGCCAATACTTAGTAGTCACTATCATCATCACCAGTGGAAAAAGAGAGTAGAGTTAAATTTTTTAAAGTTAAAAGTCACCTAAATGATATAAAGAAAATAGTCATCAACAAGCAGAGGTTTTGAGAGATTGTTTTTGATGTTTATGTGATCTTGGCGAGTGCTAGGGCTCTTCTCTCTGTGTTCTGAAACAAGGCCCTGATTAGACTCTTCATCTCAGAGCTGGAGAACTCCATTGCCAAGGGCCCCTTGCCCTCCGCCCATCTGTTGACAACTTCCTGGAGGCTGGCACGCAGTACAATGGCCAGTTCCTTGAAGGCCATCCACTTTCTGACATAGAGGGGCACTTCCTCTTGGTACTTTCTGTTCTTCTTCTCCTCAGGCAGGGGGGTGAAGACCAGAGGACCTTCGTCAATCAGGGACTGACAGAGCATGTGGAGGTGCTCTCCATCCTCGGATGAAATATCCTCTAGAATCATGATCTTGGCCATGACCTCAGAGACGGCTGTATTGAGGAGAGTTCCCATGGCTTTACAGTGGATGGAGACTGGGAGGACATCCTGCCACACCGTGCCCAGCTGCTTCAACTGGTGCATCACCTGTCGGACTGCCTTGCTGGCGGTGGAGTAGTTGCCTTCGTCATCCAAGTTGGAGAAGTTGCGAGCGGTGGACAGTCTCTCCAGTATCTCAGCTCGTTGGACGTTCAGCTGGGCCAGGAAGCACTGGGCGGCCAGTTTCCTGAAAGCGGGCACCATGTCAACGAAGGTGGTGACTCCGTCACTGAGGGGCGCTGGTAGGTGTGGCCTGAACTGGTGACCCAGGGTAAGGAGGTGGTGGGCCAGGTACATGCAGTTGTTATGCTGGACAGCAGCTAGGTGGGGGAACTTCAGAAGGTTCTCTTTGTGGTAGGTGGGCACCACATCTAAGAACAGCTGGAATACATCTCTCACGGTGAAAAACAGCTGAATGGAGCATTGCCTGGAGCTCCCCACGGCCTCAGACATGGTGGCGAGGGCCAGCTCCATCAGCTGCTGTACAGAGGTGCTGATGCGACAGGCAGGCAAGCCCAGGATTCTGTCAGACAGCTGCTTCTCATTCTCCAGCTTCACTTCCTCTCTGGCAGGCGCCTTCTGTTGCCCCTTCTGGCCTGAACCTGAATGGGACAGCTTGGGCAGGGGCAGCTTGGAGTCTGGCATCAGTTTGACAGTGTCGTGCATCTTGGAGGTCATGAGCTTGCGCGCGGCCACGATGACATCCCTGCACTTCTTGTTGGCGAAGTGACAGTTGACATTCCTTGCGTACTCCAGCAGCTCCGTAGAATCCCCCTGCAGGTATCCCATCTCCTTCAGTGACTTCTCAAACTCCTCCGTCTCTTTGATCACCATGCCATAATCCTCCAGCTGATTGATGTTAGTCGGGATGGAGTAAACCAGAGATTCGTGGATGAGGCAGTGGGACAGTTCCTCCCAGATCAGCTCTCCCAGGATGGTAGAGACCATATATGGTCCCGCTGACACGTCCAGTAGGTGCGTGTGGAGTGTTCGGAACACCAACAGCAGCTTGATGTAGACTTGAGAGGGGCAGGAGTTCTCTTCGTGGCTGTCCCCTAGACACTGTAAGGCCAAGGTGGTCCCCTCTCCCCGCTGCTCGCTCACCGTGACCTCCAGTGCTGGGTAGACCACCAACGGCTTCAGTATGTTCTTCAACAGCACCTGACTGAAGAGTTTTATCTTGTGCTGGAGTTCTCCCTGGATGGCTAGCGCTTGGAGGATTGAGCACAGGAGGGTGTGAGGAGCCTGGTCGCCTTCCTTACCGCTGCCCAGGGTCAGCTGCAGCTCTGTGTTCACAAAGGATTCCATGCCCGTCGTCGCTTTAGAGGCAGGTAGTTTCCAGACCACTAGGCTCTTCCACTCATCTCCCAGGTGGTAGATTAAGTTCTCCCTCATGACGGTCAGTTCAAAGTTCAGTGTTCTCGGCAGGGCCTGCTCTTGGTTTCTCCAGGACTTTAGAGATTCCACGCTGCCCTGCATCTTTTGTAACTGTTTGGCTGCAGTTACATACTTCTTTTCCTGTAAGGCTCTGTTGTACTCTTCCATCGCACAGTGAAATTCTGATAGGTGTCCTAGCATGGCCAGAATTCTGCTGTTTCTTTCCAACTTCTGTTTCAGCGAGGTATAATCAGCCACAGCCACATGTATGTTATCCTGCAACTCAGTCCCAATGCAGTTCGTGAGCGCATCCATTTCTCTGGACACATCATTCACTTTTCCCATAAGCTGCTCAGAGCTTTGGAGACTGGGCAGAAATTCACTGTACCTCCTGTTGATCACGTCACACACTTCTGCCTTGGTGTCCTCCACTTTGCGGGACATCTTGCCTATTTTACTGGAGAGGTCCTCTTTCTCTAGTTTTCCAGAGCTAGCAAGCACGTCGGTCACAAATGATGTCATGTTGCCCTTTAAAACGTTTACAAACAATAACACGAGTACACTAATTCAATCAAACCTCCGGTAATATGCTGTGCTTTCCAAACTTAGCCTGTAAAATAACAACTGTTGGCGCTCAGATCCACGTATTTACCCCGGTGCATCAAATAGACGTCATCAATTGTGCGACATAGCGTGCTGGTAGTGAAGGAAGGACGTCGCCAGAGGAGAGGATGAAACCCTAACCCGTTGTACGATTAACGTTAGCTGGTCAAATCAAACTATGCATATCTCTGTTATTTAGTTATTGTAGTTCGCTAACAATATAGCTAGCAAATGTCTGGTTACGTTACGTTACTTGAATACGGTGTTTTGTAGCTTAGCGTTGTCCTCAAGAATATGACCCTGATGTGGTTGTTAGTTACCATACATTTATGTTGATTCCATGTTGATGCGTTAATAATAATAGTAGTAGCCCCGTTCAGGACAATCACAAACCACTACGTAACGTAACGAAGGTTATCCAATCGATTGAATTCAATCAATCAATCAATTCTATAACTTTACTTATATGATTTATTATTATTACTGGACTAACATTTGAGAATGTGTTTTCTTTGTCCCCCATGTCTAGGGTTGAACACCACCGTCATGTTGCTGTCATCTTTAGTTGGAGCCCTGCGCTGCCTATCTGTCTCCCAGCCTGCTCTGTTGTCTCCACAGGTACACAATGGCTTTGATTGATTGATGAACATTTTATTAACAGATTGCAGAATGGGTACAATACAGTACGGCTCAATACACACAATTGTTAAGGGGATGCAGACCAGAGAAAGACTTTCGTCTTGTTTACATCAGGGTCCCCCATTTTCAATTCATCTAGTACTGTTACATCCAGACATTCCAGATCTACAAATAGAGTACAACGCCTGTCATATAGACCCTGGCGTTGGAAACTCTGATTAATAGACATAGTTTCTAAAAAGAGAGTATATACATTATACATTTGAAAGTATATACATTTGAGGGGGAAGAAACTGTTAATTGGAGGAGGTTGGGTAGGTGGGGTGGGCCGTGGGGGGGGGGGGGGGGGGGGTTGAGCTAACTACAATTTCCCTGCACTGGGCTACAATAGCAAACAATAGGCAATCATAAATCCTTTGCAAAAACAACGATAAATGTGCTTTTCTGAGAAGGGAAGCTCGGGGTGTAATCTTACCGGTCTCAGTATGCTCTCCTGTCAAATGTATCGCAGTTCGTGTTTTATGTCGATCCGTAGGACAATCGGCCAAAGGACAATGGAAGCCCGTGAAAGGTGATTTTTGAGCTTTGAGAATTTGTTTTGCCACAACCGTGGGACATTCACATTTAATTTCATTTTTTTTTTTTTTTTTTTTTTAATCTTTTTCCCCCACCTTCTTTTTATGCCAATTCCCAACCCCCTTCCTGGTTGTTGCGCACTTTCCCCTACTGTTGGTCCGAGAGGCCGGAGACTGTCACATGCTTTCCTCCGACGCATGTGCAGCCAGCCGGCAGCCAGCCTGGCCGCGCAGATTCTCACCGGGAGAGTGTAACGTGTGGAAGGTCGCACTACCTCTCTCCAGATCCTACCCTTGCTGAGCAGGCGCCCCGACCGAACTGTAGGGGTCGCTGTCCACAACGCCCAGGACCCACCCATCAGCTTTCCCACCCCTAACACTGCCAATTGTGTTAGTATGAACGACCAGCCAAGCTGATAGCAACGCCGAGAGCTGGATTCGAACCCAGCGTCTCCAGCGTTAATGGCGAGCGCCTTGCCCACTACACTACCTAGCCGCCCTAGATTTTTATTCTTAAACTTTTGTAGCATCAACTGTTCCCATTCCCAGGCAGCATGCGTAACATGACCACAGTTGGAGAAATGTGACTAATGTGTATAAATGTCTTTATAATGCAAATTATGATTGGAGTAAACCATTGATTGATTGAGTGATTGAAAACTTTAATAACAGATTGCAGAATGGGTACAGTACAGCTCAATACATACAATTGTTAAGGGGATGCAGACCAGAGAAAGACTTTCGTCTTGTTTACATCAGGGTCCCCCATTTTCAATTAATCATAACATATATGACACACACGACATACAGATAGACAGTACTGCTACATCTATACATTTATGACATACCAGATTTGCAAATACAGTACTGTTTGTGATACAAAAAGAGTCCAGAAAAGAGAGTACCGGTATATACATTTTGACGTAGAAACTGTACATGTGTTACTGCGTAATGCTACTCACATTAACATAATCAGAGTATGATGTTTACATGGCTTGTGCCATACTTGTATTATTGGCTTAAAGGAACAGGCCAACATTATGGGAAATGAGCCGTCTTCTCCAGAGTCATACAAGAAGATGGATACCAGTTTGGCATAACATTGGTGTGTTCCTTTTTAATGGCATTACAGTCACATTATTGCTGTGCACGTTGATGTAGCCAATGAGAAACTCAACCAGATTTACATGTTGATCAGTTTGAAGGATCTTGTGTACCTTTTTGAAAATGCATTCAAGGGGAAACATTTTATTTTAGCCTTATAGCTTTTCGTAATTGACTGATTGTAACAAAGAAGTTCAATGTATGCATTTCATCCACACACCTGTGCATAAGAAAGGTGGAGTGCATGGTCGTTAGACATGTAAACAGCTGCCCACATGATGAACTCTTACTTTTTGTATGTAAACAATTAGCCCTCTCATTCATTCATTCAGTCACTCAACTGATCCATTCAGTTATCCACACATGCACGATTAATTGATAGGAAAATAACTAGCTACTAAATGGGATTCAGGGGAGGGGGGTTGTTTTTGTGTACTTAGGTGTAGGCTTCATCAGCAGCTTGGCTGCATACTGCACTTTGCCAATGTTGATTCCTAACAAAGCAATAAAAATGATAAAACAACAACAATTGTCCCTTTCCAATATTCAGATAACTTGAACCCTTGTACTGAAGAACCATGTAAGTCGGTTTTGAAATTCTTTGGATACCCCATGTATTTGCAGTTGTAAAACCAATCCAAATCACTTGGGAGTTTGAATGTGATATATGACCAGAAAGTACTCTGTACAGAAAGTACAAATAAAGTTTGAAAACTGAAAAGGTCAAACGGAGTTGGTACTCTTATTAACAACAGGGTTCTCACAACGTCCTTGAAGTGCTTAAAGTGCTTAACACTTTAACTGCCAGAAGACGTTTTAGGCGTCCTTCCCCGCCATGCTCAAGGTGCCGAAGACGCCGTAACTCGTCTTTGATATCAATATTTCAAAAATCTGTGATCGGATTCATATTTCCCATCCGCTGGCCTGAGACCCACCAAAAAGCCCCACCGAACCCTCCAGCGGTTCAAGAGTGCCATCTGGTGGCCGATCGGCGCAATCGCCCAACAGGAAGCCACTTGGACGATGTGCTATTCACCCACACCACTTCCGGGCACTCGGTACATGTCCCGGGACTCGAGCTCGTCACAACACACAGCGATCCGTTGCCAATAACTCGATAAACAACATGATTTGGACGTATATACCATTATACAACCTGAAAATGGTTCATCTGGATAAACATCCCATAATCGAAAACGGTCTACACCACGCTGATCGTCCAACGGCGCGAGGAAGATACGGTAAGATTCAGCGTTATTTTTGAACGTGTTCGATATAAACTGCTCTGATGAACATATGACCCACACTAGATGAATGATATAACGCTGCCCACGGAATTATAAACGATCCCCCGCCCATCCGGTCAACATCATATGATACGTAGAAACTTCTAGAAGTACGTCCAATTGAAATTTTTTATATCGCGCCGATTGCCATCAAACTGTATTTCATCATCAATATAATGCATTTGGGGCTATAGATCACGTTCTGGAGAAAGCTGCAGAAAGAGATGAAAACATACTTATACATTAGACCATATTTTACTATGAATATGTGAATGAAAAAGTTTAACGTTGCTACACAATGAACAATACATATAGGACTTTGAATGGGCCCTAATAATGGCAATCTAGCAATAGGATTTAAAAGGTTATAGCCCTGCAAAGAAGGGGAACTTATCCATAGACAAATAGAGCTGGCAACAGATGGTATATCATGAATTTAACCTCCGGCAGCCAAAGTGTTAAAAAAAAATAAAATCAGGCTTGGAATTCCTTGAAAACAGCCCATTTTTTAACAAGGTGCTTCAAAAGTCCTTGAAATTCAAATCAACCATTCTCATTGAATGTTTTGTTCATCCATGATCAAATTGTTCTATATCAAGAAATCTAAGCCATACATATTGGATTTGATATTTTTTTAGAAAAAAATGCATTTAAAAGTGAATTGTATCATTTTAAAATGCCCATTTAAAATGAAAAATAGTGCTTGGAAAAATACTGGAAAGTCCTTTAATTTCATTTTGCAATGTCTGTGGGAACCCTGTAACGAGCAAGGTGTCGGCGTTGTGTGTTGTGCTTCCAGGGAGCTGGGCAGACGATGCTGATAGCTCAGTCCGTCTACAACACTGTCTGCAGAGGCTTCCTCACAACCGCCTCCCTGGAGCAGAACAAAACCCGCTGGAAAGAGAGAGCGAAGTATACCATCAGGCCCATTGGCATGAAGAAGACCGGAGGCAGAGATCACTCAGGTCAGAATGGACCTAAAAGATGCACCCAGGCCTGGGGTGGAGGCTAAATCTATGGTTTTCGTTAGCCTGGTAGTGTAAATGTAAATGGCTGATGGCATCAAGCAACTTGGATGCATACATTTAATCTACACACTAGTCTGGCGACTAGTTTCTCATGGTCTCAGTCTTCATCCCTATTTTGTCTACGCCTCGTCTTAATTTGATAAGTTAGTGGTCGTGGCATTCTCAACATTACTCTGCTTTTCACCAGAAGAGAGGTGTAGTCAGGGTTCACACAAGGTCCTTGAAGTGCTTAAAGTGCTTGATCTTTTACCAAAAAAAGTCAAGGCCTGGATTCCATAAACGGCCCATTTTTTAACAAGGTGCTTAAAAAGTCCTTGAAATTCGAATCAATCATTCACATTGAAAGTTTTGTTCATCCATGATAAAATAGTTCGGTATCAAGAAATAATTTTTTTTTATCTAAAGTATAACTAATTGTAAGAAATTGTTTTTTTTAAGCCATACATATTGGGTCAGATTTAAAAATAAATAAAAACAGCATTTAAAAGTGAATTGTATCCTTTTAAATGCCCTTTTAACACTTTGAGTGCCAGCAGGGGGTGCCAGAAATAGCGATTGAGTGCCAGCGCTGTAGTCAATGGGAGGGCGATCACATTTGCGAACGCATAAACGATATCTTAAATTATGGCTGTGTCTAATACGCCCGTCGCTTATCAATGACTTGTTTCCTGTCAATATTGTCGAAACGGATTGTTTTTTAATCTGTTCATTTCCGTTTTATACCATTTTGAAAAACGCTTGTTTTTTTAAACTTCCAAATTTCTTTACAGGTTCTGCAGGAATCACGCTTTACTGGAATACACAAAACACATTGTCATTTTTCGGCCTATTTATGAATCGTTTTCAAATAAACGCTAGATTATCGATAGTATATGTGTACTTATGCACGCTAGAGAAGCGGGCTGAAAAATCGATTATCTTTTTTCCTGATCAGCACACACACTCACAGCCACACACACACATATGGGACATGTTGAGATATAGGTGAAAAGAGCTCTGATTATCCCAAGACTGGTAAAATAGATTCCTTACCTCAGATCAGATGTTCTCCAAAAAGATTATTCCAATTCCTGATCGCCATTCCAAATATCGATCACGTTTATTGATCCAACGCTGGGTACTGGTAACACATATTCCACGCTGTTCTGAGGGTGGGCAATGACTGGGATCGTCTCCGGTTACATGCCTGACAAGTAAAATGTGGATTCCCCATCCATTTCATTCAGTCCAATCCAATGGGTGCAATACCATCCGGAGAGATGATAGGGGGCGGTATTTTCCCTGTTCGAGCTCAGACAGATCCCCACTGGTAACGTGAGGCTAGATTGATGAAAAATTAATGGAAATCGATGATAAAAAAAATAACGATTAAATAACGAGATTTCTTGTGGATGGCACTCAAAGTGTTAAAATAAATAATTGTGTTGGAAAAGTACTTGAAAGTCCTTGAATTTCATTTAGCAATGTCTGTGGGAACCCTGTGTAGTATAATTGCCTTATCTTTCACTGTCTTCCAGGAAGGATACGGACTCAGGGTATTGGTGGAGGCCATAAGCAGAGATATCGGTGGATAGACTTCCAGAGGCTGAACTATGAGGCTGGTAAAGAGGACCAGGCCTTTGACGAGAAGGTGGTTGAAGTGCGTTATGACCCCTGCAGGTGAAACACCCCTCCTTTCAACACTGACATTAAATGACAGATAGGATTTCCCTAGAACAGAGGTTCTCAAACTTTTTTATACCACAACCCCATTTTTTTTAGGAATTTATTTTTTGGCGACCCCCCACACTTAATGTATCATGGAATGTCAAAGTGGAATTAATTAATACACATTTATAAAACGAGGCATATTTAGCCAAAATATGTTGCCAGACATTTTTTTACTTGCCACTGTCACCTACCCGCGACTCCACTCTGGGTCGCAACCCGTAGTTTGAGAACCGCTGCCCTAGAATTACCCTAACCCTGCAGCTGAAACACCCCTCCTTCAACACTGACATTAATGCTGCGTCCCATTTCTCCCCTTGGCCCTACCACTTCGCCCTACCCCTCTGTATTTGCGTTCCCACGAAGTGTAGGGTTGTCCCATTTCACTTTGGATCAAGGGGTAGTGACATTTCAGCCCTCCAGATGCCCCTACAAACGGAGTGTGCCTAGATGCAGGCTCGATTTCAAGGGAGAGATGGTATTTCCCAGAATGCAGTGCAAATCGAAAGAAAAATAAAATTGCAGAGCGGTACCAGTAATTTATACAAATGGAAGTATTGATTTCTTCGTAACGAATCATTAAAAAAATATACAGTCAACTCGAATGTTAGTTTTTTACACATATGTTGGATTATGTACCGGTAATTGGTTTGTCATGACAAACAATAAAAAAATCGCTAATTTAACCTGTCTGAACCTCAGTACATCCATATGGTTTCTCTCTCCATCTCTCACTGCTATGCAGAGATGGAACTCAAAAGTTATGAAATTCAAGTTTATCTTTTAAACTATTATTTTTTTATTACATAAACCTATACATCATTATTTTCAGAATTTCAAGACCAATATTAATAATGCATGGAAAGATTAATACCACAATTCATCCAAGACTGCAGATGAAATCCAATATGGCTGGCATAACAATGTTTTTTGTCTTTGGTAAATACTGTGTTAGGTTTTTGTGTATGCTAAGCATAAATAATATACATAATACAAAAGGTTAGTAACATGTAGTGTCCTTTAGTAAAATGTAGTACTTTGTTGTAACTAGTGCTGTCAGGCGATTAAAAAAATGTATCTAATTAATTACTGGATTTGTAATTAATCGCATTTTAATCGCATTAACCATTTTAGGCCTGATATTTTGTATTCTATAATCATATTTCAAATAGCATGTGTCCAGATGGCAGAATTCAGTACTGTATCTACAAAACTCTGTTTAATAATCTTCCCTTTATTCATTTGCTTAGATTTGTGTGTTATTCACAGTAAAAAATAAAAAATTTGAATTGATATTCTCATTTGGTTCATTACAATTTACTCAAGCCTAGTAACAGACACAATATTTCTGACACTGGGAATACATTCCTGAGATCCATAGATGTCCCTAGAATCAGATACCAAGAACATGCAAATGGACCATTTAAAAAAAAAAAAAAAAAGGGTTTGTAAATGTTTATTCTACGTTCTTATGGAATGAATGAGATTTATTATTCTTTTTTTTTAATTCATTTAGAGTTAATTTTCATAACGCGATAATTTGCTGTGTGATTAATTAATCTAATTAACGCGATAAACTGACAGCCCTAGTTGTAACATGTAGCATCCTTTAGTAACATGAAGTACCCTGTTGTATCTAGGGGTGGGCGTGAGTAATCGATTGATCGATTACTCACGGCTATGAGAAAACCCGATCTTAAATTTTTTTTTAGACTTTGCTCTTTTATTTTGAAACCCCCCGACCGGAAGTATTATTGTTGACAACTTGTGTCGTCTGGTTCTGTGCTTTGAGCTAACGCTAGTTAACCCTTTAATCGCCAAGGACGCCGTAACACGTCATTGCTCGCCATGCTTAAAGGGGAACTCCACTTTTTTTGGAAATTAGCTTATTTAACATCTTCCCTGGAGTTAGACAAGAAGATGCATACCTTTTTTGTCTCTGCGTGCATTTTAGCTTTGGGAATAGACGCTCCGTTAGCATAGCTTAGCTTCATCACTGGAAGTGAGGCAGGACAGTAGCCTTACAGTGCCTTACAGTGTATTGCAAGGTCTGACATTGACCAAACTTGATATGCATGACCTTGGTGGGCTCTAGGTCAACTCCTGAAAAGGGGGTCAATGTCAGACTTTGCAATCAAAAGTTAGGGGGCTAATAACCCTTGCCATAATTTCAGTGCGCCCCCTAACTTTTGATTGCAAGGTCTGACATTGACCCCCTTTTCAGGAGTTGACCTAGAGCCCACCAAGGTCATGCATATCAAGTTTGGTCAATGTCAGACCTTGCAATACACTGTAAGGCACTGTAAGGCTACTGTCCTGCCTCACTTCCAGTGATGAAGCTAAGCTATGCTAACGGAGCGTCTATTCCCAAAGCTAAAATGCACGCACAGAGACAAAAAAGGTATGCATCTTCTTGTCTAACTCCAGGGAAGATGTTAAATAAGCTAATTTCCCAAAAAAGTGGAGTTCCCCTTTAATCTGCCAATGACGCCGTAACACGTCATTGAGATCAATATTTCAAAAATCTGTGATGGCAATCATATTTCTCCCGCGGAGACTTGAGATCTACTGTTGATCCCCTCTCAACTCTCCAACGGTTCAAGAGCGCCATCTGGTGGCCGATCGGCGGATCGCCCAAACAGCAAACCGGAAACGGAAACTGGTGCTCATCCAAATTCGGTCCGACCACTCGCTATAGCTCCCGGGACTCCATCTTGACACACTGGATAATCGATCGCTCACCCTAACTCAATAAACAACATGATTTGGACGTATATACTATTATACAACCTGGAGATGGATCGCATATTTCAACATCCCATAATAGCAATCTTTTTGCTCCACGCTCATCGCCCAACGGCCCGAGGCGACTGGGGTAAGTTTCAGCGTTTATTTTTACCGTGTTCGATACAAACTGCTTTGATGATCATATCACCCACACTACATGAATCATCTAACGTTGGCCACGGAATTATAAACGACCCCCCCCCCCCCCATCCGGTCAACATCAGATGATAAGTAGTAACTTCTAGAAGCACATACATTTGAAATTTTTTATCTGGCGCCGATTGCTATCAAACTGTATTTGATCATCAATATAATGCATTTAGGGCTATAAATCACGTTCTGCAGAATGCTGCAGAACACGATAAAAACATATTTATACTTTAGACCGTATTTTAGTATGAATATGTGAATGAAAAAGTAGAACATTTCTACATCCTAAACGATAGATAATTGACGTTGAATGGGCCATAGTAATGTCAATTTAGCAATACAATTAAAAAAAGTTATAGCCCTGCAAAGAAGGGGAACTTCTCCATAGACAAATAGAGCTGGCAGAGGATGGTATAAGAATGTACATAAGCGTGGCAGAGAAAGGGTTAAGCTAGCTAATATTTGTCTTCCTTTGACTTGTTGAAAATGTCTAGGATAGGGCGGCTAGGTGGTGTAGTGGGCAAGGCGCTCGCCATCAACGTTGGAGACGCTGGGTTCGAATCCAGCTCTCGGCGTTGCTATCAGCTTGGCTGGTCGTTCATACTAACACAATTGGCAGTGTTAGGGGTGGGAAAGCTGATTGGTGGGTCCTGGGCGTTGTGGACAGCGACCCCTACAGTTCGGTCGGGGCGCCTGCACAGCGAGGGTAGGATCTGGAGGGAGGTAGTGTGACCTTCCACACGTTACACTCTCCCGGTGGGAATCTGCGCTGCCAGGCTGGCTGCACATGCGTCGGAGGAAAGCATGTGACAGTCTCCGGCCTCCCGGACCAACAGTAGGGGGGAGTGCGCAACAACCAGGAAGGGGCTTGGGAATTGGCATAACGACTAAACAGTGGGATGGGAGAAAAATCTGAAAAAGGAGGGGGGGGGGGGGGGGGGAGCGTGAATATTTTAGGCAACCAACTTGTGTTTAGCGTTTCTCTGATTGGCCACTACGCCCATGTGACCGCGGCAGCGCGAGAGAGCTGCAGCGCGGAAATAGGCTGTCTATTGCCTCGCGCTGCAGCGCGGAAATAGGCTGTCTATTGCCATTCTCTAAGACAAACTCTAACCTTAACCAGCTCCTTAACAGCGCCTAAACTTAACCCTTCTAACCTTAACCAACTCCGAAACAATGCCTAACCTTAACCTTAACCTTAACCAACTCCGAAACAATGCCTAACCTTAACCTTAACCATAACCAACTCCGAAAGAATATTGCCATTCTCTAAGACAAACTCTAACCTTAACCAGCTCCTTAACAGCGCCTAAACTTAACCCTTCTAACCTTAACCAACTCCGAAACAATGCCTAACCTTAACCTTAACCAACTCCGAAACAATGCTTAAAGTTAACATGCCTAAACTTAACCGGCGAAAGAATGCATGTTAAAAAAGAAAAAGAAAAAAAAATTGAAGGGAATCGAACTTGTCACCAACGGACCGCAGGATCCACAGCAAGGCGGCACTACCAGTTGAGCTAGTTGTCGATGTTAAAAAAGGGGGGATTACTGCTACATAATGCTGCCGCGACAGAGCTCCGCGGCAGAGCGGAGCTCCACTCTGCTGCTGCCGCGCCGCCGCTGTGGCGTGGCTAGACGCAAGTTGGGCGTGGCTAGACACAAGTTGGTTGCCTTTAATATTTAGGCGGGGGGGAAAGATATATATAAAAAAATAAAAAAATTCTAGGATACAAATGTTGAGGTTCCGTGTGGACGAAACGTGCATACGATAAAATAATTTTTTCATGGATACATCCAAACTCATCTACGTGTGGACATGGAGAAGTGGGGTCGGGACACACACACTGTCGAGTCTTGACTTTCGGCACATAGCGGACATTTACACATATAACGTAGAACATTTGCGCATATTTCTGCGGTCAAAAGTAGTTAATAAAAGTTAAGACGTATGTAGTACCTACTTACTGGTCATAGGAGTCTTCAATAACATTTGAATGGTAATCCATTTTGTGAACATTTGTTGAAACAACATATTTGTTGGCAGACGACTCCTTATAAACACTGCTATCTAACATTAGCAAGCTAAGCGTGCATAGCTCGACCTGTGTAACGTTAAGTAACTTGTGTTCCTCCACGAGTAATCGATCACTACTCAAGTACATCATGCGATCAATCGATCTGGATTTTCTTTTTTAATGCCCATCCCTAGTTGTATCATGTAGTACGCTATACTGCCATGTAGTACCATGCAATACCATGTAGTACTACTGTATATGCTTTATTATAGTCTCACCCATTCATTTTCTATTTGACTGACATACTGCATGAATATAAATAACCGGACTAACATTTGATTAACACTTGTGCTACAAAATAACAACACAGAATGTCAAGAGTTTGGATACCTGTCACATAGTAATGTCTAATGACAATATAGAATATTAGCTGGAGCGGGCCGTATGTGAAAACCAGCCCCTCCAGCAGTGCATTAAGCAAGGTCCCGAGCAGGTAAGAAAGTGAACACAAGGCGTTGTTTCAAATAGTAAATTATATTTATTCTCAGGGAAGGAATTCAAACCTTCACTCAAATTATATTTATTCTCAGGGAAGGGATTCAAACCTTCACTTGGCTATTGGGAAAAGAGGGGAAGTAATCCCACAAACATATAACAAATAGGGAAAAAGGTAGTTGGAGAACAGACAAGTAAATATAATAATTAAGGCTAATATGGGCTGTGTCCTCAGACACCAGCCAACCAGGTTGGCACTGGGTTATCACCCAGCACTAAAGCCAACACAGTGAATAAATAGTTCCAGTGGAACAGTAGCAATTAGGCACAAAAAGCCAACAATAGGATACTCCCACATCAATAGGGTAAGTCACACAAAGTGACAAGTAAACATAACAATCGCTCCACACAATAGTGGCAAACAAGGCACAAAGTGTCTACAGAGGCCACAACATATATATAGAGAGTAGAGCCATATGAAATCCGCGTTCACGGAATCGCGGACGGAATCGCGGAATTAACCAATAAAAATGGAATCAACTGCAAAACGTGGAATATTGCAGAATTTGGCCTAATCTGGACTGAAATTTCGTTTTTGGGTGGAACGTTTGGTGCACACGCGACCGGGGAGGCGGGGACTCTACAGCGTGTTACACACAACACAGCCGCGGTGCTCAAGCGTCTGGCTGCTTCAGTGTTAACATCGTCAAGAAGCTAAACAATTCCACAATAAGCCCTCAATTCAGAGCAGAACAGTATCCTAATGACTTTTATGCCTCCGGTGATGAGGTGTTTTGCTAATTCTGTCAACGTTCCGTGGACTGGACCCGCAAAAACACTTGCGACACTATTGTGATTAAATAGCTATAACGTTAGGACGTTTAGCTTCTAGCTAAATCTAGTGCACCCATCCATTTGTTTAATGCAAACGATTGTCATTATACACTGCCCTTTATAAACTAAATACACTTAAATAGCTATGTAACGTTATAGGACTATATGGAAATGATAGCTTCTAGAAGTTCTAGCTAAATCTGGTGCACCCATCCATTTGTTTAATGCAAACTATTGTCATTATACACTGCCCTTTATAATCTAAATAAACTTAAATAGCTATGAAACGTTACAGTACATAGGACTATAGATGGAAATGATAGCTTCTTGCTAAATCTAGTGCACCCATCCATTTGTTTAATGCAAACGATTGCCATTATACACTGTCCTTTATAAACGAAATAAACTAAACTAAAGGTGCCTAAATTATGCATTACTATATTTCATCACAATATAATAGATATAGCTAGGTTACTGACATTGTCATTGTGATAATGTCAGTAGTAGCTAGCTGTATCTATTGTTTACACTTGAAATATGTATTTTTATTTTGTCACAATATTAATTGAAAAATATTGTGTAAAATTGAACTGTATTTCTGAGTTGCAGCACTTAAAAACATTAAATGGACTGTTATATCTTATTCAATTGTGGACATTTATTCATTCCCACTTATTAGACACTATTTCTGATGGTAAAATGAGCATAAAAGGCAAAATACAGAATTCTGAAATATTAAAACGGAAAAAATGGAATTTGGGAAAAAATAAAATGGAATTTGGAAAATAATAAAACGGATTTCATATGGCTCTAATAGAGAGATGCAGTACATAGATACATATATAAACAGTGGCTTGGCTACAGAGGCCACAATATATACATATATATATACTCACCTTGGAAGCTACATCACACAGTCACATTTAACCAGTTCCACACAACAGTGGAAACACAGGGCAGCATAACTACCATTCCACATAACAGTGGCAATTCAAGGGCAACCTCTCAACACGATGATCACCCGCAAATGACAGAGAGAGACGCCCCGATGTGTGCCACCTCCCAATCTATTAACCACCCATCTCCACTGCCTGTCTTGAAGATGCACCAATCGGGGGCAACCAATCCAATCAGGGAGATGAGTGGCATCTGCGGAAACAGAAACAGGCGATTAGGAGATGACACAACACCACACATAGAAAACACAAATAATATATTACCCTGATGTTACATGGTGTTAAAATATATGGCAATAATGATAATGAACAACCCACGTATGTGACACCTCCCCCCATAGAAGCGAACCTACCGGTTGAGCAAAACATTATTTCCCCCATACAACCAACATCAGAGCAGTACCCCCAGACCTACCCTCTGGATAAGGCATCGGCCACAACATTGTCCACCCCCTTTTTGTGACGGATGACAATGTTGTAGCCCTGCACCAACACGGCCCAACGCATCAACCTCTGGTTGTGGTTATACATATGAGCCAAGAACACCAGGGGATTGTGGTCCGTGTGGACCAACACCAGAATAGCGCTGGAACCCACGTACACCTCGAAGTGCTGGAGAGCGAGGAGCATCGCCAGCGTCTCCTTCTCGATGGTCGAGTAGTTCAACTGATGCAGCTTGAACTTCACCGAGAAGTAGCAAACCGGATGATGCACCTCGCCCTCTCCCGCCTGCAACAGCACAGCTCCAGCCCCAGCAGCACTCGCGTCGACCTCCAGCTGAAAGGGCAACGCAAAGTCAGGGGCTGCCAGAACAGGAGCACTGCATAGGAGAGACTTAGCAGCCTCGAAGGCGCACTGACACTCCTCGGACCACACAAAAGGTACTATAGGACTACATAAAGAAGTGAGGGGAGCCACCACCACAGAAAAATTCCTACAAAAACACCGGTAATACCCTGCCATCCCCAGGAAACGCCGTAGCTCGCGCCTCGTGGAAGGAGCCGGATACGCCAGGATCGCTGTCACCTTAGCGTCCACCGGGCGGACCTGTCCGTGACCCACCTGCTTCCCCAAGTACGTCACCGTGGCTTTCCCAAACTCACACTTGGCGAGGTTCAGAGTTAACGAAGCCTCCGCCAAGCGTGCAAAAACCACCCGTAATTTATCAATGTGCTCCCCCCAAGTGTCCGAATACACCACCACATCGTCCAAATAGACGTTGCACTTAGACACACCCCCCAACACCATGTGCATCAAACGTTGGAACGTGGCCGGTGCGTTTCTCATTCCGAAGGCCATAACGGTGTATTGCAAAAAACGGTCTGGTGTAACGAACGCCGAAATATCAGATGCTCGCTCTGTCAGGGGAACTTGCCAGTACCCCTTCAGGAGATCGAGTTTCGTAATAAATACAGCGGGACCAATACTGTCGATGCAGTCATCCATTCTGGGCAACGGGAACGAGTCAGGCACCGTCACCGCGTTCACCTTCCTGTAATCAGTGCAGAACCGGGGAGACCCATCAGCCTTGGGAGCTAAAAGGCAAGGAGAGCTCCAGGGACTACGGCTATCCTTAGCCATCCCATGTTCCATCAGATACTCAGCCTCCTTCCTCATCACCTCCCTCTTCGCCACCGGACACCGATATGCGTGTTGTTTAATGGGGGTCGCACCCCCCACATCAATATCGTGCTCCAGGACGGTCGTTCTGGAAGGCACATCAGACAACAACACAGGATAGGATAACAACAGTTGACGTACATCATCACTCTGTGACTCGGGCAGATACAACAGATGGGCAGTGACCTCACTCATGAACTCCGAGTTAGTCAAACGCCCCGTCTGCTGACCCTCGGACAACGCCTTCAAATCGTCGTCCGGCAGGGGATTAACACACGTTAACAAAACAGCTGGAACAGCTCCTGGGCTGCCAGACTGCACCTCCTGCTCACCCTCACCAGCACGGGTGAGATACTTCTTCAACATGTTAATATGACACAACCGTGTCTTCCTGCGCCTCTCGGGCGTACATATAACATAATTGGTGTCTGATACTTTCCTCTCCACCTTATAGGGCCCTGCAAACCGGGCAGAGAGAGCTGACCCAGGCATGGGCAGCAAAACCAGCACTTCATCGCCAGCCTCGAACTGCCGCCCCACCGCCTTCTTGTCAAACCTCACCTTCATCTCCCCCTGGGCAGAGGCGAGGGCCTCCCTAGCCAGCGAGGACGCACAGCGGAGACGCTCCTTGCACTGGGAGACAAAATCAAACACAGTCGATTTAGGAGAAGAACCAGACAACATCTTCTCTTTGAGCAGTTTCAATGGACCACGCACACTGTGACCAAACACTAACTCTGCTGGGCTAAACCCAAGTGACTCCTGTTTAGCATCCCGAATAGCAAACAGTACAAATGGCACACCCTCGTCCCAACCACAACCCGTATCAACACAGAACTTTTTTAGCATCGCCTTCAGCGTCTGGTGCCAGATACCCAAAGCCTGTAACGATTGATTAAAGGTCTTAGACATGAAATTCGAGCCTTGATCACTTTGCACGGTTTTTGGTAAACCGTAAGTTGCAAAAAACTTGTTTAATGCCTTGGTAATTGCTGGGGCAGTAATCTTCCTCAGAGGTATCGCCTCTGGGAAACGGGTGGCAAGACGCATAATAGTCAACATGTATTGGTGACCTGCCTTTGTCTTAGGCAGGGGGCCAACACAGTCAATGATCACATGTTCAAAAGGTTCCCCTATCGCTGGAATGGGGTGCAGGGGAGCTAAAGGAACCCCCTGATTTGGCTTTCCCACAATTTGACATGTACTACAAGTACTACAAAATTTTACCACATCGGCCTTCAGACCGGGCCAAAAGAAATTTTGCAGTATTCTGTCATAAGTCTTTGAAATACCCAAATGCCCAGACCAAATATGTTCATGAGCTAACATCAAAACGTGACGTCTACACTCCACTGGTAATACAACCTGTTGCACTACATTCCAGGCATCCCCACACTCTAAGCCTGTCACACCTGGCCTAGCTACCCAAGTTCGCATCAACACCCCTTCCTCTATTAAGAAGGTGTGTTTCCTACTATCAGTAGTGCTGGCTACTGCCGCAAAACAACTTGTTAGGGAGGAATCATTTTTCTGAGCGTCAATCAACGCTTGAAGCGTTAGAGGCAACGGCACGTCGGAAAACTTGGGATTTACCAGTTTCCCCTGAACGCTACTCACACCCCTTTTCATCTCGCCACTAGACGGCCACCTGTCCTCAGCGAGAGCCTCACCACAGATGGAGTCACGCAGCGTCACCGCCTGCTCTCGTCTCTCCTGAGCCCTAGTCACAGCACAGATAGGAAAAACATTTGGGTGACTTTTAATCAACGCATCGCACAGAAACTCAGACACTGGGGCGTCCACCATCTCCAGAAATGGAATTACCTTCCCCCCAGCTATATCATTCCCCATGATAAAATCAATTCCGGCTACCGGAAAAGAGGAACGAACCGCCACGGAAAAACAACCTGTGACTAGTTCTGATCTCACATGTATCATATGTAACGGAGCGGGTGTGAAGCCCATTTCTATCCCGCGCACAATAGCACTTGAGTTACAAGACGACTTCTCATTTAACGGCAATACATCCGCCAGAATAAAGGACTGAGAACCACCTGTATCACGAAGGATCCTCACCTCGCGTTGGTCACAGACTTTACCCGACAGTGACACAAAACTGTCTGGTTTCTCCTGCTCTGGGCGTGAGACAGTGATAATCAACCCCACCCCCTTTGGTTTCTGAGCTGGCCTTTTAGTATCTTGCCGATCGCGCACAAATGCATAACAGTCCGCCACCAAATGACCTGGCTTCTTACAGTAATTA
Source organism: Notolepis coatsorum (assembly GCF_963971535.1). Taxonomy (NCBI): domain Eukaryota; kingdom Metazoa; phylum Chordata; class Actinopteri; order Aulopiformes; family Paralepididae; genus Notolepis; species Notolepis coatsorum. Next base: position 81,148,419 of record NC_140172.1, on the reverse strand, counting down.
CAATGTCTCTTTTCAGACGGAGGCGAGCGTGGCCGATACGCACGCTCGCCATTTCCCCGAAATGGTAATTCCCGAGAGGGAAACGCACTGCTTTTAACATACACAGTATCGTTACGCACAGAAGCATGTTTGTGCGTCAACGCCAATTCATCCGCCAAAACAGCAGCGTCTTGGAGAGTAGACACTTTCTGTTCATTCAGATACACCACGGTTCGTTCGGGCATACAGAGTTTAAATTGTTCCATGAGTACTAACTCGCTCATGGCTGCAAGATCCTGCACCTTACTCGCCGCGCACCATCGTTCAAAAAGATTCCTCTGTTCACGGGAGAAATCTGTATTTGTCTGAGAAGGGGATTTTCTGAGCGAGCGAAAACGCTGTCTATATGCTTCGGGAACCAACTCATACACACGTAAAACAGCATTCTTCACTCGCTTATAATTTTGACTGTCATCCATAGTTAATGACGCAACCGCTGCACTGGCTTTGCCAGTGAGCCTGGTCTGAAGTAAAATCACCCACATATCCTCCGGCCAATGCAGAGCCTGTGCAATCCGCTCAAAAGCAGAAAAATAAGCCTCTACCTCTGACTCTCGGAACATGGGCACCAGAGAAACGTGCTGGCCGATATTAAAGTGAGCCGGGGGAACCCCAGCTGGAGAGGAGGTAGCACTACCACTACCAGCTTCCAACCTCATCCTCTCTATGGTCAGTTGAAGTTCCCTGTCCTTCTCCTCCTTCTCCTGCAGCCTGTCTCTCCTCCATCTCCCTTCTCTCCAGCCTGTCCCTCTCCTCCTTTTCTTTTCTCTCCAGCCTCTCTCTCTCCTCCCCTCTCTGCTCTCTATCTCGCACAGCCGCTTTGTCCTCTCTGTCTCGTACAGCTGCTCTCTCTTCCCTGTCTCGCTCCTCCCTGCGCAAAATCGCTCTCTCCATCTGGAGACGGGCAAAACGCAGGCTAGAACGCTTATGGCCAGAAGACGTCGATTCTTTATCTGAATCGCCCCCCTCACTCTCAACTCTGGGAGCACTACCATTCTTCCTAATAGCACCACCCTCTGGGTTAAGATCACCTAAGGGAGATTTATCGCCAGTGTTTTTAACCTCCTGGTCCACTAACAGTGAGTCACTATGACTTACCACTCCCCGAGCCGTGCTAAACACCTGTTGCTCCACTAACCCAGCTATTACAGCCGCCTTCATATCAGCCTTGGACTGGGAACTTTGCACAGTAATATTATAATGTTTAGCAATAAGGCATAATTCCGCCTTAGTGCAACCGTCCAAATGATCCTCTGACGGATCCACTACAAAGACCTCCAAAACAAACGCAGACGCAGCCATAATATGTCCTTATGCGTGACTATGATACAAAAAAAAATATATATATAACGTCCTCACTTAGCCAACCATAACCGTGCGCAATAATAATAGACACATTCTGCATTTATACCTCTTAACCAAAACAATCCAACTGACCACATCTACTACCAATGAAAACAATAACAAATGTTCCTAACCACTCAACTAGGGTCACCTGTGTCACTCTAGCCTATCCCAGCTAAACTACTCCCCTAACGGGATGAGGGCTACACATATCTTCAGTCGCTTACCGATTTCATTGCGCGCTCCACCGGAATCACGACTCGTGCCCCCCACCCCCTAGCCAGGCAGGCGACCCCCCTGTTACCTATGTGGTAGAAAAAAGAGATCTGGTTAAGAGCATACACGAATGGTTAATTATTATGAAAAAAACACGGCATGGATACATAAATACCAATAAACAACAACGCCACTTTACCTGACACCATCAGCCCCTATGTCAAACGTACACAGCAGACCGGCATTGAGCCCCCCATGTCACAAGGACATGAAAGACCGGAAATGAACCCCCATGTCACATAGTAATGTCTAATGACAATATAGAATATAAGCTGGAGCGGGCCGTATGTGAAAACCAGCCCCTCCAGCAGTGCATTAAGCAAGGTCCCGAGCAGGTAAGAAAGTGAACACAAGGCGTTGTTTCAAATAGTAAATTATATTTATTCTCAGGGAAGGAATTCAAACCTTCACTCAAATTATATTTATTCTCAGGGAAGGGATTCAAACCTTCACTTGGCTATTGGGAAAAGAGGGGAAGTAATCCCACAAACATATAACAAATAGGGAAAAAGGTAGTTGGAGAACAGACAAGTAAATATAATAATTAAGGCTAATATGGGCTGTGTCCTCAGACACCAGCCAACCAGGTTGGCACTGGGTTATCACCCAGCACTAAAGCCAACACAGTGAATAAATAGTTCCAGTGGAACAGTAGCAATTAGGCACAAAAAGCCAACAATAGGATACTCCCACATCAATAGGGTAAGTCACACAAAGTGACAAGTAAACATAACAATCGCTCCACACAATAGTGGCAAACAAGGCACAAAGTGTCTACAGAGGCCACAACATATATATAGAGAGATGCAGTACATAGATACATTGTTATGTACTAGAGGCCTGATCACTCCTGTGTCACCGGGCATGCAGGTGAGGCCTGCCAATTAGCCAATTAGTGCTGATTGGTTACCTGCTGGGGAGCTTTAAAGGCAGACCTAGTAACACACATGCACTGTCTGTGCTTAGAGAAAGAGCTGTCGGGTTCTTCCAGTCCATGTCCGTTGGGTTACCTTAGTCATTTAGTTTACATTTACATTAATAGTTCCTTGGTTTAGTAGCATTTTTGAGTTAGAGCACAGGGTTTTGGTGTTGGTTACACATAGGTTGCGTACCCATGAGCCAGGGTCGTAACAGTTGGGCGCTCGTCCGGGATCTTTTACCCCTAGAACTTTGTTTGGTGTTTTTTTTTTGTGTTGCACGGGGTGTCATGGTATTATGGTTTGGGTGGTGTTCGTTACATATGGTGTAACGTGGGGGCTGAGCCATTTCATCAAACAGGTGAGTATGCCGTATTTGTTTGTAATTTGATGTGACTACTTATGCTGTTAAAATATATAGTTTAGTCGGCACCACATGTAGATAAGGACATTATTTTCTGGTTGTTGGTTAGCGTCCTGTGCACCACGTACTCCTGGGGCGGTCAATGAAATGATTGGTATATGATCTTTGACTGGTAGCAGGTGTGGTTGAAGAAGGTTAGGTCTACAGGGCATTAGTTTAAGGGTAGGTAGATTAGGGCGGCCAGAAAACACAGGTAGTGTGGTAGGGCTTGATTTAGTGTTTCTTAGGGTAGACATGTGGTGGGCCGTTTTTTCTTCTTCTGCAGTTTAGACGTAGAAGCATATGTAGTCATCAGGTTAGAAGGCGCACCTGTTTGGAATTGTTTGTTGGATTTATTTTGTTTGTTTGAGTGTTTGGTGAGCATACCTGGTAGCACCTAACACCCTGCGTGTATGACACGTCTATTTAGGGTGGGTGTGTTTTTTTTTATTATTTTTGTTGTGCAACCTAGAAAGGTGCGCTCCGTAGAGCTCACATTTCCACCGCGTTCCCTTCTGGTTGTTATTATTGGCATTTAGCATTATTCATGGTTCTTCAGTGGTTCTTCGTGGTTCTTCAGTGGTTTGTTGGGGGGGTCTTCGTGGTTCGTTAGTGGTTCTTCGTGTCTGTGAGGTTGGGTGTGTAGCTTGGGGTGTCTAGTTCAGTGACAATGGCTTCCATCAGGGACTTTGTTGATCGTCCGTCTCATGACTTATTAGACAAGTTTTCCAAAGAACAACTGCTAGAACTTGCTGTACACTACAGGGTAGAGCTTTCTGCAGGGGAGAAACGTTTGAAGCCGTCTGCCTTGAGTGCTTTAAGGGTGTTACTCATTAGAGAGCAGGTGCTTGAGGAGAGGGTGGAGGAGCCTCCTTCGTCTGGCGCGTCTCCGCTATTACCTGGGGTAGAGGGTGAGTGGAGGATTAGGGAGTTGGAGTTTAGGGAAAGGCAGCTAGAGCGCGAGGAGAGGAGAGAGGAGCGTGCGCTTAAGGAGAGAAGAGAGGAGCGTGAATTTAACAGTGAGCGTGAACTTAAGGAGCGTGAGCTTAAGGAGAAACAAATGTTGCTGGAGCACGAGCATGCACAGAAGGAGCTTGAATATAAGCATGCTGCCTTGCAGGCGGGTGCTCTGCATCCAGAGTCACGTTCCGGGTTTGATGTAGGCAGGAATATTAGGATGGTGCCACCATTTTTTGAGAAAGACGTGGAAAGATATTTTCCCCTTTTTGAACGGATGGCAACCACATTGAAGTGGCCTGATACCGCCTGGACACTGCTGCTGCAATGTGTTTTGGTTGGTAGGGCACAAGAAGCCTACACTGCTCTGTCCCTTGAACAAAGCGCTGATTATGAGCTGGTTAAAGCTTCCATTTTGAGGGCTTATGAGTTGGTCCCTGAGGCCTATCGTCAGCGTTTTAGAGGTTATCGTAGGTCGGAGGGGCAGTCTTATGTTGAGTTTGGAAGGGAGAAGGAGAACCTGTTTGACAGGTGGTGCACTTCTCAGAAGGCAGAGTCAAGAGAGCAGCTTAGGCAGTTGATTCTCCTAGAGGAATTTAAAAGATGTGTTCCTGATACCGTTTCCACACATCTAAATGAACATGGGGTATCGAAGATAGGCGACGCCGCTGTCTTCGCTGATGAGTTTGTGTTGACACACAAGTCCGTGTTTTTGGAGGACTACCGTGTTGAGTCCGGGGATAGGCGTCCTGTTCAGGGGGGCCGTTTCCCAAAACCTGTGTCTGCTGGTCAGTTAACTTCACCTCCTAGGCGGGGTGGTTCTGCTGGTGCATTCCCAGAAGGGATTATCTGTTTCTACTGTAAAGAACCTGGTCATATTGTTGCTGCATGCCCGGTGCTTGAGCAGAAAAATGTCAGAACCGTGGCTCTGGTAGAAACCATATGCAGGACGCCTATACCAACGTTAGATGGGGAAAGTATCAAATGTGTGGACAAAGAGCTCGAGGGTTCCTCAAGGTTTATGATGAATGGATTTGTTTCCCTGACTAATGCACTAGAGTCCAAACAGGCTATAACAATTTGGAGAGATACCGGTGCTTTTCAGTCCCTCATTCTGGAGGGCGTTTTGCCGTTTTCAGAAAACTCTTCTTTGCATTCCGGTGTCGTTGTTCGGGGCTTTGGGGGTGGATTTGTGGATGCACCTTTGCATGAGGTCACGCTCAATTCTCCCTTAGTATCAGGCAATGTTGTTGTGGGGGTATGTTCTCACATTCCCATAAAGGGGGTGTCCTTCATTCTAGGGAATGATTTGGCTGGTGACAAAGTGTTGGCTACTCCGGTTGTAACTCCCATTCCTGTGGTTTCTGAGGTCTCTAATGAGCTGGCACAGAAACATCCAGGAGTGTTTCCTGTGTGTGCTGTGGCACGAGAAATGTCAAAGGACAAAAGTGATGTTGTTGATACTTCGACTTGGGACATTACACTTAGTGACACATTCTTTGTTGAATTAAAATGTGTACCTGTTGAGGATTTTGGAAAGCACACTGTGGATGTACCTCTGCATAATGATTCTCTTGATTGTGGTTGTGTGTTAGGCCCGGTGGTGAAACCAGAGTTGGCATGCGTGCCGGAGAAGCATGTGACAGGAGATGATATGGCAGCGCAGTGTCTCAAGGTCTTCCCAGCCTGTACGGTGGCTGAGGCCACGAACGAATTGGAGGATGAGTGTGGGAAGGATGCTATGAGAGGTGCTGTTGTTTCATGTGACACCGTTCTAGTTGGAGAGGCTACTAAGCTTGACTTAGGCTGCCAGCCTTCCCACAGTAGCTCTATTGTCCCTAATGTTTCACTTGTGGGCAGGGATGGTCCCAGTATGTCAGTTGATGATTCTGACATTGATCCACATGTCCACACTGATTCTCTGCCATGCACTAGGTGTGATGGTCAACCTAGTTACCTGTGTCCTGTGGAGCAGGAGCCGCCTTCGCGACCTGGTCTGTTGAGTGGCAGCCATTTTGATTTTGATCAGGACAATGTTACTTTGGGTGACGCCATTTTAGATGGTGTTCCAGACGTTATTGTGACTGTCGTACTGCCATGTTCCCGGTACACTGGGGCTGTACCTGAGGCGGTACAGCCTACTCTGGATGTTCACGGTGTGCAGTATCCTGAACTGCCAGTGCCAGGTGGGATGGATATGGGTGCGGTGGTGGTATCAGTGATCTATGGTTTTGTTGTGCTGTGTTCTGTTCTGTTAAGCGCAGTTCTCAGGTTGATTTTGGTTTGCAGTATAATTTTGACAGATCGGTATCGGTGGTCGTGTTCGACAGGGGCCGACCCGGTTCTTGCCTTGAACCATTTTGATGTTTACGTTGGATCCTCCAGTTTACCCCTTGTTGTGTATACAGACCATAACCCTTTGGTTTTTCTTCGCAGCATGGTGAACTCGAACCATCGTTTGATGCGATGGAGTTTGTTCCTCCAGGCGTATAACTTGGATATTCGCCACATCGTGGGAGGGACAACGTGCTAGCAGACGCCCTCTCACGATCATAGTACCGGTGTTTGTGGTACCCGTTATCGCTGTTGTGGTAGTGGCCCTGACAACTAAGGGGTCACAGTTGTTTTTTGTTTTGTTTATGGGTTGTTGTGTAGTGGTTGCCTCTTGGGCAACCAGTTTGGTGGGGGAGGTGTTATGTACTAGAGGCCTGATCACTCCTGTGTCACCGGGCATGCAGGTGAGGCCTGCCAATTAGCCAATTAGTGCTGATTGGTTACCTGCTGGGGAGCTTTAAAGGCAGACCTAGTAACACACATGCACTGTCTGTGCTTAGAGAAAGAGCTGTCAGGTTCTTCCAGTCCATGTCCGTTGGTTACCTTAGTCCTTTAGTTTACATTTACATTAATAGTTCCTTGGTTTAGTAGCATTTTTGAGTTAGAGCACAGGGTTTTGGTGTTGGTTACACATAGGTTGCGTACCCATGAGCCAGGGTCGTAACATACATATATAAACAGTGGCTTGGCTACAGAGGCCACAATATATACATATATATATACTCACCTTGGAAGCTACATCACACAGTCACATTTAACCAGTTCCACACAACAGTGGAAACACAGGGCAGCATAACTACCATTCCACATAACAGTGGCAATTCAAGGGCAACCTCTCAACACGATGATCACCCGCAAATGACAGAGAGAGACGCCCCGATGTGTGCCACCTCCCAATCTATTAACCACCCATCTCCACTGCCTGTCTTGAAGATGCACCAATCAGGGGCAACCAATCCAATCAGGGAGATGAGTGGCATCTGCGGAAACAGAAACAGGCGATTAGGAGATGACACAACACCACACATAGAAAACACAAATAATATATTACTCTGATGTTACATGGTGTTAAAATATATGGCAATAATGATAATGAACAACCCACGTACGTGACAATACCAAAAACCTTTTTATATACAAGCATAAACACTGAAGACATTCGTTATAATTTACATGGTATGCAGAGCAAGCTTCATGGTCCTTCTGATGTAAGCTGCCTGTAAGTAATGTAAACAATCGGCGCATGGGTGAGTTGCATCATTGTGCTGTCGGCAACTGTTTACGTTTGTGAGTGCTAGTGCTGTCCCATTTCGTAGTGCAGCTCTGAAGGGTGACTCCCCATCGAGGGCACTCCAAAATGGGGGGGTAGGGCCAAGGGGAGAAATGGGACGCAGCCTAAATGACAGACAGGATTTTGTGCCTATTACCCTAACCTGCCCACTAATTTATTTTAATATTTTTTACCACTTGAAATGAAAATATGAAATATAATAATTTTGAATATTTTGAATGTTTCATATGCGCCTCTTCCAAATTAATTAACCTCTTAACTCATTGACCGCCACACTGTTTTCTAGGGATGTTCGATATTGACTTTTTTACCGATATCCGATATACCGATATTGTCCAACTCTTAATTTCCGATAATATCGCACATCCCTACTGTTTTCCCATCTCTACTCAATGGCGCCAGTGTTATTGATGTTTGCGGACCCATCGTGTGTTCTGTATTATAGCTATGGAGCAACACCATCATCCACACCACCCTCACCCACTTAGAGGGCAAGGACACATATGCCAGACTATTATTCATCGACTATAGCTCTGCATTTAACACGGTCATCCCACACAAACTCTCTACTAAACTCCTCACTGTGGGTCTGACACCGGCTCTCTGTAACTGGGTGCTGAACTTTCTTACAAATAGGCCCCAGTCAGTCAGAGTCGGCAACCGGACATCAGGCACAAAGGTTCTAAGCACAGGAACCCCCCAGGGCTGCGTGCTGAGCCCCCTACTGTACACCCTCTTCACACACGACTGTGTGGCCTCCCAGAACAACACCAGTATCATCAAATTCGCAGATGATCACTGGGGGAGCTGAGGAGGCGTACAGAAGGGAGGTGGCGGAATTGGTGGCCTGGTGTCAGGACAATAATCTCTCCTTGAACGCAGACAAGACCAAGGAGATGATTATTGACCCACGGAGGAGGAGTGTACAGTACACACCTCTGTACATAGGTGAGACAGAGGTGGATAGGGTGAAAACCTTTAAATTCCTCGGTACCCACATCAGCGAGGACTTCACCTGGGCTCACAACACCCAACAGATAATAAAAAAAATCCCACCAATGACTGTACTTCCTAACAAGGCTGAGAATATTTGGCATGCCACCCAAAATTCTCAGCAACTTCTATAGAAGTACGGTTGAGAGTAGGGCGGCTAGGTGGTGTAGTGGGCAAGGCACTCGCCACCAGTGTGGAGACGCTAGGATTCGCGTGTTCGAATCCAGCTCTCCATATTGTTTTCAGTTTAGCTGGTCGTCCGCAGTAATACACATTGGCCGTATTACGGGGAGGGAAAACTGAAGGGTGGGGATCGAACGTTGTGAACAAGCGACTCCTACAAGTCGGTTGGTGCGCCTGCGCAGTAGAATCAGGAAGTGTCGGGGGCAGTGTGAGCCTCCCACGCGTTACTCCTCGACACTGAGAGATCGAGCTGCGCAGGTGAAAAGATGCGACTGCTGTTACCTCAAGTACCGGAGGGGACTTGTGCTATGTATGACTTAGTCCACATTGCAGCCGGCTTGTGGGAGGCAAGAAACAGCGTTCGTGACGGGGGAGGGTTGGATGATACGAAATTGGGATGGGAGAAAATATAGAAAAATGGGAGAAAAAGTGGATCAAAAAAAAAAGAAGTACGGTTGAGAGTGTCCTTACCAGCTCAATCACGGTCTGGTATGGAAACTGCACTGCTAAGGACTCTGAGAGGAAGGCACTCCAGCGAGTTATTAAAACTGCTCAGTACATCTCTGGAGCAGCCTTCCCCTCACTACAGGACATTTACTCTACCAGGGCCACCAGGAGAGCACATAATATAATTAAGGACAGTACACACCCCCAGCACAGACTCTTCAACCTCCTGCCATCAGGCAGGCGATACAGGAGTCTGAAAGCCAGAATTACGAGACTGACAAACAGTTTCTACCCACAGGCCATCAGGCTTGTGAATGCCAGCTGCCCCACCTAGCACCCCCCCCCCCCCCCCCCCCCCCACAGACACACACCTTCTTGAAACTGATCCCCCCCACCTGCGTTTGTTCCAGGCAGACACTCTGACCTGACTGCTGCTGTGACCACACTGTCACCCTTCCCCCGAACTATTAATCACTAAATATTTTTTTTTAACTGCCACTGTGACCCACGGTCACCTCCATGTATATTGTAAATACTGATCGGAACGTGCAATGTTACTCACTGTGCCTTGTATATATTATATTTATCTATTTTTACCTTATTTTCTAGCACTCACTTGTATTTAAATATGTTTTAGTTAAGTATTTTGTGTGAAGGGCGGACTAGCAAAGTAAGATTTTCATTGTATGGCAAACTGTCCGTTTAACTGTGCATATGACAATAAACAATCTTGAATCTTGAATAGTATGGCTCATTTGACAGGCATTGTTTATAGTCCAACACTGACTAACCAGTTCATTTCTACATACTTTTTTTTGTGCGCTATTCCATGCTAAACATCTCCCCTTTCTAAAATAATCCAGTATTTCTTTCTAGATCACGAGATATGACGTGTTATACGCATATGCCAAAATCGTTCGGGTTGCTCGCCTGAAACTCCAAATATTTCCAAATCAAAGGTATATACCATATATATGTCGTTTTACCTCGAAACTGCGATCGTTACCAAAAGCATGTTTTAGGTTCGGTAAAACACGACACTGATCGATACAAAAGCATGTTTTTGGTAAAAAAAATACCAGCAGGTTGTACCTAAAATAGACCTTACCTTAGTCAGAAGGTACTCTAAAATGAATAAATCCCAGTCGTCCCATCGCGATTGCAATTACTCGTGTATATTGGGCATGGCTGGATGGAGAGCTCTGGTGGACGCCCTATGCCCCCCAACGGGGTAAAGAGTATTAAGTCAAGTAAGTCATTGGGCATGGCTATCATATGGGAAACAATAGGTTTGAGGCATCAAATCTCCGACCAATTGCTATGTCCTGATTTCACTTTGAGGGGGAAGCAGCCGGAGGTACCTCAGTACTGAAAGACAAGACAGTACCCAGTTCAAAAGGTAGGCGATACTGTCACCTGGCGGGATTCGATCGTCATTGCAATTTTAACATAGGCAGCGGTGCCAGGGAGACACAGGCAGCTCAGAGCGAGTGTTTAGAATGGGGATCAAAGGAAAACGATTAACGGTTCTAAAAACGAAAAAACTCGTTTTTGGCGCTGAGCGGTTGGCGACGAAACACGAATACCGTAAATCCTCAAATATAGGACAGGTCTTCTATTTACCTCAGCTGCAAAGAGCACCAGGCCTTTATTAGAGAGAGGCTTATATAAGAGGCAGGCCTTAATTTAAAAAAATGACACTCATGGACATAATCCCTTCATTTTCAGACTTATTATTATTATTATTATAATTTTTTTTTAATACGTACATTGTCTGTCTACATTTATTTAGACTAGCATTGGTATTTAAATATTGAGTGCAGTTGAGTAATTGTGGGATTAATGTAATTCACACACTGAAGTTGGAACTGTATACTAGGTTGTGGGGTCCGGGGACGGTTTAGCGTGTGGTACCTTCTCGACTTCCTCAATCAAATCGACTTGTTGACATGCAGTAGCTTTAGCTACTAACGTTATCATAGCCATCATGGTCTGTAATGTGTCAACTGGACAACGCCAGCCCCGTCTGCCAACGCCATATAGATAGCGAACGTTAACGTTTGCAAACGAAGTCAACGTCATCCAGCTGACACCACAGATCTAGATATCATGACAACGTTAGCTAGCGCTAAAGCTAACCAGAGGGAAACGTTAATGTACGGTAGTCAGTGTAGCGGGAGGCAGCACTTGATTTCCATTGGCAAGAGTTTATCTCATTCTATATCACGGCACGAAAAATAAAGAAAATACTTTTTTTGCGACCTTATATTAGAGACCGGCCTGTGTTTGTCTAAATGCATCAACACCCCGTCCATTATAAGAGGCCCCTCCTTTATTGGAGGTCCCTCCTCTATTTGAGGATTTACGATACTCGTTTTTGGCGGCCAATGAGTTAACAGGCGCCCCCAAAAGTGGCAAATTTTTTTACTTGAACTTGAGGACTGCATTTTGCAAACCAAAATACTATACTTTATACTTATAGCACATGCATGGGCCTGGTCTCTTTTGAAAGATGACATTTTGAAGTTTCTGATACAACTTTTAGTGCTAATGAAATAGAGTCACATAAGTCTGAACTTGAGTTGTAGAAAAACTTTCTGTAGTAGTTAGTAGTCCAGAAGTAGTATTTCCAAAAACATTGGTATGGCTGAAAAAACAGCCTGGGTCCATAGCCTGAACTAAGTCTTGTGTAGTACATGTCCAAATTACAAATTTCAAAAAATTTAAAGAGCCATTTTGCCCCCTCTTGCACGAATCTTTTTTTATTATCTGGAGCCGCAAAACCAATTTACCCTTAAAATTAAGATAACAGTGTATAAAGTTTTATATATTATACTATATATAGAGAGGGATATATGCGCATAGATTAAGGCATATGTTATTGGAATTCGTTTTCTCTAACGAACGCATATATTTATATATTTCATATAATTTCATGACATTTACATATCATCTGTGCGCCGTCAGACATATTCGGCCGTCAGACACATTTGGCCATCAGACACATTCGTCCGTCAGACACGCTGCTAGCGCATAACGGTTCTGTGTATCTGTTATTTAGTTAATATACAACCGTGTTTGGAAAATTTGAGTTTGTTAAATACATGCTTTTGATTTTGGCGTGAGAAGTCTTTTTGTTGTTCACTAATTTCTCGCCACACATTAAGCATACAAGCCTGCATCGTTAGTAGCGGAAGCAAATTAATATTTTCCTCCAAGACTTTTATTGTTTTGGATTTATCTATGGTTAGCTTACTGGGGGGTCGGAAACTCAAGATTATCCACCTGCAGACGGCAGGGAGAGGCGCTGGGTTTGACGTATATTTTAGTTGATGAAATATTAAACACAATCCACTCTAATCTCACGCTGGAACGTGCCAGTGGCCAAGAAATCCCAGGGTGGAGAGATCTTGAATGTGCACAGGGATAGCATTCGTGTGTTTTGTTTCACGCTCCAATTTGGGTCCCTAATTGCGGCACAAATCAAAGAAAATGTGTCTCGGGTAGCGGACTCTACTTGCTCTCGGCAAATAGATCTGCCCTATCTCTGAGTTTGACAACAATTAAGTTGCTTTGGTGCCATGTACGCACGGTCAGAGCTGTGCGTAGATGTACGCACAATCTCAAGCACACGTTCATATTGATAAATCCCACTTTATCTTACACTTTGCTTAGAAATTATCGTACACATGGTTTACGCACATTTATGTGCGTATGCAGCATTGATAAATGAGGCCCCTGGACTCGTAAAAAAGACTCTTGATGTGGAGGTTCCTCCTATCGACTGCTCCGTTACCAGCAAGGTCTCCTCTATATTTTCAAAAGCCTAGAGAAAGCTTGTCTTAACTAATCAATCATTGCGAATTATGCATGTCAATTTGATAATTTTATCATTGCGTGCGTGTGCCTTTGGAGACCTATTTCGGTATGTGCTGCGTCTATTCTATGCACACTGTCTCCATCTATCCGACTCGGGAACACGGCATCATAGCATTCTTTGCTAGGTTCAGTGTGGACAACCCAAAGCGGGCAGATTGGGGGCGTAAGAGAATCTATATCGCAGTATAATGCAGTGAGTTCTGTGTGATAAAGGCTCCTCTCCTCATAACCAGACATGGGCTCCTCTCCTCATAACCAGACATGGGCTCCTCTCATCAGAAACAAATTGGTGTTTTTCTGGGCAGATCTGCAGACATCGCCCTGATAGCTGGAGGAAACCGGAAGCGGTGGATCATTGCCACGGAGAACATGCAGGTTGGAGACATCATAAAAACATCTGGAGTCATTGGGCGGATGGCAGGTATGACTTCAACAGCATGTTGGTTCAACTACTGTGTTCCATATATGTACCATAGAGAATAATGAATAAATAGGAAATAACTACTTGTGTTCCATATACGTACCATAGAGAATAATGAATAGATAGGCAATAAATAAGCCACCCTCTTCTGTGGATTCAAACATTCAAAGAGATGTTTACATATAACTTTTTCATGGTCAGTTAGTTGGTGGGTGGTCTGAACAAATAACCAAATATTCGGTGTGTGCAGACATTCACAAAGGCTACAATAGATGACAAGTTAAAAAAATTAAGATAAATTCACCACACCATCTGGCACTCTTCCATGGAACTTGCTTATCATGCTAGGCTCATTTGACATGCTAGGTCCATCGTCCTCACTTGTTGCATAAACTGATGTTTTCTTTGGTGCCATGGTAGGACAATTCCGGTTCACATGTCCCACAACAATGAATGAATGAATGAAAACTTTATTTACCAGATTGCAGAATGGGTACAATACAGTACGGCTCAATACACACAATTGTTAAGGGGATGCAGACCAGAGAAAGACGTTTGTCTTGTTTACATCAGGGTCCCCCATTTTCAATTCATAGTGACATTTATGACATACACAACATATATGACATCTTGACATTTATGGTATAGGGACATACGTGACATACAGTGCTGTTACATTTGTGACATATACAATATGCAAATATACAGTACTGTTACCCATAGATCCTGACAGAGAGTATATACATATGATGGTGAGGAGACTGTACATTAGGAGGGGGTGGGTGGGTGGGTGGGAGAGAAATATACATACGGTGGGGGGAGAATATATACATACGGTGGGGAGGAGACTACATTAGGAGGGGGTGGGTGGGTGGGAGAGAAATATACATTCGGTGGGGCGAGAATATATACATACGGTGGGGAGGAGACTGTCTATTAGGAGGGGGTGGGGGGGGTTGGACATTTACGGTGGCCAGTTTAGAATTGCAGCCTCCCGTAGGTGCTCTTTAAGAGCGATTTTGAATGTGGGTAGGGATTCACATTCCTTTACAGCTTTGGGTAGGGCGTTCCACATTGATGTGGCATAATTGCGAAACGTGTTTAGTCCCTTGTTTGAGCCGAATCTGGGTTTAACATGATTTGTTGAGCTTCAACAAATTTGTAATTTTTTTTTACAAAAAACTTGTAAACCGTGTTAATATGTACCTAAGTTGCGTGTGGGTCAATGAACACACTCGGGTTTACCAAACCGTAGGTTTATTTAACATCTAGATATGACGTGACGGCAAGAGCAGGTTCATAGTAGCGAGGCAGTTTGTAAGCAGTAGCACTACAGGTACGGTGGCTCGTAGTAGTCATTAGTCAAACTGGATAATCATTTAGCCAATGATCTACATCCCTTCCTTTTAGCTCAAATCTCATATAACAAAATACTGTATCACTAGGTAAATGTTAACATCACAGAACATTTCTTTTACTTTAAAATTCTACAATTTCCAGTAAACAATTTAATGAAGATACACTTTTTTTTTTTTTTTTTTTTTTTAGGATCTTTTTCTCCCTCCTTTTTCCTCCGATTTTCTCCCATCCCAATGTTAGTCGTTATGCCAATTCCCAATCCCCTTCCTGGTCGCTGCGCACTTACCCCCCACAGTCGGTCTGGGAGAGTGGAGGCTACCACGTGCTTCCTCCGACACACGTCCAGCCAATCAACTGCTTCTTTTCACCTGGCAGCGCGGATTCTCACTGAGAGGGCGTAGCGTGTGGAAGGATCACACTATCCCCACTTAGATCCTATCCGCGCTTAGCAGGCGCCCCGACCGAACTGTAGGAGTCACTGTTTACAACGACCTGGACCCACCCCGCCAGCTTCTCCCACCCTCTAATACTGCCAATTGTATTAGTGTGAACGGCCAGCCAAGCTGGTGACAACCCCAGAGCTGTGAGCTGGATTCGAACAGGCGAATCCAGCCGCTCCGGGGTTGGTGACAAACGCAATCTCCGTTACGCCACCTGACCACCCTTAATGAAGATACTCTTAGATAAACTTGAAACTATCCATCTGTAGACAAAGGTGGACGAGTATATATCACTTTGAGAAGTAGTGCATTCATAAAACATGGAATCACCATAAGTGCATAAGTGGAACAACTTAGTGCAAATAACATTGACACATTGGCATAGCATTTTACATTAACACTATGGTCGCCAAAAACCCCTTACCACGTCATTCCCCGCCATGCTCATTCTGCCAATGACGCCGTAACACGTCTTTGATATCAATATTTCAAAAATCTGTGATCGAAATCATATTTCTCCCCCGGAGACTTGAGATCTACTGTTGATCCCCTCTCAACTCTCCAACGGTTCAAGAGCGCCATCTGGTGGCGGATCGCTCAAACCGGAAACCGGAAATGGAAGCTGGTGCTCATTCCAATTCGGTCCGATCACTCGCTAATAGTCCCAGGACTCGGGCTAGACACAATGGTTAGCAATCCGTTACCAATAACTCGATAAACAACATGATTTTTCTGCTCCACGCTCATCGCCCAACGGCCCGAGGAAGCTACGGTTAGTTTCAGCATTATTTTTTAACGTGTTCGATATAAACTGCTCTGATGATCATATCACCCACACTAGATGAATCATCTAACGTTGGTCACGGAATTATAAACGACCCCCCCCCCCCCCACCCGGTCAACATCAGATGATAAGTAGTAACTTCTAGAAGCACGTCCATTTGAAATTTTTTATCTTGCGCCGATTGCTATCAAACTGTATACAATCATCAATATAATGCATTTAGGGCTATAAATCACGTTCTGGAGAAAGCTGCAGAAAACGATAAAAACATACTTATACTTTAGACCGTATTTTAGTATGAATATGTGAATGAAAAAGTATAACGTTGCTACACCCTGAACAATAGATACTTGATGTTGAATGGGCCATAGTAATGTCAATTTAGCAATACAATTTAAAAAGTTATAGCCCTGCACTAGGGCTGGGCGATATGGAAAAAAATCATATCGCGATAACGATATGATAATTTTATTTTATTTCTCAATATCGATAATTATCGAATTGTTATAAGTATAATTTTTTTTTTTTTTTTTTTTTTTTTTTTAAACAACATAATGTATGTTTATTTTGCAGCAATTCTTTGTCATTGCCGCCATCTTTAGTGTTACATCCCCTCACACTCCAGTTCTCAGGCTGCAGCTGGTTTAAAAGCTAAAGTAAACCGGCTTCTCTGCTGGCTGTGGCTCCAGTTTATTATTTATGCTAGTTTATTTTCGATCTTTTGGCGCTTTTTTGGTGGACAAACCACTGCACATGTGCACTGTGACTCGTGACTGGAGTCTAGTTCTGCTAGCACACATAGCCTACTGTGTACAGACGGTTTCAAAATGTATTTTAAATTAGAAAGCAAACAAAATAAATGGACAAGAGAAAAAGAAATCTGAATTTGGTCAGTATTGTCATTTGGACAAGCAAAGCCATTATTTTAAGTTGCAGGCAAGAAAGACAAGTCTGTCCACTGTCTCTGGTTTTAAAACTGCCCTGTTGCAGGTTAAAAAAAAATTATAAAAAAAAAAAAAAAAAAAAAACGATTTTTCGATTTTTTTATTTCGATATTCGATATCGATTATTAAAATATATCGCGATATTTATCGTTATCGTTATATCGCCCAGCCCTACCCTGCACTGTAAAGAAGGGGAACTTCTCCATAGACAAATAGAGCTGGTGTGGGATGGTATATTATGAATTTAAGCCTGGCGACCAAAGTGTTAACCATGTTATACACAGCAGTTTTCTTTACTCTTTTTTTTATTATTATTATTTTTAATACAATCTACTGTATATACTTGGGGTTTGGCTTGCAGATGCGGCCTACACGAGTTGTATATTGTGCGTTACTGTTCTCAGCTGGGAAGCATGCTGGGTGTGTTGGCCGGGTAGAGTGTGTGTGTTGCATGTTGTTTGGCCCTGGTGATAGTGGCGTGAAGGGTGCATTGTTCACTGTAGAGGAGCTGGTGTTCTGGGAGTCTGGGTCCTCTGCGTGGAACCGTGGTGGTTCTGTGACAGGAAGGATGTGACTGCGATTCCTCCTGTATGTCTTCCCGTTGGACTGGATGACGTAGGAGCTCTTCTCCTTCACAGTCCCAAGTCGGTCGTACCCTTTCGGGGTCTGCATACGGACCACCTGTCCCTCTGTTAAAGGTGGTAGTGGGCGACTTGACTTGTCAAAGTGGTGCTTTAGAGTGAGCCTTCTGTTGAGCTGGGCGCTGACTCGCCGGGCGTCCTTGGGGGCTGGTTCCAGTAGTTTGCTACACACTGGAATGGCTGCGTGTGTCTGCCGTGACATCAGACGTTCAGCAGGGGAGCCTAGTGTTGAGTCACGGGGGACGTTCCTGAGGTTTAGGAGATTGAAAAAAACATCGGTTCCATCTTTTTTTTTTTTTTTTTTTTATCCACTTTTTCTCCCATTTTCTATATTTTCTCCCATCCCAATTTCGTATCATCCAATTCAACCCTCCCCTGTCACAAACGCTGTTTCTTGCCTCCCACAAGCCGGCTGCAATGTGGACTAAGTCATACATAGCACAAGTCCCCTCCGGTACTTGAGGTAACAGCAGTCGCATCTTTTCACCTGCGCAGCTCGATCTCTCAGTGGCGAGGAGTAACACGTGGGAGGCTCACGCTGCCCCCGACACTTCCTGATTCTACTGCGCAGGCGCACCAACCAACCTGTAGGAGTCGCTGTCCACAACGCCCGATCCCCACCCATCAGTTTCCCACCCCCTAATACGGCCAATGTGTATTAGTACGGTCAACCAGCTAAACTGAAAGCAAATGTGGAGCGCTGGGCTCGAACAGCCGAGCCCAGCGTCTCCAGATTTCGTGGCGAGCGCCTTGCCCACTACGCCACGTAGCCGCCCCACATCGGTTCCATCTCTATGAGATTTCTCCATCAGATGCTTGGCACTTCTGACCGCCCTCTCTGCGAGCCCATTAGACTGTGGGAACTCTGGGCTGCTGGTGGTATGGACAAAATCCCATTGTTTGGCAAAGTCCTTGAAACTCTGACTGGTGTATTGTCTAGCATTGTCAGAGAAGAGGGTGTGCGGTGAGCCGTGGACTGAAAAATGTCTTTTCAACTTAGATATCACAGCCGATGATGTCAGGCTGTGGAGAAGGTCGATTTCGTACCAGCCAGAATACGAATCTACTAGCACTTGGTAGTGTTTACCATGCCATTCAAACATGCTAGACCTACAAAAGGCCTTCGACACTGTCAATCACACCATTCTGATTGACAAGCTAAAAGCAATTGGTTTTGGGATGTCCCGATCCGATCACGTGATCGGAATCGGCGTCGATCACGTGCTTTTCAGAGTATCGGGGATCGGGAAAAAATAATAATAAAAATCGGCAGTCAAAAAAAGAAAAATTTTATTCAACAAACATGACCATGTCCACGTCTTAAACTCATACGGAGGCCTTAGTTTTGGTTTTAAATTACATATAATATATCATCATTAATGTATTTATTGTCACACAGAGCAGAATAATTATCCACAACAAACACATTCCCCTTTAATTTTCACCGTTGCAACAAACATTCCCTTTAATTTAGACGCTACACGCTACACGCGAGTCGCGACCACATCACAACAACAACACGTCGCTCCCGAAACACGGTTAATATCCACTGACTTGAGCAGCTAGACTTAATGTCAGAGGTTTGGAACTAAGCATTTTAAAATAGAGAGTCAAGCCAGTTGCAATGTTTGCAAGGAGGAGATTCCGCGTGGAGGAAAAACTCATGAAGCAGCAGGCTGGAGGCGAAGTTTTCAGACTAACTTTTCAACTGGAGGATAACGTTACGTGACTGAGGATTATCATCGGCGTTTCAGACCAGAATGGACCATTACGTAAGTCGAACACTGAATGTATACTAATGTGCAAACATATATTGAAACTTTTAATATTTCTCATATGAAGCAGAAGCACATTTCTCAGGGTGAATGTAATAACAAAAGCCTCCGCTCTCGCGCCCTATTATAGGCAACAGATGGGCTTGTCTCACTCTGCCAGTTTCTGACAAAAATGCGTCAAAATTGATTACTAATGTGAAAGATCGGATCGGAAACGATCGGATCGATAGATATTTAAAATCATATGATCGGGATCGGATCGGAAGCAAAAAAAGGCGATCGGGACATCCCTTTATCAGTGAGCTGGATACAATCCTACCTGGAGGGGAGAGAACAGATGGTGGAGGTAAACGGTACCCTATACCCCCCCCTCACAGTGAACTGTGGTGTTCCACAAGGAAGCATACTAGGACCACTACTGTTCCTAATTTATGCAAATGACATGTCGTCAGCTTGTGACTGCAACTTGTTCCTGTTTGCGGACGACTCAGCCCTGCTGGTCTCTGACAAGAACAAGTTACAGGTTGAAAAAACCCTCAGCTCGGAACTAGGCAAAATCTGCATATGGCTCGCCGACAACAAACTATCATTACACATGGGCAAAACAGAGTCCATTCTCTTCGGTTCAAATAACAAACTCAGCAAGACCGACGGCTTCTCAGTTACAGTGGGTGACAATATTGTCACAAGGAAAGATGAAATTACCTACCTGGGTTCCATCCTAGAGGCTAATCTTTCCTGTGACAAAATGGCATCCAATGTAATAAAAAAAGTCAATCAACTAACTCGATTCTTGTACCGGATCTCCTCCCTGGTAAACAAGAATACCCTGAAGACTCTGGCAGGAGCACTCATTCAAGGGTACTACGACTATGCTTGCACCTCATGGTACCAAAGCACCTCAAAGGCACTAAAAACCAAATTACAAACATCTCAAAACAAACTAGTCAGACTACTGCTTGACCTGACTCCTAGAACCCACCTCACCCCTGCACACTTTGCCAACCTAGGATGGCTTAGAGTAGACGACAGAGTACAGCAACTTGCAATGGGCCTGGTCTACAAGATACACTACACGACCAAGGTACCCATGTACATGTCAAAATACTTCCCAAAGGTCAGTGAATACCACGATCACAACACCAGAGGGAGCTCCACAAATCATGTAAAACCCAGATTCGGCTCAAACAAGGGACTAAACACGTTTCGCAATTATGCCACAACAATGTGGAACGCCCTACCCAAAGCTGTAAAGGAATGTGAATCACTACCCACCTTCAAAAACACTCTCAAAGAACACCTACGGGAGACTGCAATTCAAAACTGGCCCCTACAAATGTCCTAACCCAGTTGTCCAATAAAGACCAAGCATGGCTTTGTCAGTATTCCAATGTACCCAACCCCCCCCCCCCCCCCTCCACCTCCAATGTACAGCCCCACCCAACCCCACCCCACCTACCCTACCTCCTCCAATGTACAGTTTCTATGTCAAATGTAGGTCAGTATTCCAATGTACAGTGTCCCCCCCCTACCCAACCCCCCCCCCCCCCCCCCCACCTCCAATGTACAGCCCCACCCCACCTACCCAACCTCCCCCAATGCACAGTTTCTATGTCAAATGTATATACACTCTTTTTCTGAATTTTTTTAGTATCACAAACAGTACTGTATTTGAAAATCTGGTATGTCATAAATGTATAGATGTAGCAGTACTGTCTATCTGTATGTCGTGTGTGTCATATGATTAATTGAAAATGGAGGACCCTGATGGAAACAAGACGAAAGTCTTTCTCAGGTCTGCATCCTCTTAACAATTGTATGTATTGAGCTGTACTGTACTGTACCCATTCTGCAATCTGTTAATAAACTTTTCTTTTTTAAAACTTTATTTTTTAGCGTTTATCGCTTTTCTGGTCAAGCATGACAGACAGAAACAGGTTGAAATGGGATGTAGAGCAGGGGAAGACATTCTGAGAAATGACGGCGGGTCCGGGAATCGAACTCGTGTCCCCCAGATCCGCGACGAGCACGGTTTTCCCCGACGCAGAAATAGCGCCGAGATATGCGGTGAGCTACGGGAGCTCCCTGTTAATAAACTTTTCAATCAATCAATCAAAGCAACTGTAGACCATGGGCGGTCTGGAACTGATTGAAGTTTCAGAGGTTCCTTTTGCTGGTGGGACTTGGTGCTGTTGCACGTTGCACATGAGAGCAGCTCTTCAGCGACATTGCCGGACAGAATATGATGCCTCTAGCTCTGCGCTTTGTGGCTTCAATACCTGGGTGACCTTTGTGCACAATGTTGATGTACTCTCTGTGCAGAGACTGGGGGATGACTGTCTTGTGGCCTTTCATGATGATTCATCCTCCACTGCGAGTTCGTCTCTGTAAGGGAAGAAGGGAATGACAGCAGGCTGGAGCTGGCTTTCTCTGTGGGGCCATCCTCTCTGAATGACCGTGCTGAGGGTCTGTAACATCCCATCCTCTGCTGTGTGCTTTCTGAGTTCTTCTAGGCGAGCAGTGGAGATGCAACTCACCGACATGACTTCATAAGCACCGTTTTCAGCAGGGCTCTGATTGAAAACTTTATTAACAGACCGCAGAATGGGACAACTCAGCACGCTCTGAGCAAAGAAAGGAACTGAGATATGAATAGAGTATTGCTTGCCTTGCTATTGTCCGGTAAATACGCTGATGTTATTGAACGTATAACTATATAATGTTAATGCCACAAAACGAATGCCTTTATTATAAAGTAGTAACTTTATAGTAATAATAATAAGAAAGGGTCGGGGGGGTTAGGGGTAACCACCCCTGCCCGCGACACCGAGTGAACGGCGCACGACCAGAGTGGAAACTTCGAATCCGTGTTTCACTTTCAATAACTAATGCGTGCTTGCCGAATCCCAAACAATATTCATGCTGCAAAGTCATCCTCTAAAAATAGACATTTAGACTAGAGGCAGGCTATATGCTATAAAGAGTAGACTACTACTAAAAAAAAAATGCATTCAAACTTTTTTTTTAAATTTTTTGTGTGCATGCGGTAATATCTGCGGCGGTAGGAAATATTTTGCAAATTTGTGCGGTAAGGAAATAATCAATACCGCGGCAGCTCTAGCTCTGGGTGACATGTTTGTTTGGAGCTCTGGAGAGGGTTTCAGCCAGGTACATGTACTTGCCCTTTTTGTACACTAGGCTGATGTCGTAGCTCTGTAGACGGAGTAGCATTCTCTGGAGACGGGCTGGGGCTGTGTGAATGGGCTTTTTCAGGATCGTCACCAGAGGTTGGTGGTCTGTTTCCACGATTGTGGGCTTTCCATATGCATAGTCCTTGAATTTTGTGCAGGCAAACATGACAGCTAGAAGCTCTCTTTCTATTTGGGCGCGTACCTTGTCTCTGTATCTGTGAGGGTACGCGACGCAAATGCTACTGGCCTGCCACTTTGCATGCATGCTGCTCCGAGTCCATAGCATGACGCGTCACATGTGAGTGTGACTGGCTCCTTGACGTTGTAGTACACCAACACTGGTGGGCTGGATAGGCACGACTTGAGGCGCTCAAATGCCTCCTGGTGCTGCTGGTACCAGCACCACGCCGTCTCCTTGTGGGTCAGCTTCCTCAGTGGCACTGCTATGTCACTGAAGCTGGGGATGTACTTTGCCAGGTAGTTTACCATCCCTAGGAAACGCTGTAGTGAAGTGACAGCTTCAGTCAAAGTTCCAAACTGGCAATTTTTTGCTTTGATCTTCAAGTCACTGATGAAGGATTCAATGCTCTCACCTTGTTTCTGGTTTCTCGAATGAAATTTGTGTCTTTCCATCGTCCTGTTGCTTTGGGGATTGCCTATCTCTTAGCCCCTTTCGTGACTTTCGGTTTGCAAGCCTGTGGCTTTTGTGACCGGAGTCACTTGCCCACCCGCCCCGATCACCCAGTAGCGAAACGACCAAGCGTCGTCAAGGGGCTCGCGGTGTGTCAAGAATACATCAGATCTGAATTTCAAAGATACCCAGCGTACAATATGGGTCTAACACCGCTTCACGATGGGGTCTGGAAGCTCGGCGTTGCTAATAAACAGTTTAAAACATTGTTACTCGACGAGTGGTATTTACAGACCGAACGTCCATCTCCGCCGTTGGTGTCACAGCGCATGCGCACCATGCCGCGTTCACGTTACTGGGAAGAAGCGGAAGAACCAGTTTCCGACTGGGAAAAACCATTCACGTCAGCCTCCTAGTGGTAATTCCTACTAGGACATATGGGATTCTTTTATAGACCCCATATCTCCCACTTCGCGTCACGAATTGCGGAAGTATGGATGTGGGCGTTTCATCCATAGATATATATAGAGTCAAAGCGTGAAGGCTTCCTAGTTGTAGCAACGAGATGTCCTCTGGTTCTTCCGCTTCTTCCCAGTAACGTGAACGCGGCATGGTGCGCATGCGCTGTGACACCAACGGCGGAGATGGACGTTCGGTCTGTAAATACCACTCGTCGAGTAACAATGTTTTAAACTGTTTATTAGCAACTCCAAGCTTCCAGACCCCATCGTGAAGCTGTGTTAGACCCATATTGTACGCTGGGTATCTTTGAAATTCAGATCTGATGTATTCTTGACACACCGCGAGCCCCTTGACGACGCTTGGTCGTTTCGCTACTGGGTGATCGGGGCGGGTGGGCAAGTGACTCCGGTCACAAAAGCCACAGGCTTGCAAACCGAAAGTCACGAAAGGGGCTACCTATCTCTCTGAATTTTCTTTTCAGGCAGTCCGGGTCCTCTCTGGACTCCGCTGGACTCACCGGGCGCGCGCACCTCAGCTGCATACAAAAAAGAACGCTCCCGCTCTATGGCTTCAGGTCCAGCAATGTTGAGGAGTATGTAAGCCTTTGTCCTTGCAGGTTTCTCTGAGTGGGCTGCGGCAATAAAAATGTCATATTCCCCTTCAAAAATCTGCCAATTCTCTGCGTAATTTTCATCAAACACAACAGGGTCGGGTCTGCGAAATCCATCCGCCATAGTGTCCGTCTACTAGCGCGTCCGTGGTTAGGTTAGCTAGGCTAGGCTATCACAGGCTAGTAAAAACACGACGAAAAAACGCGTTACTCACGGGCGAAAAGTCCGTACTGTCTTCTGACACCATGTAAACCGTGTTAATATGTACATCAGTTGCGTGTGGGTCAATGAACACACTCGGGTTTACCAAACCGTAGGTTTATTTAACATCTAGATATGACGTGACGGCAAGAGCAGGTTCACAGTAGCGAGGCAGTTTGTAAGCAGTAGCACTACACGGTGGCTCGTAGTAGTCATTAGTCAAACTGGATAATCATTTAGCCAATGATCTACACTCTGGTGTTGTGGTCGTGGTATTCACTGACCTTTGGGAAGTATTTTGACATGTACATGGGTACCTTAGTCGTATAGTGTATCTTGTAGACCAGGCCCATTGCAAGTTGCTGTACTCTGTTGTCTACTCTAAGCCATCCTAGGTAGTCAAAGTGGGCATGGGTGAGGTGGGTTCTAGGAGTAAGGTCAAGTAGTAGCGTAGATAAAAAAAATAATCTTTTTATTTTTTAAACTTTTTTTAACTTTTTTTTTCATGTCAACGTTCACACGCACAATATATGCTTACTTAGGATTTGACTTGATTCAACAACAAAGCAGTCGGGGCAATGGCAAGCCGAAAACGGTCGAAAATGTGGTTATTTGAAGTTTGGATAATTTTTTTCACAACTGAGGTAGGTAGATTACATTTTTAGAGACTAAAGTACAGAAAAAAAGTACCGTTGGGTACCGGTATCGATTCACAGGTACCGGTACCGTATCGGTTCAAATGTGAACGGTACCCATCCCTACTGACAAAGCAAACCTGTTGGTTTTTAGTTCACTCATTGTTCAGGGAAACACATTGTTAATGACATTGACGGATTGTGAATTTTGTGATTGACTCAAATTATATTTATTTGGAAAAATAAATATAGTCACTTTATTTGAAGAGTCACAACTGTTCTCTTGGCTTTGTTTTGTTCATAGTAGTAACGCTCATATCATGATAAATCTGGTTAGGTCAAAACTACAGGAATATACATTTAAAAAAAAATATTATAATACAATAAATATATATATATCGGTTATCGGTATCGACCTTGAGGAGCAGAAAGTTATCGATATCGGGGTCAAAAAAATCAATATCGTGCACCCCTATCAAGTAGTAGTCTGACCAGTTTGTTTTGTGATGTTTGTAATCTTGTTTTTAGCGCCTTTGAGGTGCTTTGGTACCATGAGGTGCAAGCATAGCCGTAGTACCCTTGAATGAGTGCTCCTGCCAGAGTATTCAGGGTATTCTTGTTTACCAGAGAGGAGATCCGGTACAAGAATCTAGTTTGTTGGTTGACTTTTTTTTTTGTGTGTTTTATTTATTTTTTATTTTTTAAACAAACATATAAACAAACATGACAACACACGATAAGATATACAAGCATTATTAACAGTGCACATCCAATGAAATCAACATATAGTTAAATGTCTTATACAGGATATATACCCCCAATACCTGCTATCTAATACCCTACACACATATGCTCTAGCTCGTACCCCCCCCTCCCGGACCCCCCATTGGATAATCCATCCATTATCCCTCGCTCCTAACCAGACACTACCATTATATGCTAGCTTTTATTTTCTCCACCACTTCTAACCACATTGTCATTTTGGATTCATTGAGACCCAAAATTCTTGCTGTAGATATTTCTTGATAAATCACATCGAGATATGTAATAATCCAGACCTTTCGGCAAATTTTTTCCGGTTGGAACCATCGTGATGCTATCAGCTTTTTAGCCACTGTGATACCCGATAAAACCAATCTCTTTAGCTGTGGATGTACTGCATACTCAAAAACATCATTCAGTAGTAATACAGAGGGGTGTACAGGTATATTCAGAGTTAAGAGATTTGATAATTGCTGAGTCACCTCTTTCCAGAATATTTTAACTGGTGGGCAGTCCCAGTACATGTGCATAAATGTCCCTGTTACGACCCTGGCTCATGGGCACGCAACCTATGTGCAAACCAACACCAAAACCCTGTGCTCTAACTCAAAATGCTACTATAACAAGGAACTATTAATGTAAATGTAAACTAAAGTACTAATGTAAACCCAACGGACACGGACTGGAAGAATGTGACAGCTCTCCCTCTAAACACCGACTCTGCATGTGTGTTACTAGGGCTGGCTTTAAAGCTCCCAGCAGGTAACCAATCAGCACTAATTGGCTAATTGGCAGCCCTCACCTGCCTGCACAGTGACACAGGAGTGATCAGCTCCTGGTACATAACACCTCCCCCACCAAACTGGTTGCCCCAAAGGCAACCACCACACAACAACCCATAAACAAAACAAAAAAAACAACTGTGACCCATTAGTTGTCAGGGCCACTACCACAACAGCGATAGCGGGTCGGCCCCTGTCGAACACGACCACCAACCGTGTTGTATGCTCCCTTTCAACAGGCCCCTCCACCGATACCGATTTGTCAAAAATAGACTGCAAACCAAAATCAACCTGAGAACTGCGCTCAACAGAACAGAACACAGCACAACAAAAACCATAGATCACTGATACCACCACCGCGCCCATATCCATCCCACCTGGCACTGGCAGTTCAGGATACTGCAAACCGTGAACATCCAGAGTAGGATGTACCGCCTCAGGTACAGCCCCAGCGTACCGGAAACATGGCAGTACGACAGTCACAAAAACGTCTGGAACACCATCTAAAATGGCGTCACCCAAAATAATCTTGTCCTGATCAAAATCAAAATGGCTGCCACTCAACAGACCAGGTCGCGAAGGCGGCTCCTGCTCCACAGGACACAGGTAACTAGGTTGACCATCAGACCTAGTGCATGGCAGAGAATCAGTGTGGGCATGTGGATCAATGTCAGAATCATCAACTGACATATTGGGACCATCCCTGCCCACAAGTGAAACATTAGGGACAATAGAGCTACTGTGGGAAGGCTGGCAGCCTAAGTCAGGCTTAGTAGCCTCTCCAACTAGAACGGTGTCACATGAAACAACAGCACCTCTCATAGCATCCTTCCCACACTCATCCTCCAATTCGTTCGTGGCCTCAGCCACCGTACAGGCTGGGAAGACCTTGATACACTGCGCTGCCATATCATCTCCTGTCACATGCTTCTCCGGCACGCATGTCAACTCGGGTTTCACCACCGGGCCTAACACAAAGCCACGATCAAGAGAATCATTATGCAGAGGTACATCCACAGTGTGCTTTCCAAAATTCTCAACAGGTACACATTTTAATTCAACAAAGAATGTGTCACTAAGTGTAATGTCCCAAGTCGAAATATCAACAACATCACTTTTGTCCTTTGACCTTTCCCGTGCCACAGCACACACAGGGAACACTCCTGGATGTTTCTGTGCCAGCTCATTAGGGACCTCAGAAACCACAGGAATGGGAGTTACAACCGGAGTAGCCAACACTTTGTCACCAGCCAAATCATTCCCTAGAATGAATGAGACCCCCTTTATGGGAATGTGAGAACATACCCCCACAACAACATTGCCTGATACTAAGGGAGAATTGAGCGTGACCTCATGCAAAGGTGCATCCACAAATCCACCCCCAAAGCCCCGAACAACGACACCGGAATGCAAAGAAGAGTTTTCTGAAAACGGCAAAACCCCCTCCAGAATGAGGGACTGAAAAGCACCGGTATCTCTCCAAATTGTTATAGCCTGTCTGGACTCTAGTGCATTAGTCAGAGAAACAAACCCATCCATCATAAACCTTGAGGAACCCTCGAGCTCTTTGTCCACACTTTTGATACTCCCCCCATCACCATCTAACGTTGGCATAGGCGTTCTGCATATGGTTTCTACCAGAGCCACGGTTCTGAAATTTTTCTGCTCAAGCACCGGGCACCCAGCAACGATATGACCAGGTTCTTTACAGTAGAAACAGATAATCCCTTCTGGGAATGCACCAGCAGAACCACCCCGCCTAGGAGGTGAAGTTAACTGACCAGCAGACACAGGTTTTGGGAAACGGCCCCCCTGAACAGGACGCCTATCCCCGGACTCAACACGGTAGTCCTCCAAAAACACTGACTTGTGTGTCAACACAAACTCATCAGCGAAGACAGCGGCGTCGCCTATCTTCGATACCTTACGCTCATTTAGATGTGTGGAAACGGTATCAGGAACACATCTTTTAAACTCCTCTAGGAGAATCAACTGCCTAAGCTGCTCTCTTGACTCTGCCTTCTGAGAAGTGCACCACCTGTCAAACAGGTTCTCCTTCTCCCTTCCAAATTCAACATAAGACTGCCCCTCCGACCTGCGATAACCTCTAAAACGCTGACGATAGGCCTCGGGACCAACTCATAAGCCCTCAATATGGAAGCTTTAACAAGCTCATAATCAGCGCTTTGTTCAAGGGACAGAGCAGTGTAGGCTTCTTGTGCCCTACCAACTAAAACACATTGCAGCAGCAGTGTCCAGGCGGTATCAGGCCACTTCAATGTGGTTGCCACCCGTTCAAAAAGGGGAAAATATCTTTCCACGTCTTTCTCAAAAAATGGAGGTACCATCCTAATATTCCTGCCTACATCAAAACCGGAACGTGACTCTGGATGCAGAGCACCCGCCTGCAAGGCAGCATGCTTATATTCAAGCTCCTTCTGTGCACGCTCGTGCTCCAGCAACATTTGTTTCTCCTTAAACTCACGCTCCTCACGCTCATGCTCACGCTCCTCTTTCCTCTCTCTCTCCTTAAGCTTACGCTCCTCTTTCCTCTCTCTCTCCTTATGCTCACGCTCCTCTTTACTCTCTCTCTCCTTAAGCTCACGCTCCTCTCTCCT
The DNA here is from genome assembly GCF_963971535.1 of Notolepis coatsorum. Classification (NCBI taxonomy): domain Eukaryota; kingdom Metazoa; phylum Chordata; class Actinopteri; order Aulopiformes; family Paralepididae; genus Notolepis; species Notolepis coatsorum. The sequence goes on along the minus strand of NC_140172.1, from coordinate 81,119,099 downwards.
CTCCTCACGCTCTCGCTCTAGCTGCCTTTCCTTAAACTCCAACTCCCTAATCCGCCACTCACCCTCTACACCAGGTAATAGCGGAGACGCGCCAGACGAAGGAGGCTCCCCCACCCTCTCCTCAAGCACCTGCTCTCTAATGAGTAACACCCTCAAAGCACTCAAGGCAGTTGGCTTCAAACGTTTCTCACTGGGAGAAAGCTCCACCTTGTAGTGCACAGCAAGCTCCAGAAGCTGTTCTTTGGAAAACCTCTCCAACATGTCATGCGAAGGGAGATCAACAAAATCCCTAATGGAAGCCATCTTTCCTGCACCAGCGCCACAACCCGTTCACTTTAGAGTCACAAAAGCTGCCAAAAGCACCCTAGCACACACACAACCTACCTAAAGAGCCACTAAAGAAACACTAAAGAACCACTGAAGAACCACTGAAGAACCACGACGAACCACTGAAGAACCACTAAAGAGCCACCAAAGAACCACCGAAGACACACTACAGAACCACTGAAGAACCATAAAGAATGCCAAAGCCACTAATAATAACCATAAAGGGACGCGGTGGAAATGTGTGCTACGGAGCGCACCTTACTAGGTCGCAAAAAAAACATAAAAATAAAACACACCCACCCCAAATAGACGTGTCATACACGCAGGGTGTTAGGTGCTACCAGGTATGCTCACCAAACACTCAAACAAACAAAATAAATCCAACAAACAATTCCAAACAGGTGCGCCTTCTAACCTGATATGACTACATATGCTTCTACGTCTAAACTGCAGTCAAAACCGGCCCACCACATGTCTACCCTAAGAAACACTAAATCAAGCCCTACCACACTACCTGTGTTTTCTGGCCGCCCTAATCTACCTACCCTTAAACGAATGCCCTGTAGACCTAACCATCTTCAACCACACCTGCTACCAGTCAAAGATCATACTTGACCATCCACCCGTCCAGTACATGATACGGTACCAGACAAGCAGATGGTGCTAATCCCTTCCCTGACTGCCCCAGGAGTACGTGGTGCACAGGACGCTAACCAACAACCAGAAAATACTGTCCCTATCTACATGTGGTGCCCACTAAACTATATATTTTAACAGCATAAGTAGTCACATCAAATTACAAACAAATACGGCATACTCACCTGTCTGATGAAATGGCTCAAGCCCCCACGTTACACCATATGTAACGAACACCACCCAAACCATAATACCATGACACCCTGTGTAACACAAAAAAAAAAACACCAAACAAAGTTCTAGGGGTAAAAGATCCCGGACGAGCGCCCAACTGTTACGACTAGTGATGTGACGTTTGAAGCGAGGCTTCGGAGCTTGTGTCGGGTAATTCAGTTTTTTTTAAGTGGAGCCTGTATCGAGGCGTGTATCAGGTGACGTACTGATGACGTCCGAAGCCTCGGTCGGGGGTGTACCGCCCCCGAAGCCTCACTCCGCGTCACTGATTCAGGAAATGGCTTCGGGGTTGGTGCGCAACGCGTCTCCAACACGGGATCATCCCTATGTTCCCCGGAACATCCCCGCAACACAAGTGTCGACATAGGAATTCATTACGAGTTTCTTTGCGTTGGAGAATCCCGTGGAGTACTGGGAAAGACAAATAAATGTGTATCCTAATAATCCCAACATATATATAACAGATGGTAGCGCGATGTCACGATGGACTTCAAGCGTTGTGAAGTGACTGGCGAGTAGCGGTGTTGTGAAGGATCAGATTAAACCGAATATATATATTTATTTATATATATATATTTAATAGTATTTGTATATCGTTTGATATCCCCTGTATATTCCTTGTACAATATGCACTGAATATCCCTTTAGTCTACTAACAGCCCATAATAGTTTCATTCTACCATTGGACGAGAACCTGGCGCCAGCAGCCATACCCCTAGGTTCAAGTTCAATCGTGCCGACCAACATGTCGTGGCAAGCCCGGTTCCGCGTAGGAATACGTCTGGCGAAATACGAATGGTACTATTTGTTCACAGCGCATATATATATGGCGCAAGTAAAGTAGAACTTTCTTTTAGTCCATTAGTTCTTTACCCTCCAACTAAGTAACAGACGCAAAGCCTCACCCACGACGCACGTGTGGTGCAGTAAGGCCTACTTGGCCTCAGAATAGGCATTGAGATATCGTGTGGATTAATAGTTGAATTGTCATAGTTTGGCACTATACCGTCGAGTTGGACGTATTTCTATTAAGCTAATAATAGTCTATTATGTATGGTGCATCGTTCGGTTAGAGTTATAAAGTGAGCAGTAACCCCCATCGTTCCTGACGTTATCTGGAGTCTTAACCAGGCTGGGCAGACCACGTGTGGTGCTTGCATCCGAGGAGCTCCGGGCCAGGACGAGTGGACCTGTACATTGGATTACTTTACCCGGACGACGGCGAGCCTTCCACGGCTTGGATTATCTACATGCTTTGGGTGCTTTGATTATTCCATAGATAACGACCAACACTGCTGAGTGTTGGAACTACCCCCCGGAGAGGAGTCCAGGTGAGACGGCGCTCTACCCCGAGTGAGGTCGCCTCACGTCTCTTCATCTGTGGACCGGCAGCTACCGTCCACCAGAGGGTCCAGCTGTATTCATCTGCGGACCGAGGTTCTGTGGGCATCGTGTTCAGGACTCTGAATTCTCCCAAGAAATCGTCGGCCAGATGGGATACCGCCAGCGGCTCTTCTAAACCCCCCCCTACTGTCTTACAACCAGCGGGACCCCCCCTCCTACTGTCTTACAACCAGCGGGACCCCCCCCCCCCCTTAGTGTATCCAGCTATAATCATTTAAGTACCATCGCTATAGTTCCCTAAAGAACCAGGTTGTATATTTGCTCCCTGCGTAACCAGAGATTGGACATTCAATGTTGATTTACCTACGAATACTCATTTGCCATACAAGTGCATTTCAAATCATAAATGTCATTAAGTGAACGTTGTATATACCCTTTGCTATATAAAATATTCGATTTATACATTTGTGTGGACTTCGTTTCATCAGGTGGGAAAGTGTTCATCATATCTATATCATGTACTGGATGGCCAGAAGTTAAAGTACAAGAGGTAGTGGTTTAATAATACCATACTTATCAATACAGTCAGGGAATTGTACCCCTCAGTTACAAGCGGTACTGCGAGTTAAACTCACTCCACTTAAAAAGACACACTTTACACGTCATGAAGAGTGAATTCACCTTGGTGTAGCGGTCTGTGCTGTCACCTGTCGCCCGTGTCACGGCAGACCCGGGTTCTAAACTCCCTCGGGGCATTGAAGAAAGTTAAACACAACTCAAAAAAGGTGACCATATCATCTCCGTTACATATAAACTTGCTGTAATGTCTAACTTGCTGTGCCTAATCTGATCACATCTGTATGATCCAAATGCAGGATGGCATGTCTATTTTGAGTTGCTTTTTCTGAATAAAAATGAATGAAGCAAGCACTTGTCCCTGCCATCATTCTGTTAGAAAAACACACTATATTAAATTATAGAATGTTGTAGTAACACAAGCACTTTCTCCTCTGTCCCTGCCATCATTCTGTTAGAAAAACAGACACATTATTATTTGTTTATTGGCATCATCATCACTCTGCCTGTTCTACATTTATTGTCCACTTGATGGCACAGTAGAGCAAATACACCATGAAGCTTCAACACATGTGTGGTACTATTGGATGGAAAGCCTCAATGCTTCATGAAGCTTCATCTCGCCATCACTAGTTACGACCCTGGCTCATGGGCACGCAACCTATGTGCAAACCAACACCAAAACCCTGTGCTCTAACTCAAAATGCTACTATAACAAGGAACTATTAATGTAAATGTAAACTAAAGTACTAATGTAAACCCAACGGACACGGACTGGAAGAATGTGACAGCTCTCCCTCTAAACACCGACTCTGCATGTGTGTTACTAGGGCTGGCTTTAAAGCTCCCAGCAGGTAACCAATCAGCACTAATTGGCTAATTGGCAGCCCTCACCTGCCTGCACAGTGACACAGGAGTGATCAGCTCCTGGTACATAACAGTCCCCTCGTCCCCATTTGTACATACGGAGCATTTGGAGTCTTGTTTAAGACCCATTTTTTTCAGTCTTATAGGAGTCAAGTATGTCCTGTGAATATAGTTAAGATTTATTTGTTGATGGTCCGGGTTCCTTGATGTAAATCGAACATTTGCCCAGGCTTCTTGCCAATCAAAATCGCTTTCCAGGTCTGGTATATCCCTCCTCCAGATGGAGTCTAGGTGGAGGGTTTCATATGAGGACGTTAGTAATTGATGATAAAAATCTGAAACAAAACCTCTCGATGTCTCTCTTTCATAGAAGAATTTGTGGTATCTGTGGTGTTCAATTGGTATCTTTAATGGAACACCGTGAGACTTCAAACATAACGATAACTGTGTAAAAAAAATTTGTGGACTCTGAGATTACATTTTTTGCGTATTTCTTCATAGCTACAGAAACCCTGTTTGTTAAAAACATCACCTAATGAGTGTATGCCTTGCTTTTCCCATATAGGGAATCTTATAGGTCGTTTTCCAATCAGGAGTGCATTGTTATTGAATAAGGGAGTATGATTATGCCATTTATGTGGATTAGAATGTTTTTTTTGTGTTTCACGCCATATCCGGATCGCGTGAGTAATTATGGGGCCAAATTTCCATAGCATACACTAAATTATCAATTAAGCAATGCGATTGGTTGACTTTTTTTATTACCTTGGATGCCATTTTGTCACAGGAAAGATTTGCCTCTAGGATGGAACCTAGGTATGTAATTTCATCTTTCTTTGTGACAATATTGTCACCCACTGTAACTGAGAAGCCGTCGGTCTTGCTGAGTTTGTTATTTGATCCGAAGAGAATGGACTCTGTTTTACCCAGGTGTAATGATAGTTTGTTATCAGCGAGCCAGGTGCAGATTCTGCCGAGTTCTGAGCTGAGGGTTTTTTTCAACCTGTAACTTGTTCTTGTCAGAGACCAGCAGGGCTGAGTCGTCCGCGAACAAGAACAAGTTGCAGTCACAAGCTGACGACATGTCATTTGCATAAATTAGGAACAGTAGCGGTCCTAGTATGCTTCCTTGTGGAACACCACAGCTCACTTTGAGGGGGGGGGAGAGAGTACCGTTTACCTCCACCATCTGTTCTCTCCCCTCAAGGTCCTCAAGCATACTAGGTCCGCTACTGTTCCTAATTTATGCAAATGACATGTCATCAGCTTGTGACTGCAACTTGTTCCTGTTTGCGGACGACTCAGCCCTGCTGGTCTCTGACAAGAACAAGTTACAGGTTGAAAAAACCCTCAGCTCAGAACTAGGCAAAATCTGCATATGGCTCGCTGATAACAAACTATCATTACACATGGGCAAAACAGAGTCCATTCTCTTCGGTTCAAATAACAAACTCAGCAAGACCGACGGCTTCTCAGTTACAGTGGGTGACAATATTGTCACAAGGAAAGAAGATATTACCTACCTGGGTTCCATCCTAGAGGAAAATCTTTCCTGTGACAAAATGGCATCCAATGTAATAAAAAAAAATCAACCAACAAACTCGATTCTTGTACCGGATCTCCTCACTGGTAAACAAGAATACCCTGAAGACTCTGGCAGGAGCACTCATTCAAGGGTACTACGACTATGCTTGCACCTCATGGTACCAAAGCACCTCAAAGGCGCTAAAAACAAAATTACAAACATCTCAAAACAAACTGGTCAGACTACTGCTTGACCTTACTCCTAGAACCCACCTCACCCCTGCCCACTTTGACAACCTACATTTACATTTACATTTAGTCATTTAGCTGACGCTTTTATCCAAAGCGACTTACAAGTTCTGTACGACAAGACAGCAAGAAGGGTACAACTCTATCAGCTGAGTAACAATGTTCATCAAAGTGTTGCGTGTTACAGTGTAGGTTAGTTTATTAGGACAAGTGCATGACAGTAAGGTTAGTCAGGGTTAGATTTTTTTCTTTTCTTTTTATATCATTTCAGATAATGGTTGAAGAAGTGAGTCTTTAGTCGACGGCGAAAGATTGGACGGGATTCGGCTGTCCTAACTGGGATGGGTAGTTCATTCCACCATTGTGGGGCAAGGAGTGAGAATAGGCGGCTTCTCTTTGATGACCCTCCGGGAGCTTGGATAGGAGTAGGTCTGAGGCGGCCAGAAGATGCAGAGCGTAGGGGTCTTGAGGGTGTGTAGTTAGAGACCATTGACCGGAGGTAGGCGGGAGCGGTTCCCTTTGCCGCACTGTATGCTAGGTCGAGGGCCTTGAAGCGGATACGTGCAGCAATGGGGAGCCAGTGCAGGTCCCTAAGAAGTGGGGTGACATGGGCAGACTTCGGTAGGTTTGAGATCAGGTGGGCCGCTGCGTTTTGAATGAGTTGAAGAGGCTTGGTGGCAGTGGCCGGGAGGCCAGCTAGCAGTGCGTTGCAGTAGTCAAGGCGGGAGATGACTGTTGATTGGACGAGGAGTTGGGTGGCTTCTTTTGTCAGGAAGGGGTGTATCCTTCCGACGTTGCTCAGGAGGAATCTGCAGGTTCTGGTTGTCGCTGCGATGTGAGCAGAGAAGTTCAACTGGTCGTCGAGGACAACACCAAGGTTCTTGGCGGTCGGGGACGCGGTCACAGCTGCATTCTCGACTGTGATGGAGAGGTCGGTCAGGGGGGAGGATTTGGCCGGCAGGTGGAGCAATTCTGTTTTGCTTAGGTTCAGTTTGAGGTGGTTGGTCGTCATCCAGGCGGAGATGTCGGACAGACAGGCCGAGATCCGCTCAGAGACGTGGATATCTGAGGGAGGGAAGGAGAGGAAGAGTTGAGTATCATCGGCATAACAATGATATGAGAAGCCATGAGACGTGATAATGTTACCCAGTGATTTAGTGTAGTGGGAGAAGGGAAGGGGTCCTAGGACCGAGCCCTGGGGGACACCCGTCCGGAGGGGGCGGGTGGCCGACAGAGTCCCTCTCCATGACACTTGGTAGGAGCGGTCGTTGAGGTATGATGTCAGCCATGTCAGCGCAGATCCAGCCACTCCCATTCCTGCGAGGGCCGCGAGGAGGATCTGATGGTTGACTGTGTCGAAGGCTGCAGATAGATCTAGGAGAATCAGAACAGAGGAGAGGCCTTTCGCTTTTGCTAAGTGAAGTGCCTCTGTGACCGCAATGAGGGCCGTTTCTGTGGAGTGGCCAGTCCGGAAGCCAGACTGATTGGGGTCTAGGAGGTCATTCTGTAAGAGATAAGCAGTAAGTTGGTTGTATACAGCACGTTCAAGTGTTTTAGAAAGGAAGGAGAGAAGAGAGACAGGACGATAGTTGGCTATGACGGTGGGGTTCAGGGTTTTTTTTTTTATGAGGGGCGTGACTCTGGCTTGTTTTAGGGAGGTGGGGACCACCCCCGAGTTGAGTGAGGAGTTGATGGTTGCAGTTAGGAATGGGAGGATGTCCGGTGCTATGGTCTGGAGGAGTGGGGAGGGTAGCTGGTCCAGCTGGCATGTAGTCGGACGGTTCGACGTTACCAGTGTCAGGGTCTCGGCTTCTGTAATGGGAGAGAAAGATGACAGAGTGAAGGATGAGGTTCTCGATTCAGCGTTTGGAATGGGTGGGGGTTGGGAGAAGGAGCTGCGGATGTTCTCCACTTTTTTAACTGGGACAAGTAGGCGTGCCCACATCACCCCTATTTTATCCACTCTACATTGGCTCCCCATTAATTATCGTGTCCATTTTAAAATTCTTGTTTTAACTTTTAAAGCCCTCCAAGGTAGATCCCCTGTGTACATTTTTAATTTACTGCGCCCCTACTCCCCCAGTCGTGCACTTAGGTCCTCCCACCAAAATCTCCTGGTTGTCCCACGGACCCGGTTAATAACAAAAGGTGACCGGTCCTTCCAATTTATGGCCCCTACCCTTTGGAACACCCTCCCCCTTTCTATGCGTTCACTTGACTCCCTATCCACTTTTAAGGAACAGTTGAAAACGTTTTTATTCAGACAGGCTTTTAAATAATTCCTGGTTGTATACGTTGTTTATTTATAATTGTTGTTTTGTTTTTAGTTGCACTCATATTTAGTTATTTAATTGTAACTATGCCTATGCTTACGATGTGTCAGAATTGTTTTATGTGTAGTGCGTTCATCTCTATGTTGCTCTGTTTTACTTCTGTGAAGCACTTTGTGATTTTATCTGAGAAAGGTGCTATACAAATAAAGTTTACTTACTTACTTACTTACTTTTTCCTCAAAGAAGATCGCCTTCGGCAGAAAAAGATGAGGGAGGAGGGGGTGGGGGGGGGGGAGTGAGGAGGGAGGACATGGTAGCATGCAGTTTGCGAAGATTCTTGGCAGAGGCCTCGATCCTATGGTGAAAGAAAGAAGCTTTGGCATTAGTAATGGTTTTGGAGAATGTTAACAAGAGGTTGTGATATGTGTCGATGTCAGCAGTGAGGCGTGACTTTCTATACTTCCTCTCAGCCGCTCTCAGGACCTGTCTTTGTTCTCTCACTGCATCCGTCAGCCATGGACTGGGTGGGGAACGGCGGGCAGGTTTCTCAACGAGGGGACAGAGCTTGTCGAAGGAGGTTGCAAGGGCTGAGAGGAGGGTGGAGGTTGCCATCTCTGTGGGGAGAGCAGAGAAGGTGTCACTCAAAGGTAGAGCGGATATTATGTCAGAGGAGAGGGTGGAGGGGGATAGGGAGGGCAGGTTACGTCTGAGTGAGACTGTTTGAGTTGGGGTGAAGACCTTTCGGTTAAGCATGAGAGTTAGTGAGAAGGATATGAAGGAATGGTCAGATACATGTAGGGGAGTTACCGTGGTGTTAATGATGCTGGAGTTACGGGAAAATATGAGATCCAAGGAGTTGCCTGCTTTGTGGGTGGGAGGCATGGCAGTGGGAGTCAGGTCAAATTGTTGTAGGAGGGAGACCACTGGGACCGACTGAGATGAGTCAGGCAGGTTGAAGTCGCCCAATAGAAGGAGCGGGGTACCATCTTCCGGTAAGGAGTTTAGAAGCATGTCCAGCTCATCTGTGAAGTGATCGAGGGGACCTGGAGGGCGATAGAGTGTAACAATGGTGAGATTGAAAGGATTAGAGACAGATACTGCATGATATTCGAGGGAGGAGAGTGACAGTTCTGGGAGTTGTGTTAGGTTTGTAGCCCATGAAGGAGATGTCATGAGGCCAGTGCCTCCACCCCGTCTGGAGGGTCGAGGTGTGTGAGTGAAGTTATAGTTTGTAGATAATGCTGCAGGTGTTGATGAGTTATTGGGGGTTATCCAGGTCTCAGTTAGAGCCAGGAGCTGCAGATTTAGACTATGGGCGTAGGCAGTAATGAAGTCAGCTTTTTTTTACTGCTGATTGACAATTCCATAAGCCTCCCCGTACTGTGACAGGTGTATTAGTGGCTGTAGGAGGGTAGGAGAGATTAGCTGGGTTGCTAGCAAACTGGCGTGGATGGGTTGAGTCTGTTCTGGAGGAGCAGATTGTGGATATAGGTATGAGGCACATTGTGGTGTCAAGAGTGGCAGGGAGAAGGTTGTAGGGAGGAAGCGAGATAGTAGGGAAATAGCAGAGTGGGAGGGAAATATAGGATTATGGTGTACTTAGCACTGGGTGGATCGGTGGATCCCTCGGCGAAGAACTCCAGGAAAACTCCTCCTCCAGGAAAACTCCTCCTCTTTGTCCCTCTTCGTTTCTCGACGCTTCGCTGACGCTAAGCCAGCAAGTCTTTAAATCACTATCACTAATTACTGATGAGTGACACCTGCAGCAAAAGGCCACACCTCCAGTTTCTGTCAGCTGGGTGAAACTAATTACAAACTATTTCCACAACACAATTTAGTCACACACTTGACTAAAAATGATGTACACAGTATTATTCAGTTAAAAGATCCTACCCTCTCTGCTGTTGTCATCAGAATGATTCCAACAGAGAAAAAGCTGGTATTTAACCCAAAAAAAATTGTCACAAGTGCCCACTTAACTACAAAAGCCACATGCACAAAGGCCACACCTCCAGTTTCTGTCAGCTGGGTGAAACTAATTACAAACAATTTCCACAACACAATTTAGTCACACACTTCAAAATGATGTACACAGTATTATTCAGTTAAAAGATCCTACCCTCTCTGCTGTTGTCATCAGAATGGATGGCTTAGAGTAGACGACAGAGTACAGCAACTTGCAATGGGCCTGGTCTACAAGATACACTACACGACCAAGGTACCCATGTACATGTCAAAATACTTCCCAAAGGTCAGTGAATACCACGATCACAACACCAGAGGGAGCTCCACAAATCATGTTAAACCCAGATTCGGCTCAAACAAGGGACTAAACATGTTTCGCAATTATGCCACATCAATGTGGAACGCCCTACCCAAAGCTGTAAAGGAAACCCACTTTCAAAAACACTCTAAAAAAACACCTACGGGAGACTGCAATTCGAAACTGGCCCCTGTAAATGTCCTAACACAACCCCCTCCAATGTACAGTAAAAATTACCAAGTATGGTCTTGACAATATTCCAATGTACAGTTTTGCTTGTACAGTTGTACAGTGTCCCCCACCCACCCCTCCTACCCACCCCCCCCCCCCCCCCCCCACTCCTACCCAACCTGGAGGGGATGTTGTCATGGCCAGTGGCCTTGTTAGGTTGGAGGGCGCTCAGTTTTTTGAGTACCTCATCTGTTGTTACCATTTCCAGTTTGAAGTCGTCTTTGCAGACCCCTAGGTTTTTGTAGTATGCTACTATGTGTTCTACCCCATAATGCCCTGAGTGGGAGGGTAGTGCATGCAGGCCAGAGGCCAGGCAGAACATGTTGAAAATGACATAACACTCACTCCTAGTGGCTGAAATAAAAAATTACTGACATTCTTAAAAAAACACCATGCAGGTCTAATTGTGCATCTAGTCAGTAACTCGTCATGCAGGCCTAATAGTACGACTTGTCGTACATAACTTGTAAGGCCCTTTGGACAAAAGCATCAGCTAAATTACTAAATGTAATAGTTCATCTTGTCAGTGACTTGTCATGCAGGTCTAATAGTGCATCTAGTCAGTGACTTGTCATGCAGGTCTAATAGTGCATCTTGTCAGTGACTTGTCATGCAGGTCTAATAGTGACTCATCATGCAGGTCTAATAGTGCATCTAGTCAGTGACTTGTCATGCAGGTCTAATAGTGCATCTGGTCAGTGACTTGTCATGCAGGTCTAATAGTGCATCTAGTCAGTGACTTGTCATGCAGGTCTAATAGTGCATCTGGTCAGTGACTTGTCATGCAGGTCTAATAGTGACTCATCATGCAGGTCTAATAGTGCATCTGGTCAGTGACTTGTCATGCAGGTCTAATAGTGACTCATCATGCAGGTCTAATAGTGCATCTGGTCAGTGACTTGTCATGCAGGTCTAATAGTGAATCTAGTCAGTGACTTGTCATGCAGGTCTAATAGTGCATCATTCTAGTCAGTGACTTGTCATGCAGGTCTATTAGTGCATCTAGTCAGTGACTTGTCATGCAGGTCTATTAGTGCATCTGGTCAGTGACTCGTCGATGGTCTGATGGTTTGCTTATTTACCACAGCTTTTATTTACATTTCTTTTAGCTTTTGTATGTATGTGATTATTCTATCTATGGATCACACTGATATATACCGTAAACAATTCATATATATTTCCCTGTCATGCTGTAGATTTTTGTGTGTACAATATTAGAGAAGCTCACCTAAAATAGATGTCCTAAACTGCCACTGTTAGACATTGCAACTTGTCCAATCTGTCCAAGCTTTGCTATCATCTCTAGCTGTGTTTATACACTAGCCCCGATATGACTAAAATATCATAAAACATATATCTATGTTAATTTGTTACATTTAGTTTCACTAAGTTAGGAAACTCAAGCCTGATGTTGCCTTGCACAAAAGAATGATCCCAGTCTCTTCAACACAGTGAGGCATACAGTTTATTAATTGAACAATGGGTATTGGATCGGTACTCGGTATCGGCCGATACCCAAAGCCGGTATCGGGACTGAAAAAATCTGATTGGTGCATCCCTAATTTATACCCATGCATTACCCACTGTTGATAGCATGTCAGACTGATGTTCAAATGACAATTAGGTTTGCCTTCTTTTTACGGACAACAATTATTGTGTAGTCATTGTGTCTGTAAGACCAATGTGCAGTAGACCTGGGGGCGTGAATTGCATTTCGCTGTAGACCGCAGCAGCTGGTGATAGAAATATAGGCTATATTTCTATCACCAGCTGCTGCGGTCTACAGCTAAATACAGCGAAATGCAATTCATGCCACGAAACTGCCTAAAATATATTATATACAATATATCGTATATAATTGTATCAACAGATAGTAGGTAGTGCACATGCGAGGCAGCCCCCCCCCCCCCGCATCTCTCTCCCAGACCCGTCAATAGGTCACCCTAACCCCGCTACATTTCTACCCAATGTCAGGGTATTTTATAACATTAGCGTTTCGCCATTTCCTGACCAATATACGTCAATTCTTTTCTTCTAATGAGCACATAATGTGAGTATAATGTGCAGCTGTTTGAAACGCTGGGATATTATGTATAAAATACAGCTGTTCCTGGAGGCAGTACTGTGATACGTGTTTGCATTTCAGCGTCCTGCTATGCTCATAGCGAGGGGGGCGTACTAGCGTAGGTCAGTGGCCAATCAGAGCGCAAAACGGGAACCCGGAAACACGAACGCGTTGGTAAAAGCATAGACGCGACCTGGGGCCATAAATCGTCTCTACTATAGGGTGTTTCTTTTGGTAGCTGGGTTTATATGGTTCCACTTATTCAATTGATCTGAAATTTGACGGGAGCGTAATGAAGACAAAAAAAGGGTCATGGGTACAAGACTATGTTTTGGTATAATTTCCACTGTACACTACAAGCCCAGTCACAAGCGAATGCTGCTTAAATGGTAAATGGCTGCATTTATATACCACTTTTATCCAAAGCACTTTACAAATTGTTCCTCACACCTTCCTCATAATGTGGTGTCTTATTACTTGATCTTGTAAACAAGTCACAGTAGAACAGTAATATCATGTTTTTCTGGTGTTTGACCTACTATACACAGAAATGATGCATTTCCTTTTGAAAGCGGTTACCAATGGTTACAGGCAGCAAAACTGGAAGAAAGAGAACTAACACTTTGTACAAGGCCTCTATGGATATTTTTGATAGTAGCACCCTATGCACAGAGTTTCCGAAAGCTGCAGATTACCCATAACCCCCTGTGTGCAGCGCTAGGCACAGCTGCTTTTACCTGCAAGTCGCACAACCATAAACTGTCCGTCACAGCTTTTGGCCTGTGTTACATTGATGGCACCTGTATTTTTCATTCCCCAGTCGCTGCCAGTGAGGGTGATGCCCATCTGCTAGGAGCGCTGTCCGTTGGCACGCTGATCAACAGCCTGGAGCTGCAGCCTGGGAAAGGAGCCGAGTACATCCGTGCTGCAGGTCATTCACTTTACTCTAGGCATAAAGAGCCCTGCTTGGTATTATAGCACTTTGTTTACTTTTTTTGTTTTGTTTTGATGTTTGAGTTTAGTAACTTATTACACTATGAATGTGTACCCCACACTATTGCATGTACTTATTTGTGTTTCATTACACGTATTATGTCATCACTTCTGATGACAGCAAAGCTACGTCTTAACACATTCGGGACGGGCCACGTATTTATCCGTGTTTCGAATCCATGCGTTGTGGACAGAAGCACGATAAATCCGTGGGAAGTTGTTATTGCTTTTATTCCATTTTAATAACCTATTCAAGGTCGCCGAGCGGCACTGCATATTTTCAATACAAGGTGCAATACCGGCCAGATCCTCTTAGGGGCGCCATCGCGCCACTGCAGTGTGCCCTGTGGCTGAAGGGATCCGTTTATTTTTTTTTCTTTCAACGGAGATTCCAGTAGCAGGATTCTGGATGTGCATCATGTAGCTTGGATTACGTTTAGAATTGCAGATTTCACCATGCAATAAGGGGATTTATCATCAGCCAATGGACATATCGATCTACCAGATGGCGATCGATAACGGGGAAATGCTCGGGGGGATCAGCCCCGACCACGGTAAGATCCGCTTCACGTAAATTACAGCCCAATCGGACACCGTTCTGATAGCCATCCAGGCGATCGGCCTATGTGGCTAGTTAGACGAACACGGTTATTGGTAATAAATAATAATAAACGACGTCCCCCGCCCCCCCCCCTTTCATGCATACATGCTTTGGGACAGTCCCGATCATATGCAGTTTGAGTTATTTCTGTAGCATCTGTAAAACGGAAATGCCATTGGATATAACGTTAGCAGCTATTAGCCCTGTATCTCGGCTTCCAGGAAATATACTAGACCAAATCCGCTATAAAGCTTATTATTCACGGTGCTATAAAATGAGAACCTATTGATGCATTTTTTTTTCTTTAAGCCATTTTGAAGGGACGGTTTATGGACTCAATTGACAATGAGAATGGACAGATAGCAATACTATAAAGTATAGATTTAGCTGTACAAAAAGTTTGTTTACATTCCCCGGTCCTCTTGCCATTAATTAGACTAAGCCCAATGGCCCCGAATGTGTTAAAAGGCACTCCACCACTAGCGGCACAACAACAAGATATGACCTTGGACTTCTCAGGAACCAAGAAGTAGAGAAGAGATTCCAGATCAGCCTCAAGAACAGATACCAGATACTGCAGTCTGAAGGACTGGATGGAGATGGAGATGTAGAGACCCAGTGGCAACAGTCAAAAAAGATCTGGCTGGACACCTGCGAGGAAATCCTCAGGAAAAGGAAAACAAAACACCAAGACTGGGTCTCCGTTGAAACACTTCAGAAACTGAAAGGAAGGAGAAGAAAGAGAAGATAAACACAAGCAAAACTAGAGCAGCAAAGGGGAGGGCACAGGAAGAGAAGGTTAACAAAGAGGTAAAGAAAAGTATTAGAAAGGACAAAAGGGCCCACATAGACAACCTGGCCCAACAGGCAGAACAGCTGCAGCACAGGGGAATATGAAGGACCTTTACATGATCACCAGGAAGCTAGCAGGCAAGTTCCATCAGACAGACAAGCCAGTGAAGGATAAACAGGGAAACCCAATTGCTACCATTCAGGACCAGCGGAGAAGATGGGCCGAACACTTCAAAGAAGTCCTGAATCAACCTGACCCAGTAGAAAGACCAGACATACCACCAGCAGACACGGTTCTGCCAATATACTAAGAAACCCAGCAAGGCAGATATCAGAAAGGCTATCAAGGCATTGAAGACAGGAAAAGCTGCAGGGCCGGATGGAATACCAGCAGAGGCAATCAAGGCTGACCTAACAACCACCACGGACATGCTCCACAGCCTCTTCACCAAAGTATGGGAGGAAGAGAATATACCGGAGAACTGGAGGGAGGGAACGATCATCAAAATTCCGAAGAAAGGAGACCTCACCAGCTGTAACAACTACAGGGAAATCATGCTCCTCTCTGTACCAGGCAAAGTCCTGAACAGAATTCTACTGGAGAGAATGAAAACAGCAGTTGATCCCCTGCTTCGAGACCAGCAGGCAGGCTTCCGGAGTAATAGATCCTGTACTGATCAGATTTCCACCATACGCATCATAGTAGAACAATCAATAGAATGGAACTTCCTCTACATCAATTTCATCGACTATGAAAAGGCGTTTGATAACGTGGACAGAGAGACTCTGTGGAAGCTAATGAGGCACTACGGTGTCCCTGAAAAGATCATCTCACTGGTCCAGAACACCTACCAGAGAATGTCCTGCAGGGTCTTACATGCAGGCCAGATGTCAGACAGTTTTGAGGTCAAGACTGGAGTTCGGCAGGGATGTCTACTGTCGCCCTTCCTGTTTCTCCTTGTTATCGACTAGATAATGAAGACCACCACAACAGGAAGGAAAACCGGCATACAGTGGACCCTCTGGGCACAACTCGATGACCTGGATTTTGCTACCTTGGCAGCATTATCGATAAGCAGGGTGGCACAGACAGCAATGCCACTGCCAGGGTAGGCAAAGCTAGAGCAGCCTTCATTATCCTGAAGAACATCTGGGCCACAAGGGAAATAGCTACACCAACGAAGGTGCGCATCTTCAACTCTAACGTTAAAAGCGTCCTTCACTATGATTCAGAGACATGGAGAATGACAAAAAAGACATTGCAGAAGATCCAGACATTCATTAACAGCTATCTGAGGCGTATCTTCAGAATCAGGTGGCCGGATAAAATCAGCAATAAGGAGCTATGGCAGAGAGGAAGCCAGGACCCAGTAGAGAGCCAGATCCGGAGACGGAAGTGGGGATGGATTGGTCACACCTTGCGTAAACCAGCAGCTACCATCACACGCCAGGCCCTGACGTGGAATCCCCAGGGGAAGTGGAAGAGAGGAAGGCCCAAAAACAGCTGGAGGCGGGACACTGAGGCAGAGCTGAAGAGACTGGTACCAGCTGGGGAGAGGCGGAGAAGACCGCCAAAAGCCGTGCTGGATGGAGAAGAGTCGTCGATGGCCTATGCTCCGCTTGGAGTTAAGGGGCCAAGAAGAAGACCCATATATGATTGATTGATTGATTTTTATTGTGGAGTAAAAGACAGCATCCAAGGGATAAAAACATGAGAGTGCAAGCACTTATTTCCATCATGGTGATTTTGGACATGGACAGACATCATAAAACATAGAGCATCATAATAAAACATAGAGCATCATTCATAATAAAACAGAGCATCATAATAAAAACATAGAGCATCATAATAAAACATATAGCAACCCCAAAAAACATTAACCTGTATTTCACTTCTACATCTACTATCAAGAGACTAACACATATGCCCTACCCTCTCCTTCCTAGACGTGGCTACTCTATAATTCACTGGCTAGCCATTTCTTTGTGGCACGTCTAAAGCTTCCCCCCTCTTCGATGTTTTTCAGGGCCACTGGAAGCTTGTTCCACTCCAATGCCGCAGAGATTAGTGAGTTGAATTTAGGAAGAATAAAATCAGTACTGCTCCTTCTAGTGGAATATGAATGAGTGTCATGGAAGCGATTGAAGTAATTGGATAGATATTTCGGAACCGTATTTTGAACTATCTTGTGTGTAAGACCTAATTTGATGTGAATGACCCTTTTATTGACCGGAAGCCAGTTTAGTTGCCTAAAGAAAGTTGGCCCTAGGTGAGTGCGTGGAGGTAGCTTAACACAATGGATGCCAGCCATTAGATGCGGACCGCTGTAGCTGGGCCAAGCGTTAAAAGATATGACTGCGTGACCTTGTTTGTAGAGCTAAATCTATATTCTATATTATAGCCATGGATACAATATTATAGTCATTTGACACTGTGTTTCTTCCGGTCAAGATGCAAAAAAGAGATATTTTTTTCCATGCATACATTCCCGTGTTATACCGTGGTGAATATAAGTATGGTTTTACAGCGGTATGGGGTAATTCCTGAAAGGCTGCGTAATAGCCATATAGGTAAATTCTACTATTTGCGTTGGCGTTTCTTGCCTATACACGCTAGTATTCCCGAATCAAATATATACAGTAGCTATTAGGCTTGGGCGGTATCATTTTTTTCATACCGTCATACCTTGCTAACATAATACCCCGGTATACGGTATATGACGGTATGACTTTAATTTTCATCAGTGGGGGGGGGGGGAGCGGAGCCGAGCTAAGTTAACAATATACTCGTTATCACCATACATACCACTTATATTGAAACACGTTGACATTAGGGCCGTTCTTTCAACCTAAAAGTGCAGTCTCTTTAACCTCGAACCTAAATTCCTTGGCGACCCGTGTTACCATGTAACCAAACCAGCGCGCACATTCGATAGACACACATATGAAACGAGTCATAAGGAACGTATAACGGAGGCTGACATTAGAGCAATATGACTCACAAACTCACGACAGTAGTACACAACTACACATACAGACGCACAAAATGTATTCTGCATTGATTAAGTGATAATCAAAACCCAGCTTAAGCCATTAAACCAATGTAGTGAATCGCAAAGCCAATACGCACACACACACAGTCGAACTGGAACGCTTTACCAAACATACACTACCAGCATTCATATCTCATACGTTCATCTTCCAATCGCTTAACCATAACATAACTTACCGGCTGGGCGGCTACGTGGCGTAGTGGGCAAGGCGCTCGCCACGAAATCTGGAGACGCTGGGCTTTCCTGTTCGAGCCCAGCGCTCCACATTTGCTTTCAGTTTAGCTGGTCGTCCGTACTAATACACATTGGCCGTATTAGGGGGTGGGAAACTGATGGGTGGGGATCGGGCGTTGTGGACAGCGACTCCTACAGGTCGGTTGGTGCGCCTGCACAGTAGAATCAGGAAGTGTCGGGGGCAGCGTGAGCCTCCCACGCGTTACTCCTCGCCACTGAGAGATCGAGCTGCGCAGGTGAAAAGATGCGACTGCTGTTACCTCAAGTACCGGAGGGGACTTGTGCTATGTATGACTTAGTCCACATTGCAGCCGGCTTGTGGGAGGCAAGAAACAGCGTTCGTGACAGGGGAGGGTTGAATTGGATGATACGAAATTGGGATGGGAGAAAATATAGAAAATGGGAGAAAAAGTGGATACAAAAAAAAAACATAACTTACCGGTAAACAACGTGTCCCGAGTCCACTCATGTGAATCAATTTCAAAGGAACACGCGCGTTGCGTCATCCTGCTCTGCTGAGCTCTGACTGAGAGATGGAAAGACAGACTGCCCTGCCCTCTGCTGGCGCGTGCTGTGCACTACAATCAACTCCGTGTCTAGAAGGAAACCCATCCCATTTGTGATTTGGCGCACAGTCTGTGATGTCACGGTATTGAGAATCATACCGGCGGGATTGCGAAATACCCTGGTATACCGTAATACCGTCATATCGCCCAATCCTAGTAGCTATTATGTTTCATCATGAATGCATGAAAGGGGGGGGGGGGGTAGTTTCTGATGATTGATTGCCAGTAACGGCATTAGTATTGAACGCTAAAAACGCTGATCAGGGGCGCTCTAGTAGCACACCATGTATTGCGCTGTGTCGCGAATCGGTCGTCCTGGGTTCGCTTCCCACTCCCGGTGACTTCCATTTGTCCCATGTCTTCCCCGCTGTGATGTATGTGGCTGTGGGTGTTTGACTACCTCACCATTCCTACTCCTGCCCTCTAGGGGGAGGGCGAGCACTTCTTAAGGTGACAGCTCAGGCCGCTTTGGGCGTTGTTGTTATGGCAATAAAGCTAGCTACAGCCATGGTCTGTGGTACCTGTGAACAGCGTATTCCGTGTGATTAATATGCTACCATTGTCTGGGGATACATATAATAAATTGGCGACGAGTACGGTTCATCCAGTGACTGCACTGATTGAAGAGAATCCACGCTAACGCTGGTTTAATGACGGAACAGGTTGATGAGGAAACCACGCTAACGCCGGCTAGCGAAGGACCTAACGTCGGCATATCTACGGGGCAATCACACAGAGAGATGGCTGGTATCATCGGGCATATCGTGGCTTTTGATGAATTGACGGAGCAGTGGGCGACTTATGTGGAACGGTTTGAACATTTTGTGGCTGCAAATGACATTTCCAATGAGAAGAGGCTCCCGGTGTTTTTGAGTCTAATAGGATCAACAACATACGGATTACTGCACAGCTTAATTGCTCCGGATAAACCGGGGGATATAAATTATGCTCAGACTGTGCAAGTATTGCAAGCCCATTTTTCTCCCAAGCCCATTGTGATTGCGGAAAGATTCCGTTTCCATAAAAGACATCAATTAGAGGGGGAGACAATCGCCCAGTATATTGCAGATTTGAAAAAGCTGTCGGAGCACTGCGAGTTTGGCGCGTACCTGTCGGAGGCTTTGCGGGACCGGTTCGTGTGTGGGCTCATCAGCGAGTCCATACAGAAGAGACTATTAACCGAGAATGCCCTCACCTATCACAAAGCAGTGGAAATCGCTGTTGCTATGGAAACAGTGGCGAGGGAGGCCCAACAACTCGGCAGCTCCGTAAAGGTGAATGCAATGTCTCATCTACACCTGGGAGAAAATGCACCCGGTGTGGAAGGACCAACCATATGGAGAGTAGGGCTGTCTTAAATACTTCGAAGCTTCGAAGCTTCGTTCGATGGCACAAGCTTCGAACATTTAAAAAAAAAATCGAAGTTTAAAAAATAAATAAAAAGAAATTTCAAAAAAAAGATTTCTCCAATTTGTTCAATTTTTTATTTTTATTTTTTTTACTTCTGTGTGTGTGTGTGTGTGTGTGCATGGGGCCATTGGGTGGGGCCGGGGGACAAATACACTTGAGGAAAGTAACCCAGCTCAGCACTGCCCAAATTATATCATCACTATTGCCTGTTTGAAGGATATCATCCTCAAACACATATACACCACCTACACGCCTATTCTCAGTCCTTGCCCCACAATGGTGGAATGAACTACCCACCCCAGTTAGGACAGCCGAATCCCGTCCAATCTTTCGCCATCGACTAAGGACGCACTTCTTCAACCATTATCTGAAATAAAATTAAAAAAATCGAACCCTAACTAACCTTACTGTCATGCACCTAATAAACTAACCTACACTGTAACACGCAACACTTTGATGAATATTGTTACTCAGCTGATAGAGTTGTATCCTTCCTGATGACCTGTCGTACAGAACTTATAAGTCGCTTTGGATAAAAGCGTCCGCTAAATGTAAATGTGAATGTAAATGCCTTGTAGAATTCCACACATAAGAAAGAAAGATACTGGGATGAATAAACAAAATAGGAAATAAAATGTAGAAATGCATGCAATATATAAATAAATATGAATCTCCATATATGAAATAGAACATTTAGATAAGGTGCTACTGAGATGTTTTGGTGAGTTCTTTGTTTTTTTGTGGAAGTAGCCCTTCTTAAAAATGCATGAACATTCACTGATAATTGGTCTGTAGTGGCGTCTACAAGGTCTACATTGCCGGACCTTGTAGACTGACATAATTCTGTGCATAGTTTAGTCTACACAGGCCATATTTCAAATAATCAAAATCTTACTTCATTCATCTTAAACATTCTTGATTTGGGGGATTGGTAGTTCCCATGAAATCTGAAGTTGTTCAAACGACAACAGCGATCCACCTTGAATTAAATCACATAGCCGTGTTGGCTGTGTCACAGTCACGAAAGGGGCTACTTAATTCATTAATCCAATCCACTTTATTTATAGAGCACATTTAAAAACAACAAAGTTTACCAAAGTGCTGTACAAGTCCCACAACATAAGATTAAAAAAAAATAAAAAAAAAATTATAAAAAAAAATTTAAAAAAAATTTATTCGAAGCTTCGAATTAAAATCGAAGCTCAGCCCCCGAAGCTTCGATTGCCAAAAAAAATTCGAAGGTCAGCCCTAATGGAGAGTGACTGCTTCTACAAGGACAAGAACTGTCACCGCTGCGGTAAGAGGGGCCACATTGCACGTACATGCAGAGAGAGCAAGCAGGAAAATAAAGCAGCAAGTAACACAAGGTGGGAACAAAGAGACTGAGGGGGAGAAAGGTGAAAAAGGCGGATAAATAAGATGAACGCCAGGGAGAAGCAGAGCGATACGGATTCAGATGTGGAATTAACCCTGCACAGAGTGCATGCAGCAGATGATATGTCTCAGCAGGGCAGTTCAGCCTCATCAGTAATTTGGGTCAGGCCAAAAGTGGAGGGGCAAATGATTGACATGGAGCTAGACACGGGGGCAGCTGTTTCACTTATGTCAGAGAAAATGTATAGTGAAAAATTCAGTCATATTCGCCTGCGCCACACCCACACCCTGCTGGAAACATATACAGGTGAAGTGATCGCACCAGTGGGGGTGGTAAAGGTGAAAGTTCAAATGAACAGAACAAGCACGGCTCCCACTATATGTGGTGAAAGGCGATGCACCCCCCTTATTCGGCCGTGAGTGGCTGAGAAGAGTGAGACTGAACTGGAGAGCCATAAAAACAGTTAGATCTGGACAACGCATGCAGGGGAACACGCTGGAAGCAGTGTTAAAGAGGCATGCCAATGTATTTAAGGACGAACTGGGGGCTTTGAAGTAGCTCTGACACTCAAGCCAGAACATCATCCGAAGTTCTGTCAGGCCCGGGTGGTTCCCTATGCACTTAGGCCGAAGGTGGACGCTGAGCTAGAGCGCCTGCAACAGCTAAATGTGATTTCGCCTGTGCAGTTCAGTAATGGGCGACCCCCATTGTGCCTATCACTAAGAAGAATGGGGGTGTGCGCATCTGCAGGGATTTTAAAGTGACTGTGAACCCGGCCCTCTGTGCTGAACATTAACCAATACCCCGGATAGAGGATATGTTTGCTTCCCTAGCGGGGGGCAGCGGTTCAGCAAACTGGATCTGGCTCATGCATACTTGCAGGTGCCGGTGCAGGAGAGTTCACGCAAATATCTCACTATCACAACGCACAAGGGGATGTTCTGCTATAACCGACTGCCTTTCGGCATAACGTCAGCGCCCTCTATCTTTCAGCGTATTATGGATCAAGTCCTTCAGGGGCTTCCCAATGTGCACTGTTTTTTGGATGACATCTTAGTAACGGGATGTAATGATGCAGAGCACCTGAAGAATCTGGAAGTAGTGCTGGGTCGATTGGAGAAGTTTGGTCTCAGGGCGCACCGTGGAAAATGTGAGTTTCAAGGACTCACTGGAATACCTGGGACATTATATTGACGCCACGGGCCTTCATAAATCCCCAGAAAAGCTCAGGGTGATTGCTGAGGCCCCAGACCCGACAAATGTTGGCCAGCTGCGCTCCTTCCTGGGATTGATAAATTATTATGGTTGGTTTGTTCAAAACATGGTAACGACACTCAGCCCCCTTCACGCATTACTACACAAGGGGACACCATGGAAATGGTCACATGAGTGTGGGAAGGCATTCTGCTCAGCTACGGATCAACTGCTCTCGGAGAGGGTATTGACACATTACAATCCCCAACTGCCAATAATTTTTTTTTTTTTATCCACTTTTTCTCCCATTTTTCCATATTTTCTCCCATCCCAATTTCGTATCATCCAATTCAACCCTCCCCTGTCACGAACGCTGTTTCTTGCCTCCCACAAGCCGGCTGCAATGTGGACTAAGTCATACATAGCACAAGTCCCCTCCGGTACTTGAGGTAACAGCAGTCGCATCTTTTCACCTGCGCAGCTCGATCTCTCAGTGTCGAGGAGTAACGCGTGGGAGGCTCACGCTGCCCCCGACACTTCCTGATTCTACTGCGCAGGCGCACCAACCGACTTGTAGGAGTCGCTTGTTCACAACGTTCGATCCCCACCCTTCAGTTTTCCCTCCCCGTAATACGGCCAATGTGTATTACTGCGGACGACCAGCCAAACTGAAAAACAATGTGGAGAGCTGGATTCGAACACGCGAATCCTAGCGTCTCCACACTGGTGGCGAGTGCCTTGCCCACTACACCACCTAGCCGCCCCCCCCAACTGCCAATCATACTGGCATGTGACGCCTCGCCCTATGGCGTGGGCGCGGTGATTTCGCATGTGATGCCGGGGGGTCAAGAGAGGCCCATAGCGTTTGCCTCCAGGACATTGAATAAAGAGGAGCAAAATTATGCTCAGATTGAGAGGGAGGCCCTGGGGATCATATTTGGCGTGCGCAAGTTCCACGTCGCCTACAGTATCTGTACGGGCGCCATTTTACCCTGCTCACAGACCACAGGCCCCTGACTACAATATTGAGCCCCAGTAAAGCTATCCCATCGATGGCGGCTGCAAGACTACAGCGATGGGCCCTAATATTAGCTGCTCACAACCACACGATTCAGTACAGGGGGGGGGCGGCGGAACATGGCAATGCAGACGGCCTCTCACGCCTGCCACTGCCGGTTGAGCATAAGGACAAACCAGGTTCAGTGTATACCGTACTGATACATCACCTTGAATCGCTGCCAGTATGCAGCACTGACATTCGTAAGGAAACGAGGTATGATCCAGTGCTCGCTCAGGTGATGGACATGAGTTTGTCAGGACACTTTCCTGTGGCGCAAGGGCAGGACAGTGCACTGACTCCCTATTACACAAGAAGAGATGAACTCTCAGTGGTACAGGGGTGTTTGTTGTGGGGAAATCAGGTGATTGTGCCTCCAAAATTAAGACCCCAATTGCTACAGGAGCTGCATGCAGGCCACCCGGGAGTAGTTAAAATGAAAGCTGTGGCTCGTAGTTAAATCTGGTGGCCGGGGATTGACGCTCAAATAGAACAACAGGCCAGAGTGTCAGTCATGTCAGCGCAACCAGAAATCTCCCGGTCTCTCCCCACTTCACTCCTGGCCATGGCCAGGCACTCCGTGGCAGAGGATACATGTGGACTTTGCAGGGCCCTTTGAGGGTCATATGTTTATGGTGGTGGTGGATGCCCACTCCAAGTGGCCGGAAGTGAAGCTGATGGGCTCCACCACAACCACTAAGACTATTCAAGTGCTGCGGGGGTTGTTCAGTCGCCATGGACTGCCAGAAGTTCTGGTTAGCGACAATGGGCCGCAGTTCATTTCATATGAGTTTGCGTCTTTTCTCAAGGGAAATGGAGTGAAGCACATGCGCTCTGCTCCTTTTCACCCGGCCACGAACGGTCAAGCGGAGCGTTTTGTACAGACGCTAAAACGCTCATTGAAAGCGTCCCGAGGATCAACGACAGTGCAGCACAGACTGGATTTGTTTCTGCTCAGCTACAGAAATGCTCCCCACGCCACGACTAATGAATCTCCTGCAGTGCTTTTCCTTCACCGCCAACTCTGCTCCCGCCTTGTCCTCCTCAAACCCAGTGTGGCGGCGGTGGTGGATCAGGCTCAGACAATCCAGCAGGGTTGCAAAGCCCAGTTCGCCAGAGACAAGGACTTTGCATCGGGAGACCCGGTGCTGGTCCGTGATTATAGACGGGGGGAGGATAAGTCGATGCCAGGGGTGGTGGTCTCCCAGGAGGGGCCAGTGTCCTACACAGTCTGGGTCGGCTCGGGCCGGGGCATTGGAAACGCCACACAGAACAGATGCGGGCCTGTGACCCGATGCTACTCACCTCAGGGGAGCCAATACCACCAGCCCCATTGGCTCAAACTGCTACAGTCCTTATGCCAGATCCAGTGACCGTTTCCCCAGCGGGCGGACAAGAGTCCTCCCTAACCGGTCCCTCAGTCACGCACACTGAGGCAACTGACTCAGAGCCAGCCAGAACATCCACAGAGACTAGTAGGAGGTACCCGGTGAGGGTAACTAGGCCCCCTGATTGCCTCACATTGTGAGCGGGACGTTCTGACAGGCTCAGTTGGGCTATGGGGGTTATTGCACTATTGTATTTTGGTGTTATATCACTGTATTAGGTACCGGGTTTGGAAGTGGGGACAGCAATACAATTAAGTGGGGAGGAGTGTGATGTATGTGGCTGTGGGTGTTTGACTACCTCACCATTCCTACTCCTGCCCTCTAGGGGGAGGGCGAGCACTTCTTAAGGTGACAGCTCAGGCCGCTTTGGGCGTTGTTGTTATGGCAATAAAGCTAGCTACAGCCATGGTCTGTGGTACCTGTGAACAGCGTATTCCATGTGATTAATATGCTACCATTGTCCGGGGACACATATATAATACCCGCCTCTTCTCCCGTTCATCCTCTCCTCATCTGTCGGTCATGTCTGACCATGAAAAAGCGATATAACCCACCACAGCATATGTCCCGTAGACGGTCCCGTAGTCGGATGTCCTGTAGACGTTTGGATGCGACCGATTGAACCTCTAGCCTTGTCGTCTACTGAAAATCTGCGCCTGTAGACCTTTTAGTGTAACAGGGTCTGGAACAGGGTTTACTGCAGCTCGATACCGCCACCTGGGGGAATCTGGCCGGTACTGCACCCTGGGCGTCGCAGTAGGCCTTCTAACGGCAACATACGGGTCCCTGGCATTGAATAGGATATTAAAATTGGAAAAAAAATTAAACTAACCAAAAACGTAATATTACGTGTCTGGCACCCAACCGCTGGCGAGCAAACACGTAATATTACGTGAATGGCACCAGAGCATGTGAGCGGCGCGGGGAGTGGAGCGGGTGGTTTTGAAGTGAGCGGTGGAGTGGGTTTTAAAATGGGTCGGCGCGACTTCCGGAGCGAGAGTTCTCCTCCGCTCCAATCCGCTCCAGGCCGCTCAGTGCACAGTGCACACGATCACACAGAAACTGATGTAATATACATGTAGTACAATGGTAAAACCAAGGAGCTGATCGTGGATTATAGGAGAGGACAGCAGGAGACACACACACCACTGATGATTAACGGGGCTACCGTGGACAGGGTGAGCAGCTTTAAGTACCTGGGGGTCCACATCTCAGAGGATCTGACATGGTCAACACACATAGACACAGTAGTAAAGAAGGCGAAACAGCGCCTCTACCACCTGAGACAGTTAAGGAAGTTCAGAGTATCGGGGAAGATACTCCAGTCCTTCTACTCAGGAGCTGTAGAGAGCATCTTGACCGGAAACATCACTGCCTGGTATGGAAACAGCACGGCACAGGACAAGAAGGCCCTACAGAGAGTGGTGCGCTCAGCCGAGCGTACCACAGGTATTGCACTACCTCCCCTGCAGGTTCTATACAACAAGAGGTGCAAATCCAGAGCCTGCAGAATAATGAAAGACCCCCACCACCCCAATAACAGCCTGTTCCAGCTGCTGAGGTCAGGCAGACGCCTGCGAACCCCAGCTACTAGGACAGAGAGGCTTAGGCTCAGCTTCTTCCCCCAGGCCATCAGAGCCTTGAACAATGAACATTGAGTACCACAGAACACTGAACTATCCACACATAAGCACACATGAGCACACACACGACACGCACGCTGTGCACGCTCACACACTAGCAGCCACTTTAACACTTTAACATGAGCGGGCACACACTCATGCCGCACACACCCACACTTATTGCCAAAAGGAAAGGCCACTTTAAATTAGTATTAGCAACAGTAACAGTGTATTGCACTACCAAAGCTACCTAGCATGTCCTATATGCTCTGTAAATAACTATGTACAAATACCGAGATGTCACACCATGTTACCTGTTATTGCACAATGTTTTTTGTATTGGATTCTATTATATGTTGTACCACTGTATTGCACATCGTTGCGGGCAAGACCACCCGCATTTCATTGTATACTCGTATGCCGTGACAAATAAAACTCTTGACTTGACTTGACTAACGTGTATGGGATCGACCATAGCATTTCGGCTAGGCTAGCTACCATGGCTTAGTAGAGCTAGTTGAATGGATAAACGTTATTTAACATTGCAGAATGGGTACAATTACAATACGGCTCAATACAAACAATTGTTAAGGGGCCCAGGGGGTGTAGACTGTTGTAGTTTGGTCAAATCAAGCTAATTTACATCATGCTCCAAAAAAAAATATTCTGCTGAGCGAGCTGTGGAGCGGGGAGCGCTTGATTCGTAAATGAAGCTGAGCGGTGAGCGACTTGGGGGGGCGGGCCAACATGAGCGAATGAGAGCGGAACCAGACGTCTAGAGCGAAGAGCGGATTTCTCGAGCGCTCCGCTCCGCTCACATGCTCTGAATGGCACCCAACGTGTTACTCTCGGACTAATCTCATTCATTTATTTTGAGCTGTCTGAAGTTTGTTTTTTAGGACCTGTGGAGTGCCACTAAATCAGGAGGTGGCAGCATAGTCAAAATGACTTTGTACTAGGGATGCTCGATATTGGCTTCTTTTACCTATACCGATATTGTCCAACTCTTAATTTCCGATACCGATATCAACCGATACCGATATATGCAGGGTTTCCCCCCCCCCAAACAATTGAATAATTTCAGGTAATTAACATTACATATCTCTTGTTGTGGAATTAACACAACATTATGCATACTTTTGACAATAAATAAAATCAGAATTTGTTCTTACTTGCTTGCCTGGGTAAATAAAGATTATAGAAATGTTTTGAAAACCGATACCGATATTTTCCGATATCACATTTTAATGCCGATATCGGCCGATAATATCGGTAGGCCGATAATATCGGACATCCCTACTTTGTACTAATGCGCCCGCTAGCATTTTAAGTGTTGCCTTGTCCAGTAGTTCCCCTTTTCTAGCTAGGAATTTAGTTTTCTGGCAGATTTTAGTGTGGGCTTTTTTAGCCATGGCCTCTATAACTTGCCATGGCCCTGTAAGATGTTTGTCAAGTATGCAGCCTAGATATACTACAGAATCCTTGTTTGTTATTTGCTTTTCACCTACTTTTTTTTTTTTTTTTAACTTCATTTTTAGTGTTTATCGCTTTTTCTGGTCAAGCATGACCGACAGAAACAGGTTGAATGGGATATAGATCAGGGGAAGACACTCTGAGAAAATACGGCGAGTCCGGGAGTCGAACTCGTGTACCCCAGATCCGTGACGAGCACGGTTGTCCCCGACGCCGAAATAGCGCCGAGATACGCGGTGAGCTACGGGAGCTCCCGCTTTTCACCTACTCTTACCTTCATTTCAATTTATCCGAACAGGATGGTCTCTGTTTTCCCTAGATGAAGAGATATTTTGTTATCTGACAGCCATGTCTGCACATTAGATAGCTCCTCACTACACATTGCCTCCACATTGCCTGTGGTGCTTTTTTCCTATTGCTAGGTTTTTAGTGAGTTTTTCCTTACCTTCGCATGGGGTATGTCTGGGAGTGTTGCATTAATTTAATTTATTTATTTATTTTACATTTTATTTTGGTTTTTCCTGGTGTTTTTGTCTTTGTTCTTGATTTATTGTGATGTTTCTTCTTGACTTGTTTAAAGAAGACGTGTCCGACCCATGGGGACATTAACGTGTGTTGTCGGGCCTTACAAATACATTTTATTTTATCTGATTTATGATCTCCAGACCTCTCTTGGCAGAGCCAGACAAAAACGCATCGGACAAAAAATGCGCAGTACGAAGTGGGGCTCTTTTGCATAGATGTCACTGTTTCACAACATTACAGATTCTACCTTTTAATGTTTAATACAAATATTTTATCCACAAAATAATTACTGAGGTATTTATACATTATTGTTTTTCACTCACTCACACTGTTGTACTTTTTTCAGGTACAAGTGGAGTTCTGCTGCGTAAAGTCAATGGAACTGCCATCGTTCAGCTTCCTTCAAAACAGCAGGTTCAGGTGAGATTCTATTGATCACGTCATGCAACTTTTCTTTTGGGAACTTTGACTTGGTCGCATTAGTGCGAGTGAGGGGGGGGGTGAATGGTTGAACGGCCTCAACAGTCTTTTTTCAAAAGATTTTATTGTTTTGTATTTCTAATCAAGTACTCAAAAACAGCATTTTTCTACCTCAAGATCTTAAGCCGTTTTGAGGCTGGGCTCCAACCACTGTGTGGCCTGGTGCCAACTGCCACATCAACTGCCACATTATTATGCAGCTGAGCACAGATATGCACATTTTCAGATGACTCAGTTCAGTGAGGGTGAATATTGTGAGAGGAGAATTGGAAGAATGCGCCAATATGAGAATTAGAGACATAGATCCTATTAATATAAGTCCACATAGCTAGGAAACAATGCTAAACACTGAAAAAGGCCATTTATAAGATAGTTCCCCTTTAACAAACAGTCAGTAGCGTGTGGATGCTGTTGTAGCTGTGTAGTGTGTGGTTCTTATTACTGTTTTTAACTCTAGCAGCAGAATTCTGAATGAGCTGCTTATACCAAGTCTTGTTTGTACATATATCTAATTGCTACTATATTTTTAAGAGAGGTGGGGCGACAGTGGCTCAGGAGGTAAAGCAGTTGTCTGGTGATCTGAAGGTTTCTGGTTAGATTCCGGGTCCTCCCGGCAGCTTGTCAAAGTGTCCTTGAGCAAGACACTTAACCCCTAATTGCTCCCAATGAGCAGGTTGGCACCTTGCATGGTTCCCTCTGCCGTCGGTGTGTGACTCTGTGAATATGAGGCATAGGTTGCAAAGTGTTTTGGATAAAAGCACTATATAAATGTAGTCCATTGTAAATAGGCTGATTTTGTTATTGACTAAATTTAGATCTGAATCAATCAAGTTGAAGATTTCTGACTTTGGGTTTTTAGACTTTAGAGAAAGGGGAGTCGAGATGAGCACTTTCAGCACTTTCTTCAACACTATAAATAACTCAAACTAAGTAACACTGTGACCTGCTGGGGCAGCGGACTGAGAGCAGGGGACACAAACAGGCTGGATAAGCTGGTCAGATTTGATTTGATTTTATTAGGGATCCCCATTAGCTGCTGCGATAGCAACCAGCTAGTCTTCCTGGGGTCCACACACAAAAAAACATACAAAAACAATCACTATTTCAAAAACAAAATGATTAAAAGTCAGTACACACAATGCATAATGAAACTACTGTAACAATTAAGATAGCTAAAATTACATTAGTGTAAACTAAAACAAAAAATTACTTTACAGTGTTAAAAACAATTTAAGATTATTTTTAAAAGTGAATCTACTGTAAATGCAGCAGAGGTTCCGAGGCAGGCCATTCCAAAGAGTTAATGCTCTAAAAATAAAAGATCTCCCCAAAGCGCTGGTTCTAGGACCTGGCAATTCAAGCTGCCCACTACTGGAACCTCTAGTGTAATGCTCGTGCACAGTATTACTAAAAGCAATCTGATTATGTATAAAAACAGGAGTTTTACTGCTCATGACCAACTTGAACAGCACAAGTATATTAAAAGACAATCTATTTTCAACGTTAAGCCAAGAGAGGCGGGCATGCATACGGCTCACATTAGACCTTAGTGAGCAGCCCAGTACCAACCGTGCTGCCCTGTTCTGGACCACCTGGAGCTTCCTGAGGTCACCACTGGCAGCAGATGACCACATCGCAGAGCAATAGTCAAGATGACATAAAACTAAACTTTGCACTATCTGACATAAAAGGGGACGGGCAACAAAAGAAGCACATTTCCTGGAAATACCAATTGCTCTTCCCATTTTTAAAACAATATAATTAATATGCTGAGACCAAGACGGAGTGCAATCCAGCATCACTCCAAGGAGTTTAGTACTTTCAACTTGTTGAACTGCTGAATTACACAAGTTTAAATGAAGCTTTGGATTTGTAGATAACCTGTGCCTTGTTCCCAGCACAATACATTTAGTCTTGGAGATATTAAGGACAAGTCTATTACATACTACCCAGTCATGCACAACTTTAAGTTCTCTACTCAAAACTTCATTAAGTACATTGCATGATGGTGCAGCGTAATACAATGTTGAATCATCTGCATAAAGAACTGTTGTAGCACATTTGGTAGCCCAAGATAGGTCATTAGTAAATACAGAGAAGAGCAAAGGTCCTAGGCAACTTCCTTGCGGCACGCCACACTCTAGACCTCTGCTACTGGACAGGCTGCCATTTAGATACACCTTCTGTGATCTAGAGGACAAATAACTTAGTATCCACTTTAAAGCAGAAGAGTTAAAACTAGGGATGCTCGATATTGGCTTTTTTACCGATACCGATATTCCGATATTGTCCAACTCTTAATTTCCGATACCGATACCGATATCAACCGATACCGATATATGCAGGGTTTCCCCCCAAAAAAACGGAATAATTTCAGGTAACTAATAATTTCACTGGATGCATTCAAAAGGCTTTCTAAATGTAAGCATTATCTGTGCAAAATATGATCATTAAAAAAGTAAAAATTAACATTACATATCTCTTGTTGTTGAATTAAACCAACATGCATACTTTTGACAATAAATAAAATAAGAATTGGTTCTTACTTGCTTGCCTGGGTAAGTAAAGGTTAAATAAATGTAAAAAAAAAAAAAAATTTACCGATACCGATATTTTCCGATATCACATTTTACTGCCGATATCGGCCGATAATATCGGTCGGCCGATAATATCGGACATCCCTAGTTAAAACCATAACATTTAAGTTTCTCAACCAGTAGAGAATGGTCCAGCACATCAAATGCAGCACTAAAATCTAACAGCACAGCTCCCACCAACATAGAGTTATCTATAGCTTTAAGCCAGTCATCAGTCATCTGTATCAAGGCAGTAGAAGTAGAGTGACCAGCTCTATAGGCATGTTGAGAATCTGTTGCAAGCTTGTTTGAAACAAAATACTCTTGAATTTGTGAATGCACCAACTTTTCCATGATTTTGCTCAAGACAGGTAAAATACTTATAGGTCTAGAATTTCCCTCATTAAAAGCAGCTTTGGTATCCTTAGGTAAAGGAAAAACCTTAGCCTCCTTCCACTTCTTTGGAAATAGGCCCACTTCCAAACATCTAATAACATAATATGACATATAGGAGATGCTATGATACCAGCAGTCATTCTCAGCACTTTACTATCCAGGTTATCTAGGCCTGCTAACTTACTATCGGGAACAGAGCGGAGTAACCGCTCCACCTCACTGACTTCAGCCTGATGAAATTCAAATTCACACATTTTGTCTTTCATTATAATATACTTAATACAGTCATTTGTTTTAAGGTTTTTGAAATATTCATAGCATGCCTTAGTTTAGATACTTTACCCACATAATAATCATTAAAATGATTTGCAATCTCACCTGGTTTCATGAGAACAAATCCATTTGATTCCACTAAGGGTGTGCACACAGTTGTCTTTCGACCCATCATTTCATTAAAAACATTCCATATTTGTTTGCTATCATTTCTCGCATCAGGAAGGCCAGTAGCGTGGTTGGGGTGGAGCTGGACTCTCTAGCGAGGGTGGCGGAGAGGAGGAGCCTTGCTAAGCTCCAGGCCATCAGGGAAAACCCCTCCCACCCACTATACACAGACTTGGCTGACAGGAGGAGCATGTTCAGTGCTAGGCTCACACTACCTAAATGCAGTACTGAACGGCACAGGAAGTCCTTCATTCCAACAGCCATCAGACTATACAATGCATCACTGTGCCTCACTGCATCACTGAGCACAGAGTGACAGTTACCATTTTGTAATTGATCCGGGATGAGACGGGGAGCCAGTGTAGTGAGTGGAGGATGGGGGTTATGTGATTGTGTTTACACATATTGTAGAAATGTGTGCATTGAAATGTCTGTAAAGTCTCGACGACATTGAAAATGAGGGTGACCTCAATTGTCTTTTCGAGTATAAATAAAGGTGACACCTAAATGACACCCCTGATCTCCACTTGAACTTGTATTTTGTCTGTACACAGGTACTGGAGAGGTGCATGGCGACTGTGGGCCGCGTGTCCAACATTGACCACAACAAAAGAATCATCGGTAAAGCGGGTCGCAATCGCTGGCTCGGTATTCGTCCGTCGAGCGGTCTGTGGCAAAGGAAGGGCGGCTGGGCGGGACGCAAGATCAAACCCCTGCCCCCGATGAAGAGTTATGTCAACCTGCCCTCCATATCTGCTAAATAATAACACCTTCAGCTTGGAGATGTTTGGGGCTGGGGAGTATAGCCGGTTTCACTGGACTAAGGCTATAAGGTTCCACTTCCTCAGTTCAATGTGATTTTTCAGATGTGATCATAAACATCTAATGTGAGGAGCTGGGAGATGTTGACCTGGAAATGTCCCTTGTGTTGTATTTATGTAAATTTGTGTTTGCATTACTTTGAACCAGCTCTCCTTAATTTCTCTACATCATCATATATCCTGTACCTTGTGGTCGGATTGAGTCAAAACTATGTACAGGTAGATGTAAGGCTGAGACGATATGCCATTTGGAAGAATTGATAAATATAATTTTTTTTTTATTATTGTGCATGTGAAGAAAAATAATATAATTTAACGTTACTTTGTGTGTGTCACGTGCACTCACTGTAATTTTTGCGATGCTGAGTTGGCCCACGACACACACACAAACTAACGTTAAATAATTTTTTTTCTTTTTTAAGAAAAAAGTATTTTAAACAAAAAAGATTTTTACACATGCAAAATAATTATAAGTGATGCCACTCATCGATTTCGCGCAGTTATTGATAAGTGGTCTCAGCCTTAGGTAGATGTACGATCATGTTCTAGACTGGTTAATCAGATGTATGTTCTTCATTGTGACAGAAATCTGTTGTTTTTGGATGGTCACTGAATGTGTCCAGGTCTGACAGATGATACACTTCATATTGAAATGACTAGTGTGACCACAGCCTAAAGCAGGATATATTGGCAGAAGAAATCACATTTAAACCTTTTGTGGCTGGAAGGAAAACACTACCCTGTTTTCATTTGGAAAAGAATAACACCTGCACACTGCTTCTGCAAAACCTTTCCATCGTCTTATTAAAACTAACATTTCACTTCAAGGCTTTCATCAAAGCTTATGCTATTTTGTGTAAATCAGTGAATATTGAACACCACAGGCAAGGTTAGTTAGAAGTCATCTCAAATGTATGTTTCAACCTGACATTAGAGCGAGAGTCAATTGACTAGTCTACAGGGAGGAAATGATTAGGCACTAATAAAATCTGGATAATTGGATGGTGATTCTGGGCCACATCAATAGCCATGTATCTACTGTGCTGAACATGGACCCTCCAGCTGGCAGGGTCTCAGAGGGGCCTGATGCACATTCCTAAATACAGCAGGAGATGTCACTCATCATATTACGTCAAACAATGACACATGCAAGTTACAATTTAGCCACATTTCTGTCCCTGAACACCAGTGCAATCTGAGCATGCACCATACCATCATCTCCCATCAGATGGTTGACTGGTGACTTACCCTACATTTATTAGCCTTGGAATAGTCATTTAGGGTCACCTTGTGGCAACCGATGTACACTAGGCATAATCTGACATTTATATTTATCCAAAGCCTGTTTGGAGTACCAGATGGGTGGAGCAATTGAGAGAGTGCCAGGTAAGGTATTGACTTTGGTCAAGGTGGCCTGTTGGGATTTTAGATCCTAATGTGAAAAACTGATTTTATGTCTCGGGCATCAAATGACAACCGTTACATATATGTATATATTTTCTTTTAGGATCTCTGTCTCTTAAACAGTACTGTATATTTGTATATCATGATGAATTGAAAATGGGGGACCCTGATGTAGATCCTAATGTGAAAAACTGTGATTTTATGTCTCGGGCATCAAATGACAACTTTACATATATGTATATTTTCTTTTAGGATCTCTGTCTCTTAAACAGTACTGTATATTTGTATATCATGATGAATTGAAAATGGGGGACCCTGATGTAAACAACACGAAAGTCTTTCTCTGGTCTGCATCCCCAGGTGTGCATTGAGCCACCATACTGTATTGTACCCATTCGGCAGTCTGTTAATAAAGTTTTCAATCAGAGAATCGGGGATGCAGCCTTCTCAATATGCACCAAAGTTATGGAACACACTACCTATGGACATTAACACTTTGAGTGCCTATGATGAGAAATCTCGTTATTTAATCGTTATTGCTTTTATTAGTGATATCCATTCATTTTTCATCAATCTAGCCTCACGTTACCATTGGGACTGTCTATGAGCTCGAACAGGGAAAATACCGCCCCTATCGTCTCCTGGATGGTAATGCACCCATTGGATTGGACTCAATGAAAATGTATGAGAAAAAAATTATCCGGATTCCACATTTTACTTCTCAGGCATGTAACCCGAGCCGATCGGATTCATTGTGGACCCTCAGAACAGCGTGGAATATGTGTTTCGAGTACCTAATGTTGGATCAATAAACGCGGTCGATATTTGGAATGGCGATCAGGAATTGGAATAATCTTTTTGCAGAACATCTTATGTGAGGTAAGGAATCTATGTTACCAGTCTTGGGGTAATCAGATGTATTTTTCACATAATACATAATATCTCAACGTGTATGTGTGCGTGTATGACGTTAGCGCTGACCAGGAAATAGATAATCGATTTTTCAGCCCGCTTCTCTAGCGTGCATAAGTACACATATGCTATCGATAATCTAGCGTTTATTTGAAAACTATTCATAAATAGGCCGAAAAATGACAACGTGTTTTGTGTATTCCACTAACTAAAGAGCTATTATCACAGAATCTTTTTTTTTTCTGGGAATTTTCAAAAACATCAGTTTTTCAAAACGGTATAAAACGGAAATGTACAGATGAAAAAACAATCCGTTTCGTACATGTTGACTGCAAGCAAGTCATTGATAAGCGACGGGCGTATTAGACACATAGCCATAATATAGAATATAGAAATAGCTCAGCGAAAATCATGAAATATCGGAAAATCTGTCCAAAAAGGCTGGCACTCAAGCGCTAAATCTGGCGCCCCCTGCTGGCACTCAATGTGTTAACACTGCATTTTTATTTCGCATAGGTAAATTCGGAGCAAAGAAATTCAGATACATGATTTTCAAAGTATTTATTTTCAATGCTATAAATTCGGTGTCTGAAACTATAAATGCGGTGTCTGAAAAAATTCAGATACAAAAATGCGGTGTCTGAAAAAATTCAGATGCATGTTTTCAAATTCAGATACATGTTTTCAAAGTTATTATTTTCAATGCTATAAATGCGGTGTCTGATTAAATTCAAATACTTCTGGCACTCATTTGCTTCCATACGAGTATAAGACATTTAGTTTTTGCTACATTTAATTTGAGTCTGTTTTCAGTTATCTAATTCGAAATCATAAATAATTCACTCTGAAGTATCTTATTGCATAATAGTTGTATCATCAGCATAAATCGCCATACCTGCACTTTTCAATACATAAGGCATATTGTTTACAAATATAGAGTAAAGGAGGGGTCCAAGACAACTTCCTTGGGGAATACCACACTGGAGTGTTACCATATTTGACATGGAACCATTAAATTGAACACATTGTTGTCTATTAGACAAATAGCTTCTCATCCAGTCCATGGCAGTGTCTTCAAACCCATATGTGTATAATTTCAATAATAATAAGTCATGATCTATGATGTCGAAAGCTGCACTGAAATCCAAGAGCACTGTATCCACAACTAACTTCCTATCGATCAGTTGTAGCCAGCTATCTGTAAGAGATGTTAAAGCAGTTCCTGTAGAGTATCCTACTTTGTATGCATGCTGGAAATCAGAATTAATGTTGTTTTCGTTGAAATACTTTTGAATCTGCTTGAAAACAATTCCTTCCAATAACTTACCTATTACTGGTAAAATACTAATGGGCCTACTGTTTGAACCTGTAAATGGCTCTTTACAGTTCTTTGGTAGTGGAGTTACTTTTGCTATTTTCCAAGGCTGAGGAAAGACCCTCTCTTCAAAACATAAATTAAATATATGGGATAGTGGCTTAGCCACAAAATGTGCAGACATTTGTACCAGTTTTCCATTCAGATTATCAATACCGCAGGGTTTATCTGGTTTAAGTTAGGAGGAGCTTTTCAATATCATTTGGACTTGTGCTCCTGAATTTAAATCGGCATTTCTTGTCATACATAATATGTTTTTTAATTACAGAGTGACAGCTTACCACTCATTGGCAACATTTGATTTCTAATTGTGTTTACCTTAGAAACAAAGTAGTTGTTGAAATGGGTTGCAATGTCATGAATATACCATCTGACTAAATAAATTATGGCGTTTTGCCCATTTTATTTCTACCCATAGCTTCATTCAATGTTTTCCATAGTCTCTTACTGTCCCCTTTACACTCCTCCAATCTGGTTTGATAATAATGTTTTTTCTTCTGCCTATTCATTTTGGTAATTTTGTTTCTCAATGAGCGGTAAATTTGCCAATCTTCTGGATTATCTAATACAATAGCTACTTTTTTTCAGTCTGTCTCTTTCTTTCATGCAGTTTTTCAATTCAGGATCCAGCCAGGGTGTTTTGATTGCTCTGACGGAGAGCTTCTTTACAGGAGCATGTTTGTCATCACAGACATCTGTAAATAATTCCATAAACTTCGCTAATGCAGCCTCTGTATGCCTTGTCTCTAGCACAGAAGACAATGGTCTATACAGGTCGATGAGACTGATCCTGCACGATTATTAATTATTGTTGGTTGAATTCGGCTATAGGGCGACAATAATGTGGTCAAGAGGCATGGTTTCTATCTTGAACCTGAACTGGCATGGTTTCTTTTTATTCACATGGAAAGAGCACACTGTAAGATTTGTCACCGTAAAGTTTCAATAGCTTACTGGCAATATTTTGCATGACTTTTACAGTAAGATTCACAATAATTTACTGTGAATGGCTTCACAGCAATGTGTTGTAATTTCACAGTAATGGTAGTACAATACATTGTTGTAATTTCACAACTTCTTACTGTAAGAAATTACTGTGATATCACATTACTTACTGGCAATGTGTTGCATGACTTTTACAGTATGATTCACAATAATTTACTGTGAATGGCTTCACAGCAATGTGTTGTAATTTCACAGTAATGGTAG
Organism: Notolepis coatsorum; assembly: GCF_963971535.1. NCBI lineage: Eukaryota > Metazoa > Chordata > Actinopteri > Aulopiformes > Paralepididae > Notolepis > Notolepis coatsorum. The sequence goes on along the minus strand of NC_140172.1, from coordinate 81,080,613 downwards.
TACAATACATTGTTGTAATTTCACAACTTCTTACTGTAAGAAATTACTGTGATATCATTACTTACTGGCAATGTGTTGCATGACTTTTACAGTAAGATTCACAATAATTTACTGTGAATGGCTTCACAGCAATGTGTTGTAATTTCACAGTAATGGTAGTACAATACATTGTTGTAATTTCACAACTTCTTACTGTAAGAAATTACTGTGATATCACATTATTTTGTTGTATATATATTACAACAATGTATTGTGACTTCACAACATCAAATTGTAAGAAATTACTGTGATATCACATTATTTTGTTGTATATATATTACAACAATGTATTGTGTATTTACAATAGCCTACATGTATTTTTGTAGTCCAGCTCCAGTACACTTCCTGAAGGTCACACTTTGGTTTCCTGTCGTGATTAATCACGTCATCCTATTGTATTTTGACATGAAACTATTGTATGAGCTTCCTCCAGAAGTATACTGGAGCTGGGGACTATAGAGTTATGCATGTCTATCATTGTAAATGTACTGTTATTTTGCCAAATTATATAATATAATAATAATAATTTTTCAATAATTTTGTTGGCAAGTCTTTTGCATTACTTTTCAGACTTGCCAACAAAATTATTGAATAATAATAATAATTATTATATTATATAATTATAAATAATTTGGCAAAATAACTGTCAATTTACAATGATAACTGTATAGTCCCCAGCTCCAGTATACTTCTGGAGGAAGCTCATACAATAGTTTCCTGTCAAATACTATTGGATGACGTGATTAATCACGACAGGAAACCAAAGTGTGAGCTTCTGCCAGGAAGTATACTGGAGCTGGACTTCAAAAATGCATGTAGGCTATTGTACATTAAAAACAACAGTCCAAACGCACAAATGAGGTAAGCCGGCATTTATTGTCAAAAGACAGAATTATTACAAAGAATTATATACAAAGAATTACAAAGAATTATATTCTTATTCTTGAAATGGTAAATGGCTGTTTTCTTTTTTACAATTTGTGCACATTTTACCCATAGGAAAATCCCGCTCGTTGTACAAGTATCGCAGAGAAAATTCAAAGGTACTCACAGTTGCACGAGAGTTTCGGACAGAGAAACTGTGAGGTTTGGTTCGTTCCCCGCCACACGCTCTCCTGAGGTACGGTGCTGATTGGTGCATTCCCCGCCACACGCTTTTTGAGCGATTGCCACTTTCATCACGCAGCTGTCATAGTTTGTGATTAGCGCCCCAGAGGCGTGAATATTTTAGGCAACCAACTTGTGTTTAGCGTTTCTCTGATTGGCCAATACGCCCATGTGACCACGGCAGCGCGAGAGAGCGGCAGCGCGGAAATAGGCTGTCTATTGCCTCGCGCTGCAGCGCGGAAATAGGCTGTCTATTGCCATTCTCTAAGTCAAACTCTAACCTTAACCAGCTCCTTAACAGCGCCTAAACTTAACCCTTCTAACCTTAAGCAACTCCGAAACAATGCCTAACCTTAACCAACTCCGAAACAATGCCTAAACTTAACCGGCGAAATGAATGCACGTTAAAAAATATTGCCATTCTCTAAGTCAAACTCTAACCTTAACCAGCTCCTTAACAGCGCCTAAACTTAACCCTTCTAACCTTAAGCAACTCCGAAACAATGCCTAACCTTAACCAACTCCGAAACAATGCTTATAGTTATGCCTAAACTTAACGGCGAAAGAATGCGAATGCACGTTAAAAAAAAATTGAAGGGAATCGAACTAGCCAGCAACGAGCCGTAGGATCCACAGCCATGCAGCGTTGCCAATTGAGCTATTTCTGGATACTGAATAAGGGGCGGTTACTGGCATATAATGCTGCCGCGACGGAGCTCCGCGGCCGAGCTCCGCTCTGCTGCTGCCGCGTCGCCGCGGGGGCGTGGCTAGACGCAAGTTGGGCGTGGTTAGACACAAGTTGGTTGCCTTTAATATTTAGGCGCCCCAGAGGGCTTTATATACCTGGACCTTCCTTCTATCGTTGTCGGGTCGTTCTGGAATACAACTGCATTTGCCTGCTTTTTCCCTGTTGCTGTTCCTGGTCTACTTTCTCTCCAGGACCTTTCTGTGGAGAACCGCTGTTGAGAACCTTGTTCCCCGTTTGGAGCTGCGCCTCGTTTTACCCGCTTTACGCGTTGCGCTTGGGTGAGTGGAACCAAACCCCTCTGGATTATTCTGATTGTGTGTTTTAGAAGAGACACTGAAGATTTCATTTTGTTTCCACTGACTCAGCTAAGTTGTGTGTTGTGGGGAACACTGAAGACTGTCACTGTCAATTGGTTCTGGATTATTCTGATTGTGTGTTTTAGAAGAGACACTGAAGATTTCGTTTTGTTTGCACTGACTCAGCTAAGTTGTGTGTTGTGGGGAACACTGAAGACTGTCACTGTCAATTGGTTCTGGACACAGCTAAGGGAGGAGGGAACCACACTGCCTCTGTGTTTCGTTGGACTGTTTCTGATACCTCTCTCTCTCTCCGTTTTCCACCTTGAGTTAAAGCTGGGAGTATCTGCAGAGCCTCTACATCGTCACATGCCAATTCCCCACCGCTATCACCAGGAGGATTCTGCAGAGCCGCAGATGACTCTGCCGAAGGCAGTCTCCCTGTTTGTTTGATAATAGTACTTTACCCTTTTTTTGACTCTGTAAATAAATACGCCCTAGTATTTGGCTAACTCTGAACTACCTGTCTGTGCCGTTGAGTTTGAGGTCGGTTACAAACCATAACATTACGACCCGACCATGACGACCTCAGCCGACACAGACAGGGTCAGAACAGCGTTGGCGGTCCAGATTGAATTAATCAACGACCACAGCCTACAGCTTGGTGCGGCTGCGGCTGCTGTACAGGAGCTCCGAGACCAGGTCCTGCCTATTCAGGAGTCCCTTGGCTCTCTGGCTAGCCTGCAGACAGCCCAGGGTAATCAGCAGACTAATATTCTCCACCAATTACAAGCGCTGAGTGAAGCCGTTAACACCTTGCTTGTAACCCCACCTACTACAGGAGCCTCGGCCGGAGCATCACCCGCAGCTGTGGCAGGCCCCGCGCCTCCCGATCCCGCACCTCGGGAGCCCCGTCTCTCCGAACCACGGTTGTTCAATGGTAACTTCGAGGATTGTGCCACATTCATCATGCAATGTGAGTTGGTTTTTCGTCATCAACCCAGCCGATTCACTTCAAGGGGAGCCAGAGTGGCTTACATGACTAACCTGCTCTCAGGCCGGGCAGCACAGTGGGTTACTGCCTCCTGGGCAATGGGGGCTGATTTCTGTTTTTCCTACCCAGACTTCGTGGCTGAGCTCTGCAGGGTTTTCCACCACCCAGCCCGTGGCCAGCACCCTGGAGCTCGGTTGGGCACCTTCCGGCAGGGCAGTGGCGGGGTCACTGACTACGTGCTGGAGTTCAGACTGGCGGCAACGGAGAGCAGTTGGAACGATCAAGCGCTTCGTCTCACCTTCATGAGGGGGCTCAACGACGCTGTCAGGGACCAGCTCGCGACCCGTGAGGAACCTGAGTCCCTCGAGGACCTATTCAGCCTCGCCATTCGCATCGACGGACGCCTCCAGGAGAGAAGACGTGAGAGAACCCGACCGGGACCTCCAGAGGTTCCCCAGACCCCCCGTACTCGTGACGGTACTGCGGTCCGCCCTGCTCCTAACACAACTGGTGGTTCCTTCCCCTCCCGTTCGGTGCCCGGGGAGGAACCCATGCAGCTGGGACGTTCACATCTTAGCCAAGCTGAACGGGAGGCAAGGTTCAGGTCCGGCCTTTGCCTCTACTGCGGTCGGGATGGACACCGTATCTCCAACTGCCCCACCCGGCCAAAAGACCATGCTCGCCGGGACCCCGGGAGATCCTGGTGAGCCGTTTTTCTCGTTCCCAGAGCCGTGCACCACCTAGCCGTCTGATGAGCGTCACCCTGGCCTGGGCGGACCAACGGGCCACGGTGCAGGCACTCATTGACTCGGGTGCTGACGAGAGTTTCCTAGACTTCGAGTTTGCTACCCGGGCCAACATTCCACTAGAGGACCTCGTGAGGCCATTGGAGGTGTTCGCATTGGACCAACACCGCCTGGCTGACATCACTCAACGCACCTGTCCTGTCCTGCTCACCATTGCTGGTAACCACGTTGAGAGACTCCAGTTTTTTATCACCAGATCCCCTCTTGTCCCAGTAGTCCTGGGCCGGCCCTGGCTCGCGCTGCACGAGCCCCACATCGCCTGGTCCTCCGGTACCATCAGGGGGTGGAGCTCCTCCTGTCATGCCCAGTGTCTTCAGGCGGCGTCCTGTCCCTCGCCCCGGAGATCCGTTTGTGAGCCGCCTCCGGACCTCTCGACCATACCCCCCGAGTACCACGACCTCGAGGAGGTTTTCAGTAAGTCCAGGGCTCAGGCCCTTCCGCCTCACCGGCCTTACGACTGTGCCATTGACCTCTGCTCAGGGGCTCCCCTTCCCGGCAGCCGCCTCTACAGTCTGACCGTCCCTGAGAAGGCAGCGATGGATCAATATATCTCTGAGTCCTTGGAAGCAGGACTCATTCGGCCTTCCTCCTCCCCTGTGGCGGCTGGTTTCTTCTTTGTTGGGAAGAAGGACGGAGACCTTCGACCCTGCATCGACTATCGCCAGCTCAACGAGATCACCATTAAGAACAAGTACCCTCTTCCTCTCATGAACTCCACCTTCGAGCCTCTCACCCAGGCTACCGTCTTTACCAAGCTGGACCTCCGGAGTGCCTACCATCTGGTCCGTATCTGAGAGGGCGATGAGTGGAGGACCGCCTTCAAGACTCCCAGGGGCCACTACGAGTACCTGGTAATGCCGTTCGGCCTCACCAACGCTCCGGCGGTATTCCAGGCGCTCATGAACGACGTCCTTCGTGACATGCTGGAGGAGTTTGTGGTAGTATACCTAGACGACATCCTCATTTTCTCCAAGACCCTTGAGGAACACATCCAGCATGTCCGCCGTGTGCTGGAGCGCCTGCTCCACAATCAGCTCTTCGTCAAGGCAGAGAAGTGCCGATTCCACTCCGACTCTGTCGATTACCTGGGCTTCATCGTGGAGAGAGGCTTGACCCGAGCTGACCCTCGCAAGATCCGGGCCGTGGAGGAGTGGCCGGAACCCACCTCTCGGAAGGAGTTACAGAGCTTCCTCGGGTTCGCCAACTTCTACCGAAGATTCATCCGGAACTACAGTCAGGTGGCGGAACCACTTACCAGGCTGACCTCTCCCGCCCTGCCGTTCGACTGGTCCTCAGCAGCGTGTGCTGCGTTCCGCTCCCTCAAGAAGAGGTTCACTTCCGCCCCGGTCTAGCTCCATCCAGACCCCAAGAGACAGTTCATCGTAGAGGTGGACGCCTCGGATACTGGACTAGGAGCTATCTTATCCCAGCGGTCGGCAACGGACCAGAAGGTACATCCGTGCGCCTTCTACTCGCGTAGTTTCCTCCCTGCCGAGAAGAACTACGACATCGGCAATCGGGAGCTGCTGGCGGTTGTGGCTGCCTTGGAGGAGTGGCGTCATTGGCTAGAGGGGGCCGAGGAGCCATTTACCATTTGGACGGACCACAAGAACCTGACGTACATCCGTGCTTCCAAGCGCCTCAATGGCCGGCAGGCAAGATGGGCCAGCTTCCTCAGTCGGTTCGACTTCTCGCTGACGTTTCGCCCTGGTTCCCGCAACACGAAGGCCGACTCCCTGTCCCGGTTACACTCCAAGGGGGCTCCTACCACTGAGGACCCGACTCCCATCCTCCCAGAGGCCAGGGTGGTAGGAGTAGTCACCTTGGGCATCGAGGGGGTGGTAAGGCGTGCCCTACGCTTCCATCGCGCTCCAGGCAATGTACCGGTTCATCGTCTCTTCGTCCCCGACTCAGTCCGGTCCCGGGTCCTCCAGTGGGGCCATACCAGCCGGTTCGCCTGCCACCCAGGCGTTCATCGCACGTTCTCCTTCCTGGCTCGTCGATTCTGGTGGCCCACCATGAGGAACGACGTCAAGGAGTTCGTACTGGCCTGCGCAGTCTGCGCCCGCAGCAAGGCCTCCCACCAGGCACCCTCCGGGCTATTGCAGCCGCTTCCCATTCCGAGCCGCCCTTGGTCCCATGTGGCGTTGGACTTCGTCACGGGTCTTCCTTCTTCCCAGGGGAACACGTGCCTACTGACCGTGGTGGATCGGTTCAGCAAGGGGGTTCACCTCGTGGCCCTTCCCAAGCTTCCCTCGGCGGCCGAGACGGCGGACCTCCAGACACGCCACGTGTTTCGCTTCCATGGGTTTCCCCAGGACGTCGTCTCGGACCGGGGGCCCCAGTTCACTTCCCAGGTATGGCGGGCTTTTTGCAAGGGATTGGGGGCAACGGTCAGTCTTTCCTCTGGTTATCATCCCCAGACTAACGGACAAACGGAGAGGATGAACCAGAGTGTGGAGTCTGCTCTTCGGTGTGTGGCTGCCGAGAAACCCGCTTCTTGGAGCCGTTTCCTTCCCTGGGTCGAGTACTCCATCAACTCCATGGTCAGTTCTGCCACCGGCCTCTCACCTTTTGAGGTATCCCTGGGCTACCAACCTCCTCTTTTCCCTGCACAGGAGTCGGAGGTGGAAGTTCCCTCCGTACAGGACCACCTCGACCGGTGCCGTCGGGTCTGGGAGATCACCAGGACTGCGCTGCTCCGGTCATCGGAGCTCGCCAGTCGTGGGGCTGACCGGCACCGGGTCCCTGCGCCGACGTACCACCCTGGGTAGAGGGTGTGGCTTTCCGCAAGGGACCTTCCGCTTCGGTCCTCGGCCAAGAAGCTTAACCCCCGGTTCGTCTGTCCTTTTGAGGTTCTGAAGGTACTCAGTCCGGTGGCGGTGAGTCTTAAGCTTCCTGCGTCCATGCACATTCACCCCGTTTTCCATGTATCCCGGGTTAAGCCTGTCTCTCTCTGTCCCCTGATGCCTCCTGCTCCGGAACCACCTCCTCCCGTGATGGTGGACGGTCACCCCCAGTGGCAGGTCCGCCGGTTGATGGGCGTTCGACGGCGGGGTCGGGGGTTCCAGTACCTGGTGGACTGGGAGGGGTACGGCCCGGAGGAACGGAGCTGGGTCTCCCGCCAGCTCATCGTGGATCCCGGCCTAATCACCGACTTCCATCGTGCCCATCCGGGCGAGCCGGGTCGGGCTGGTCGCCGGGTGGCTCCCGTGGAGGGGGGGGTACTGTGAGGTTTGGTTCGTTCCCCGCCACACGCTCTCCTGAGGTACGGTGCTGATTGGTGCATTCCCCGCCACACGCTTTTTGAGCGATTGCCACTTTCATCACGCAGCTGTCATAGTTTGTGATTAGCGCCCCAGAGGGCTTTATATACCTGGACCTTCCTTCTATCGTTGTCGGGTCGTTCTGGAATACAACTGCATTTGCCTGCTTTTTCCCCGTTGCTGTTCCTGGTCTACTTTCTCTCCAGGACCTTTCTGTGGAGAACCGCTGTTGAGAACCTTGTTCCCCGTTTGGAGCTGTGCCTCGTTTTACCCGCTTTACGCGTTGCGCTTGGGTGAGTGAAACCAAACCCCTCTGGATTATTCTGATTGTGTGTTTTAGAAGAGAACTGACGATTTCGTTTTGTTTGCACTGACTCAGCTAAGTTGTGTGTTGTGGGGAACACTGAAGACTGTCACTGTCAATTGGTTCTGGATTATTCTGATTGTGTGTTTTAGAAGAGACACTGAAGATTTCGTTTTGTTTGCACTGACTCAGCTAAGTTGTGTGTTGTGGGGAACACTGAAGACTGTCACTGTCAATTGGTTCTGGACACAGCTAAGGGAGGAGGGAACCACACTGCCTCTGTGTTTCGTTGGACTGTTTCTGATACCTCTCTCTCTCTCCGTTTTCCACCTTGAGTTAAAGCTGGGAGTATCTGCAGAGCCGCTACAACGTCACATGCCAATTCCCCACCGCTATCACCAGGAGGATTCTGCAGAGCCGCAGATGACTCTGCCGAAGGCAGTCTCCCTGTTTGTTTGATAATAGTACTTTACCCTTTTTTTGACTCTGTAAATAAATACGCCCTAGTATTTGGCTAACTCTGAACTACCTGTCTGTGCCGTTGCGTTTGAGGTCGGTTACAAACCATAACAGAAACGCAATGGTTTGAAAGCTCGGCGTTGCTAATAAACATTTTAAATATTATTTTATAAACTGCTGGTCAACACTGCTCAAAACGGCTTTAGCTGACTGATGCGCCTTGTACATCGAGCATTTCGCCAGTTAATTATGGGATTTTATTGTCAAAAGACAGAATTATATTACAAAGAATTATATTCTTATTCTTGAAATGGTAAATGGCTGTTTTCTTTCTTTTTTTTTTATACAATTTGTGCACATTTTACCCATAGGAAAATCCCATATTAACTCTGAAGAACTGGTCCTCTGCGAAACGCCCGTTGTACAAGTATCGCAGAGAAAATTCAAAGGTATTCACAGTTGCACGAGAGTTTTGAACAGAGAAACGCAATGGTTTGAAAGCTCTGCGTTGCTAATAAACATTTAAAATATTATTTTATAAACTGCTGGTCAACACTGCTCAAAACGGCTTTAGCTGACTGATGCGCCTTGTACATCGAGCGTTTCGCCAGTTCTTCAGAGTTAATTATGGGATTTTATTGTCAAAAGACTGAATTATATTACAAAGAATTATATTCTTATTCTTGAAATGGTAAATGGCTGTTTTCTTTTTTTTTTTTTTTTTTTTTTTTTTTACAATTTGTGCACATGATTTTACCCATAGGAAAATCCCATATTAACTCTGAAGAACTGGTCGTCTGCGAAACGCTCATTGTACAAGTATCGCAGAGAAAATTCAAAGGTACTCACAGTTGCACGAGAGTTTCGGACAGAGAAACGCAATGGTTTAAAAGCTCGGCATTGCTAATAAACATTTTAAATATTATTTTATAAACTGCTGGTCAACACTGCTCAAAACGGCTTTAGCTGACTGATACGCCTTGTACGACGAGCGTTTCGCCAGTTCTTCAGAGTTAATTATGGGATTTTATTGTCAAAAGACAGAATTATTACAAAAAATTATATTACAAAGAATTATATTCTTATTCTTGAAATGGTAAATGGCTGTTTTCTTTTTTACAATTTGTGCACATTTTACCCATAGGAAAATCCCGCTCGTTGTACAAGTATCGCAGAGAAAATTCAAAGGTACTCACAGTTGCACGAGAGTTTCGGACAGAGAAACGCAATGGTTTGAAAGCTCAGCGTTGCTAATAAACATTTTAAATATTATTTTATAAACTGCTGGTCAACACTGCTCAAAACGGCTTTAGCTGACTGATGTGCCTTGTACATCGAGCGTTTCGCCAGTTCTTCAGAGTTAATTATGGGATTTTATTGTCAAAAGACAGAATTATATTACAAAGAATTATATTCTTATTCTTGAAATGGTAAATGGCTGTTTTCCTTCTTTTTTTTTATACAATTTGTGCACATTTTACCCATAGGAAAATCCCATATTAACTCTGAAGAACTGGTCCTCTGCGAAACGCTCGTTGTACAAGTATCGCAGAGAAAATTCAAAGGTATTCACAGTTGCACGAGAGTTTTGAACAGAGAAACGCAATGGTTTGAAAGCTCTGAGTTGCTAATAAACATTTAAAATATTATTTTATAAACTGCTGGTCAACACTGCTCAAAACGGCTTTAGCTGACTGATGCGCCTTGTACATCGAGCGTTTCGCCAGTTCTTCAGAGTTAATTATGGGATTTTATTGTCAAAAGACTGAATTATATTACAAAGAATTATATTCTTATTCTTGAAATGGTAAATGGCTGTTTTTTTTTTTTTTTTCTTTTTTTTTTTTACAATTTGTGCACATTTTACCCATAGGAAAATCCCATATTAACTCTGAAGAACTGGTCCTCTGCGAAACGCTCATTGTACAAGTATCGCAGAGAAAATTCAAAGGTACTCACAGTTGCACAAGGGTTTCGGACAGAGAAACGCAATGGTTTGAAAGCTCGGCATTGCTAATAAACATTTTAAATATTATTTTATAAACTGCTGGTCAACACTGCTCAAAACGGCTTTAGCTGACTGATGCGCCTTGTACGACGAGCGTTTCGCCAGTTCTTCAGAGTTAATTATGGGATTTTATTGTCAAAAGACAGAATTATTACAAATAATTATATTACAAAGAATTATATTCTTATTCTTGAAATGGTAAATGGCTGTTTTTCTTTTTTACAATTTGTGCACATTTTACCCATAGGAAAATCCCGCTTGTTGTATAAGTATCGCAGAGAAAATTCAAATGTACTCACAGTTGCACGAGAGTTTCGGACAGAGAAACGCAATGGTTTGAAAGCTCGGCGTTGCTAATAAACATTTTAAATATTATTTTATAAACTGCTGGTCAACACTGCTCAAAATGGCTTTAGCTGACTGATGCGCCTTGTACATCGAGCGTTTCGCCAGTTCTTCAGAGTTAATTATGGGATTTTATTGTCAAAAGACAGAATTATATTACAAAGAATTATATTCTTATTCTTGAAATGGTAAATGGCTGTTTTCTTTCTTTTTTACAATTTGTGCACATTTTACCCATAGGAAAATCCCATATTAACTCTGAAGAACTGGTCCTCTGTGAAACGCTCGTTGTACAAGTATCGCAGAGAAAATTCAAAGGTACACAGTTGCACGGGAGTTTCGGACAGAGAAACGCAATGGTTTGAAAGCTCGGCGTTGCTAATAAACATTTTAAATATTATTTTATAAACTGCTGGTCAACACTGCTCAAAACGGCTTTAGCTGACTGATGTGCCTTGTACATCAAGCGTTTCGCCAGTTCTTCAGAGTTAATTATGGGATTTTATTGTCAAAAGACAGAATTATATTACAAAGAATTATATTCTTATTCTTGAAATGGTAAATGGCTGTTTTCTTTCTTTTTTTTTATACAATTTGTGCACATTTTACCCATAGGAAAATCCCATATTAACTCTGAAGAACTGGTCCTCTGCGAAACGCCCATTGTACAAGTATCGCAGAGAAAATTCAAAGGTATTCACAGTTGCACGATGTTCTGAAGGATCAGATTAAACCGAATATATATATTTATTTATATATATATATTTAATTGTATTTGTATATCCCCTGATATCCCTTGTATATTCCTTGTACAATATGCATTGAATATCCCTTCTAGTCTACTGAACATCCCATAATAGTCTCCATTCTACCATTGGACGAGACCTTGGTGCCAGGTCGCCATACCCCTCAGACCAAGTTCAATCGTACCGCTCAACATGTATGGACAAGTCCTAGTTCCGCGTAGGAATATGTCTAATGGTACTATTTGTTCATAGTGCGTATATATACTGCGCTATTAAAGTAGAACTTTCTTTTAGTCCAGTTCCTTACCCTCCAACAGAGTGACAGACGCAAAAGCCTCCCCGCGAACCACGTGTGGGCAGTAAGGCCAATTCGGCCCAGTATCGGCATTGAGACATCGTGTATATTAATATTTGAATAGTCATATTTGGCACTATATCGTCGAGTTGGACGTATTCTATTAAGCTAATAATAGTTTATTCATATATAGTGCCTCGTGCGGTAAGAGTTCTATAGTAATCAGCACCCCCATCGTTTCGGGCATCAGCTGGACGCTTATCCAGGGTGGTTGACCCCACGTGAAGCTGCACCCGAGGAGCTCCAGGCCAAAGAGCGAGTGGACCTGTATATTGGATTATTCTACCGACGACGGCTAGCCTTCCCCGGCTTGGATTATGCTTTGAGTACTTTGATTATTCTATGGATAAAGGCCAACACTGCGGTGTGTTGGAAATACCCCCCCCGGAGAGGACGACAGGTGAGACGGCGCTCTGCACAGTGAGGTCGCCTCACGTCTCTCCGTCGTGGACCGGAGGACGCCGGCCACAGAGGGTCCAACTGCATTCATCTGTGGATCGAGGATCGTTGGGCACCGTGTCGCACAACTGTGGACTCTCCCAAGATACCCTCGGCCAGACGGGATCCAGCCAGTGACTCTCTAACCCCCCCCCCCCCCTCCAGCTGTCCTACAAGCAGTCGGAACCTTCCCCTAGTGTATCCAGCTATATAATCATTCAAGTATCATCGCTATTGTTCCCTAAATATTCCAGGTTGTATATTTGCTTCCTGCGCAATCAGAGATTGGACATTCGATATTGATCTACCTACGAATACTCATTTGCCATAAAAGTGCATACTATTTCAAATCATAAATGTAATTAAGTGATCGTTGTACATACCTTTTGCTATGTATTAAAACTCAAACTTTCGATTTGGTACATTTGTGTTGGATCCGTTTATCAGGTGGGAGTGTTCAACATATTCATACCTAGTACTGGGTGGCCAGAGTCTAAAGTACAAGAGGTAGTGGTAGTAAGTATCATATCTAACCATACAGTCAGGGAATTGTACCCCTCAGTTACAATTGGTCCTTCGAGCCGGATGGTAATCAGTGTAATATTAATATAGTGTTATTAATATTAAAATGGCCTATGATGAACACTCCACGAAACGATCCTCCTAACCAACAACGCCCGCGGCGCAAACGACAGCTCCCTCAGTACCTAGAGGCTTACGCTGTCAGTCAACAACCTAGTCTTCTACCAACAGTAAACGCGGTAAAACTAGAAAGTAAAATTATGTCTAACCCTAACGACCAGGCTACCCCGACCATAGAGGCCCCTATGGGTTCTAATGTAACTGACCAAGCTCACGGTGGGGACCAGGGGGAACCAGACATGACTTTACACCCCGCCAATACCGAAGAAGTAGTCCCCGACGAGTCCCGGGAGGAAGACAACACTACCGAGAGAGAACTCGGCACGGAAGAAGATGAGGAGAGCACCGTGGAGATAGAGCTCCAAGACTCCGCACGGAGTACCCCAAGGGACGGCTCCCCTATACAACCGTCTTCTCCCAGCGAGGCAGAGAGGACACTACAGCAGGCATTCCTCGTCAGCCTGAAAGCCTCTACTGAACGCGATAGACTCCAGGGTGAACGCGATCGATTGCAGATACAGCAACGGAGCGAAGAAGAGCACATACGCCTGGAAATAAGACGCATTCAGATGGAAGAGAATATGGCAAGAGACCGGGCCGACGCCCAGCGCGCCGCCACCGGTGCCCAGAGAGAATCGGATCTCACCAAGCGCGAAGCCGAGCGCAACAGAGCACAAGCGCAACTAATAGAACAGCTGATCAGAAGGACAACACCCCCTCCCTCCACCAGAGGCTCCAGGAACTCGTCTAGACATCACTCCAGGGCGGCATCCCCTAGCCGAGTAAGCGACCCTGAACTTGACCAACAGACGAGGTCTATACCCCCCGCAGACCCCCTTCCCCAACCGGTCCAAGCGAGACCCAGCCACCGGGAAGGAGCAGCATACACTGCGGAGAGGCTAAATCAGAGACTACAAGCCCTGGATGACCTAACGGAAGACGAAGAGGAAGAGGAGGAGAACCACGCCCGACGACAGCACAGTACTCTACCGGACCAGGAGGTCCAGTACAGCCCAGGCTATACCCCCGCGGAGCTGCGCTACAGACCCCCGACGCTATTCACGGGTGAGCACGACGCACGACCCGCACCGAGGAACAGCACCTGGACCAGCGGGCCATGGTACACAGCCGGTACCAGCCCACGCCAAGGAGCAGGAGGAGACTCGCCTAGGAGGCCTCTCCCCCAACGCTCGCCGATGTATCAACAATCCGCGTCATACATTGGCACACCTATGGTACCAGACTTCACCCAGGAGAACCGGGCCCAGTATACGGAGCTCCGCATGTGTCTGGAGACAATGTTGGTGGATGTCATTGATGAACGCCATAAATACGCGATACTACTGAAGCATTTAAAGGTACCCCGCGCGCACAACATAGCGCTCGCCTACGCCACTTCCACGACCCCATACACCGCAGCGCTGGTAGCGTTGGACCAGAGATATGGACGTATATGGGATTACGTGATCCAGGAGATCAGGCACATCGACCGCCTACCCCCAGCAACAGACAATAGAGCACTGGACGACCTGTCCATCAGAGTGCAGTCCCTGGTAGGGATGCTGGGAGCGCAGAGGGAAAAGGGTAGGCATGAACTATACGCCAACTCAAATGTAGAGAGGATCTTGGAGAAGCTACCGCCCGCCCGACAGGAGCGCTTTAGGCGGCAGAGAGACCACCGAGACCCTAATGGCCCCGAACCGAACCTCCTCGATCTAGCCCACTTCCTGGCGAGAGAAGTCAGCAGCTTACGGCTAGATACATTCGGACGGAGCACCCCTGGCTCCAGAGAAGGAACCAGGAGACTAAATGATGGAAGAAGATCGGTGACTGTCATGCACCAATCGGAGTCAGTGCCAAGCAGTAGGAGCCACAGTACCCCCTCAAGAAAGGAGAAGTGGAAGATAGTGTGCCCCTACTGTGAGAAAGAACACTGGCTGTCACAATGTGACTCATTCCCCAAGATGAATGCGGAGGAAGCGAGTCAATGGATAAAGTCCAACAGACGCTGTTTTCGCTGTGCGCGATCACACATGGCAGCCGAATGCCGCTTAAAGAAAAAGTGCAGTCGGTGCGATGGAGCCCATCTGGACATACTCCACGACAGTAACAGACGGCGGCCTCCACCCGCACCATCAAGCAGCAAAGCAAGCGTCATGTACATCGACCCCGCCAGCAGCAGCGGAGCCAGAGTGCTCTTAAAGGTAGTCCGTGTGACATTGAGCTACCAGAATAAAGTCATGGACACTTATGCCGTCCTTGATGATGGGTCAGAGAAGACCCTTCTGCTCGCGTCTGCTGCGGCCCAGCTAGGGCTGCGGGGGAGCGAAAACCAAATGACAATTCGGACAATAAGAAGAGATTTGAAAACGATAAAGGGCGAGAATGTCTCATTCTCTATCGCAGCAAGCGGCCAGCCCGAGCGACGGTACAGGATTACAGACGCTTTCACCAGCCAAGAAATAGGACTGTCGCGGTACACATACCCCGTAGCCAAGCTGATGGAGAAATATGTACATCTACGCAAGCTACCGATCCCACTCATAGACGGTGCTACCCCGACACTGTTGATAGGCTCCGACCATGCAGACCTCATTGTCCCGATAGACCGGGTTCATACCGGACCCAGAGGCTGTCCTGCAGCAGTCGAGACCCGCCTAGGATGGACTCTCCAAGGCCCACTCGCCAAATCTCTCAACCGAACCACAGCCACTAGCTGTCTCCACTCCCGAGTCACAGAGGGAGACACCGCACTCCTGCAGCATGTAGAGAGGCTATGGACCTTAGAACAAATGCCCTTTAAGAACGAAAAGAAAGACATTCGCTCTAAAGACGACATCTACGCCATTAATCTCCTCGAGACGGGAACAAAGAGAGTCCCAGTCAGCGGCGTGTTGAGATACGCCACGCCACTCCTGCGGCGGGAAGGGATGCCTACCTTTCACGCAAAGAAAGACGCCACAGAGCGGTACCTACTAAACACAGAGCGGCGCTTAGCCAAGGACCCCGCCCAAGAAAGTGTATACCGCGCTGAGATTGAGAAGCTCATCACAGCGGGACACGTCACAAAGATTGACATTAAAGAGGCCGACCAGACGACTGAATCGTGGTACGTGCCCCACCACAAGGTTCATCACAACGGCAAAGACCGCATCGTGTTTAACTGCAGCTACCAGATCGGATCCCAAAATCTGAATAAAGAGCTATTGCCCGGTCCTACACTCGGCCCCTCCCTACTAGGCGTACTACTCCGCTTCCGCCAGGACAAGGTGGCTATCAGCGGGGATATCAAAGGGATGTTCCTGCAGGTGAGATTAGTAGAGGAGGACAAGCCCCTGTTGCGGTTCCTATGGAGAGAGAGGCCAGGAGATGAGCACCCAGCCATCTACCAATGGGAAGTCCTCCCTTTCGGAACTACATGCAGCCCATGCTGTGCTACATTTGCACTACAGAGACATGTCGCAGAGGACCCAGCAGCGGACGAAGAGGTCCGACACAGTGTGAAGAACAGCTTCTACGTAGATAACTGTCTACAAAGCGTTTCGACCCAGGAAGAAGCCGAGGCTCTCCTACTTAAACTCCGCGCCTCTCTGATCAAAGGCGGCTTTGATCTCAGGCAGTGGGCCAGCAGCGATCCGCACGTACTGCGCAGCCTCTCCTCCGAGGACAAGGCAGCGAGCAGCGAGACCTGGATGGCCACAATCCCAGGAGAAGCCCAAGAGATGACACTAGGACTAGTGTGGCGCTTCAAAACAGATTCGCTCCACTATAGACACAAACCCCTGACCACGGAGCAGGGAAGGTCGACGGCAGTACCGACCACCAGACGGAGTGTGTACAGAACACTCGCCCGACAATATGACCCGTTAGGATGTATACTACCGTACACCACCAGGGCAAAGATGATTGTACGAGCATTGTGGGACAAGGACCAGGGCTGGGACGACCCCATTCCCGCACACCTTGCATCCACCTGGAGAGAGTGGGAGATGGAACTCCACTCACTCCCAGGCGTTAATATACGCCGAAGCTACTTCCCACCCACGGTGAGGCCAGAGACATGTAAAATGGATATACACGTCTTCAGTGACGCCTCCGAGGTCGCCTACGGATCAGTAGCCTACTTGCGGGCCCAAGAAGAGGGGGGAGAGATCTACACAGCATTCATCCTCGCCCGCTCGAGAATAGCCCCACGCAAGCAACAGTCTATCCCACGTCTAGAGCTCTGCGCATCCCTCGCAGGAGCGCATCTAGCCACGCTCATCCAACGTGAGCTCACCATTCCGGTGCATAGAACAATCCTGTGGTCAGATTCCACGACAGTACTCGCCTGGATCAAATCGGATTCATGCAAATACAAAGTCTTCGTGGGAGTCAGAGTCACTGAGATTCAAGAGTTAACCGGAGAGTTAACCGGAGAAGCAAACTGGCGCTATGTTGATACAAAACACAACCCAGCTGACGTCATCACCCGGGGAATGTCCCTAGATGACTTAACCCGTCGTAACATCTACAGTGACGGACCAGCATTCCTCAAGCTCCCGGAAGGAGATTGGCCCACGCCCACCCCGAGGGAAGCAAGTGACGAGGAGGCTGAGAATAAGAAACCTATGTTCTGTGGATTGAGCACTGTTGTCTCCGCAGACCCCAACATAGACGATTGCATTACCATAGAGAGTGCGCAGCAACGGACATTCCTGCGGCACCACCCAGAGATTCAGTCCCCCGCTGATATGTCAGCAGCTGACTACGAGGAAGCAGAACTGCTTCTACTGCAACGAGCCCAGAGAGACTCGTTCCCCGATGAACTAGACTGTCTACAGGGAGGAAAGCCCGTCCCATCAGACAGCAGATTGATTCATCTGGCCCCCGAGAGTGACACACATACCCTCATCAGAGTGGGTGGTCGCCTGCGGAGAGCCCCCAATTTACCGGATGACATTAAGTACCCGATCGTATTGAACAGCCGACACAAGGTCACAGAGCTGATTATAAAGAAATACGACGAGGATGTACACCACACAGGAGCAGAGAGAGTCTTCGCGGAGATCAGACGTCGTTACTGGATACTTCAAGGAAGAGAGGCGGTGCAACGCTTCCAGCGAACCTGTCTAGACTGCCGAAAGTGGCGCGCGCAGCCCAGCATACCACGGATGGCTGACCTACCTCCATGTCGCCTCCGACTCGGCGACAAGCCATTCCACTCAACAGGCATGGACTGTTTTGGCCCGCTGCACATAAAGAAAGGAAGAGGCACCGAGAAGCGGTGGGGTATTGTATTCAAATGCATGACCACCAGAGCGATACATATCGAGCTCCTTCCGACCATGAGCACAGACTCATTCCTTATGGCCTTCCGAAGATTCACATCACGGAAAGGAAAACCGTCTACATTATTGTCCGATCACGGGACAAACTTCAAAGGCGGAGAAAGAGAGCTGAGGGAGAGCTTCCAAGCTATGGGCCCAGAACTTAAGACCCACCTCGCTCCAGCCCAGATTGACTTCCAATTCAACCCCCCAAACGCACCCCACTTCGGTGGAACTTGGGAACGAGAAGTACGTTCTATAAAGACAGCCCTGTACGCAGTACTTGGGGCCCAGACTGTGGCGGAAGAAGTCCTAATGACAGTCCTCACGGAGATTGAGGGAGTATTGAACTCAAAGCCCCTCGGTTACGTCTCCAGTGATGTAGCAGATGTCGACCCAGTCACCCCCAACACCCTCCTGATGGGGCGGCTAGATCCCGCGTTACCCCAGACAATGTACCGGCCTGAAGAAGCGAACGGCCGACGAATGTGGAGGTACAGCCAAGTATTAGCCGACAAGTTTTGGAGCAGTTTCCTACTGCACTACCTACCGTCTCTACAGACCCGCCAGAAGTGGGTAAAAGAGAGAGACAATTTGACGGAAGGAACAGTCGTCATGATTATTGACCAGTCACTACCCAGAGCTATGTGGCCGGCTGGCCGCGTAAGCAAAGTGATCACCGGTGCCGATGGCAAGGTCCGAACAGCTGAAGTACTCGTCCAAGGACGCACTTACACCCGTCCTGTGGCGAGGCTCATAGAACTGCCCCGACTCCCAGACACAATCGATGATGACCATGACCCTATGACTTTGTGAGTTGACTGACCCTTACAGCGAACCCTTGAGTGGTAGACAGTGCGGTTAATCTGTCTCTGCTTAACTAATTAGGTTGGGACCAATTAGGGGGCGGGTGTTCTGAAGGATCAGATTAAACCGAATATATATATTTATTTATATATATATATTTAATTGTATTTGTATATCCCCTGATATCCCTTGTATATTCCTTGTACAATATGCATTGAATATCCCTTCTAGTCTACTGAACATCCCATAATAGTCTCCATTCTACCATTGGACGAGACCTTGGTGCCAGGTCGCCATACCCCTCAGACCAAGTTCAATCGTACCGCTCAACATGTATGGACAAGTCCTAGTTCCGCGTAGAAATATGTCTACCGCACCACTAATGGTACTATTTGTTCATAGTGCGTATATATACTGCGCTATTAAAGTAGAACTTTCTTTTAGTCCAGTTCCTTACCCTCCAACAGAGTGACAGACGCAAAAGCCTCCCCGCGAACCACGTGTGGGCAGTAAGGCCAATTCGGCCCAGTATCGGCATTGAGACATCGTGTATATTAATATTTGAATAGTCATATTTGGCACTATATCGTCGAGTTGGACGTATTCTATTAAGCTAATAATAGTTTATTCATATATAGTGCCTCGTGCGGTAAGAGTTCTATAGTAATCAGCACCCCCATCGTTTCGGGCATCAGCTGGACGCTTATCCAGGGTGGTTGACCCCACGTGAAGCTGCACCCGAGGAGCTCCAGGCCAAAGAGCGAGTGGACCTGTATATTGGATTATTCTACCGACGACGGCTAGCCTTCCCCGGCTTGGATTATGCTTTGAGTACTTTGATTATTCTATGGATAAAGGCCAACACTGCGGTGTGTTGGAAATACCCCCCCCGGAGAGGACGACAGGTGAGACGGCGCTCTGCACAGTGAGGTCGCCTCACGTCTCTCCGTCGTGGACCGGAGGACGCCGGCCACAGAGGGTCCAACTGCATTCATCTGTGGATCGAGGATCGTTGGGCACCGTGTCGCACAACTGTGGACTCTCCCAAGATACCCTCGGCCAGACGGGATCGAGCCAGTGACTCTCTAACCCCCCCCCCCCTCCAGCTGTCCTACAAGCAGTCGGAACCTTCCCCTAGTGTATCCAGCTATATAATCATTCAAGTATCGCTATTGTTCCCTAAATATTCCAGGTTGTATATTTGCTTCCTGCGCAATCAGAGATTGGACATTCGATATTGATCTACCTACGAATACTCATTTGCCATAAAAGTGCATACTATTTCAAATCATAAATGTAATTAAGTGATCGTTGTACATACCTTTTGCTATGTATTAAAACTCAAACTTTCGATTTGGTACATTTGTGTTGGATCCGTTTATCAGGTGGGAGTGTTCAACATATTCATACCTAGTACTGGGTGGCCAGAGTCTAAAGTACAAGAGGTAGTGGTAGTAAGTATCATATCTAACCATACAGTCAGGGAATTGTACCCCTCAGTTACAAGAGTTTTGAACAGAGAAACGCAATGGTTTGAAAGCTCTGCGTTGCTAATAAACATTTAAAATATTATTTTATAAACTGCTGGTCAACACTGCTCAAAACGGCTTTAGCTGACTGATGCGCCTTGTACATCGAGCGTTTCGCCAGTTCTTCAGAGTTAATTATGGGATTTTATTGTCAAAAGACTGAATTATATTACAAAGAATTATATTCTTATTCTTGAAATGGTAAATGGCTGTTTTCTTTCGTTTTTTTTTTTTTTTTTTTTACAATTTGTGCACATGATTTTACCCATAGGAAAATCCCATATTAACTCTGAAGAACTGGTCGTCTGCTAAACGCTCATTGTACAAGTATCGCAGAGAAAATTCAAAGGTATTCACAGTTGCACGAGGGTTTCGGACAGAGAAACGCAATGGTTTAAAAGCTCGGCATTGCTAATAAACATTTTAAATATTATTTTATAAACTGCTGGTCAACACTGCTCAAAACGGCTTTAGCTGACTGATACGCCTTGTACGACGAGCGTTTCGCCAGTTCTTCAGAGTTAATTATGGGATTTTATTGTCAAAAGACAGAATTATTACAAAGAATTATATTACAAAGAATTATATTCTTATTCTTGAAATGGTAAATGGCTGTTTTCTTTTTTACAATTTGTGCACATTTTACCCATAGGAAAATCCCGCTCGTTGTACAAGTATCGCAGAGAAAATTCAAAGGTACTCACAGTTGCACGAGAGTTTCGGACAGAGAAACGCAATGGTTTGAAAGCTCAGCGTTGCTAATAAACATTTTTTTTTTTTTTTTTTTTTTTGATATTTTTGTACAAATCTTTCCATTATTCACAGTGTATCTTTTCACAGCATAGTATCCAACATCCAAGATTCGCCTTTTTAGTTTTTGTAGCAACATACAAAACATGTAAGAGACTCATACAAACACATTAATAACTGACATGGAAATAAAAAAAAACACTTACAAAAAAACAACATACTATACATTGTGCATATACATCCCTGTTATATATATATATATATACGTCATACGTTACATGTAGGCCGATCTACCTGCGGGCAGGTATGTGCTGCATCTTTTTTTTTTTTTTCACGTTTCAGCTACGTATGTGTGTGTCTCCTATATACTTGTGTATCCCCCTATGTGTCAGTGAAAGCCTATATCTCAACTATGTGTATATGTAGGTGTATGTATGTCTATTTCCTATACATGAGTATGTGCATGTATGTGTGCCCCTGACGTGTATACCTTATCCTTGTGTATATGAGTGCGTGTAAACCTATTATGTACACATATGAATATGTGTATCCTAGATACTTGTATGTGGCTATATCTGCGCACATGTGAGTGTGATAGAGACATTGACCATTCCATAGACACCCCATCCGGACATAAAATATATGTACATATATACATAATATATTACAGAGCACAAGTATCATCAGATCAAATCCCCTTTTTCATATTCATCCTTGATAATATTGTATTCCCATCTTAATCATTTGTCCTCAGATCATTCAGTCAGGTGTAGAAAACTGTCCCATATCTCAGCGAAAATATCCTCTCTCCCTGCGACTCTATACGTCACCCTTTCATATGATGCTGTCCGAAACATTAGTTCCATCCATTCTTTAAAAGTAATATCAACAGGTGATTTCCAATGTCGTAATGCAATTCTACATCCTGATATCATGGCCATTCTATACCACATTCCCCGGTATTTAGGCAGCTTAATCCCTTTCGGTACTATACCCAAAACACATGCCATTGGGGCGTTATTTATCTTCACATTCAGGACCTTACTTAGGAATATCACAATTTGATCCCACATTTTCCGGACCTTCTCACATTCGTACAACATGTGCAGTAAAGTGCCTGTCTCCTTCTCACATCTCCAGCAGATGTCACTGTCCCTTAATTTCAGTCTGGCCAGTTTACTAGGCGTCCAATAGCTTCTGTTCAGTACTTTGTAAAAAATAAGTTGTGATTGCGCCTCCCTAGAGAATTTACTCCATTTGGATACCAGTTTCTCCCACATTTCCTCAGTAATCTCCTCATGTACATCGTTCTCCCAGCTCAATCTCAAACCCGCCAATTTGGGTGCATTGTATTCTCTTATAACATCATAAAATCTTGACGCACCGCCTTTCCTGCGCCATCCTTTATAGAATATTTCTTGAATTGCAGTAATTGGGCCGCACTTTGGTCCTCCTATTGATGACGATATACAATGTCTAATCTGTAGGAATTTATAAAAGTTTTTATTATCTATATCAAAATCCTCCTTAATATCCTCAAAAGGCAAAACCCCATCCTCCCCGGCTATATCACCCAGTACATGTATCCCCCTTTTAACCCAATCGTCCCATATGACTGATTTCTTCCCAATCTTTAGTTTCTTATTATACCATATAGAGGCTCTCGTAGTTAAGTATGGGCTATCACCAGTCATTTTGTGCGATTGATTCCAAGTTTCCCTGATAAATGCCATCAAAGGGTTTTTAAGAGGTGTAGGTCTGTCTGATTGTGTCAGGAAGGATTCCAGAGATGAGGGATATATCATTTCCTCCTCCATCCTGACCCAAGCAGGTGCCTCCTCAGACGAGTGATTCAGTTTGGAGAGCTGGGAGAGCGAGAATGCATAGTGATACCAGTCTAGTTTAGGCAGGGATAACCCGCCATTTTCCTTTGCTGCATACATTTTGGTCCGTCCAAACAGCGGCGCTAATAAACATTTTAAATATTATTTTATAAACTGCTGGTCAACACTGCTCAAAACGGCTTTAGCTGACTGATGTGCCTTGTACATCGAGCATTTCGCCAGTTCTTCAGAGTTAATTATGGGATTTTATTGTCAAAAGACAGAATTATATTACAAAGAATTATATTCTTATTCTTGAAATGGTAAATGGCTGTTTTCCTTCTTTTTTTTATACAATTTGTGCACATTTTACCCATAGGAAAATCCCATATTAACTCTGAAGAACTGGTCCTCTGCGAAACGCTCGTTGTACAAGTATCGCAGAGAAAATTCAAAGGTATTCACAGTTGCACGAGAGTTTTGAACAGAGAAACGCAATGGTTTGAAAGCTCTGAGTTGCTAATAAACATTTAAAATATTATTTTATAAACTGCTGGTCAACACTGCTCAAAACGGCTTTAGCTGACTGATGCGCCTTGTACATCGAGCGTTTCGCCAGTTCTTCAGAGTTAATTATGGGATTTTATTGTCAAAAGACAGAATTATATTACAAAGAATTATATTCTTATTCTTGAAATGGTAAATGGCTGTTTTCCTTCTTTTTTTTATACAATTTGTGCACATTTTACCCATAGGAAAATCCCATATTAACTCTGAAGAACTGGTCCTCTGCGAAACGCTCGTTGTACAAGTATCGCAGAGAAAATTCAAAGGTATTCACAGTTGCACGAGAGTTTTGAACAGAGAAACGCAATGGTTTGAAAGCTCTGAGTTGCTAATAAACATTTAAAATATTATTTTATAAACTGCTGGTCAACACTGCTCAAAACGGCTTTAGCTGACTGATGCGCCTTGCATCGAGCGTTTCGCCAGTTCTTCAGAGTTAATTATGGGATTTTATTGTCAAAAGACTGAATTATATTACAAAGAATTATATTCTTATTCTTGAAATGGTAAATGGCTTTTTTTTTTTTTTTTTTTTTTTTTTTTTTTACAATTTGTGCACATTTTACCCATAGGAAAATCCCATATTAACTCTGAAGAACTGGTCCTCTGCGAAACGCTCATTGTACAAGTATCGCAGAGAAAATTCAAAGGTACTCACAGTTGCACAAGGGTTTCGGACAGAGAAACGCAATGGTTTGAAAGCTCGGCATTGCTAATAAACATTTTAAATATTATTTTAATAACTGCTGGTCAACACTGCTCAAAACGGCTTTAGCTGACTGATGCGCCTTGTACGACGAGCGTTTCGCCAGTTCTTCAGAGTTAATTATGGGATTTTATTGTCAAAAGACAGAATTATTACAAAGAATTATATTACAAAGAATTATATTCTTATTCTTGAAATGGTAAATGGCTGTTTTTCTTTTTTACAATTTGTGCACATTTTACCCATAGGAAAATCCCGCTCGTTGTACAAGTATCGCAGAGAAAATTCAAATGTACTCACAGTTGCACGAGAGTTTCGGACAGAGAAACGCAATGGTTTGAAAGCTCTGCGTTGCTAATAAACATTTTAAATATTATTTTATAAACTGCTGGTCAACACTGCTCAAAATGGCTTTAGCTGACTGATGCGCCTTGTACATCGAGCATTTCGCCAGTTCTTCAGAGTTAATTATGGGATTTTATTGTCAAAAGACAGAATTATATTACAAAGAATTATATTCTTATTCTTGAAATGGTAAATGGCTGTTTTCTTTCTTTTTTACAATTTGTGCACATTTTACCCATAGGAAAATCCCATATTAACTCTGAAGAACTGGTCCTCTGTGAAACGCTCGTTGTACAAGTATCGCAGAGAAAATTCAAAGGTACACAGTTGCACGGGAGTTTCGGACAGAGAAACGCAATGGTTTGAAAGCTCGGCGTTGCTAATAAACATTTTAAATATTATTTTATAAACTGCTGGTCAACACTGCTCAAAACGGCTTTAGCTGACTGATGTGCCTTGTACATCAAGCGTTTCGCCAGTTCTTCAGAGTTAATTATGGGATTTTATTGTCAAAAGACAGAATTATATTACAAAGAATTATATTCTTATTCTTGAAATGGTAAATGGCTGTTTTCTTTCCTTTTTTTTTATACAATTTGTGCACATTTTACCCATAGGAAAATCCCATATTAACTCTGAAGTTCAAGTTCAAGTTCAAGTTCTTTAATAGTTGTCATACAGAAGTACAGAATACTTTCATACAAAATGCTTCTTACTGTTACGCTCCAGAGACTGTGCTAGACAAGATAGTATCAAATAACATAATAACATAATATAGCATGAATTTAGAAGAAGAATGAGGTCACAGTTGTTCGGTATAGACATATGTACAATGTTCTGAGTTACCATATAATATACAATACACAATACTATGCAGTGTACTAATGTACAGTACTATCTAGTGCAAAGCAGAAATGGGATGAGGTACAATTTTAGGTACAATTTACAGTAAGGTGTACGAGTTGTAGTGCAATCCTTCATCCATAAATATAAAGTGTGGGGAGTGGGTGCTACAGTGTGTTTGTTTAAAGTGGGTGTGTGCTATAAAGTGTGTGTAGTGGGTGCTACAGTGTGTTTGTTTAAAGTGAGTGTGTGCGTGTGGATGTGTGTGCTATGTGTGTTTGGTGGTTGTTGTTGTGTAGTGTTCATTCATTGTTCGTTTAGCAGCCTGATGGCCTGGGGATAGAAGCTACTTCTGAGTCTTTCTGTGCTCGCCTTGAGACTCCTGTGTCGCTTGCCTGACGGCAGCAGTTCAAAGAGGCAGTTGTTCGGGTGGCTCGAGTCCTTAATAATTCTCTTAGCCTTCCCCTTGCAACGCTTGTTGTAAATGTTCTGGAGAGTGGGGAGCCCCCCTCCAATTGTGCGTTCGGCTGAACGTGTCACTCTTTGTAGTCTGCTTTGGTCTTTTGCAGTGCTATTCCCAAACCAGGAGGTGATGTTGCCGGTCAAGATGCTCTCTATTGTACATGAGTAGAAGTTCTTAAGGATCTTCTGGCTGACTTGGAACTTCCTTAGGCGCCTGAGGAAGTAGAGGCGTTGTCGTGCCTTCTTCACCACACTGTTAATGTGTATGGTCCATTTCAAGTCCTCGGATATGTGGGCTCCGAGGTACTTGAAGCTGTTGACTCTCTCAACCGGTGCCCCGTCGATGCTGAGGGGGCTGTAGTCCTTGACCCCCGACCTCCTGAAGTCCACAATCATCTCCTTTGTTTTGCTGACGTTCAGGGAGAGGCTGTTTTCCTGGCACCATCCCGCCAGGACCTTGACCTCTTCCAGGTAGGCCCTCTCGTCGTTGGCAGAGATCAGGCCCACCACCACTGTGTCGTCAGCAAATTTGACGATTGTATTGCTACTCCGCTGAGCCACACAGTCGTGTGTGTACAGGGAGTAGAGGAGGGGACTCAGAACACAGCCCTGGGGGGCCCCTATGTTGAGGGTGATGGATGAGGAGGTGCAGTTGCCTGCTCTCACCACCTGGGGTCTGCCAGTCAGGAAGTCCAAGACCCACTGGCAGAGGTCATAGCCCAAGCCCAGGTCCCTGAGCTTGGCTATGAGTATGGAGGGGACTATGGTATTGAATGCCGAGCTGTAGTCGATGAATAGCATTCTCACATAGTTCCCCTGCCTCTTGTCCAGGTGTGATGCTGCTGTGTGCAGCACATGGGATATGGCGTCCTCCGTGGACCTGTTGGGGCGGTATGCAAATTGCAGGGGGTCCATGTTGATGGGGAGGGAGGAGCAGATGTAGCCCTTTACTAGCTTCTCAAAGCACTTCATGGCTATGGAGGTGAGAGCTACAGGGCGGTAGTCGTTGAGGCAAGCAGGCTTGGATTTTTTGGGTACAGGGATAATAGTGGACTTCTTCAGGCAGGTGGGGATGACAGCCTGTTCTAAGGACAGGTTAAATATGTCAGTGAATACTGGGGCCAGTTGGTCGGCACAGACTTTTAGGACGCGGCCGGGGATGCCGTCCGGACCTGCTGCCTTCCTGATATTCACTTTTTTAAAGGTCCGCCTCACCTCATGCTCTGTTACCCTGAACACTGCGCCTCCATCAGCAGCCGACCCCCCCCCCCCCATTGCCGAGGCTTGTGAGCTGGTGTTGTTATTACCAGCATCAAACCTCGCATAGAAGGTATTGAGGTCGTTTGCTAAGGAGATGTCATTGTTCAGTTTGAGGGAGGCGCCTTTGTAGTCTGTCATCGTTTTGAGCCCCTGCCACATAGCTCTAGAACTGGTCCTCTGCGAAACGCCCGTTGTACAAGTATTGCAGAGAAAATTCAAAGGTATTCACAGTTGCACGAGAGTTTTGAACAGAGAAACGCAATGGTTTGAAAGCTCTGCGTTGCTAATAAACATTTAAAATATTATTTTATAAACTGCTGGTCAACACTGCTCAAAACGGCCTTAGCTGACTGATGCGCCTTGTACATCGAGCGTTTCGCCAGTTCTTCAGAGTTAATTATGGGATTTTATTGTCAAAAGACTGAATTATATTACAAAGAATTATATTCTTATTCTTGAAATGGTAACTGGCTGTTTTCTTTCTTTCTTTTTTTTTTTTTACAATTTGTGCACATGATTTTACCCATAGGAAAATCCCATATTAACTCTGAAGAACTGGTCGTCTGCGAAACGCTCATTGTACAAGTATCGCAGAGAAAATTCAAAGGTACTCACAGTTGCACAAGGGTTTCGGACAGAGAAACGCAATGGTTTAAAAGCTCGGCATTGCTAATAAACATTTAAAATATTATTTTATAAACTGCTGGTCAACACTGCTCAAAACGGCTTTAGCTGACTGATACGCCTTGTACGACGAGCGTTTCGCCAGTTCTTCAGAGTTAATTATGGGATTTTATTGTCAAAAGACAGAATTATTACAAAGAATTATATTACAAAGAATTATATTCTTATTCTTGAAATGGTAAATGGCTGTTTTCTTTTTTACAATTTGTGCACATTTTACCCATAGGAAAATCCCGCTCGTTGTACAAGTATCGCAGAGAAAATTCAAAGGTACTCACAGTTGCACGAGAGTTTCGGACAGAGAAACGCAATGGTTTGAAAGCTCAGCGTTGCTAATAAACATTTTAAATATTATTTTATAAACTGCTGGTCAACACTGCTCAAAACGGCTTTAGCTGACTGATACGCCTTGTACATCGAGCGTTTCGCCAGTTCTTCAGAGTTAATTATGGGATTTTATTGTCAAAAGACAGAATTATATTACAAAGAATTATATTCTTATTTTTGAAATGGTAAATGGCTGTTTTCCTTCTTTTTTTTTTATACAATTTGTGCACATTTTACCCATAGGAAAATCCCATATTAACTCTGAAGAACTGGTCCTCTGCGAAACGCTCGTTGTACAAGTATCGCAGAGAAAATTCAAAGGTATTCACAGTTGCACGAGAGTTTTGAACAGAGAAACGCAATGGTTTGAAAGCTCTGAGTTGCTAATAAACATTTAAAATATTATTTTATAAACTGCTGGTCAACACTGCTCAAAACGGCTTTAGCTGACTGATGCGCCTTGTACATCGAGCGTTTCGCCAGTTCTTCAGAGTTAATTATGGGATTTTATTGTCAAAAGACTGAATTATATTACAAAGAATTATATTCTTATTCTTGAAATGGTAAATGGCTGTTTTGTTTTTTTGTTTTTTTGTTTTTTACAATTTGTGCACATTTTACCCATAGGAAAATCCCATATTAACTCTGAAGAACTGGTCCTCTGCGAAACGCTCATTGTACAAGTATCGCAGAGAAAATTCAAAGGTACTCACAGTTGCACAAGGGTTTCGGACAGAGAAACGCAATGGTTTGAAAGCTCGGCATTGCTAATAAACATTTTAAATATTATTTTATAAACTGCTGGTCAACACTGCTCAAAACGGCTTTAGCTGACTGATGCGCCTTGTACGACGAGCGTTTCGCCAGTTCTTCAGAGTTAATTATGGGATTTTATTGTCAAAAGACAGAATTATTACAAAGAATTATATTACAAAGAATTATATTCTTATTCTTGAAATGGTAAATGGCTGTTTTTCTTTTTTACAATTTGTGCACATTTTACCCATAGGAAAATCCCGCTCGTTGTACAAGTATCGCAGAGAAAATTCAAATGTACTCACAGTTGCACAAGAGTTTCGGACAGAGAAACGCAATGGTTTGAAAGCTCGGCGTTGCTAATAAACATTTTAAATATTATTTTATAAACTGCTGGTCAACACTGCTCAAAATGGCTTTAGCTGACTGATGCGCCTTGTACATCGAGCGTTTCGCCAGTTCTTCAGAGTTAATTATGGGATTTTATTGTCAAAAGACAGAATTATATTACAAAGAATTATATTCTTATTCTTGAAATGGTAAATGGCTGTTTTCTTTCTTTTTTACAATTTGTGCACATTTTACCCATAGGAAAATCCCATATTAACTCTGAAGAACTGGTCCTCTGTGAAACGCTCGTTGTACAAGTATCGCAGAGAAAATTCAAAGGTACACAGTTGCACGGGAGTTTCGGACAGAGAAACGCAATGGTTTGAAAGCTCGGCGTTGCTAATAAACATTTTAAATATTATTTTATAAACTGCTGGTCAACACTGCTCAAAACGGCTTTAGCTGACTGATGCGCCTTGTACATCGAGCGTTTCGCCAGTTCTTCAGAGTTAATTATGCGATTTTATTGTCAAAAGACAGAATTATATTACAAAGAATTATATTCTTATTCTTGAAATGGTAAATGGCTGTTTTCCTTCTTTTTTTTATACAATTTGTGCACATTTTACCCATAGGAAAATCCCATATTAACTCTGAAGAACTGGTCCTCTGCGAAACGCTCGTTGTACAAGTATCGCAGAGAAAATTCAAAGGTATTCACAGTTGCACGAGAGTTTTGAACAGAGAAACGCAATGGTTTGAAAGCTCTGCGTTGCTAATAAACATTTAAAATATTATTTTATAAACTGCTGGTCAACACTGCTCAAAACGGCTTTAGCTGACTGATGCGCCTTGTACATCGAGCGTTTTGCCAGTTCTTCAGAGTTAATTATGGGATTTTATTGTCAAAAGACTGAATTATATTACAAAGAATTATATTCTTATTCTTGAAATGGTAAATGGCTTTTTTTTTTTTTTTTTTTTTTTTTTTTTTTACAATTTGTGCACATTTTACCCATAGGAAAATCCCATATTAACTCTGAAGAACTGGTCCTCTGCGAAACGCTCATTGT
Source organism: Notolepis coatsorum (assembly GCF_963971535.1). Taxonomy (NCBI): domain Eukaryota; kingdom Metazoa; phylum Chordata; class Actinopteri; order Aulopiformes; family Paralepididae; genus Notolepis; species Notolepis coatsorum. Next base: position 81,050,489 of record NC_140172.1, on the reverse strand, counting down.
ACAAGTATCGCAGAGAAAAGTTCAAAGGTACTCACAGTTGCACAAGGGTTTCGGACAGAGAAACGCAATGGTTTGAAAGCTCGGCATTGCTAATAAACATTTTAAATATTATTTTAATAACTGCTGGTCAACACTGCTCAAAACGGCTTTAGCTGACTGATGCGCCTTGTACGACGAGCGTTTCGCCAGTTCTTCAGAGTTAATTATGGGATTTTATTGTCAAAAGACAGAATTATTACAAAGAATTATATTACAAAGAATTATATTCTTATTCTTGAAATGGTAAATGGCTGTTTTTCTTTTTTACAATTTGTGCACATTTTACCCATAGGAAAATCCCGCTCGTTGTACAAGTATCGCAGAGAAAATTCAAATGTACTCACAGTTGCACGAGAGTTTCGGACAGAGAAACGCAATGGTTTGAAAGCTCTGCGTTGCTAATAAACATTTTAAATATTATTTTATAAACTGCTGGTCAACACTGCTCAAAATGGCTTTAGCTGACTGATGCGCCTTGTACATCGAGCGTTTCGCCAGTTCTTCAGAGTTAATTATGGGATTTTATTGTCAAAAGACAGAATTATATTACAAAGAATTATATTCTTATTCTTGAAATGGTAAATGGCTGTTTTCTTTCTTTTTTACAATTTGTGCACATTTTACCCATAGGAAAATCCCATATTAACTCTGAAGAACTGGTCCTCTGTGAAACGCTCGTTGTACAAGTATCGCAGAGAAAATTCAAAGGTACACAGTTGCACGGGAGTTTCGGACAGAGAAACGCAATGGTTTGAAAGCTCGGCGTTGCTAATAAACATTTTAAATATTATTTTATAAACTGCTGGTCAACACTGCTCAAAACGGCTTTAGCTGACTGATGTGCCTTGTACATCAAGCGTTTCGCCAGTTCTTCAGAGTTAATTATGGGATTTTATTGTCAAAAGACAGAATTATATTACAAAGAATTATATTCTTATTCTTGAAATGGTAAATGGCTGTTTTCTTTCCTTTTTTTTTATACAATTTGTGCACATTTTACCCATAGGAAAATCCCATATTAACTCTGAAGAACTGGTCCTCTGCGAAACGCCCGTTGTACAAGTATCGCAGAGAAAATTCAAAGGTATTCACAGTTGCACGAGAGTTTTGAACAGAGAAACGCAATGGTTTGAAAGCTCTGCGTTGCTAATAAACATTTAAAATATTATTTTATAAACTGCTGGTCAACACTGCTCAAAACGGCCTTAGCTGACTGATGCGCCTTGTACATCGAGCGTTTCGCCAGTTCTTCAGAGTTAATTATGGGATTTTATTGTCAAAAGACTGAATTATATTACAAAGAATTATATTCTTATTCTTGAAATGGTAACTGGCTGTTTTCTTTCTTTCTTTTTTTTTTTTTACAATTTGTGCACATGATTTTACCCATAGGAAAATCCCATATTAACTCTGAAGAACTGGTCGTCTGCGAAACGCTCATTGTACAAGTATCGCAGAGAAAATTCAAAGGTACTCACAGTTGCACGAGGGTTTCGGACAGAGAAACGCAATGGTTTAAAAGCTCGGCATTGCTAATAAACATTTAAAATATTATTTTATAAACTGCTGGTCAACACTGCTCAAAACGGCTTTAGCTGACTGATACGCCTTGTACGACGAGCGTTTCGCCAGTTCTTCAGAGTTAATTATGGGATTTTATTGTCAAAAGACAGAATTATTACAAAGAATTATATTACAAAGAATTATATTCTTATTCTTGAAATGGTAAATGGCTGTTTTCTTTTTTACAATTTGTGCACATTTTACCCATAGGAAAATCCTGCTCGTTGTACAAGTATCGCAGAGAAAATTCAAAGGTACTCACAGTTGCACGAGAGTTTCGGACAGAGAAACGCAATGGTTTGAAAGCTCAGCGTTGCTAATAAACATTTTAAATATTATTTTATAAACTGCTGGTCAACACTGCTCAAAACGGCTTTAGCTGACTGATGCGCCTTGTACGACGAGCGTTTCGCCAGTTCTTCAGAGTTAATTATGGGATTTTATTGTCAAAAGACAGAATTATTACAAAGAATTATATTACAAAGAATTATATTCTTATTCTTGAAATGGTAAATGGCTGTTTTTCTTTTTTACAATTTGTGCACATTTTACCCATAGGAAAATCCCGCTCGTTGTACAAGTATCGCAGAGAAAATTCAAATGTACTCACAGTTGCACAAGAGTTTCGGACAGAGAAACGCAATGGTTTGAAAGCTCGGCGTTGCTAATAAACATTTTAAATATTATTTTATAAACTGCTGGTCAACACTGCTCAAAATGGCTTTAGCTGACTGATGCGCCTTGTACATCGAGCGTTTCGCCAGTTCTTCAGAGTTAATTATGGGATTTTATTGTCAAAAGACAGAATTATATTACAAAGAATTATATTCTTATTCTTGAAATGGTAAATGGCTGTTTTCTTTCTTTTTTACAATTTGTGCACATTTTACCCATAGGAAAATCCCATATTAACTCTGAAGAACTGGTCCTCTGTGAAACGCTCGTTGTACAAGTATCGCAGAGACAATTCAAAGGTACACAGTTGCACGGGAGTTTCGGACAGAGAAACGCAATGGTTTGAAAGCTCGGCGTTGCTAATAAACATTTTAAATATTATTTTATAAACTGCTGGTCAACACTGCTCAAAACGGCTTTAGCTGACTGATGCGCCTTGTACATCGAGCGTTTCGCCAGTTCTTCAGAGTTAATTATGCGATTTTATTGTCAAAAGACAGAATTATATTACAAAGAATTATATTCTTATTCTTGAAATGGTAAATGGCTGTTTTCCTTCTTTTTTTTATACAATTTGTGCACATTTTACCCATAGGAAAATCCCATATTAACTCTGAAGAACTGGTCCTCTGCGAAACGCTCGTTGTACAAGTATCGCAGAGAAAATTCAAAGGTATTCACAGTTGCACGAGAGTTTTGAACAGAGAAACGCAATGGTTTGAAAGCTCTGCGTTGCTAATAAACATTTAAAATATTATTTTATAAACTGCTGGTCAACACTGCTCAAAACGGCTTTAGCTGACTGATGCGCCTTGTACATCGAGCGTTTTGCCAGTTCTTCAGAGTTAATTATGGGATTTTATTGTCAAAAGACTGAATTATATTACAAAGAATTATATTCTTATTCTTGAAATGGTAAATGGCTTTTTTTTTTTTTTTTTTTTATTTTTTTTACAATTTGTGCACATTTTACCCATAGGAAAATCCCATATTAACTCTGAAGAACTGGTCCTCTGCGAAACGCTCATTGTACAAGTATCGCAGAGAAAAGTTCAAAGGTACTCACAGTTGCACAAGGGTTTCGGACAGAGAAACGCAATGGTTTGAAAGCTCGGCATTGCTAATAAACATTTTAAATATTATTTTAATAACTGCTGCTCAACACTGCTCAAAACGGCTTTAGCTGACTGATGCGCCTTGTACGACGAGCGTTTCGCCAGTTCTTCAGAGTTAATTATGGGATTTTATTGTCAAAAGACAGAATTATTACAAAGAATTATATTACAAAGAATTATATTCTTATTCTTGAAATGGTAAATGGCTGTTTTTCTTTTTTACAATTTGTGCACATTTTACCCATAGGAAAATCCCGCTCGTTGTACAAGTATCGCAGAGAAAATTCAAATGTACTCACAGTTGCACGAGAGTTTCGGACAGAGAAACGCAATGGTTTGAAAGCTCTGCGTTGCTAATAAACATTTTAAATATTATTTTATAAACTGCTGGTCAACACTGCTCAAAATGGCTTTAGCTGACTGATGCGCCTTGTACATCGAGCGTTTCGCCAGTTCTTCAGAGTTAATTATGGGATTTTATTGTCAAAAGACAGAATTATATTACAAAGAATTATATTCTTATTCTTGAAATGGTAAATGGCTGTTTTCTTTCTTTTTTACAATTTGTGCACATTTTACCCATAGGAAAATCCCATATTAACTCTGAAGAACTGGTCCTCTGTGAAACGCTCGTTGTACAAGTATCGCAGAGAAAATTCAAAGGTACACAGTTGCACGGGAGTTTCGGACAGAGAAACGCAATGGTTTGAAAGCTCGGCGTTGCTAATAAACATTTTAAATATTATTTTATAAACTGCTGGTCAACACTGCTCAAAACGGCTTTAGCTGACTGATGTGCCTTGTACATCAAGCGTTTCGCCAGTTCTTCAGAGTTAATTATGGGATTTTATTGTCAAAAGACAGAATTATATTACAAAGAATTATATTCTTATTCTTGAAATGGTAAATGGCTGTTTTCTTTCCTTTTTTTTTATACAATTTGTGCACATTTTACCCATAGGAAAATCCCATATTAACTCTGAAGAACTGGTCCTCTGCGAAACGCCCGTTGTACAAGTATCGCAGAGAAAATTCAAAGGTATTCACAGTTGCACGAGAGTTTTGAACAGAGAAACGCAATGGTTTGAAAGCTCTGCGTTGCTAATAAACATTTAAAATATTATTTTATAAACTGCTGGTCAACACTGCTCAAAACGGCCTTAGCTGACTGATGCGCCTTGTACATCGAGCGTTTCGCCAGTTCTTCAGAGTTAATTATGGGATTTTATTGTCAAAAGACTGAATTATATTACAAAGAATTATATTCTTATTCTTGAAATGGTAACTGGCTGTTTTCTTTCTTTCTTTTTTTTTTTTACAATTTGTGCACATGATTTTACCCATAGGAAAATCCCATATTAACTCTGAAGAACTGGTCGTCTGCGAAACGCTCATTGTACAAGTATCGCAGAGAAAATTCAAAGGTACTCACAGTTGCACGAGGGTTTCGGACAGAGAAACGCAATGGTTTAAAAGCTCGGCATTGCTAATAAACATTTAAAATATTATTTTATAAACTGCTGGTCAACACTGCTCAAAACGGCTTTAGCTGACTGATACGCCTTGTACGACGAGCGTTTCGCCAGTTCTTCAGAGTTAATTATGGGATTTTATTGTCAAAAGACAGAATTATTACAAAGAATTATATTACAAAGAATTATATTCTTATTCTTGAAATGGTAAATGGCTGTTTTCTTTTTTACAATTTGTGCACATTTTACCCATAGGAAAATCCTGCTCGTTGTACAAGTATCGCAGAGAAAATTCAAAGGTACTCACAGTTGCACGAGAGTTTCGGACAGAGAAACGCAATGGTTTGAAAGCTCAGCGTTGCTAATAAACATTTTAAATATTATTTTATAAACTGCTGGTCAACACTGCTCAAAACGGCTTTAGCTGACTGATGTGCCTTGTACATCGAGCGTTTCGCCAGTTCTTCAGAGTTAATTATGGGATTTTATTGTCAAAAGACAGAATTATATTACAAAGAATTATATTCTTATTCTTGAAATGGTAAATGGCTGTTTTCCTTCTTTTTTTTTTATACAATTTGTGCACATTTTACCCATAGGAAAATCCCATATTAACTCTGAAGAACTGGTCCTCTGCGAAACGCTCGTTGTACAAGTATCGCAGAGAAAATTCAAAGGTATTCACAGTTGCACGAGAGTTTTGAACAGAGAAACGCAATGGTTTGAAAGCTCTGAGTTGCTAATAAACATTTAAAATATTATTTTATAAACTGCTGGTCAACACTGCTCAAAACGGCTTTAGCTGACTGATGCGCCTTGTACATCGAGCGTTTCGCCAGTTCTTCAGAGTTAATTATGGGATTTTATTGTCAAAAGACTGAATTATATTACAAAGAATTATATTCTTATTCTTGAAATGGTAAATGGCTGTTTTGTTTTTTTGTTTTTTTGTTTTTTACAATTTGTGCACATTTTACCCATAGGAAAATCCCATATTAACTCTGAAGAACTGGTCCTCTGCGAAACGCTCATTGTACAAGTATCGCAGAGAAAATTCAAAGGTACTCACAGTTGCACAAGGGTTTCGGACAGAGAAACGCAATGGTTTGAAAGCTCGGCATTGCTAATAAACATTTTAAATATTATTTTATAAACTGCTGGTCAACACTGCTCAAAACGGCTTTAGCTGACTGATGCGCCTTGTACGACGAGCGTTTCGCCAGTTCTTCAGAGTTAATTATGGGATTTTATTGTCAAAAGACAGAATTATTACAAAGAATTATATTACAAAGAATTATATTCTTATTCTTGAAATGGTAAATGGCTGTTTTTCTTTTTTACAATTTGTGCACATTTTACCCATAGGAAAATCCCGCTCGTTGTACAAGTATCGCAGAGAAAATTCAAATGTACTCACAGTTGCACAAGAGTTTCGGACAGAGAAACGCAATGGTTTGAACGCTCGGCGTTGCTAATAAACATTTTAAATATTATTTTATAAACTGCTGGTCAACACTGCTCAAAATGGCTTTAGCTGACTGATGCGCCTTGTACATCGAGTGTTTCGCCAGTTCTTCAGAGTTAATTATGGGATTTTATTGTCAAAAGACAGAATTATATTACAAAGAATTATATTCTTATTCTTGAAATGGTAAATGGCTGTTTTCTTTCTTTTTTACAATTTGTGCACATTTTACCATTAGGAAAATCCCATATTAACTCTGAAGAACTGGTCCTCTGTGAAACGCTCGTTGTACAAGTATCGCAGAGAAAATTCAAAGGTACACAGTTGCACGGGAGTTTCGGACAGAGAAACGCAATGGTTTGAAAGCTCGGCGTTGCTAATAAACATTTTAAATATTATTTTATAAACTGCTGGTCAACACTGCTCAAAACGGCTTTAGCTGACTGATGCGCCTTGTACATCGAGCGTTTCGCCAGTTCTTCAGAGTTAATTATGCGATTTTATTGTCAAAAGACAGAATTATATTACAAAGAATTATATTCTTATTCTTGAAATGGTAAATGGCTGTTTTCCTTCTTTTTTTTATACAATTTGTGCACATTTTACCCATAGGAAAATCCCATATTAACTCTGAAGAACTGGTCCTCTGCGAAACGCTCGTTGTACAAGTATCGCAGAGAAAATTCAAAGGTATTCACAGTTGCACGAGAGTTTTGAACAGAGAAACGCAATGGTTTGAAAGCTCTGCGTTGCTAATAAACATTTAAAATATTATTTTATAAACTGCTGGTCAACACTGCTCAAAACGGCTTTAGCTGACTGATGCGCCTTGTACATCGAGCGTTTTGCCAGTTCTTCAGAGTTAATTATGGGATTTTATTGTCAAAAGACTGAATTATATTACAAAGAATTATATTCTTATTCTTGAAATGGTAAATGGCTTTTTTTTTTTTTTTTTACAATTTGTGCACATTTTACCCATAGGAAAATCCCATATTAACTCTGAAGAACTGGTCCTCTGCGAAACGCTCATTGTACAAGTATCGCAGAGAAAATTCAAAGGTACTCACAGTTGCACAAGGGTTTCGGACAGAGAAACGCAATGGTTTGAAAGCTCGGCATTGCTAATAAACATTTTAAATATTATTTTATAAACTGCTGGTCAACACTGCTCAAAACGGCTTTAGCTGACTGATGCGCCTTGTACGACGAGCGTTTCGCCAGTTCTTCAGAGTTAATTATGGGATTTTATTGTCAAAAGACAGAATTATTACAAAGAATTATATTACAAAGAATTATATTCTTATTCTTGAAATGGTAAATGGCTGTTTTTCTTTTTTACAATTTGTGCACATTTTACCCATAGGAAAATCCCGCTCGTTGTACAAGTATCGCAGAGAAAATTCAAATGTACTCACAGTTGCACAAGAGTTTCGGACAGAGAAACGCAATGGTTTGAACGCTCGGCGTTGCTAATAAACATTTTAAATATTATTTTATAAACTGCTGGTCAACACTGCTCAAAATGGCTTTAGCTGACTGATGCGCCTTGTACATCGAGCGTTTCGCCAGTTCTTCAGAGTTAATTATGGGATTTTATTGTCAAAAGACAGAATTATATTACAAAGAATTATATTCTTATTCTTGAAATGGTAAATGGCTGTTTTCTTTCTTTTTTACAATTTGTGCACATTTTACCATTAGGAAAATCCCATATTAACTCTGAAGAACTGGTCCTCTGTGAAACGCTCGTTGTACAAGTATCGCAGAGAAAATTCAAAGGTACACAGTTGCACGGGAGTTTCGGACAGAGAAACGCAATGGTTTGAAAGCTCGGCGTTGCTAATAAACATTTTAAATATTATTTTATAAACTGCTGGTCAACACTGCTCAAAACGGCTTTAGCTGACTGATGCGCCTTGTACATCGAGCGTTTCGCCAGTTCTTCAGAGTTAATTATGCGATTTTATTGTCAAAAGACAGAATTATATTACAAAGAATTATATTCTTATTCTTGAAATGGTAAATGGCTGTTTTCCTTCTTTTTTTTATACAATTTGTGCACATTTTACCCATAGGAAAATCCCATATTAACTCTGAAGAACTGGTCCTCTGCGAAACGCTCGTTGTACAAGTATCGCAGAGAAAATTCAAAGGTATTCACAGTTGCACGAGAGTTTTGAACAGAGAAACGCAATGGTTTGAAAGCTCTGCGTTGCTAATAAACATTTAAAATATTATTTTATAAACTGCTGGTCAACACTGCTCAAAACGGCTTTAGCTGACTGATGCGCCTTGTACATCGAGCGTTTTGCCAGTTCTTCAGAGTTAATTATGGGATTTTATTGTCAAAAGACTGAATTATATTACAAAGAATTATATTCTTATTCTTGAAATGGTAAATGGCTTTTTTTTTTTTTTTTTACAATTTGTGCACATTTTACCCATAGGAAAATCCCATATTAACTCTGAAGAACTGGTCCTCTGCGAAACGCTCATTGTACAAGTATCGCAGAGAAAATTCAAAGGTACTCACAGTTGCACAAGGGTTTCGGACAGAGAAACGCAATGGTTTGAAAGCTCGGCATTGCTAATAAACATTTTAAATATTATTTTAATAACTGCTGGTCAACACTGCTCAAAACGGCTTTAGCTGACTGATGCGCCTTGTACGACGAGCGTTTCGCCAGTTCTTCAGAGTTAATTATGGGATTTTATTGTCAAAAGACAGAATTATTACAAAGAATTATATTACAAAGAATTATATTCTTATTCTTGAAATGGTAAATGGCTGTTTTTCTTTTTTACAATTTGTGCACATTTTACCCATAGGAAAATCCCGCTCGTTGTACAAGTATCGCAGAGAAAATTCAAATGTACTCACAGTTGCACGAGAGTTTCGGACAGAGAAACGCAATGGTTTGAAAGCTCTGCGTTGCTAATAAACATTTTAAATATTATTTTATAAACTGCTGGTCAACACTGCTCAAAATGGCTTTAGCTGACTGATGCGCCTTGTACATCGAGCGTTTCGCCAGTTCTTCAGAGTTAATTATGGGATTTTATTGTCAAAAGACAGAATTATATTACAAAGAATTATATTCTTATTCTTGAAATGGTAAATGGCTGTTTTCTTTCTTTTTTACAATTTGTGCACATTTTACCCATAGGAAAATCCCATATTAACTCTGAAGAACTGGTCCTCTGTGAAACGCTCGTTGTACAAGTATCGCAGAGAAAATTCAAAGGTACACAGTTGCACGGGAGTTTCGGACAGAGAAACGCAATGGTTTGAAAGCTCGCCGTTGCTAATAAACATTTTAAATATTATTTTATAAACTGCTGGTCAACACTGCTCAAAACGGCTTTAGCTGACTGATGTGCCTTGTACATCAAGCGTTTCGCCAGTTCTTCAGAGTTAATTATGGGATTTTATTGTCAAAAGACAGAATTATATTACAAAGAATTATATTCTTATTCTTGAAATGGTAAATGGCTGTTTTCTTTCCTTTTTTTTTATACAATTTGTGCACATTTTACCCATAGGAAAATCCCATATTAACTCTGAAGAACTGGTCCTCTGCGAAACGCCCGTTGTACAAGTATCGCAGAGAAAATTCAAAGGTATTCACAGTTGCACGAGAGTTTTGAACAGAGAAACGCAATGGTTTGAAAGCTCTGCGTTGCTAATAAACATTTCAAATATTATTTTATAAACTGCTGGTCAACACTGCTCAAAACGGCCTTAGCTGACTGATGCGCCTTGTACATCGAGCGTTTCGCCAGTTCTTCAGAGTTAATTATGGGATTTTATTGTCAAAAGACTGAATTATATTACAAAGAATTATATTCTTATTCTTGAAATGGTAACTGGCTGTTTTCTTTCTTTCTTTTTATTTTTTTACAATTTGTGCACATGATTTTACCCATAGGAAAATCCCATATTAACTCTGAAGAACTGGTCGTCTGCGAAACGCTCATTGTACAAGTATCGCAGAGAAAATTCAAAGGTACTCACAGTTGCACGAGGGTTTCGGACAGAGAAACGCAATGGTTTAAAAGCTCGGCATTGCTAATAAACATTTAAAATATTATTTTATAAACTGCTGGTCAACACTGCTCAAAACGGCTTTAGCTGACTGATACGCCTTGTACGACGAGCGTTTCGCCAGTTCTTCAGAGTTAATTATGGGATTTTATTGTCAAAAGACAGAATTATTACAAAGAATTATATTACAAAGAATTATATTCTTATTCTTGAAATGGTAAATGGCTGTTTTCTTTTTTACAATTTGTGCACATTTTACCCATAGGAAAATCCCGCTCGTTGTACAAGTATCGCAGAGAAAATTCAAAGGTACTCACAGTTGCACGAGAGTTTCGGACAGAGAAACGCAATGGTTTGAAAGCTCGGCGTTGCTAATAAACATTTTAAATATTATTTTATAAACTGCTGGTCAACACTGCTCAAAACGGCTTTAGCTGACTGATGTGCCTTGTACATCAAGCGTTTCGCCAGTTCTTCAGAGTTAATTATGGGATTTTATTGTCAAAAGACAGAATTATATTACAAAGAATTATATTCTTATTCTTGAAATGGTAAATGGCTGTTTTCTTTCCTTTTTTTTTATACAATTTGTGCACATTTTACCCATAGGAAAATCCCATATTAACTCTGAAGAACTGGTCCTCTGCGAAATGCCCGTTGTACAAGTATCGCAGAGAAAATTCAAAGGTATTCACAGTTGCACGAGAGTTTTGAACAGAGAAACGCAATGGTTTGAAAGCTCTGCGTTGCTAATAAACATTTAAAATATTATTTTATAAACTGCTGGTCAACACTGCTCAAAACGGCCTTAGCTGACTGATGCGCCTTGTACATCGAGCGTTTCGCCAGTTCTTCAGAGTTAATTATGGGATTTTATTGTCAAAAGACTGAATTATATTACAAAGAATTATATTCTTATTCTTGAAATGGTAACTGGCTGTTTTCTTTCTTTTTTTTTTTTTTTACAATTTGTGCACATGATTTTACCCATAGGAAAATCCCATATTAACTCTGAAGAACTGGTCGTCTGCGAAACGCTCATTGTACAAGTATCGCAGAGAAAATTCAAAGGTACTCACAGTTGCACGAGGGTTTCGGACAGAGAAACGCAATGGTTTAAAAGCTCGGCATTGCTAATAAACATTTAAAATATTATTTTATAAACTGCTGGTCAACACTGCTCAAAACGGCTTTAGCTGACTGATACGCCTTGTACGACGAGCGTTTCGCCAGTTCTTCAGAGTTAATTATGGGATTTTATTGTCAAAAGACAGAATTATTACAAAGAATTATATTACAAAGAATTATATTCTTATTCTTGAAATGGTAAATGGCTGTTTTCTTTTTTACAATTTGTGCACATTTTACCCATAGGAAAATCCCGCTCGTTGTACAAGTATCGCAGAGAAAATTCAAAGGTACTCACAGTTGCACGAGAGTTTCGGACAGAGAAACGCAATGGTTTGAAAGCTCGGCGTTGCTAATAAACATTTTAAATATTATTTTATAAACTGCTGGTCAACACTGCTCAAAACGGCTTTAGCTGACTGATGTGCCTTGTACATCAAGCGTTTCGCCAGTTCTTCAGAGTTAATTATGGGATTTTATTGTCAAAAGACAGAATTATATTACAAAGAATTATATTCTTATTCTTGAAATGGTAAATGGCTGTTTTCTTTCCTTTTTTTTTATACAATTTGTGCACATTTTACCCATAGGAAAATCCCATATTAACTCTGAAGAACTGGTCCTCTGCGAAACGCCCGTTGTACAAGTATCGCAGAGAAAATTCAAAGGTATTCACAGTTGCACGAGAGTTTTGAACAGAGAAACGCAATGGTTTGAAAGCTCTGCGTTGCTAATAAACATTTAAAATATTATTTTATAAACTGCTGGTCAACACTGCTCAAAACGGCCTTAGCTGACTGATGCGCCTTGTACATCGAGCGTTTCGCCAGTTCTTCAGAGTTAATTATGGGATTTTATTGTCAAAAGACTGAATTATATTACAAAGAATTATATTCTTATTCTTGAAATGGTAACTGGCTGTTTTCTTTCTTTCTTTTTTTTTTTTACAATTTGTGCACATGATTTTACCCATAGGAAAATCCCATATTAACTCTGAAGAACTGGTCGTCTGCGAAACGCTCATTGTACAAGTATCGCAGAGAAAATTCAAAGGTACTCACAGTTGCACGAGGGTTTCGGACAGAGAAACGCAATGGTTTAAAAGCTCGGCATTGCTAATAAACATTTAAAATATTATTTTATAAACTGCTGGTCAACACTGCTCAAAACGGCTTTAGCTGACTGATACGCCTTGTACGACGAGCGTTTCGCCAGTTCTTCAGAGTTAATTATGGGATTTTATTGTCAAAAGACAGAATTATTACAAAGAATTATATTACAAAGAATTATATTCTTATTCTTGAAATGGTAAATGGCTGTTTTCTTTTTTACAATTTGTGCACATTTTACCCATAGGAAAATCCCGCTCGTTGTACAAGTATCGCAGAGAAAATTCAAAGGTACTCACAGTTGCACGAGAGTTTCGGACAGAGAAACGCAATGGTTTGAAAGCTCAGCGTTGCTAATAAACATTTTAAATATTATTTTATAAACTGCTGGTCAACACTGCTCAAAACGGCTTTAGCTGACTGATGTGCCTTGTACATCGAGCGTTTCGCCAGTTCTTCAGAGTTAATTATGGGATTTTATTGTCAAAAGACAGAATTATATTACAAAGAATTATATTCTTATTCTTGAAATGGTAAATGGCTGTTTTCCTTCTTTTTTTTATACAATTTGTGCACATTTTACCCATAGGAAAATCCCATATTAACTCTGAAGAACTGGTCCTCTGCGAAACGCTCGTTGTACAAGTATCGCAGAGAAAATTCAAAGGTATTCACAGTTGCACGAGAGTTTTGAACAGAGAAACGCAATGGTTTGAAAGCTCTGAGTTGCTAATAAACATTTTAAATATTATTTTATAAACTGCTGGTCAACACTGCTCAAAACGGCTTTAGCTGACTGACGCGCCTTGTACATCGAGCGTTTCGCCAGTTCTTCAGAGTTAATTATGGGATTTTATTGTCAAAAGACTGAATTATATTACAAAGAATTATATTCTTATTCTTGAAATGGTAAATGGCTGTTTTGTTTTTTTGTTTTTTTGTTTTTTACAATTTGTGCACATTTTACCCATAGGAAAATCCCATATTAACTCTGAAGAACTGGTCCTCTGCGAAACGCTCATTGTACAAGTATCGCAGAGAAAATTCAAAGGTACTCACAGTTGCACAAGGGTTTCGGACAGAGAAACGCAATGGTTTGAAAGCTCGGCATTGCTAATAAACATTTTAAATATTATTTTATAAACTGCTGGTCAACACTGCTCAAAACGGCTTTAGCTGACTGATGCGCCTTGTACGACGAGCGTTTCGCCAGTTCTTCAGAGTTAATTATGGGATTTTATTGTCAAAAGACAGAATTATTACAAAGAATTATATTACAAAGAATTATATTCTTATTCTTGAAATGGTAAATGGCTGTTTTTCTTTTTTACAATTTGTGCACATTTTACCCATAGGAAAATCCCGCTCGTTGTACAAGTATCGCAGAGAAAATTCAAATGTACTCACAGTTGCACAAGAGTTTCGGACAGAGAAACGCAATGGTTTGAAAGCTCGGCGTTGCTAATAAACATTTTAAATATTATTTTATAAACTGCTGGTCAACACTGCTCAAAATGGCTTTAGCTGACTGATGCGCCTTGTACATCGAGCGTTTCGCCAGTTCTTCAGAGTTAATTATGGGATTTTATTGTCAAAAGACAGAATTATATTACAAAGAATTATATTCTTATTCTTGAAATGGTAAATGGCTGTTTTCTTTCTTTTTTACAATTTGTGCACATTTTACCATTAGGAAAATCCCATATTAACTCTGAAGAACTGGTCCTCTGTGAAACGCTCGTTGTACAAGTATCGCAGAGAAAATTCAAAGGTACACAGTTGCACGGGAGTTTCGGACAGAGAAACGCAATGGTTTGAAAGCTCGGCGTTGCTAATAAACATTTTAAATATTATTTTATAAACTGCTGGTCAACACTGCTCAAAACGGCTTTAGCTGACTGATGCGCCTTGTACATCGAGCGTTTCGCCAGTTCTTCAGAGTTAATTATGCGATTTTATTGTCAAAAGACAGAATTATATTACAAAGAATTATATTCTTATTCTTGAAATGGTAAATGGCTGTTTTCCTTCTTTTTTTTATACAATTTGTGCACATTTTACCCATAGGAAAATCCCATATTAACTCTGAAGAACTGGTCCTCTGCGAAACGCTCGTTGTACAAGTATCGCAGAGAAAATTCAAAGGTATTCACAGTTGCACGAGAGTTTTGAACAGAGAAACGCAATGGTTTGAAAGCTCTGCGTTGCTAATAAACATTTAAAATATTATTTTATAAACTGCTGGTCAACACTGCTCAAAACGGCTTTAGCTGACTGATGCGCCTTGTACATCGAGCGTTTTGCCAGTTCTTCAGAGTTAATTATGGGATTTTATTGTCAAAAGACTGAATTATATTACAAAGAATTATATTCTTATTCTTGAAATGGTAAATGGCTTTTTTTTTTTTTTTTTCTTTTTTTTTTACAATTTGTGCACATTTTACCCATAGGAAAATCCCATATTAACTCTGAAGAACTGGTCCTCTGCGAAACGCTCATTGTACAAGTATCGCAGAGAAAATTCAAAGGTACTCACAGTTGCACAAGGGTTTCGGACAGAGAAACGCAATGGTTTGAAAGCTCGGCATTGCTAATAAACATTTTAAATATTATTTTAATAACTGCTGGTCAACACTGCTCAAAACGGCTTTAGCTGACTGATGCGCCTTGTACGACGAGCGTTTCGCCAGTTCTTCAGAGTTAATTATGGGATTTTATTGTCAAAAGACAGAATTATTACAAAGAATTATATTACAAAGAATTATATTCTTATTCTTGAAATGGTAAATGGCTGTTTTTCTTTTTTACAATTTGTGCACATTTTACCCATAGGAAAATCCCGCTCGTTGTACAAGTATCGCAGAGAAAATTCAAATGTACTCACAGTTGCACGAGAGTTTCGGACAGAGAAACGCAATGGTTTGAAAGCTCTGCGTTGCTAATAAACATTTTAAATATTATTTTATAAACTGCTGGTCAACACTGCTCAAAATGGCTTTAGCTGACTGATGCGCCTTGTACATCGAGCGTTTCGCCAGTTCTTCAGAGTTAATTATGGGATTTTATTGTCAAAAGACAGAATTATATTACAAAGAATTATATTCTTATTCTTGAAATGGTAAATGGCTGTTTTCTTTCTTTTTTACAATTTGTGCACATTTTACCATTAGGAAAATCCCATATTAACTCTGAAGAACTGGTCCTCTGTGAAACGCTCGTTGTACAAGTATCGCAAAGAAAATTCAAAGGTACACAGTTGCACGGGAGTTTCGGACAGAGAAACGCAATGGTTTGAAAGCTCGGCGTTGCTAATAAACATTTTAAATATTATTTTATAAACTGCTGGTCAACACTGCTCAAAACGGCTTTAGCTGACTGATGTGCCTTGTACATCAAGCGTTTCGCCAGTTCTTCAGAGTTAATTATGGGATTTTATTGTCAAAAGACAGAATTATATTACAAAGAATTATATTCTTATTCTTGAAATGGTAAATGGCTGTTTTCTTTCCTTTTTTTTTATACAATTTGTGCACATTTTACCCATAGGAAAATCCCATATTAACTCTGAAGAACTGGTCCTCTGCGAAACGCCCGTTGTACAAGTATCGCAGAGAAAATTCAAAGGTATTCACAGTTGCACGAGAGTTTTGAACAGAGAAACGCAATGGTTTGAAAGCTCTGCGTTGCTAATAAACATTTAAAATATTATTTTATAAACTGCTGGTCAACACTGCTCAAAACGGCCTTAGCTGACTGATGCGCCTTGTACATTGAGCGTTTCGCCAGTTCTTCAGAGTTAACTATGGGATTTTATTGTCAAAAGACTGAATTATATTACAAAGAATTATATTCTTATTCTTGAAATGGTAACTGGCTGTTTTCTTTCTTTCTTTTTTTTTTTTTACAATTTGTGCACATGATTTTACCCATAGGAAAATCCCATATTAACTCTGAAGAACTGGTCGTCTGCGAAACGCTCATTGTACAAGTATCGCAGAGAAAATTCAAAGGTACTCACAGTTGCACGAGGGTTTCGGACAGAGAAACGCAATGGTTTAAAAGCTCGGCATTGCTAATAAACATTTAAAATATTATTTTATAAACTGCTGGTCAACACTGCTCAAAACGGCTTTAGCTGACTGATACGCCTTGTACGACGAGCGTTTCGCCAGTTCTTCAGAGTTAATTATGGGATTTTATTGTCAAAAGACAGAATTATTACAAAGAATTATATTACAAAGAATTATATTCTTATTCTTGAAATGGTAAATGGCTGTTTTCTTTTTTACAATTTGTGCACATTTTACCCATAGGAAAATCCCGCTCGTTGTACAAGTATCGCAGAGAAAATTCAAAGGTACTCACAGTTGCACGAGAGTTTCGGACAGAGAAACGCAATGGTTTGAAAGCTCAGCGTTGCTAATAAACATTTTAAATATTATTTTATAAACTGCTGGTCAACACTGCTCAAAACGGCTTTAGCTGACTGATGTGCCTTGTACATCGAGCGTTTCGCCAGTTCTTCAGAGTTAATTATGGGATTTTATTGTCAAAAGACAGAATTATATTACAAAGAATTATATTCTTATTCTTGAAATGGTAAATGGCTGTTTTCCTTCTTTTTTTTATACAATTTGTGCACATTTTACCCATAGGAAAATCCCATATTAACTCTGAAGAACTGGTCCTCTGCGAAACGCTCGTTGTACAAGTATCGCAGAGAAAATTCAAAGGTATTCACAGTTGCACGAGAGTTTTGAACAGAGAAACGCAATGGTTTGAAAGCTCTGAGTTGCTAATAAACATTTAAAATATTATTTTATAAACTGCTGGTCAACACTGCTCAAAACGGCTTTAGCTGACTGATGCGCCTTGTACATCGAGCGTTTCGCCAGTTCTTCAGAGTTAATTATGGGATTTTATTGTCAAAAGACTGAATTATATTACAAAGAATTATATTCTTATTCTTGAAATGGTAAATGGCTGTTTTGTTTTTTTGTTTTTTTGTTTTTTACAATTTGTGCACATTTTACCCATAGGAAAATCCCATATTAACTCTGAAGAACTGGTCCTCTGCGAAACGCTCATTGTACAAGTATCGCAGAGAAAATTCAAAGGTACTCACAGTTGCACAAGGGTTTCGGACAGAGAAACGCAATGGTTTGAAAGCTCGGCATTGCTAATAAACATTTTAAATATTATTTTATAAACTGCTGGTCAACACTGCTCAAAACGGCTTTAGCTGACTGATGCGCCTTGTACGACGAGCGTTTCGCCAGTTCTTCAGAGTTAATTATGGGATTTTATTGTCAAAAGACAGAATTATTACAAAGAATTATATTACAAAGAATTATATTCTTATTCTTGAAATGGTAAATGGCTGTTTTTCTTTTTTACAATTTGTGCACATTTTACCCATAGGAAAATCCCGCTCGTTGTACAAGTATCGCAGAGAAAATTCAAATGTACTCACAGTTGCACAAGAGTTTCGGACAGAGAAACGCAATGGTTTGAAAGCTCGGCGTTGCTAATAAACATTTTAAATATTATTTTATAAACTGCTGGTCAACACTGCTCAAAATGGCTTTAGCTGACTGATGCGCCTTGTACATCGAGCGTTTCGCCAGTTCTTCAGAGTTAATTATGGGATTTTATTGTCAAAAGACAGAATTATATTACAAAGAATTATATTCTTATTCTTGAAATGGTAAATGGCTGTTTTCTTTCTTTTTTACAATTTGTGCACATTTTACCATTAGGAAAATCCCATATTAACTCTGAAGAACTGGTCCTCTGTGAAACGCTCGTTGTACAAGTATCGCAGAGAAAATTCAAAGGTACACAGTTGCACAGGAGTTTCGGACAGAGAAACGCAATGGTTTGAAAGCTCGGCGTTGCTAATAAACATTTTAAATATTATTTTATAAACTGCTGGTCAACACTGCTCAAAACGGCTTTAGCTGACTGATGCGCCTTGTACATCGAGCGTTTCGCCAGTTCTTCAGAGTTAATTATGCGATTTTATTGTCAAAAGACAGAATTATATTACAAAGAATTATATTCTTATTCTTGAAATGGTAAATGGCTGTTTTCCTTCTTTTTTTTATACAATTTGTGCACATTTTACCCATAGGAAAATCCCATATTAACTCTGAAGAACTGGTCCTCTGCGAAACGCTCGTTGTACAAGTATCGCAGAGAAAATTCAAAGGTATTCACAGTTGCACGAGAGTTTTGAACAGAGAAACGCAATGGTTTGAAAGCTCTGCGTTGCTAATAAACATTTAAAATATTATTTTATAAACTGCTGGTCAACACTGCTCAAAACGGCTTTAGCTGACTGATGCGCCTTGTACATCGAGCGTTTTGCCAGTTCTTCAGAGTTAATTATGGGATTTTATTGTCAAAAGACTGAATTATATTACAAAGAATTATATTCTTATTCTTGAAATGGTAAATGGCTTTTTTTTTTTTTTTTTTCTTCTTTTTTTTTACAATTTGTGCACATTTTACCCATAGGAAAATCCCATATTAACTCTGAAGAACTGGTCCTCTGCGAAACGCTCATTGTACAAGTATCGCAGAGAAAATTCAAAGGTACTCACAGTTGCACAAGGGTTTCGGACAGAGAAACGCAATGGTTTGAAAGCTCGGCATTGCTAATAAACATTTTAAATATTATTTTAATAACTGCTGGTCAACACTGCTCAAAACGGCTTTAGCTGACTGATGCGCCTTGTACGACGAGCGTTTCGCCAGTTCTTCAGAGTTAATTATGGGATTTTATTGTCAAAAGACAGAATTATTACAAAGAATTATATTACAAAGAATTATATTCTTATTCTTGAAATGGTAAATGGCTGTTTTTCTTTTTTACAATTTGTGCACATTTTACCCATAGGAAAATCCCGCTCGTTGTACAAGTATCGCAGAGAAAATTCAAATGTACTCACAGTTGCACGAGAGTTTCGGACAGAGAAACGCAATGGTTTGAAAGCTCTGCGTTGCTAATAAACATTTTAAATATTATTTTATAAACTGCTGGTCAACACTGCTCAAAATGGCTTTAGCTGACTGATGCGCCTTGTACATCGAGCGTTTCGCCAGTTCTTCAGAGTTAATTATGGGATTTTATTGTCAAAAGACAGAATTATATTACAAAGAATTATATTCTTATTCTTGAAATGGTAAATGGCTGTTTTCTTTCTTTTTTACAATTTGTGCACATTTTACCCATAGGAAAATCCCATATTAACTCTGAAGAACTGGTCCTCTGTGAAACGCTCGTTGTACAAGTATCGCAGAGAAAATTCAAAGGTACACAGTTGCACGGGAGTTTCGGACAGAGAAACGCAATGGTTTGAAAGCTCGGCGTTGCTAATAAACATTTTAAATATTATTTTATAAACTGCTGGTCAACACTGCTCAAAACGGCTTTAGCTGACTGATGTGCCTTGTACATCAAGCGTTTCGCCAGTTCTTCAGAGTTAATTATGGGATTTTATTGTCAAAAGACAGAATTATTACAAAGAATTATATTACAAAGAATTATATTCTTATTCTTGAAATGGTAAATGGCTGTTTTCTTTTTTACAATTTGTGCACATTTTACCCATAGGAAAATCCCGCTCGTTGTACAAGTATCGCAGAGAAAATTCAAAGGTACTCACAGTTGCACGAGAGTTTCGGACAGAGAAACGCAATGGTTTGAAAGCTCAGCGTTGCTAATAAACATTTTAAATATTATTTTATAAACTGCTGGTCAACACTGCTCAAAACGGCTTTAGCTGACTGATGTGCCTTGTACATCGAGCGTTTCGCCAGTTCTTCAGAGTTAATTATGGGATTTTATTGTCAAAAGACAGAATTATATTACAAAGAATTATATTCTTATTCTTGAAATGGTAAATGGCTGTTTTCCTTCTTTTTTTTATACAATTTGTGCACATTTTACCCATAGGAAAATCCCATATTAACTCTGAAGAACTGGTCCTCTGCGAAACGCTCGTTGTACAAGTATCGCAGAGAAAATTCAAAGGTATTCACAGTTGCACGAGAGTTTTGAACAGAGAAACGCAATGGTTTGAAAGCTCTGAGTTGCTAATAAACATTTAAAATATTATTTTATAAACTGCTGGTCAACACTGCTCAAAACGGCTTTAGCTGACTGATGCGCCTTGTACATCGAGCGTTTCGCCAGTTCTTCAGAGTTAATTATGGGATTTTATTGTCAAAAGACTGAATTATATTACAAAGAATTATATTCTTATTCTTGAAATGGTAAATGGCTGTTTTGTTTTTTTGTTTTTTTGTTTTTTACAATTTGTGCACATTTTACCCATAGGAAAATCCCATATTAACTCTGAAGAACTGGTCCTCTGCGAAACGCTCATTGTACAAGTATCGCAGAGAAAATTCAAAGGTACTCACAGTT
Organism: Notolepis coatsorum; assembly: GCF_963971535.1. Lineage (NCBI taxonomy): Eukaryota > Metazoa > Chordata > Actinopteri > Aulopiformes > Paralepididae > Notolepis > Notolepis coatsorum. The sequence goes on along the minus strand of NC_140172.1, from coordinate 81,029,441 downwards.
GCACAAGGGTTTCGGACAGAGAAACGCAATGGTTTGAAAGCTCGGCATTGCTAATAAACATTTTAAATATTATTTTATAAACTGCTGGTCAACACTGCTCAAAACGGCTTTAGCTGACTGATGCGCCTTGTACGACGAGCGTTTCGCCAGTTCTTCAGAGTTAATTATGGGATTTTATTGTCAAAAGACAGAATTATTACAAAGAATTATATTACAAAGAATTATATTCTTATTCTTGAAATGGTAAATGGCTGTTTTTCTTTTTTACAATTTGTGCACATTTTACCCATAGGAAAATCCCGCTCGTTGTACAAGTATCGCAGAGAAAATTCAAATGTACTCACAGTTGCACGAGAGTTTCGGACAGAGAAACGCAATGGTTTGAAAGCTCGGCGTTGCTAATAAACATTTTAAATATTATTTTATAAACTGCTGGTCAACACTGCTCAAAATGGCTTTAGCTGACTGATGCGCCTTGTACATCGAGCGTTTCGCCAGTTCTTCAGAGTTAATTATGGGATTTTATTGTCAAAAGACAGAATTATATTACAAAGAATTATATTCTTATTCTTGAAATGGTAAATGGCTGTTTTCTTTCTTTTTTACAATTTGTGCACATTTTACCCATAGGAAAATCCCATATTAACTCTGAAGAACTGGTCCTCTGTGAAACGCTCGTTGTACAAGTATCGCAGAGAAAATTCAAAGGTACACAGTTGCACGGGAGTTTCGGACAGAGAAACGCAATGGTTTGAAAGCTCGGCGTTGCTAATAAACATTTTAAATATTATTTTATAAACTGCTGGTCAACACTGCTCAAAACGGCTTTAGCTGACTGATGCGCCTTGTACATCGAGCGTTTCGCCAGTTCTTCAGAGTTAATTATGCGATTTTATTGTCAAAAGACAGAATTATATTACAAAGAATTATATTCTTATTCTTGAAATGGTAAATGGCTGTTTTCTTTCTTTTTTACAATTTGTGCACATTTTACCCATAGGAAAATCCCATATTAACTCTGAAGAACTGGTCCTCTGCGAAACGCTCGTTGTACAAGTATCGCAGAGAAAATTCAAAGGTATTCACAGTTGCACGAGAGTTTTGAACAGAGAAACGCAATGGTTTGAAAGCTCTGCGTTGCTAATAAACATTTAAAATATTATTTTATAAACTGCTGGTCAACACTGCTCAAAACGGCTTTAGCTGACTGATGCGCCTTGTACATCGAGCGTTTTGCCAGTTCTTCAGAGTTAATTATGGGATTTTATTGTCAAAAGACTGAATTATATTACAAAGAATTATATTCTTATTCTTGAAATGGTAAATGGCTGTTTTTTTTTTTTTTTTTTTTTTTTTACAATTTGTGCACATTTTACCCATAGGAAAATCCCATATTAACTCTGAAGAACTGGTCCTCTGCTAAACGCTCATTGTGCAAGTATCGCAGAGAAAATTCAAAGGTACTCACAGTTGCACGAGAGTTTCGGACAGAAACGCAATGGTTTGAAAGCTCGGCGTTGCTAATAAACATTTTAAATATTATTTTATAAACTGCTGGTCAACACTGCTCAAAACGGCTTTAGCTGACTGATGTGCCTTGTACATCAAGCGTTTCACCAGTTCTTCAGAGTTAATTATGGGATTTTATTGTCAAAAGACAGAATTATATTACAAAGAATTATATTCTTATTCTTGAAATGGTAAATGGCTGTTTTCTTTCTTTTTTACAATTTGTGCACATTTTACCCATAGGAAAATCCCATATTAACTCTGAAGAACTGGTCCTCTGCGAAACGCTCATTGTACAAGTATCGCAGAGAAAATTCAAAGGTACTCACAGTTGCACGAGAGTTTCGGACAGAAAAACGCAATGGTTTGAAAGCTCGGCGTTGCTAATAAACATTTTAAATATTATTTTATAAACTGCTGGTCAACACTGCTCAAAACGGCTTTAGCTGACTGATGTGCCTTGTACATCAAGCGTTTCGCCAGTTCTTCAGAGTTAATTATGGGATTTTATTGTCAAAAGACAGAATTATATTACAAAGAATTATATTCTTATTCTTGAAATGGTAAATGGCTGTTTTCTTTCTTTTTTTATATACAATTTGTGCACATTTTACCCATAGGAAAATCCCATATTAACTCTGAAGAACTGGTCCTCTGCGAAACGCTTGTTGTACAAGTATCGCAGAGAAAATTCAAAGGTATTCACAGTTGCACGAGAGTTTTGAACAGAGAAACGCAATGGTTTGAAAGCTCTGCGTTGCTAATAAACATTTAAAATATTATTTTATAAACTGCTGGTCAACACTGCTCAAAATGGCTTTAGCTGACTGATGCGCCTTGTACATCGAGCGTTTCGCCAGTTCTTCAGAGTTAATTATGGGATTTTATTGTCAAAAGACAGAATTATATTACAAAGAATTATTTTTTTTTTGATCCACTTTTTCTCCCATTTTTCTATATTTTTCTCCCATCCCAATTTCGTATCATCCAATTCAACCCTCCCCTGTCACGAACGCTGTTTCTTGCCTCCCACAAGCCGGCTGCAGTGAGGACTAAGTCATACATAGCACAAGTCCCCTCCGGTACTTGAGGTAACAGCAGTCGCATCTTTTCACCTGCGCAGCTCGACCTCTCAGTGTCGAGGAGTAACGCGTGGGAGGCTCACGCTGCCCCCGACACTTCCTGATTCTACTGCGCAGGCGCACCAACCGACTTGTAGGAGTCGCTTGTTCACAACGTTCGATCCCCACCCTTCAGTTTTTCCCTCCCCGTAATACGGCCAATGTGTATTACTGCGGACGACCAGCCAAACTGAAAAACAATGTGGAGAGCTGGATTCGAACACGCGAATCCTAGCGTCTCCACACTGGTGGCGAGTGCCTTAGACCACTACACCACCTAGCCGCCCTATATTACAAAGAATTATATTCTTATTCTTGAAATGGTAAATGGCTGTTTTCTTTCTTTTTTACAATTTGTGCACATTTTACCCATAGGAAAATCCCATATTAACTCTGAAGAACTGGTCCTCTGTGAAACGCTCGTTGTACAAGTATCGCAGAGAAAATTCAAAGGTACACAGTTGCACGGGAGTTTCGGACAGAGAAACGCAATGGTTTGAAAGCTCGGCGTTGCTAATAAACATTTTAAATATTATTTTATAAACTGCTGGTCAACACTGCTCAAAACGGCTTTAGCTGACTGATGTGCCTTGTACATCAAGCGTTTCGCCAGTTCTTCAGAGTTAATTATGGGATTTTATTGTCAAAAGACAGAATTATATTACAAAGAATTATATTCTTATTCTTGAAATGGTAAATGGCTGTTTTCTTTCCTTTTTTTTTATACAATTTGTGCACATTTTACCCATAGGAAAATCCCATATTAACTCTGAAGAACTGGTCCTCTGCGAAACGCCCGTTGTACAAGTATCGCAGAGAAAATTCAAAGGTATTCACAGTTGCACGAGAGTTTTGAACAGAGAAACGCAATGGTTTGAAAGCTCTGCGTTGCTAATAAACATTTAAAATATTATTTTATAAACTGCTGGTCAACACTGCTCAAAACGGCCTTAGCTGACTGATGCGCCTTGTACATCGAGCGTTTCGCCAGTTCTTCAGAGTTAACTATGGGATTTTATTGTCAAAAGACTGAATTATATTACAAAGAATTATATTCTTATTCTTGAAATGGTAACTGGCTGTTTTCTTTCTTTCTTTTTTTTTTTTTTACAATTTGTGCACATGATTTTACCCATAGGAAAATCCCATATTAACTCTGAAGAACTGGTCGTCTGCGAAACGCTCATTGTACAAGTATCGCAGAGAAAATTCAAAGGTACTCACAGTTGCACGAGGGTTTCGGACAGAGAAACGCAATGGTTTAAAAGCTCGGCATTGCTAATAAACATTTAAAATATTATTTTATAAACTGCTGGTCAACACTGCTCAAAACGGCTTTAGCTGACTGATACGCCTTGTACGACGAGCGTTTCGCCAGTTCTTCAGAGTTAAGTATGGGATTTTATTGTCAAAAGACAGAATTATTACAAAGAATTATATTACAAAGAATTATATTCTTATTCTTGAAATGGTAAATGGCTGTTTTCTTTTTTACAATTTGTGCACATTTTACCCATAGGAAAATCCCGCTCGTTGTACAAGTATCGCAGAGAAAATTCAAAGGTACTCACAGTTGCACGAGAGTTTCGGACAGAGAAACGCAATGGTTTGAAAGCTCAGCGTTGCTAATAAACATTTTAAATATTATTTTATAAACTGCTGGTCAACACTGCTCAAAACGGCTTTAGCTGACTGATGTGCCTTGTACATCGAGCGTTTCGCCAGTTCTTCAGAGTTAATTATGGGATTTTATTGTCAAAAGACAGAATTATATTACAAAGAATTATATTCTTATTCTTGAAATGGTAAATGGCTGTTTTCCTTCTTTTTTTTATACAATTTGTGCACATTTTACCCATAGGAAAATCCCATATTAACTCTGAAGAACTGGTCCTCTGCGAAACGCTCGTTGTACAAGTATCGCAGAGAAAATTCAAAGGTATTCACAGTTGCACGAGAGTTTTGAACAGAGAAACGCAATGGTTTGAAAGCTCTGAGTTGCTAATAAACATTTAAAATATTATTTTATAAACTGCTGGTCAACACTGCTCAAAACGGCTTTAGCTGACTGATGCGCCTTGTACATCGAGCGTTTCGCCAGTTCTTCAGAGTTAATTATGGGATTTTATTGTCAAAAGACTGAATTATATTACAAAGAATTATATTCTTATTCTTGAAATGGTAAATGGCTGTTTTGTTTTTTTGTTTTTTTGTTTTTTACAATTTGTGCACATTTTACCCATAGGAAAATCCCATATTAACTCTGAAGAACTGGTCCTCTGCGAAACGCTCATTGTACAAGTATCGCAGAGAAAATTCAAAGGTACTCACAGTTGCACAAGGGTTTCGGACAGAGAAACGCAATGGTTTGAAAGCTCGGCATTGCTAATAAACATTTTAAATATTATTTTATAAACTGCTGGTCAACACTGCTCAAAACGGCTTTAGCTGACTGATGCGCCTTGTACGACGAGCGTTTCGCCAGTTCTTCAGAGTTAATTATGGGATTTTATTGTCAAAAGACAGAATTATTACAAAGAATTATATTACAAAGAATTATATTCTTATTCTTGAAATGGTAAATGGCTGTTTTTCTTTTTTACAATTTGTGCACATTTTACCCATAGGAAAATCCCGCTCGTTGTACAAGTATCGCAGAGAAAATTCAAATGTACTCACAGTTGCACGAGAGTTTCGGACAGAGAAACGCAATGGTTTGAAAGCTCGGCGTTGCTAATAAACATTTTAAATATTATTTTATAAACTGCTGGTCAACACTGCTCAAAATGGCTTTAGCTGACTGATGCGCCTTGTACATCGAGCGTTTCGCCAGTTCTTCAGAGTTAATTATGGGATTTTATTGTCAAAAGACAGAATTATATTACAAAGAATTATATTCTTATTCTTGAAATGGTAAATGGCTGTTTTCTTTCTTTTTTACAATTTGTGCACATTTTACCCATAGGAAAATCCCATATTAACTCTGAAGAACTGGTCCTCTGTGAAACGCTCGTTGTACAAGTATCGCAGAGAAAATTCAAAGGTACACAGTTGCACGGGAGTTTCGGACAGAGAAACGCAATGGTTTGAAAGCTCGGCGTTGCTAATAAACATTTTAAATATTATTTTATAAACTGCTGGTCAACACTGCTCAAAACGGCTTTAGCTGACTGATGCGCCTTGTACATCGAGCGTTTCGCCAGTTCTTCAGAGTTAATTATGCGATTTTATTGTCAAAAGACAGAATTATATTACAAAGAATTATATTCTTATTCTTGAAATGGTAAATGGCTGTTTTTTTTTTTTTTTTTTTTTTTTTTACAATTTGTGCACATTTTACCCATAGGAAAATCCCATATTAACTCTGAAGAACTGGTCCTCTGCTAAACGCTCATTGTGCAAGTATCGCAGAGCAAATTCAAAGGTACTCACAGTTGCACGAGAGTTTCGGACAGAAACGCAATGGTTTGAAAGCTCGGCGTTGCTAATAAACATTTTAAATATTATTTTATAAACTGCTGGTCAACACTGCTCAAAACGGCTTTAGCTGACTGATGTGCCTTGTACATCAAGCGTTTCACCAGTTCTTCAGAGTTAATTATGGGATTTTATTGTCAAAAGACAGAATTATATTACAAAGAATTATATTCTTATTCTTGAAATGGTAAATGGCTGTTTTCTTTCTTTTTTACAATTTGTGCACATTTTACCCATAGGAAAATCCCATATTAACTCTGAAGAACTGGTCCTCTGCGAAACGCTCATTGTACAAGTATCGCAGAGAAAATTCAAAGGTACTCACAGTTGCACGAGAGTTTCGGACAGAGAAACGCAATGGTTTGAAAGCTCGGCGTTGCTAATAAACATTTTAAATATTATTTTATAAACTGCTGGTCAACACTGCTCAAAACGGCTTTAGCTGACTGATGTGCCTTGTACATCAAGCGTTTCGCCAGTTCTTCAGAGTTAATTATGGGATTTTATTGTCAAAAGACAGAATTATATTACAAAGAATTATATTCTTATTCTTGAAATGGTAAATGGCTGTTTTCTTTCTTTTTTTTTATACAATTTGTGCACATTTTACCCATAGGAAAATCCCATATTAACTCTGAAGAACTGGTCCTCTGCGAAACGCTTGTTGTACAAGTATCGCAGAGAAAATTCAAAGGTATTCACAGTTGCACGAGAGTTTTGAACAGAGAAACGCAATGGTTTGAAAGCTCTGCGTTGCTAATAAACATTTAAAATATTATTTTATAAACTGCTGGTCAACACTGCTCAAAACGGCTTTAGCTGACTGATGCGCCTTGTACATCGAGCGTTTTGCCAGTTCTTCAGTTAATTATGGGATTTTTTTGTCAAAAGACTGAATTATATTACAAAGAATTATATTCTTATTCTTGAAATGGTAAATGGCTGTTTTCTTTCTTTTTTACAAATTGTGCACATTTTACCCATAGGAAAATCCCATATTAACTCTGAAGAACTGGTCCTCTGTGAAACGCTCGTTGTACAAGTATCGCAGAGAAAATTCAAAGGTACACAGTTGCACGGGAGTTTCGGACAGAGAAACGCAATGGTTTGAAAGCTCGGCGTTGCTAATAAACATTTTAAATATTATTTTATAAACTGCTGGTCAACACTGCTCAAAATGGCTTTAGCTGACTGATGCGCCTTGTACATCGAGCGTTTCGCCAGTTCTTCAGAGTTAATTATGCGATTTTATAGTCAAAAGACAGAATTATATTACAAAGAATTATATTCTTATTCTTTAAATGGTAAATGGCTGTTTTCTTTCTTTTTTACAATTTGTGCACATTTTACCCATAGGAAAATCCCATATTAACTCTGAAGAACTGGTCCTCTGTGAAACGCTCGTTGTACAAGTATTGCAGAGAAAATTCAAAGGTACACAGTTGCACAGGAGTTTCGGACAGAGAAACGCAATGGTTTGAAAGCTCGGCGTTGCTAATAAACATTTTAAATATTATTTTATAAACTGCTGGTCAACACTGCTCAAAATGGCTTTAGCTGACTGATGCGCCTTGTACATCGAGCGTTTCGCCAGTTCTTCAGAGTTAATTATGGGATTTTATTGTCAAAATACAGAATTATATTACAAAGAATTATATTCTTATTCTTGAAATGGTAAATGGCTGTTTTCTTTCTTTTTTTTTATAAAATTTGTGCACATTTTACCCATAGGAAAATCCCATATTAACTCTGAAGAACTGGTCCTCTGCGAAACGCTCGTTGTACAAGTATCGCAGAGAAAATTCAAAGGTATTCACAGTTGCACGAGAGTTTTGAACAGAGAAACGCAATGGTTTGAAAGCTCTGAGTTGCTAATAAACATTTAAAATATTATTTTATAAACTGCTGGTCAACACTGCTCAAAACGGCTTTAGCTGACTGATGCGCCTTGTACATCGAGCGTTTCGCCAGTTCTTCAGAGTTAATTATGGGATTTTATTGTCAAAAGACTGAATTATATTACAAAGAATTATATTCTTATTCTTGAAATGGTAAATGGCTGTTTTCTTTTTTTTTTTAGCTTTTTTTACAATTTGTGCACATTTTACCCATAGGAAAATCCCATATTAACTCTGAAGAACTGGTCCTCTGCGAAACGCTCATTGTACAAGTATCGCAGAGAAAATTCAAAGGTACTCACAGTTGCACAAGGGTTTCGGACAGAGAAACGCAATGGTTTGAAAGCTCGGCATTGCTAATAAACATTTTAAATATTATTTTATAAACTGCTGGTCAACACTGCTCAAAACGGCTTTAGCTGACTGATGCGCCTTGTACGACGAGCGTTTCGCCAGTTCTTCAGAGTTAATTATGGGATTTTATTGTCAAAAGACAGAATTATTACAAAGAATTATATTACAAAGAATTATATTCTTATTCTTGAAATGGTAAATGGCTGTTTTTCTTTTTTACAATTTGTGCACATTTTACCCATAGGAAAATCCCGCTCGTTGTACAAGTATCGCAGAGAAAATTCAAATGTACTCACAGTTGCACGAGAGCTTCGGACAGAGAAACGCAATGGTTTGAAAGCTCGGCGTTGCTAATAAACATTTTAAATATTATTTTATAAACTGCTGGTCAACACTGCTCAAAATGGCTTTAGCTGACTGATGCGCCTTCTACAGTGGCGGACTGGGACACATATTCAGCCCGGGACATTCAGACGCACCAGCCCACACACCGGCCCACGCACCGGCCCACACACCGGCCCACACACCGGCCCCGAAACCGGCCCACACAACGGGCGTTATGAAACACTTGTCCAGTATTAAACAACCCAAGGCTGTGGCTAAGGAGTCAACATCAGGGAGACCAAATCTACACACCGCCCCTAGATGTGCACTCATGCACAGTGCACACACACACACACACAGACACACACATACATATACCGTTACTTCCCGTCATTGGCATATGTTTTTTTTTTACTAACATCTTAGTGCCTCATTAGCCCAGGGATTAAGGATACATGAAGTATTAACTACACCATAATAATATTGAGGTTTTGATCCATAGAAAGTAGGGATGTCCGATATTATCGGCCTACCGATATTATCGGCCGATATCAGCATTAAAATGTAATATCGAAAAATATCTGTATCGGTTTTAAAGAAATAATATTTTATTTACATTTCTATAACCTTTATTTACCCAGGCAAGCAAGTAAGAACCAATTCTGATTTTATTTATTGTCAAAAGTATGCATAATGTTGTGTTAATTCCACAACAAGAGATATGTAATGTTAATTACCTGAAATTATTCCATTTCTTGGGGCGGGAAACCCTGCATATATCGGTATCGGTTGATATCGGTTGATATCGGTATCGGAAATTAAGAGTTGGACAATATCGGTATATCGGCATCGGTAAAAAAGCCAATATCGAGCATCCCTAATAGAAAGGTCTGTGCTACACAATTTCAGTTAGATTGGATTTATTGTCCTTTAATTTGGCACTCATGACATTAGTTGCTTGCCGTTTAATCAACATTGAAAGACCCCCCACTTCCTCCCAGACACCCATTCCAAGAGCCTGTTTCTCTCTCTCTCTCTCTCTCTCTCTCTCTCTCTCTCTCTCTCTCTCTCTCTCTCTCTCTCTCTCTCTCTCTCTCTCTCTCTCTCTCTCTCTCTCTCTCTATGTATGTGTCTCTCTGTGTGTGTGTCTCTCTCTCTCTGTCTCTCCCTCTCTCTGTGTGTCTCTCTCTCTGTGTGTCTCTCTCTCTCTGTCTCTCTCTCTGTGTGTCTGTCTGTCTGTCTGTCTGTCTGTCTGTCTGTCTGTCTGTCTGTCTGTCTGTCTGTCTGTCTGTCTGTCTGTCTGTCTGTCTGTCTGTCTGTCTGTCTGTCTGTCTGTCTGTCTGTCTGTCTGTCTGGACTGGGCTCTCTCTCTCCCCTCAGGGTCAGCTGTGCTGGACTGGGCTCTCTCTCTCCCCTCAGGGTCAGCTGTGCTGGACTGGGCGCTCTCTCTCCCCTCAGGGTCAGCTGTGCTGGATTGGGCGCTCTCTCTTTCCTCAGAGTCAACTGCATAAGAAGAACATCAGCAATCAATAATAATGGCTTGAATTCATACAGCGTTTTTTCAGCCTTTTGAAAACACCCAAAGTAGTAGTAGTAGTAGTAGTAGTAGTTTATTCAGTCATCATCTCACACAATACAATATACCCCATCATTTAACAATATTTGATTTTACAGTGACTGAAAAGGTACAGACTGAAGCATAATGCTTATATATGCCTGTCCTATATTCTTAACAAAAATTGAAAAAATTGGCGGCTACGTGGCAAGGCGCTCGCCACAAATACTGGAGACGCTGGGCTCGCCTGTTCGAGCCCAGCGCTCCACATTGCTTTCAGTTTAGCTGGTCGTTCATACTAATACACATTGGCCGTATTAGGGGGTGGGAAACTGATGGGTGGGGATTGGGCGTTGTGGACAGCGACTCCTACAGGTCGGTTGGTGTGCCTGCGAAGTAGAATCAGGAAGTGTCGGGGGCAGCGTGAGCCTCCCACGCGTTACTCCTCGCCACTGAGAGATCGAGCTGTGCAGGTGAAAAGATGCGACTGCTGTTACCTCAAGTACCAGAGGGGACTTGTGCTATGTATGACTTAGTCCACATTGCAGCCGGCTTGTGGGAGGCAAGAAACAGCGTTCGTGACAGGGGAGTGTTGAATTGGATGATACGAAATTGGGATGGGAGAAAATGTAGAAAATGGGAGAAAAAGTGGATAAAAAAAAAACAAAAATTAAAAAAATTAAGACTCCAAAACAGTATTCTAAAAGAAAATAGCAAAAGAAAACAGTATTATTCACCCCTGTAGTTTTCAAAAATAGCTTTACAAATTTTTCTTAAAAACCAAAAGCGAATTACTCATTCTTAACTGTATATCAGCATTGTTCCACAAAGCGCTTCACAGAAACCATCAAGCATTCACACTCACACAGTCATACACTACTGGTGGTTGTGAGCAGCATCAGCAAACACAGCTGCCCTGTGGCAGACTGACGGAATCATGTCTGCTAATCAGCGCCAACCACCATCAACAACCTTCATAAATACATTCAACATTAATGGAATAGGCTAACTACCAACTTAGCTGTAGCAGTTAGCTGTTATATGCAATCACATATGTTTAACTACGGGGTAGTAGTTGACCTAGTTGTTAGCTTAAGCTAGTTAGCTGTGGTTATTTACAAACATGTAGATGAGATTAATCATATACAGATCGAGAACATGGCTAACAGTTGGGAATTCTAAGGTACATCTTATTTAAGCATGTAAAATGGCAACTAATCAATTCAATCAATTAGATTACCAATATTATATCAACATGAAAATTTGGAAGGGAACATAATAGTATTTTATTTTAGTATTTACTATTATAATATTAGTAGCCGATTAATTTGCAGCCCGTCCTAGGTTCTGATTGGCTCTCTAGGTTAGCACTTTAGCTTCTGATGCTGTGGTGGGCACTAGTCCTAACATTGCTAACTAAACTTTTAGTCAGAGAAAAAACGTCACGAGTCACAACTATTTACATCCACGTGCTGTAAGGAATCAGGAATACGGAAAGCACATTGTCTTGTAATAGAATGACTGAAATCACTGCAAGAGCTAGTATAGGCTAGCTAGCCCAACAGTAGAATATGCACTAGGCTACTGCATGCACCTGTCATGTTACTGTTGGTTCCTTCCACTTGAACTTCATCATCATTAGCAGCAGCAGCGGGTAAACATGTCTGTAATTTTAGAACATTGTTCTGCGTCTTTTACTAGCAATTTTAGTTTTTTAATTCTAGCTTTTTCAGCTCCACCCTTTCTTTTTTTGCATTCTCCATTTCTGCGCTTCTAGGCCTACTCGCGGTTGGGAGGAAACGTGAATCTCATTCACTGATGTCTCATGTCTCATTCAAGACTGGCTAACAAAAGCATGTCTTTCACTTAACACCAAGAAAACAGTGTGTATGATGTTCACAAAGTCACCAGTAGAGGTCACTCACTCTAATGTGTTTCTGGGAGAGGCGGAGCTGGACATTGTACATTAATTCAAGTATCTTGGGGTCACATTGGACTCTACATTGACCTTCAAAAAGTAATGTGAAGAAAGTGACAAACAGTCAAGTTTAACATCGAAAACTTCAGGCAGATCAGGCCCTGCCTGCCAGTTAATGCTGCAAGGATGTTTCTGCATTCAATGATTTTATCACACATCGAGTAGGCCTACTGTTTTATCAACTGGTCTCTTTTATATGTCACTACTCTTACACCAATATAATTACTCTACAAAAAAGCCATAAAAGTATTTGATAGGAAACCAATTTCATTTCATCACTGTAATGTTTTAGAAAAACATAACATGCTAAGTTTCGAGAATTTCCAAGTTTTCAAATATACTTGCTTCATGTACAAGGTTCTGCATGGACTTGCCCCTCCCCCATTGAATGAGTTCATCCAACAGAAAGCAGACACTGGCATTACCACCAGGGCCATCAGTAGAGGGGACTGTAAGGTGCCTTTTCGGTATACTACCATTGCAAAAACTGTGTTCTCTGTTAAAAGTGGTAACTACTGGAATAGCCTTCCAGTTGTGATTAGAGAGTGCCCTACATACTCCATGTTCAAGACCCATCTTAAACTGCATCTTAAGGCAAACCAGAACTGTGATCATTTTTTATCTGATTTAGTTTATGCAACTTGTTTATTGTTTTATTGCCGGCCCACACACTGGCCCACACACCGGCCCACATAATGGCCCACACACCGGCCCACATATGGCCCACACACTGGCCCATACACTACACCGGCCCACACACTACACCGGCCCACACACCGGCCCACATTAGTGGCCCACACACTGGCCCACACACTGGCCCACACACCGGCCCACACACTGGCCCACATACTGGCCCACACACCGGCCCACACACCGGCCCACATACTGGCCCACACACCGGCCCACACACTGGCCCACATTAGTGGCCCACACACCGACTCACACACTGGCCCACACACCGGCCCACACACCGGCCCACATTAGTGGCCCACACACTGGCCCACACACTGGCCCACACACCGGCCCACACACTGGCCCACATACTGGCCCACACACCGGCCCACACACCGGCCCACACACCGGCCCACATACTGGCCCACACACCGGCCCACACACTGGCCCACATTAGTGGCCCACACACCGACTCACACACTGGCCCACACACCGGCCCACAGACTGGCCCACATACTGGCCCACACACCGGCCCACACACCAGCCCACATACTGGCCCACACACCGGCCCACACACTGGCCCACACACTGGCCCACATTAGTGGCCCACACACCGGCCCACACACTGGCCCACATTAGTGGCCCACACACCGACTCACACACTGGCCCACACTGGCCCACACACTGGCCCACACATCAGCCCACATTAGTGGCCCACACACTGGCCCACACACTGGCCCAAAAAAAAATGAAAAAGTAAAAAAAAAAAAAAAAAAAAAAAAAAGTATAATTTTTTTTTTTTTTTTTTTTTGGACCAGCCCACTTTGGTCCCGGCCCATCGGGATTCGTCCCGAACGTCCCGATGGCCAGTCCGCCACTGGCCTTGTACATCGAGCGTTTCGCCAGTTCTTCAGAGTTAATTATGGGATTTTATTGTCAAAAGACAGAATTATATTACAAAGAATTATATTCTTATTCTTGAAATGGTAAATGGCTGTTTTCTTTCTTTTTTACAATTTGTGCACATTTTACCCATAGGAAAATCCCATATTAACTCTGAAGAACTGGTCCTCTGTGAAACGCTCGTTGTACAAGTATCGCAGAGAAAATTCAAAGGTACACAGTTGCACGGGAGTTTCGGACAGAGAAACGCAATGGTTTGAAAGCTCGGCGTTGCTAATAAACATTTTAAATATTATTTTATAAACTGCTGGTCAACACTGCTCAAAATGGCTTTAGCTGACTGATGCGCCTTGTACATCGAGCGTTTCGCCAGTTCTTCAGAGTTAATTATGGGATTTTATTGTCAAAAGACAGAATTATATTACAAAGAATTATATTCTTATTCTTGAAATGGTAAATGGCTGTTTTCTTTCTTTTTTACAATTTGTGCACATTTTAGCCATAGGAAAATCCCATATTAACTCTGAAGAACTGGTCCTCTGTGAAACGCTCATTGTACAAGTATCGCAGAGAAAATTCAAAGGTACACAGTTGCACGGGAGTTTCGGACAGAGAAACGCAATGGTTTGAAAGCTCTGCGTTGCTAATAAACATTTTAAATATTATTTTATAAACTGCTGGTCAACACTGCTCAAAATGGCTTTAGCTGACTGATGCGCCTTGTACATCGAGCGTTTCGCCAGTTCTTCAGAGTTAATTATGTGATTTTATTGTCAAAAGACAGAATTATATTACAAAGAATTATATTCTTATTCTTGAAATGGTAAATGGCTGTTTTCTTTCTTTTTTACAATTTGTGCACATTTTACCCATAGGAAAATCCCATGTTAACTCTGAAGAACTGGTCCTCTGCGAAACGCTCATTGTACAAGTATCGCAGAGAAAATTCAAAGGTACTCACAGTTGCACGAGAGTTTCGGACAGAGAAACGCAATGGTTTGAAAGCTCGGCGTTGCTAATAAACATTTTAAATATTATTTTATAAACTGCTGGTCAACACTGCTCAAAACGGCTTTAGCTGACTGATGTGCCTTGTACATCAAGCGTTTCGCCAGTTCTTCAGAGTTAATTATGGGATTTTATTGTCAAAAGACAGAATTATATTACAAAGAATTATATTCTTATTCTTGAAATGGTAAATGGCTGTTTTTTTTTTTTTTTTTTATACAATTTGTGCACATTTTACCCATAGGAAAATCCCATATTAACTCTGAAGAACTGGTCCTCTGCGAAACGCTTGTTGTACAAGTATCGCAGAGAAAATTCAAAGGTATTCACAGTTGCACTAGAGTTTTGAACAGAGAAACGCAATGGTTTGAAAGCTCTGCGTTGCTAATAAACATTTAAAATATTATTTTATAAACTGCTGGTCAACACTGCTCAAAATGGCTTTAGCTGACTGATGCGCCTTGTACATCGAGCGTTTCGCCAGTTCTTCAGAGTTAATTATGGGATTTTATTGTCAAAAGACAGAATTATATTACAAAGAATTATATTCTTATTCTTGAAATGGTAAATGGCTGTTTTCTTTCTTTTTTACAATTTGTGCACATTTTACCCATAGGAAAATCCCATATTAACTCTGAAGAACTGGTCCTCTGTGAAACGCTCGTTGTACAAGTATCGCAGAGAAAATTCAAAGGTACACAGTTGCACGGGAGTTTCGGACAGAGAAACGCAATGGTTTGAAAGCTCGGCGTTGCTAATAAACATTTTAAATATTATTTTATAAACTGCTGGTCAACACTGCTCAAAATGGCTTTAGCTGACTGATGCGCCTTGTACATCGAGCGTTTCGCCAGTTCTTCAGAGTTAATTATGGGATTTTATTGTCAAAAGACAGAATTATATTACAAAGAATTATATTCTTATTCTTGAAATGGTAAATGGCTGTTTTCTTTCTTTTTTACAATTTGTGCACATTTTAGCCATAGGAAAATCCCATATTAACTCTGAAGAACTGGTCCTCTGTGAAACGCTCGTTGTACAAGTATCGCAGAGAAAATTCAAAGGTACACAGTTGCACGGGAGTTTCGGACAGAGAAACGCAATGGTTTGAAAGCTCGGCGTTGCTAATAAACATTTTAAATATTATTTTATAAACTGCTGGTCAACACTGCTCAAAATGGCTTTAGCTGACTGATGCGCCTTGTACATCGAGCGTTTCGCCAGTTCTTCAGAGTTAATTATGCGATTTTATTGTCAAAAGACAGAATTATATTACAAAGAATTATATTCTTATTCTTGAAATGGTAAATGGCTGTTTTCTTTCTTTTTTACAATTTGTGCACATTTTACCCATAGGAAAATCCCATATTAACTCTGAAGAACTGGTCCTCTGCGAAACGCTCATTGTACAAGTATCGCAGAGAAAATTCAAAGGTACTCACAGTTGCACGAGAGTTTCGGACAGAGAAACGCAATGGTTTGAAAGCTCGGCGTTGCTAATAAACATTTTAAATATTATTTTATAAACTGCTGGTCAACACTGCTCAAAATGGCTTTAGCTGACTGATGCGCCTTGTACATCGAGCGTTTCGCCAGTTCTTCAGAGTTAATTATGCGATTTTATTGTCAAAAGACAGAATTATATTACAAAGAATTATATTCTTATTCTTGAAATGGTAAATGGCTGTTTTCTTTTTTTTTTTTATACAATTTGTGCACATTTTACCCATAGGAAAATCCCATATTAACTCTGAAGAACTGGTCCTCTGCGAAACGCTCGTTGTACAAGTATCGCAGAGAAAATTCAAAGGTACTCACAGTTGCACGAGAGTTTCGGACAGAAACTCAATGGTTTGAAAGCTCGGCGTTGCTAATAAACATTTTAAATATTATTTTATAAACTGCTGGTCAACACTGCTCAAAACGGCTTTAGCTGACTGATGTGCCTTGTACATCAAGCGTTTCGCCAGTTCTTCAGAGTTAATTATGGGATTGTATTGTCAAAAGACAGAATTATATTACAAAGAATTATATTCTTATTCTTGAAATGGTAAATGGCTGTTTTCTTTCTTTTTTACAATTTGTGCACATTTTACCCATAGGAAAATCCCATATTAACTCTGAAGAACTGGTCCTCTGTGAAACGCTCGTTGTACAAGTATTGCAGAGAAAATTCAAAGGTACACAGTTGCACAGGAGTTTCGGACAGAGAAACGCAATGGTTTGAAAGCTCGGCGTTGCTAATAAACATTTTAAATATTATTTTATAAACTGCTGGTCAACACTGCTCAAAATGGCTTTAGCTGACTGATGCGCCTTGTACATCGAGCGTTTCGCCAGTTCTTCAGAGTTAATTATGGGATTTTATTGTCAAAATACAGAATTATATTACAAAGAATTATATTCTTATTCTTGAAATGGTAAATGGCTGTTTTCTTTCTTTTTTTTAATAAAATTTGTGCACATTTTGACCATAGGAAAATCCCATATTAACTCTGAAGAACTGGTCCTCTGCGAAACGCTCGTTGTACAAGTATCGCAGAGAAAATTCAAAGGTATTCACAGTTGCACGAGAGTTTTGAACAGAGAAACGCAATGGTTTGAAAGCTCTGAGTTGCTAATAAACATTTAAAATATTATTTTATAAACTGCTGGTCAACACTGCTCAAAACGGCTTTAGCTGACTGATGCGCCTTGTACATCGAGCGTTTCGCCAGTTCTTCAGAGTTAATTATGGGATTTTATTGTCAAAAGACTGAATTATATTACAAAGAATTATATTCTTATTCTTGAAATGGTAAATGGCTGTTTTCTTTTTCTTTGTAGCTTTTTTTACAATTTGTGCACATTTTACCCATAGGAAAATCCCATATTAACTCTGAAGAACTGGTCCTCTGCGAAACGCTCATTGTACAAGTATCGCAGAGAAAATTCAAAGGTACTCACAGTTGCACAAGGGTTTCGGACAGAGAAACGCAATGGTTTGAAAGCTCGGCATTGCTAATAAACATTTTAAATATTATTTTTAAGGCTGTCAAATATATCGCGTTAATATCGCGTTAACTCCCGATTCTATTAATGCCACAAATTTTTTTAACTCAAGATTAACTAAAAAAATTTTTATTTTATTTTTTTACTAGACTTCACTCAGGTGTATTATTGATGCTCTCATTGATACTATGTTTGTTTCTGAAGTGTGTGTGTGTGTGTGTGTGTGTGTGTGTGTGTGTGTGTGTGTGTGTGTGTGTGTGTGTGTGTGTGTGTGTGTGTGTGTGTGTGTGTGTGTGTGTGTGTGTGTGTGAGATATAGAGAGGGGGGTGAGAGAGATGAGGAAGGGGCAAAAGAGAAAAAGAGCTGGGAGAGTGTGTGTGTGAGGGAGAGAGGGGGGTGTGTGATTAATCAGCCCTTGTGTGTGTGAATGTAACAAGTTCCTAACGTTTTCTTTCCCCTATTATTTCATGCACACTTTATTCATTGTTTTAAATTATTATTTTCTTTTAAGTTATTTTGTGCATCACTCTGTTTTGAATTTGATGCAAATTTGCAATGCATGAGGGTCATCCTTTTGTGTTAAATGGCTGCACAAAGCAAGCATTTGTTGACTCGCATGTTGATAAGAGTATTAAAACTTGGAACTTGAAAAAGATCTGTTTAAGGTAAAACAAAAAAAAAATGCGATTAATTTGCGATTAATCGCGAGTTAACTATGGACAATCATGCGATTAATCGAGTTAAATATTTTAATCGTTTGACAGCACTAATTATTTTATAAACTGCTGGTCAACACTGCTCAAAACGGCTTTAGCTGACTGATGCGCCTTGTACGACGAGCGTTTCGCCAGTTCTTCAGAGTTAATTATGGGATTTTATTGTCAAAAGACAGAATTATTACAAAGAATTATATTACAAAGAATTATATTCTTATTCTTGAAATGGTAAATGGCTGTTTTTCTTTTTTACAATTTGTGCACATTTTACCCATAGGAAAATCCCGCTCGTTGTACAAGTATTGCAGAGAAAATTCAAATGTACTCACAGTTGCACGAGAGTTTCGGACAGAGAAACGCAATGGTTTGAAAGCTCGGCGTTGCTAATAAACATTTTAAATATTATTTTATAAACTGCTGGTCAACACTGCTCAAAATGGCTTTAGCTGACTGATGCGCCTTGTACATCGAGCGTTTCGCCAGTTCTTCAGAGTTAATTATGGGATTTTATTGTCAAAAGACAGAATTATATTACAAAGAATTATATTCTTATTCTTGAAATGGTAAATGGCTGTTTTCTTTTTCTTTGTAGCTTTTTTTACAATTTGTGCACATTTTACCCATAGGAAAATCCCATATTAACTCTGAAGAACTGGTCCTCTGCGAAACGCTCATTGTACAAGTATCGCAGAGAAAATTCAAAGGTACTCACAGTTGCACAAGGGTTTCGGACAGAGAAACGCAATGGTTTGAAAGCTCGGCATTGCTAATAAACATTTTAAATATTATTTTATAAACTGCTGGTCAACACTGCTCAAAACGGCTTTAGCTGACTGATGCGCCTTGTACGACGAGCGTTTCGCCAGTTCTTCAGAGTTAATTATGGGATTTTATTGTCAAAAGACAGAATTATTACAAAGAATTATATTACAAAGAATTATATTCTTATTCTTGAAATGGTAAATGGCTGTTTTTCTTTTTTACAATTTGTGCACATTTTACCCATAGGAAAATCCCGCTCGTTGTACAAGTATTGCAGAGAAAATTCAAATGTACTCACAGTTGCACGAGAGTTTCGGACAGAGAAACGCAATGGTTTGAAAGCTTGGCGTTGCTAATAAACATTTTAAATATTATTTTATAAACTGCTGGTCAACACTGCTCAAAATGGCTTTAGCTGACTGATGCGCCTTGTACATCGAGCGTTTCGCCAGTTCTTCAGAGTTAATTATGGGATTTTATTGTCAAAAGACAGAATTATATTACAAAGAATTATATTCTTATTCTTGAAATGGTAAATGGCTGTTTTCTTTCTTTTTTACAATTTGTGCACATTTTAGCCATAGGATAATCCCATATTAACTCTGAAGAACTGGTCCTCTGTGAAACGCTCATTGTACAAGTATCGCAGAGAAAATTCAAAGGTACACAGTTGCACGGGAGTTTCGGACAGAGAAACGCAATGGTTTGAAAGCTCTGCGTTGCTAATAAACATTTTAAATATTATTTTATAAACTGCTGGTCAACACTGCTCAAAATGGCTTTAGCTGACTGATGCGCCTTGTACATCGAGCGTTTCGCCAGTTCTTCAGAGTTAATTATGCGATTTTATTGTCAAAAGACAGAATTATATTACAAAGAATTATATTCTTATTCTTGAAATGGTAAATGGCTGTTTTCTTTCTTTTTTACAATTTGTGCACATTTTACCCATAGGAAAATCCCATGTTAACTCTGAAGAACTGGTCCTCTGCGAAACGCTCATTGTACAAGTATCGCAGAGAAAATTCAAAGGTACTCACAGTTGCACGAGAGTTTCGGACAGAGAAACGCAATGGTTTGAAAGCTCGGCGTTGCTAATAAACATTTTAAATATTATTTTATAAACTGCTGGTCAACACTGCTCAAAACGGCTTTAGCTGACTGATGTGCCTTGTACATCAAGCGTTTCGCCAGTTCTTCAGAGTTAATTATGGGATTTTATTGTCAAAAGACAGAATTATATTACAAAGAATTATATTCTTATTCTTGAAATGGTAAATGGCTGTTTTCTTTTTTTTTTTATATACAATTTGTGCACATTTTACCCATAGGAAAATCCCATATTAACTCTGAAGAACTGGTCCTCTGCGAAACGCTCGTTGTACAAGTATCGCAGAGAAAATTCAAAGGTATTCACAGTTGCACTAGAGTTTTGAACAGAGAAACGCAATGGTTTGAAAGCTCTGCGTTGCTAATAAACATTTAAAATATTATTTTGTAAACTGCTGGTCAACACTGCTCAAAATGGCTTTAGCTGACTGATGCGCCTTGTACATCGAGCGTTTCGCCAGTTCTTCAGAGTTAATTATGGGATTTTATTGTCAAAAGACAGAATTATATTACAAAGAATTATATTCTTATTCTTGAAATGGTAAATGGCTGTTTTCTTTCTTTTTTACAATTTGTGCACATTTTAGCCATAGGAAAATCCCATATTAACTCTGAAGAACTGGTCCTCTGTGAAACGCTCATTGTACAAGTATCGCAGAGAAAATTCAAAGGTACACAGTTGCACGGGAGTTTCGGACAGAGAAACACAATGGTTTGAAAGCTCGGCGTTGCTAATAAACATTTTAAATATTATTTTATAAACTGCTGGTCAACACTGCTCAAAATGGCTTTAGCTGACTGATGCGCCTTGTACATCGAGCGTTTCGCCAGTTCTTCAGAGTTAATTATGGGATTTTATTGTCAAAAGACAGAATTATATTACAAAGAATTATATTCTTATTCTTGAAATGGTAAATGGCTGTTTTCTTTCTTTTTTACAATTTGTGCACATTTTACCCATAGGAAAATCCCATATTAACTCTGAAGAACTGGTCCTCTGTGAAACGCTCGTTGTACAAGTATCGCAGAGAAAATTCAAAGGTACACAGTTGCACGGGAGTTTCGGACAGAGAAACGCAATGGTTTGAAAGCTCTGCGTTGCTAATAAACATTTTAAATATTATTTTATAAACTGCTGGTCAACACTGCTCAAAATGGCTTTAGCTGACTGATGCGCCTTGTACATCGAGCGTTTCGCCAGTTCTTCAGAGTTAATTATGCGATTTTATTGTCAAAAGACAGAATTATATTACAAAGAATTATATTCTTATTCTTGAAATGGTAAATGGCTGTTTTCTTTCTTTTTTACAATTTGTGCACATTTTACCCATAGGAAAATCCCATGTTAACTCTGAAGAACTGGTCCTCTGCGAAACGCTCATTGTACAAGTATCGCAGAGAAAATTCAAAGGTACTCACAGTTGCACGAGAGTTTCGGACAGAGAAACGCAATGGTTTGAAAGCTCGGCGTTGCTAATAAACATTTTAAATATTATTTTATAAACTGCTGGTCAACACTGCTCAAAACGGCTTTAGCTGACTGATGTGCCTTGTACATCAAGCGTTTCGCCAGTTCTTCAGAGTTAATTATGGGATTTTATTGTCAAAAGACAGAATTATATTACAAAGAATTATATTCTTATTCTTGAAATGGTAAATGGCTGTTTTCTTTCCTTTTTTTTATACAATTTGTGCACATTTTACCCATAGGAAAATCCCATATTAACTCTGAAGAACTGGTCCTCTGCGAAACGCCCGTTGTACAAGTATCGCAGAGAAAATTCAAAGGTATTCACAGTTGCACGAGAGTTTTGAACAGAGAAACGCAATGGTTTGAAAGCTCTGCGTTGCTAATAAACATTTAAAATATTATTTTATAAACTGCTGGTCAACACTGCTCAAAACGGCCTTAGCTGACTGATGCGCCTTGTACATCGAGCGTTTCGCCAGTTCTTCAGAGTTAATTATGGGATTTTATTGTCAAAAGACTGAATTATATTACAAAGAATTATATTCTTATTCTTGAAATGGTAAATGGCTGTTTTCTTTCTTTTTTACAATTTGTGCACATTTTACCCATAGGAAAATCCCATATTAACTCTGAAGAACTGGTCCTCTGTGAAACGCTCGTTGTACAAGTATCGCAGAGAAAATTCAAAGGTACACAGTTGCACGGGAGTTTCGGACAGAGAAACGCAATGGTTTGAAAGCTCTGCGTTGCTAATAAACATTTTAAATATTATTTTATAAACTGCTGGTCAACACTGCTCAAAATGGCTTTAGCTGACTGATGCGCCTTGTACATCGAGCGTTTCGCCAGTTCTTCAGAGTTAATTATGCGATTTTATTGTCAAAAGACAGAATTATATTACAAAGAATTATATTCTTATTCTTGAAATGGTAAATGGCTGTTTTCTTTCTTTTTTACAATTTGTGCACATTTTACCCATAGGAAAATCCCATGTTAACTCTGAAGAACTGGTCCTCTGCGAAACGCTCATTGTACAAGTATCGCAGAGAAAATTCAAAGGTACTCACAGTTGCACGAGAGTTTCGGACAGAGAAACGCAATGGTTTGAAAGCTCGGCGTTGCTAATAAACATTTTAAATATTATTTTATAAACTGCTGGTCAACACTGCTCAAAACGGCTTTAGCTGACTGATGTGCCTTGTACATCAAGCGTTTCGCCAGTTCTTCAGAGTTAATTATGGGATTTTATTGTCAAAAGACAGAATTATATTACAAAGAATTATATTCTTATTCTTGAAATGGTAAATGGCTGTTTTTTTTTTTTTTTTACAATTTGTGCACATTTTACCCATAGGAAAATCCCATATTAACTCTGAAGAACTGGTCCTCTGCGAAACGCTCGTTGTACAAGTATCGCAGAGAAAATTCAAAGGTATTCACAGTTGCACTAGAGTTTTGAACAGAGAAACGCAATGGTTTGAAAGCTCTGCGTTGCTAATAAACATTTAAAATATTATTTTATAAACTGCTGGTCAACACTGCTCAAAACGGCTTTATCTGACTGATGCGCCTTGTACATCGAGCGTTTTGCCAGTTCTTCAGTTAATTATGGGATTTTTTTGTCAAAAGACTGAATTATATTACAAAGAATTATATTCTTATTCTTGAAATGGTAAATGGCTGTTTTCTTTCTTTTTTACAAATTGTGCACATTTTACCCATAGGAAAATCCCATATTAACTCTGAAGAACTGGTCCTCTGTGAAACGCTCGTTGTACAAGTATCGCAGAGAAAATTCAAAGGTACTCACAGTTGCACGAGAGTTTCGGACAGAGAAACGCAATGGTTTGAAAGCTCGGCGTTGCTAATAAACATTTTAAATATTATTTTATAAACTGCTGGTCAACACTGCTCAAAATGGCTTTAGCTGACTGATGCGCCTTGTACATCGAGCGTTTCGCCAGTTCTTCAGAGTTAATTATGCGATTTTATTGTCAAAAGACAGAATTATATTACAAAGAATTATATTCTTATTCTTGAAATGGTAAATGGCTGTTTTCTTTCTTTTTTACAATTTGTGCACATTTTACCCATAGGAAAATCCCATATTAACTCTGAAGAACTGGTCCTCTCGCTCGTTGTACAAGTATCGCAGAGAAAATTCAAAGGTATTCACAGTTGCACGAGAGTTTTGAACAGAGAAACGCAATGGTTTGAAAGCTCTGCGTTGCTAATAAACATTTAAAATATTATTTTATAAACTGCTGGTCAACACTGCTCAAAACGGCTTTAGCTGACTGATGCGCCTTGTACATCGAGCGTTTTGCCAGTTCTTCAGTTAATTATGGGATTTTTTTGTCAAAAGACAGAATTATATTACAAAGAATTATATTCTTATTCTTGAAATGGTAAATGGCTGTTTTCTTTCTTTTTTACAAATTGTGCACATTTTACCCATAGGAAAATCCCATATTAACTCTGAAGAACTGGTCCTCTGTGAAACGCTCGTTGTACAAGTATCGCAGAGAAAATTCAAAGGTACTCACAGTTGCACGAGAGTTTCGGACAGAGAAACGCAATGGTTTGAAAGCTCGGTGTTGCTAATAAACATTTTAAATATTATTTTATAAACTGCTGGTCAACACTGCTCAAAACGGCTTTAGCTGACTGATGTGCCTTGTACATCGAGCGTTTCGCCAGTTCTTCAGAGTTAATTATGGGATTTTATTGTCAAAAGACAGAATTATATTACAAAGAATTATATTCTTATTCTTGAAATGGTAAATGGCTGTTTTCTTTCTTTTTTACAATTTGTGCACATTTTACCCATAGGAAAATCCCATATTAACTCTGAAGAACTGGTCCTCTGCGAAACGCTCATTGTACAAGTATCGCAGAGAAAATTCAAAGGTACTCACAGTTGCACGAGAGTTTCGGACAGAGAAACGCAATGGTTTGAAAGCTCGGCGTTGCTAATAAACATTTTAAATATTATTTTATAAACTGCTGGCCAACACTGCTCAAAACGGCTTTAGCTGACTGATGTGCCTTGTACATCAAGCGTTTCGCCAGTTCTTCAGAGTAAATTATGGGATTTTATTGTCAAAAGACAGAATTATATTACAAATAATTATATTCTTATTCTTGAAATGGTAAATGGCTGTTTTCTTTCTTTTTTACAATTTGTGCACATTTTACCCATAGGAAAATCCCATATTAACTCTGAAGAACTGGTCCTCTGTGAAACGCTCGTTGTACAAGTATCGCAGAGAAAATTCAAAGGTATTCACAGTTGCACGAGAGTTTTGAACAGAGAAACGCAATGGTTTGAAAGCTCTGAGTTGCTAATAAACATTTAAAATATTATTTTATAAACTGCTGGTCAACACTGCTCAAAACGGCTTTAGCTGACTGATGCGCCTTGTACATCGAGCGTTTCGCCAGTTCTTCAGAGTTAATTATGGGATTTTATTGTCAAAAGACTGAATTATATTACAAAGAATTATATTCTTATTCTTGAAATGGTAAATGGCTGTTTTCTTTTTTTTTGTTGCTTTTTTTTTTACAATTTGTGCACATTTTACCCATAGGAAAATCCCATATTAACTCTGAAGAACTGGTCCCCTGCGAAACGCTCATTGTACAAGTATCGCAGAGAAAATTCAAAGGTACTCACAGTTGCACGAGGGTTTCGGACAGAGAAACGCAATGGTTTGAAAGCTCGGCATTGCTAATAAACATTTTAAATATTATTTTATAAACTGCTGGTCAACACTGCTCAAAACGGCTTTAGCTGACTGATGCGCCTTGTACGACGAGCGTTTCGCCAGTTCTTCAGAGTTAATTATGGGATTTTATTGTCAAAAGACAGAATTATATTACAAAGAATTATATTCTTATTCTTGAAATGGTAAATGGCTGTTTTCTTTCTTTTTTACAATTTGTCCACATTTTACCCATAGGAAAATCCCATATTAACTCTGAAGAACTGGTCCTCTGTGAAACGCTCGTTGTACAAGTATCGCAGAGAAAATTCAAAGGTATTCACAGTTGCACGAGAGTTTTGAACAGAGAAACGCAATGGTTTGAAAGCTCTGAGTTGCTAATAAACATTTAAAATATTATTTTATAAACTGCTGGTCAACACTGCTCAAAACGGCTTTAGCTGACTGATGCGCCTTGTACATCGAGCGTTTCGCCAGTTCTTCAGAGTTAATTATGGGATTTTATTGTCAAAAGACTGAATTATATTACAAAGAATTATATTCTTATTCTTGAAATGGTAAATGGCTGTTTTCTTTTTTTTTGTTGCTTTTTTTTTTACAATTTGTGCACATTTTACCCATAGGAAAATCCCATATTAACTCTGAAGAACTGGTCCCCTGCGAAACGCTCATTGTACAAGTATCGCAGAGAAAATTCAAAGGTACTCACAGTTGCACGAGGGTTTCGGACAGAGAAACGCAATGGTTTGAAAGCTCGGCATTGCTAATAAACATTTTAAATATTATTTTATAAACTGCTGGTCAACACTGCTCAAAACGGCTTTAGCTGACTGATGCGCCTTGTACGACGAGCGTTTCGCCAGTTCTTCAGAGTTAATTATGGGATTTTATTGTCAAAAGACAGAATTATATTACAAAGAATTATATTCTTATTCTTGAAATGGTAAATGGCTGTTTTCTTTCTTTTTTACAATTTGTCCACATTTTACCCATAGGAAAATCCCATATTAACTCTGAAGAACTGGTCCTCTGTGAAACGCTCGTTGTACAAGTATCGCAGAGAAAATTCAAAGGTACACAGTTGCACAAGAGTTTCGGACAGAGAAACGCAATGGTTTGAAAGCTCGGCGTTGCTAATAAACTTCTTAAATATTATTTTATAAACTGCTGGTCAACACTGCTCAAAATGGCTTTAGCTGACTGATGCGCCTTGTACATCGAGCGTTTCGCCAGTTCTTCAGTTAATTATGGGATTTTTTTGTCAAAAGACTGAATTATATTACAAAGAATTATATTCTTATTCTTGAAATGGTAAATGGCTGTTTTCTTTCTTTTTTACAAATTGTGCACATTTTACCCATAGGAAAATCCCATATTAACTCTGAAGAACTGGTCCTCTGTGAAACGCTCGTTGTACAAGTATCGCAGAGAAAATTCAAAGGTACTCACAGTTGCACGAGAGTTTCGGACAGAGAAACGCAATGGTTTGAAAGCTCTGCGTTGCTAATAAACATTTTAAATATTATTTTATAAACTGCTGGTCAACACTGCTCAAAATGGCTTTAGCTGACTGATGCGCCTTGTACATCGAGCGTTTCGCCAGTTCTTCAGAGTTAATTATGCGATTTTATTGTCAAAAGACAGAATTATATTACAAAGAATTATATTCTTATTCTTGAAATGGTAAATGGCTGTTTTCTTTCTTTTTTACAATTTGTGCACATTTTACCCATAGGAAAATCGCATATTAACTCTGAAGAACTGGTCCTCTGCGAAACGCTCATTGTACAAGTATCGCAGAGAAAATTCAAAGGTACTCACAGTTGCACGAGAGTTTCGGACAGAGAAACGCAATGGTTTGAAAGCTCGGCGTTGCTAATAAACATTTTAAATATTATTTTATAAACTGCTGGTCAACACTGCTCAAAACAGCTTTAGCTGACTGATGTGCCTTGTACATCAAGCGTTTCGCCAGTTCTTCAGAGTTAATTATGGGATTTTATTGTCAAAAGACAGAATTATATTACAAAGAATTATATTCTTATTCTTGAAATGGTAAATGGCTGTTTTCTTTCTTTTTTTTATACAATTTGTGCACATTTTACCCATAGGAAAATCCCATATTAACTCTGAAGAACTGGTCCTCTCGCTCGTTGTACAAGTATCGCAGAGAAAATTCAAAGGTATTCACAGTTGCACGAGAGTTTTGAACAGAGAAACGCAATGGTTTGAAAGCTCTGCGTTGCTAATAAACATTTAAAATATTATTTTATAAACTGCTGGTCAACACTGCTCAAAACGGCTTTAGCTGACTGATGCGCCTTGTACATCGAGCGTTTTGCCAGTTCTTCAGTTAATTATGGGATTTTTTTGTCAAAAGACAGAATTATATTACAAAGAATTATATTCTTATTCTTGAAATGGTAAATGGCTGTTTTCTTTCTTTTTTACAAATTGTGCACATTTTACCCATAGGAAAATCCCATATTAACTCTGAAGAACTGGTCCTCTGTGAAACGCTCGTTGTACAAGTATCGCAGAGAAAATTCAAAGGTACTCACAGTTGCACGAGAGTTTCGGACAGAGAAACGCAATGGTTTGAAAGCTCGGTGTTGCTAATAAACATTTTAAATATTATTTTATAAACTGCTGGTCAACACTGCTCAAAACGGCTTTAGCTGACTGATGTGCCTTGTACATCGAGCGTTTCGCCAGTTCTTCAGAGTTAATTATGGGATTTTATTGTCAAAAGACAGAATTATATTACAAAGAATTATATTCTTATTCTTGAAATGGTAAATGGCTGTTTTCTTTCTTTTTTACAATTTGTGCACATTTTACCCATAGGAAAATCCCATATTAACTCTGAAGAACTGGTCCTCTGCGAAACGCTCATTGTACAAGTATCGCAGAGAAAATTCAAAGGTACTCACAGTTGCACGAGAGTTTCGGACAGAGAAACGCAATGGTTTGAAAGCTCGGCGTTGCTAATAAACATTTTAAATATTATTTTATAAACTGCTGGCCAACACTGCTCAAAACGGCTTTAGCTGACTGATGTGCCTTGTACATCAAGCGTTTCGCCAGTTCTTCAGAGTAAATTATGGGATTTTATTGTCAAAAGACAGAATTATATTACAAATAATTATATTCTTATTCTTGAAATGGTAAATGGCTGTTTTCTTTCTTTTTTACAATTTGTGCACATTTTACCCATAGGAAAATCCCATATTAACTCTGAAGAACTGGTCCTCTGTGAAACGCTCGTTGTACAAGT
This sequence comes from Notolepis coatsorum, assembly GCF_963971535.1. Lineage (NCBI taxonomy): Eukaryota > Metazoa > Chordata > Actinopteri > Aulopiformes > Paralepididae > Notolepis > Notolepis coatsorum. Next base: position 81,000,590 of record NC_140172.1, on the reverse strand, counting down.
ATCGCAGAGAAAATTCAAAGGTATTCACAGTTGCACGAGAGTTTTGAACAGAGAAACGCAATGGTTTGAAAGCTCTGAGTTGCTAATAAACATTTAAAATATTATTTTATAAACTGCTGGTCAACACTGCTCAAAACGGCTTTAGCTGACTGATGCGCCTTGTACATCGAGCGTTTCGCCAGTTCTTCAGAGTTAATTATGGGATTTTATTGTCAAAAGACTGAATTATATTACAAAGAATTATATTCTTATTCTTGAAATGGTAAATGGCTGTTTTCTTTTTTTTTGTTGCTTTTTTTTTTTACAATTTGTGCACATTTTACCCATAGGAAAATCCCATATTAACTCTGAAGAACTGGTCCCCTGCGAAACGCTCATTGTACAAGTATCGCAGAGAAAATTCAAAGGTACTCACAGTTGCACGAGGGTTTCGGACAGAGAAACGCAATGGTTTGAAAGCTCGGCATTGCTAATAAACATTTTAAATATTATTTTATAAACTGCTGGTCAACACTGCTCAAAACGGCTTTAGCTGACTGATGCGCCTTGTACGACGAGCGTTTCGCCAGTTCTTCAGAGTTAATTATGGGATTTTATTGTCAAAAGACAGAATTATTACAAAGAATTATATTACAAAGAATTATATTCTTATTCTTGAAATGGTAAATGGCTGTTTTCTTTTTTACAATTTGTGCACATTTTACCCATAGGAAAATCCCGCTCGTTGTACAAGTATCGCAGAGAAAATTCAAAGGTACTCACAGTTGCACGAGAGTTTCGGACAGAGAAACGCAATGGTTTGAAAGCTCGGTGTTGCTAATAAACATTTTAAATATTATTTTATAAACTGCTGGTCAACACTGCTCAAAACGGCTTTAGCTGACTGATGTGCCTTGTACATCGAGCGTTTCGCCAGTTCTTCAGAGTTAATTATGGGATTTTATTGTCAAAAGACAGAATTATATTACAAAGAATTATATTCTTATTCTTGAAATGGTAAATGGCTGTTTTCTTTCTTTTTTACAATTTGTCCACATTTTACCCATAGGAAAATCCCATATTAACTCTGAAGAACTGGTCCTCTGCGAAACGCTCATTGTACAAGTATCGCAGAGAAAATTCAAAGGTACTCACAGTTGCACGAGAGTTTCGGACAGAAAAACGCAATGGTTTGAAAGCTCGGCGTTGCTAATAAACATTTTAAATATTATTTTATAAACTGCTGGCCAACACTGCTCAAAACGGCTTTAGCTGACTGATGTGCCTTGTACATCAAGCGTTTCGCCAGTTCTTCAGAGTAAATTATGGGATTTTATTGTCAAAAGACAGAATTATATTACAAATAATTATATTCTTATTCTTGAAATGGTAAATGGCTGTTTTCTTTCTTTTTTACAATTTGTCCACATTTTACCCATAGGAAAATCCCATATTAACTCTGAAGAACTGGTCCTCTGTGAAACGCTCGTTGTACAAGTATCGCAGAGAAAATTCAAAGGTACACAGTTGCACGGGAGTTTCGGACAGAGAAACGCAATGGTTTGAAAGCTCGGCGTTGCTAATAAACATTTTAAATATTATTTTATAAACTGCTGGTCAACACTGCTCAAAATGGCTTTAGCTGACTGATGCGCCTTGTACATCGAGCGTTTCGCCAGTTCTTCAGAGTTAATTATGGGATTTTATTGTCAAAAGACAGAATTATATTACAAAGAATTATATTCTTATTCTTGAAATGGTAATTTTTTTTTTTTTTTTTTTTTTTTACAATTTGTGCACATTTTACCCATAGGAAAATCCCATATTAACTCTGAAGAACTGGTCCTCTGCGAAACGCTCATTGTACAAGTATCGCAGAGAAAATTCAAAGGTACTCACAGTTGCACGAGAGTTTCGGACAGAGAAACGCAATGGTTTGAAAGCTCGGCGTTGCTAATAAACATTTTAAATATTATTTTATAAACTGCTGGTCAACACTGCTCAAAACTGTTATGGTTTGTAACCGACCCCAATCGCACAACACAAGACAGGTATGATGGTTTGCCAAGAAACAGATATTTATTGAACAACAGGGAAATACAGGGAAAAGGGCACTGTCCCTTTAAGGGAGAATCACAAATACAGGAATATAATATGAGGGGAAGGAAAGGTGCCTTTAAGAGGCGGGCAGGAAAAGGGAACGCCAAAGGGAAGGTTAAGGGAACGCCTTGGGACAGAGGAACTAGAGACTAGGTAAACCAGGGACAAGGAGAACTAGGGAGAGAGGACTAGGGACTAGGAGAGCTAGGGAACAGGAGAAACGGGGACTAGGGGAACTAGGGACAAGGAACTAGGTGGAACTAGAAGGGGAGAACTTGGGACCAGGAACTAGGGAACTGAGGAGACTGAGGCCCGCGGAGGCGGGCTGGGAAACAGGGAGGAACTGGGAGGACTGGTGGAAATCATCTGGGCCGCTCTGCAGGACAGAGGAGATAGTTAATGCACAAAAGGGGAAAAAACAGAGCAGGTGCAGAAACAGTCCAAATAACAAAGTGAACAAAGTAATAATATCTTCGTGTGACAAACACACAGGGGGAGATGTAAAGTCCAAAAATACTATTCTAAGTGAGAACCAAAAACAGAGGCATTACGCTGGGAGATGAAATGTCCAAACTAACTTACAGAGGCAATACGCTGGGAGATGAAATGTCCAACTAACTAACAGAGGCAATACGCTGGGAGAGTGACATCACAATCAAAACTCACCCAGGCGTATGCGTAAAGGTACAGGAACAGCAGCGGGAACGGGGGCAAGGGCACTACGCTGAGTGAGTGACATCACAATCAAAACTCACCCAGGCGTATGCGTAAAGGTACGGGGACAGCAGCGGGAACGGGGGCAAGGGCACTACGCTGAGTGAGTGACATCACAATCAAAACTCACCCAGGCGTATGCGTAAAGGTACGGGGACAGCAGCGGGAACGGGGGCAAGGGCACTACGCTGGGTGAGTGACATCACAATCAAAACTCACCCAGGCGCATGCATAATGGTACAGGGACAGCAACGGGAACGAAGGCATCGCCACCGGGGCGGCTGGCTGTCCGAGCCGAGGGAGAGAGTGCTGGAACAGTGGCGGTGACGAGGGCATCGTCCACCGGGTAGCCGCTGTCGGAGCCGAGGAACAGAGTGCTGGAACAGTGGCGGTGACGAGGGCATCGTCCACCGGGTAGCCGCTGTCGGAGCCGAGGAACAGAGTGCGCGCCACACCTTGGTGTGCGCGTCGGAACAGGGAGCTGGAACAGTGGCGGTGGCGAGGATGTCGTCCACCGGGTAGCCACTGTCGAAGCCGAGGAACAGAGTGCGCGCCACACCTTGGTGTGCGCGTCGGAACAGGGAGCTGGAACAGTGGCGGTGGCGAGGATGTCGTCCACCGGGTAGCCACTGTCGGAGCCGAGGAACAGAGTGCGGGAACAGTGGCGGTGACGAGGGCATCGTCCACCGGGTAGCCGCTGTCGGAGCCGAGGAACAGAGTGCGTGCCACACCTTGGTGTGCGCGTCGGAACAGGGAGCTGGAACAGTGGCGGTGGCGAGGATGTCGTCCACCGGGTAGCCACTGTCGGAGCCGAGGAACAGAGTGCGCGCCACACCTTGGTGTGCGCGTCGGAACAGGGAGCTGGAACAGTGGCGGTGGCGAGGATGTCGTCCACCGGGTAGCCACTGTCGGAGCCGTGGAAAACAGAGTGCGCGCCACACCTTGGTGTGCGCGTCGGAACAGAGAGACGCCTCGGGGTGCGTCTGCGAGGAGGAGTGCGCCAAGCACGAAGGTCTGGAAGATGCGCTCCAGCGCGCTGGTCTGGGGAGCGTGCCAAGCTCGAAGGTCTAGGAGATGCGCATCTGCGCGCTGGTCGGGAGAGCGTGCCAAGCTCGAAGGTCTAGGAGATGCGCGTTGCGCGCTGGTCTGGAGAGCGTGCCAAGCTCGAGGGTTCTTGGAAGATGCGCGTTGCGCGCTGGTCTGGAGAGCGTGCCAAGCTCGAGCGTCCTTGGAAGATGCGCGTTGCGCGCTGAGGACTGGAGAGCGTCCAAGCTCGAGGGTTCTTGGAAGATGCGCGTTGCGCGCTGGTCTGGAGAGCGTGCCAAGCTCGAGGGTTCTTGGAAGATGCGCGTTGCGCGCTGGTCTGGAGAGCGTGCCAAGCTCGAGCGTCCTTGGAAGATGCGCGTTGCGCGCTGAGGACTGGAGAGCGTCCAAGCTCGAGGGTTCTTGGAAGATGCGCGTTGCGCGCTGGTCTGGAGAGCGTGCCAAGCTCGAGCGTCCTTGGAAGATGCGCGTAGCGCGCTGAGGACTGGAGAGCGTCTGCGCTGGTCTGGATGTGCGTCAGGACGACAGCTGCGCGGGGGGTCTGAAGTGGATGACTGGGATGCCTCCCGTGGAAGTCTAGGGAGCGCAGACCAGTCCCACTCTCAGGCAACGGCGACAGCAGGCGAAGGCTGGAGCAAAACATCTCGACGCAGGAGAATGGAACAGCATAGGCAGACGGAGGATCTCCCGAAAGAGTCTAGATGTTTAGAGAATATGACTCGGCAAGTATACAACACGACCCCACCGCCAAAACGAGGGGAAGCGCCCTGGTATTTAAAGCCCACAGGGGGACTAATTAGCCTGCCACCACAGGTGCGAGAGATAATAGAATATCAAACAGGTGTGGCCACTAAGGGTAAGGAACAAGAGGGTGGGGGCTAGAGAGAGTGAGTAGGGAATTCCTAACAGTAGGCTTAAAGAAGACAGAGAATAGGGAATTCCTAACAGTAGGCTTAAAGAAGACAGAGAATAGGGAATTCCTAACAGTAGGCTTAAAGAAGACAGAGAAAAGGTAGTGAGCAGCGGGCAAAACCTCACAGTATCCCCCCCTCCAACGGGAGCCACCCGGCGACCCAAAACAAATACAGACAGAGTGGCAGGGGGCAAAACAAGACAAAAACAAAGGCACTGGCCAGCCAGTAGGGGAAGCCACCACAAGAGTGGGGCTAGCAAACGAAACAGGGTCGCCGAGGGGTAACTAGGGTAGCAGAGGGGCAACTGGGGGAACTGGTCTAGAGGAACTGGGTCTAGAGAACCAGTCTAGAGGAACTGGTCTAGAGAACTGGTCTAGAGAACTGGTCTAGAGAACTGGGCTAGAGAACTGGTCTAGAGAACTGGTTTAGAGAACTGGTTTAGAGAACTGGTCTAGAGAACTGGTCTAGAGCAACAGGTCTAGAGGAACTGAGGGGCAAGCAGGGTAGCAAAGGGGTAACCATGGTAGCACCGGGAAAGGGCTAGCAGAGGGAAGGTAGCTGCCAAGGCACTGATAGCTACAGGGCCTATGCTAGCTGTACTGCTACATCTACATAGAGGCTGCGCTAGCTGCCGGAGCCAGGCTGGCAGACAGGGCTGGACCAGCATGAGAGAACAAGCTAGCTGGAAGGACAGTCCTAGCTGTGGGAATACTACACAAAAAAGTGGAGGCCATGCAGAGGGACCGGGTTAGCTGCTTGGGCCTGGCTAGCTACAGGGCCTATGCCAGCAGCAAGGGCTGCATAACATAGAGGCTGTGCTAGCAGCCGGGGCAAGGCTAGCAGACAGGGGCTCTGCTGAGGGACTGGGTTAGCCGCCAGGGCATGGCTAGCTACAGGGGGGTCAAACAGGGCAAAACGGGAAGCAAACAGGGGAGCTAACCGGGGAGCAGGGGAGCTAGAGGGAACAAGAAAAAAAAAGGCAAACTCAACATACACAGTCTGTGCTGGCTGGGGTCGTAGACTTGGTGGGGTCGTACTGTTATGGTTTGTAACCGACCCCAATCGCACAACACAAGACAGGTATGATGGTTTGCCAAGAAACAGATATTTATTGAACAACAGGGAAATACAGGGAAAAGGGCACTGTCCCTTTAAGGGAGAATCACAAATACAGGAATATAATATGAGGGGAAGGAAAGGTGCCTTTAAGAGGCGGGCAGGAAAAGGGAACGCCAAAGGGAAGGTTAAGGGAACGCCTTGGGACAGAGGAACTAGAGACTAGGTAAACCAGGGACAAGGAGAACTAGGGAGAGAGGACTAGGGACTAGGAGAGCTAGGGAACAGGAGAAACGGGGACTAGGGGAACTAGGGACAAGGAACTAGGTGGAACTAGAAGGGGAGAACTTGGGACCAGGAACTAGGGAACTGAGGGGACTGAGGCCCGCGGAGGCGGGCTGGGAAACAGGGAGGAACTGGGAGGACTGGTGGAAATCATCTGGGCCGCTCTGCAGGACAGAGGAGATAGTTAATGCACAAAAGGGGAAAAAACAGAGCAGGTGCAGAAACAGTCCAAATAACAAAGTGAACAAAGTAATAATATCTTCGTGTGACAAACACACAGGGGGAGATGTAAAGTCCAAAAATACTATTCTAAGTGAGAACCAAAAACAGAGGCATTACGCTGGGAGATGAAATGTCCAAACTAACTTACAGAGGCAATACGCTGGGAGATGAAATGTCCAACTAACTAACAGAGGCAATACGCTGGGAGAGTGACATCACAATCAAAACTCACCCAGGCGTATGCGTAAAGGTACAGGAACAGCAGCGGGAACGGGGGCAAGGGCACTACGCTGAGTGAGTGACATCACAATCAAAACTCACCCAGGCGTATGCGTAAAGGTACGGGGACAGCAGCGGGAACGGGGGCAAGGGCACTACGCTGAGTGAGTGACATCACAATCAAAACTCACCCAGGCGTATGCGTAAAGGTACGGGGACAGCAGCGGGAACGGGGGCAAGGGCACTACGCTGGGTGAGTGACATCACAATCAAAACTCACCCAGGCGCATGCGTAATGGTACAGGGACAGCAACGGGAACGAAGGCATCGCCACCGGGGCGGCTGGCTGTCCGAGCCGAGGGAGAGAGTGCTGGAACAGTGGCGGTGACGAGGGCATCGTCCACCGGGTAGCCGCTGTCGGAGCCGAGGAACAGAGTGCTGGAACAGTGGCGGTGACGAGGGCATCGTCCACCGGGTAGCCGCTGTCGGAGCCGAGGAACAGAGTGCGCGCCACACCTTGGTGTGCGCGTCGGAACAGGGAGCTGGAACAGTGGCGGTGGCGAGGATGTCGTCCACCGGGTAGCCACTGTCGAAGCCGAGGAACAGAGTGCGCGCCACACCTTGGTGTGCGCGTCGGAACAGGGAGCTGGAACAGTGGCGGTGGCGAGGATGTCGTCCACCGGGTAGCCACTGTCGGAGCCGAGGAACAGAGTGCGGGAACAGTGGCGGTGACGAGGGCATCGTCCACCGGGTAGCCGCTGTCGGAGCCGAGGAACAGAGTGCGCGCCACACCTTGGTGTGCGCGTCGGAACAGGGAGCTGGAACAGTGGCGGTGGCGAGGATGTCGTCCACCGGGTAGCCACTGTCGGAGCCGAGGAACAGAGTGCGCGCCACACCTTGGTGTGCGCGTCGGAACAGGGAGCTGGAACAGTGGCGGTGGCGAGGATGTCGTCCACCGGGTAGCCACTGTCGGAGCCGAGGAACAGAGTGCGCGCCACACCTTGGTGTGCGCGTCGGAACAGAGAGACGCCTCGGGGTGCGTCTGCGAGGAGGAGTGCGCCAAGCACGAAGGTCTGGAAGATGCGCTCCAGCGCGCTGGTCTGGGGAGCGTGCCAAGCTCGAAGGTCTAGGAGATGCGCATCTGCGCGCTGGTCGGGAGAGCGTGCCAAGCTCGAAGGTCTAGGAGATGCGCGTTGCGCGCTGGTCTGGAGAGCGTGCCAAGCTCGAGGGTTCTTGGAAGATGCGCGTTGCGCGCTGGTCTGGAGAGCGTGCCAAGCTCGAGCGTCCTTGGAAGATGCGCGTTGCGCGCTGAGGACTGGAGAGCGTCCAAGCTCGAGGGTTCTTGGAAGATGCGCGTTGCGCGCTGGTCTGGAGAGCGTGCCAAGCTCGAGGGTTCTTGGAAGATGCGCGTTGCGCGCTGGTCTGGAGAGCGTGCCAAGCTCGAGCGTCCTTGGAAGATGCGCGTTGCGCGCTGAGGACTGGAGAGCGTCCAAGCTCGAGGGTTCTTGGAAGATGCGCGTTGCGCGCTGGTCTGGAGAGCGTGCCAAGCTCGAGCGTCCTTGGAAGATGCGCGTAGCGCGCTGAGGACTGGAGAGCGTCTGCGCTGGTCTGGATGTGCGTCAGGACGACAGCTGCGCGGGGGGTCTGAAGTGGATGACTGGGATGCCTCCCGTGGAAGTCTAGGGAGCGCAGACCAGTCCCACTCTCAGGCAACGGCGACAGCAGGCGAAGGCTGGAGCAAAACATCTCGACGCAGGAGAATGGAACAGCATAGGCAGACGGAGGATCTCCCGAAAGAGTCTAGATGTTTAGAGAATATGACTCGGCAAGTATACAACACGACCCCACCGCCAAAACGAGGGGAAGCGCCCTGGTATTTAAAGCCCACAGGGGGACTAATTAGCCTGCCACCACAGGTGCGAGAGATAATAGAATATCAAACAGGTGTGGCCACTAAGGGTAAGGAACAAGAGGGTGGGGGCTAGAGAGAGTGAGTAGGGAATTCCTAACAGTAGGCTTAAAGAAGACAGAGAATAGGGAATTCCTAACAGTAGGCTTAAAGAAGACAGAGAATAGGGAATTCCTAACAGTAGGCTTAAAGAAGACAGAGAAAAGGTAGTGAGCAGCGGGCAAAACCTCACAAAAACGGCTTTAGCTGACTGATGTGCCTTGTACATCAAGCGTTTCGCCAGTTCTTCAGAGTAAATTATGGGATTTTATTGTCAAAAGACAGAATTATATTACAAAGAATTATATTCTTATTCTTGAAATGGTAAATGGCTGTTTTCTTTCTTTTTTACAATTTGTGCACATTTTACCCATAGGAAAATCCCATATTAACTCTGAAGAACTGGTCCTCTGTGAAACGCTCGTTGTACAAGTATCGCAGAGAAAATTCAAAGGTACACAGTTGCACAGGAGTTTCGGACAGAGAAACGCAATGGTTTGAAAGCTCGGCGTTGCTAATAAACATTTTAAATATTATTTTATAAACTGCTGGTCAACACTGCTCAAAATGACTTTAGCTGACTGATGCGCCTTGTACATCGAGCGTTTCGCCAGTTCTTCAGAGTTAATTATGGGATTTTATTGTCAAAAGACAGAATTATATTACAAAGAATTATATTCTTATTCTTGAAATGGTAAATGGCTGTTTTCTTTCTTTTTTTTTATACAATTTGTGCACATTTTACCCATAGGAAAATCCCATATTAACTCTGAAGAACTGGTCCTCTGCGAAACGCTCATTGTACAAGTATCGCAGAGAAAATTCAAAGGTATTCACAGTTGCACGAGAGTTTTGAACAGAGAAACGCAATGGTTTGAAAGCTCTGAGTTGCTAATAAACATTTAAAATATTATTTTATAAACTGCTGGTCAACACTGCTCAAAACGGCTTTAGCTGACTGATGCGCCTTGTACATCGAGCGTTTCGCAAGTTCTTCAGAGTTAATTATGGGATTTTATTGTCAAAAGACTGAATTATATTACAAAGAATTATATTCTTATTCTTGAAATGGTAAATGGCTGTTTTCTTTTTTTTATTTGCTTTTTTTTACAATTTGTGCACATTTTACCCATAGGAAAATCCCATATTAACTCTGAAGAACTGGTCCTCTGCGAAACGCTCATTGTACAAGTATCTCAGAGAAAATTCAAAGGTACTCACAGTTGCACGAGGGTTTCGGACAGAGAAACGCAATGGTTTGAAAGCTCGGCATTGCTAATAAACATTTTAAATATTATTTTATAAACTGCTGGTCAACACTGCTCAAAACTGTGAGGATTCGCCTGTCCCTGGACCTTTTTTCCCTTTCTACTCTCCTCAACAGCCCCCACCCTTGCGAGAACTTTTCCCTGCCTCCTACTCTTCACCAGCCCCCACCCTTGGACATTCTTGTTCCTCTACCTTCACGCACCTGTTGGGAGTTTGCAATCACCTCGGGAGAGTACATAGGTTGCAGACTCCCCTCCAGTCCTTGTCGGGTCGTTCTGTGTTCATGGAGTTCTGTGTTCTGGACTTTTTGTTCGTTCTGTATTCTGTACGTCACCATCACCTGCTGCGTCTCCGGTGTGAGACGACGTGCCAGCCATCACCACCTGTCGCCGTTTGCCTGGAGTGGGACACCGCCTTCGCTCTCTATTCTCTACGGGAGGTCTCCAGTGTTCCCACTCCAGACGTCAAGCCGGCTCGCCATCGCTCCCGATTCCACGGGAGGAAGGCGTCTCTTCGTGATCCTCGTTCCTGGGGTGAGGCTCACCGTCGCTCCCTATTATTACACGGGAGGACGGTGTGTGCTCATCCTGTTCCCCTCGGACCCCGGCTCGTCGTCGCTCCCTAGTATTCCACGGGAGGACGGCGTGTGCCCATCCCGTTCCCCTGGGACCCCCTTTGTTCTGCGCTGCCCGTCTGCAGCATCCGAGGAGGAGGAGGAGGATTCCTTCCTGAGCAGCAGAGCCCTACTTGGTGTAGGGACGGGAGGAGGATCTCCGTGCCCGGCCCCCGCTGTCGGGCCCCTGTCCCGGTGCCAGGCCTCCGCCGCCGGGCCCCTGTCCCCGTGCCAGGCCCCCGCCGTCGGGCCCCTGTCTCCGTGCCAGGCCTCCGCCGTCGGGCCCCTGTCCCCGTGCCAGGCCTCCGCCGTCGGGCCCCGGTCCCCCTGCCCGGCCTCCGCCGTCGGAACCCTGTCCTCATCCCTGTAAGCAGCTCTGGCCCTCGCCCTGTCCAAGGCCTTAACCCTGTTCTCTGTCCCTGTCTCCAGCCCGCCTCTCCGGGCCTCTGTCCCTGTCCCCCTCTCCAGTGCCCCTGATCCTGGTCCTGACACTTAGCCCTGGCCCTTAGCCCTGGCCCTTAGCCTTAGTCCCTTAGCCTGTTCGCCTCTTAAAGGCACAGTGCCGCAATTTCCATATTTCTTTGACTCTAGTGTTTTTGTGTTCTCCCTTAAAGGGACTGTGCCGCTTTTTGTTATTTAATAAATATTGCCCTGTTTTGGCTTACTCTCATACCTGTCTTGTGTTGTGCGATTGGGGTCGGTTTCAAACCATAACAAAAACGGCTTTAGCTGACTGATGCGCCTTGTACGACGAGCGTTTCGCCAGTTCTTCAGAGTTAATTATGGGATTTTATTGTCAAAAGACAGAATTATTACAAAGAATTATATTACAAAGAATTATATTCTTATTCTTGAAATGGTAAATGGCTGTTTTCTTTTTTACAATTTGTGCACATTTTACCCATAGGAAAATCCCGCTCGTTGTACAAGTATCGCAGAGAAAATTCAAAGGTACTCACAGTTGCATGAGAGTTTCGGACAGAGAAACGCAATGGTTTGAAAGCTCGGCGTTGCTAATAAACATTTTAAATATTATTTTATAAACTGCTGGTCAACACTGCTCAAAACGGCTTTAGCTGACTGATGTGCCTTGTACATCGAGCGTTTCGCCAGTTCTTCAGAGTTAATTATGGGATTTTATTGTCAAAAGACAGAATTATATTACAAAGAATTATATTCTTATTCTTGAAATGGTAAATGGCTGTTTTCTTTCTTTTTTACAATTTGTGCACATTTTACCCATAGGAAAATCCCATATTAACTCTGAAGAACTGGTCCTCTGTGAAACGCTCGTTGTACAAGTATCGCAGAGAAAATTCAAAGGTACACAGTTGCACAGGAGTTTCGGACAGAGAAACGCAATGGTTTGAAAGCTCGGCGTTGCTAATAAACATTTTAAATATTATTTTATAAACTGCTGGTCAACACTGCTCAAAACGGCTTTAGCTGACTGATGTGCCTTGTACATCAAGCGTTTCGCCAGTTCTTCAGAGTTAATTATGGGATTTTATTGTCAAAAGACAGAATTATATTACAAATAATTATATTCTTATTCTTGAAATGGTAAATGGCTGTTTTCTTTCTTTTTTACAATTTGTGCACATTTTACCCATAGGAAAATCCCATATTAACTCTGAAGAACTGGTCCTCTGTGAAACGCTCGTTGTACAAGTATCGCAGAGAAAATTCAAAGGTATTCACAGTTGCACAAGAGTTTTGAACAGAGAAACGCAATGGTTTGAAAGCTCTGAGTTGCTAATAAACATTTAAAATATTATTTTATAAACTGCTGGTCAACACTGCTCAAAACGGCTTTAGCTGACTGATGCGCCTTGTACATCGAGTGTTTCGCCAGTTCTTCAGAGTTAATTATGGGATTTTATTGTCAAAAGACTGAATTATATTACAAAGAATTATATTCTTATTCTTGAAATGGTAAATGGCTGTTTTCTTTTTTTTTGTTGCTTTTTTTTTTTTTCCAATTTGTGCACATTTTACCCATAGGAAAATCCCATATTAACTCTGAAGAACTGGTCCCCTGCGAAACGCTCATTGTACAAGTATCGCAGAGAAAATTCAAAGGTACTCACAGTTGCACGAGGGTTTCGGACAGAGAAACGCAATGGTTTGAAAGCTCGGCATTGTTAATAAACATTTTAAATATTATTTTATAAACTGCTGGTCAACACTGCTCAAAACGGCTTTAGCTGACTGATGCGCCTTGTACGACGAGCGTTTCGCCAGTTCTTCAGAGTTAATTATGGGATTTTATTGTCAAAAGACAGAATTATTACAAAGAATTATATTACAAAGAATTATATTCTTATTCTTGAAATGGTAAATGACTGTTTTCTTTTTTACACTTTGTGCACATTTTACCCATAGGAAAATCCCGCTCGCTGTACAAGTATCGCAGAGAAAATTCAAAGGTACTCACAGTTGCACGAGAGTTTCGGACAGAGAAACGCAATGGTTTGAAAGCTCGGCGTTGCTAATAAACATTTTAAATATTATTTTATAAACTGCTGGTCAACACTGCTCAAAACGGCTTTAGCTGACTGATGTGCCTTGTACATCGAGCGTTTCGCCAGTTCTTCAGAGTTAATTATGGGATTTTATTGTCAAAAGACAGAATTATATTACAAAGAATTATATTCTTATTCTTGAAATGGTAAATGGCTGTTTTCTTTCTTTTTTACAATTTGTGCACATTTTACCCATAGGAAAATCCCATATTAACTCTGAAGAACTGGTCCTCTGTGAAACGCTCGTTGTACAAGTATCGCAGAGAAAATTCAAAGGTACACAGTTGCACAGGAGTTTCGGACAGAGAAACGCAATGGTTTGAAAGCTCGGCGTTGCTAATAAACATTTTAAATATTATTTTATAAACTGCTGGTCAACACTGCTCAAAACGGCTTTAGCTGACTGATGTGCCTTGTACATCAAGCGTTTCGCCAGTTCTTCAGAGTTAATTATGGGATTTTATTGTCAAAAGACAGAATTATATTACAAATAATTATATTCTTATTCTTGAAATGGTAAATGGCTGTTTTCTTTCTTTTTTACAATTTGTGCACATTTTACCCATAGGAAAATCCCATATTAACTCTGAAGAACTGGTCCTCTGTGAAACGCTCGTTGTACAAGTATCGCAGAGAAAATTCAAAGGTATTCACAGTTGCACGAGAGTTTTGAACAGAGAAACGCAATGGTTTGAAAGCTCTGAGTTGCTAATAAACATTTAAAATATTATTTTATAAACTGCTGGTCAACACTGCTCAAAACGGCTTTAGCTGACTGATGCGCCTTGTACATCGAGTGTTTCGCCAGTTCTTCAGTTAATTATGGGATTTTATTGTCAAAAGACTGAATTATATTACAAAGAATTATATTCTTATTCTTGAAATGGTAAATGGCTGTTTTCTTTTTTTTTGTTGCTTTTTTCTCTTTTTACAATTTGTGCACATTTTACCCATAGGAAAATCCCATATTAACTCTGAAGAACTGGTCCCCTGCGAAACGCTCATTGTACAAGTATCGCAGAGAAAATTCAAAGGTACTCACAGTTGCACGAGGGTTTCGGACAGAGAAACGGAATGGTTTGAAAGCTCGGCGTTGCTAATAAACATTTTAAATATTATTTTATAAACTGCTGGTCAACACTGCTCAAAACGGCTTTAGCTGACTGATGTGCCTTGTACATCAAGCGTTTCGCCAGTTCTTCAGAGTTAATTATGGGATTTTATTGTCAAAAGACAGAATTATATTACAAATAATTATATTCTTATTCTTGAAATGGTAAATGGCTGTTTTCTTTCTTTTTTACAATTTGTGCACATTTTACCCATAGGAAAATCCCATATTAACTCTGAAGAACTGGTCCTCTGTGAAACGCTCGTTGTACAAGTATCGCAGAGAAAATTCAAAGGTATTCACAGTTGCACGAGAGTTTTGAACAGAGAAACGCAATGGTTTGAAAGCTCTGAGTTGCTAATAAACATTTAAAATATTATTTTATAAACTGCTGGTCAACACTGCTCAAAACGGCTTTAGCTGACTGATGCGCCTTGTACATCGAGTGTTTCGCCAGTTCTTCAGAGTTAATTATGGGATTTTATTGTCAAAAGACTGAATTATATTACAAAGAATTATATTCTTATTCTTGAAATGGTAAATGGCTGTTTTCTTTTTTTTTGTTGCTTTTTTTTTTTACAATTTGTGCACATTTTACCCATAGGAAAATCCCATATTAACTCTGAAGAACTGGTCCCCTGCGAAACGCTCATTGTACAAGTATCGCAGAGAAAATTCAAAGGTACTCACAGTTGCACGAGGGTTTCGGACAGAGAAACGCAATGGTTTGAAAGCTCGGCATTGTTAATAAACATTTTAAATATTATTTTATAAACTGCTGGTCAACACTGCTCAAAACGGCTTTAGCTGACTGATGCGCCTTGTACGACGAGCGTTTCGCCAGTTCTTCAGAGTTAATTATGGGATTTTATTGTCAAAAGACAGAATTATTACAAAGAATTATATTACAAAGAATTATATTCTTATTCTTGAAATGGTAAATGACTGTTTTCTTTTTTACAATTTGTGCACATTTTACCCATAGGAAAATCCCGCTCGCTGTACAAGTATCGCAGAGAAAATTCAAAGGTACTCACAGTTGCACGAGAGTTTCGGACAGAGAAACGCAATGGTTTGGAAGCTTGGTGTTGCTAATAAACATTTTAAATATTATTTTATAAACTGCTGGTCAACACTGCTCAAAACGGCTTTAGCTGACTGATGTGCCTTGTACATCGAGCGTTTCGCCAGTTCTTCAGAGTTAATTATGGGATTTTATTGTCAAAAGACAGAATTATATTACAAAGAATTATATTCTTATTCTTGAAATGGTAAATGACTGTTTTCTTTCTTTTTTACAATTTGTGCACATTTTACCCATAGGAAAATCCCATATTAACTCTGAAGAACTGGTCCTCTGTGAAACGCTCGTTGTACAAGTATCGCAGAGAAAATTCAAAGGTACACAGTTGCACGGGAGTTTCGAACAGAGAAACGCAATGGTTTGAAAGCTCGGCGTTGCTAATAAACATTTTAAATATTATTTTATAAACTGCTGGTCAACACTGCTCAAAATGGCTTTAGCTGACTGATGCGCCTTGTACATCGAGCGTTTTGCCAGTTCTTCAGAGTTAATTATGGGATTTTATTGTCAAAAGACAGAATTATATTACAAATAATTATATTCTTATTCTTGAAATGGTAAATGGCTGTTTTTTTTTTTTTTTTTTTTTAACAATTTGTGCACATTTTACCCATAGGAAAATCCCATATTAACTCTGAAGAACTGGTCCTCTGCGAAACGCTCATTGTACAAGTATCGCAGAGAAAATTCAAAGGTACTCACAGTTGCACGAGAGTTTCGGACAGAGAAACGCAATGGTTTGAAAGCTCGGCGTTGCTAATAAACATTTTAAATATTATTTTATAAACTGCTGGTCAACACTGCTCAAAACGGCTTTAGCTGACTGATGTGCCTTGTACATCAAGCGTTTCGCCAGTTCTTCAGAGTAAATTATGGGATTTTATTGTCAAAAGACAGAATTATATTACAAAGAATTATATTCTTATTCTTGAAATGGTAAATGGCTGTTTTCTTTCTTTTTTACAATTTGTGCACATTTTACCCATAGGAAAATCCCATATTAACTCTGAAGAACTGGTCCTCTGTGAAACGCTCGTTGTACAAGTATCGCAGAGAAAATTCAAAGGTACACAGTTGCACAGGAGTTTCGGACAGAGAAACGCAATGGTTTGAAAGCTCGGCGTTGCTAATAAACATTTTAAATATTATTTTATAAACTGCTGGTCAACACTGCTCAAAATGACTTTAGCTGACTGATGCGCCTTGTACATCGAGCGTTTCGCCAGTTCTTCAGAGTTAATTATGGGATTTTATTGTCAAAAGACAGAATTATATTACAAAGAATTATATTCTTATTCTTGAAATGGTAAATGGCTGTTTTCTTTCTTTTTTTTTATACAATTTGTGCACATTTTACCCATAGGAAAATCCCATATTAACTCTGAAGAACTGGTCCTCTGCGAAACGCTCATTGTACAAGTATCGCAGAGAAAATTCAAAGGTATTCACAGTTGCACGAGAGTTTTGAACAGAGAAACGCAATGGTTTGAAAGCTCTGAGTTGCTAATAAACATTTAAAATATTATTTTATAAACTGCTGGTCAACACTGCTCAAAACGGCTTTAGCTGACTGATGCGCCTTGTACATCGAGCGTTTCGCAAGTTCTTCAGAGTTAATTATGGGATTTTATTGTCAAAAGACTGAATTATATTACAAAGAATTATATTCTTATTCTTGAAATGGTAAATGGCTGTTTTCTTTTTTTTATTTGCTTTTTTTTACAATTTGTGCACATTTTACCCATAGGAAAATCCCATATTAACTCTGAAGAACTGGTCCTCTGCGAAACGCTCATTGTACAAGTATCTCAGAGAAAATTCAAAGGTACTCACAGTTGCACGAGGGTTTCGGACAGAGAAACGCAATGGTTTGAAAGCTCGGCATTGCTAATAAACATTTTAAATATTATTTTATAAACTGCTGGTCAACACTGCTCAAAACTGTGAGGATTCGCCTGTCCCTGGACCTTTTTTCCCTTTCTACTCTCCTCAACAGCCCCCACCCTTGCGAGAACTTTTCCCTGCCTCCTACTCTTCACCAGCCCCCACCCTTGGACATTCTTGTTCCTCTACCTTCACGCACCTGTTGGGAGTTTGCAATCACCTCGGGAGAGTACATAGGTTGCAGACTCCCCTCCAGTCCTTGTCGGGTCGTTCTGTGTTCATGGAGTTCTGTGTTCTGGACTTTTTGTTCGTTCTGTATTCTGTACGTCACCATCACCTGCTGCGTCTCCGGTGTGAGACGACGTGCCAGCCATCACCACCTGTCGCCGTTTGCCTGGAGTGGGACACCGCCTTCGCTCTCTATTCTCTACGGGAGGTCTCCAGTGTTCCCACTCCAGACGTCAAGCCGGCTCGCCATCGCTCCCGATTCCACGGGAGGAAGGCGTCTCTTCGTGATCCTCGTTCCTGGGGTGAGGCTCACCGTCGCTCCCTATTATTCCACGGGAGGACGGTGTGTGCTCATCCCGTTCCCCTCGGACCCCGGCTCGTCGTCGCTCCCTAGTATTCCACGGGAGGACGGCGTGTGCCCATCCCGTTCCCCTGGGACCCCCTTTGTTCTGCGCTGCCCGTCTGCAGCATCCGAGGAGGAGGAGGAGGATTCCTTCCTGAGCAGCAGAACCCTACTTGGTGTAGGGACGGGAGGAGGATCTCCGTGCCCGGCCCCCGCTGTCGGGCCCCTGTCCCGGTGCCAGGCCTCCGCCGCCGGGCCCCTGTCCCCGTGCCAGGCCCCCGCCGTCGGGCCCCTGTCTCCGTGCCAGGCCTCCGCCGTCGGGCCCCTGTCCCCGTGCCAGGCCTCCGCCGTCGGGCCCCGGTCCCCCTGCCCGGCCTCTGCCGTCGGAACCCTGTCCTCATCCCTGTAAGCAGCTCTGGCCCTCGCCCTGTCCAAGGCCTTAACCCTGTTCTCTGTCCCTGTCTCCAGCCCGCCTCTCCGGGCCTCTGTCCCTGTCCCCCTCTCCAGTGCCCCTGATCCTGGTCCTGACACTTAGCCCTGGCCCTTAGCCCTGGCCCTTAGCCTTAGTCCCTTAGCCTGTTCGCCTCTTAAAGGCACAGTGCCGCAATTTCCATATTTCTTTGACTCTAGTGTTTTTGTGTTCTCCCTTAAAGGGACTGTGCCGCTTTTTGTTATTTAATAAATATTGCCCTGTTTTGGCTTACTCTCATACCTGTCTTGTGTTTTGTTTGATTGGGGTCGGTTTCAAACCATAACAAAAACGGCTTTAGCTGACTGATACGCCTTGTACGACGAGCGTTTCGCCAGTTCTTCAGAGTTAATTATGGGATTTTATTGTCAAAAGACAGAATTATTACAAAGAATTATATTACAAAGAATTATATTCTTATTCTTGAAATGGTAAATGGCTGTTTTATTTTTTACAATTTGTGCACATTTTACCCATAGGAAAATCCCGCTCGTTGTACAAGTATCGCAGAGAAAATTCAAAGGTACTCACAGTTGCATGAGAGTTTCGGACAGAGAAACGCAATGGTTTGAAAGCTCGGCGTTGCTAATAAACATTTTAAATATTATTTTATAAACTGCTGGTCAACACTGCTCAAAACGGCTTTAGCTGACTGATGTGCCTTGTACATCGAGCGTTTCGCCAGTTCTTCAGAGTTAATTATGGGATTTTATTGTCAAAAGACAGAATTATATTACAAAGAATTATATTCTTATTCTTGAAATGGTAAATGGCTGTTTTCTTTCTTTTTTACAATTTGTGCACATTTTACCCATAGGAAAATCCCATATTAACTCTGAAGAACTGGTCCTCTGTGAAACGCTCGTTGTACAAGTATCGCAGAGAAAATTCAAAGGTACACAGTTGCACAGGAGTTTCGGACAGAGAAACGCAATGGTTTGAAAGCTCGGCGTTGCTAATAAACATTTTAAATATTATTTTATAAACTGCTGGTCAACACTGCTCAAAACGGCTTTAGCTGACTGATGTGCCTTGTACATCAAGCGTTTCGCCAGTTCTTCAGAGTTAATTATGGGATTTTATTGTCAAAAGACAGAATTATATTACAAATAATTATATTCTTATTCTTGAAATGGTAAATGGCTGTTTTCTTTCTTTTTTACAATTTGTGCACATTTTACCCATAGGAAAATCCCATATTAACTCTGAAGAACTGGTCCTCTGTGAAACGCTCGTTGTACAAGTATCGCAGAGAAAATTCAAAGGTATTCACAGTTGCACGAGAGTTTTGAACAGAGAAACGCAATGGTTTGAAAGCTCTGAGTTGCTAATAAACATTTAAAATATTATTTTATAAACTGCTGGTCAACACTGCTCAAAACGGCTTTAGCTGACTGATGCGCCTTGTACATCGAGTGTTTCGCCAGTTCTTCAGAGTTAATTATGGGACTTTATTGTCAAAAGACTGAATTATATTACAAAGAATTATATTCTTATTCTTGAAATGGTAAATGGCTGTTTTCTTTTTTTTTTTGCTTTTTTTTTTTTACAATTTGTGCACATTTTACCCATAGGAAAATCCCGCTCGTTGTACAAGTATCGCAGAGAAAATTCAAAGGTACTCACAGTTGCATGAGAGTTTCGGACAGAGAAACGCAATGGTTTGAAAGCTCGGCGTTGCTAATAAACATTTTAAATATTATTTTATAAACTGCTGGTCAACACTGCTCAAAACGGCTTTAGCTGACTGATGTGCCTTGTACATCGAGCGTTTCGCCAGTTCTTCAGAGTTAATTATGGGATTTTATTGTCAAAAGACAGAATTATATTACAAAGAATTATATTCTTATTCTTGAAATGGTAAATGGCTGTTTTCTTTCTTTTTTACAATTTGTGCACATTTTACCCATAGGAAAATCCCATATTAACTCTGAAGAACTGGTCCTCTGTGAAACGCTCGTTGTACAAGTATCGCAGAGAAAATTCAAAGGTACACAGTTGCACAGGAGTTTCGGACAGAGAAACGCAATGGTTTGAAAGCTCGGCGTTGCTAATAAACATTTTAAATATTATTTTATAAACTGCTGGTCAACACTGCTCAAAACGGCTTTAGCTGACTGATGTGCCTTGTACATCAAGCGTTTCGCCAGTTCTTCAGAGTTAATTATGGGATTTTATTGTCAAAAGACAGAATTATATTACAAATAATTATATTCTTATTCTTGAAATGGTAAATGGCTGTTTTCTTTCTTTTTTACAATTTGTGCACATTTTACCCATAGGAAAATCCCATATTAACTCTGAAGAACTGGTCCTCTGTGAAACGCTCGTTGTACAAGTATCGCAGAGAAAATTCAAAGGTATTCACAGTTGCACGAGAGTTTTGAACAGAGAAACGCAATGGTTTGAAAGCTCTGAGTTGCTAATAAACATTTAAAATATTATTTTATAAACTGCTGGTCAACACTGCTCAAAACGGCTTTAGCTGACTGATGCGCCTTGTACATCGAGTGTTTCGCCAGTTCTTCAGAGTTAATTATGGGATTTTATTGTCAAAAGACTGAATTATATTACAAAGAATTATATTCTTATTCTTGAAATGGTAAATGGCTGTTTTCTTTTTTTTTTTGCTTTTTTTTTTTTTACAATTTGTGCACATTTTACCCATAGGAAAATCCCATATTAACTCTGAAGAACTGGTCCCCTGCGAAACGCTCATTGTACAAGTATCGCAGAGAAAATTCAAAGGTACTCACAGTTGCACGAGGGTTTCGGACAGAGAAACGCAATGGTTTGAAAGCTCGGCGTTGCTAATAAACATTTTAAATATTATTTTATAAACTGCTGGTCAACACTGCTCAAAACGGCTTTAGCTGACTGATGTGCCTTGTACATCAAGCGTTTCGCCAGTTCTTCAGAGTTAATTATGGGATTTTATTGTCAAAAGACAGAATTATATTACAAATAATTATATTCTTATTCTTGAAATGGTAAATGGCTGTTTTCTTTCTTTTTTACAATTTGTGCACATTTTACCCATAGGAAAATCCCATATTAACTCTGAAGAACTGGTCCTCTGTGAAACGCTCGTTGTACAAGTATCGCAGAGAAAATTCAAAGGTATTCACAGTTGCACGAGAGTTTTGAACAGAGAAACGCAATGGTTTGAAAGCTCTGAGTTGCTAATAAACATTTAAAATATTATTTTATAAACTGCTGGTCAACACTGCTCAAAACGGCTTTAGCTGACTGATGCGCCTTGTACATCGAGTGTTTCGCCAGTTCTTCAGAGTTAATTATGGGATTTTATTGTCAAAAGACTGAATTATATTACAAAGAATTATATTCTTATTCTTGAAATGGTAAATGGCTGTTTTCTTTTTTTTTGTTGCTTTTTTTTTTTTACAATTTGTGCACATTTTACCCATAGGAAAATCCCATATTAACTCTGAAGAACTGGTCCCCTGCGAAACGCTCATTGTACAAGTATCGCAGAGAAAATTCAAAGGTACTCACAGTTGCACGAGGGTTTCGGACAGAGAAACGGAATGGTTTGAAAGCTCGGCGTTGCTAATAAACATTTTAAATATTATTTTATAAACTGCTGGTCAACACTGCTCAAAACGGCTTTAGCTGACTGATGTGCCTTGTACATCAAGCGTTTCGCCAGTTCTTCAGAGTTAATTATGGGATTTTATTGTCAAAAGACAGAATTATATTACAAATAATTATATTCTTATTCTTGAAATGGTAAATGGCTGTTTTCTTTCTTTTTTACAATTTGTGCACATTTTACCCATAGGAAAATCCCATATTAACTCTGAAGAACTGGTCCTCTGTGAAACGCTCGTTGTACAAGTATCGCAGAGAAAATTCAAAGGTATTCACAGTTGCACGAGAGTTTTGAACAGAGAAACGCAATGGTTTGAAAGCTCTGAGTTGCTAATAAACATTTAAAATATTATTTTATAAACTGCTGGTCAACACTGCTCAAAACGGCTTTAGCTGACTGATGCGCCTTGTACATCGAGTGTTTCGCCAGTTCTTCAGAGTTAATTATGGGATTTTATTGTCAAAAGACTGAATTATATTACAAAGAATTATATTCTTATTCTTGAAATGGTAAATGGCTGTTTTCTTTTTTTTTTTTTTTGTTGCTTTTTTTTTTTTTTTACAATTTGTGCACATTTTACCCATAGGAAAATCCCATATTAACTCTGAAGAACTGGTCCCCTGCGAAACGCTCATTGTACAAGTATCGCAGAGAAAATTCAAAGGTACTCACAGTTGCACGAGGGTTTCGGACAGAGAAACGCAATGGTTTGAAAGCTCGGCATTGTTAATAAACATTTTAAATATTATTTTATAAACTGCTGGTCAACACTGCTCAAAACGGCTTTAGCTGACTGATGTGCCTTGTACATCAAGCGTTTCGCCAGTTCTTCAGAGTTAATTATGGGATTTTATTGTCAAAAGACAGAATTATATTACAAATAATTATATTCTTATTCTTGAAATGGTAAATGGCTGTTTTCTTTCTTTTTTACAATTTGTGCACATTTTACCCATAGGAAAATCCCATATTAACTCTGAAGAACTGGTCCTCTGTGAAACGCTCGTTGTACAAGTATCGCAGAGAAAATTCAAAGGTATTCACAGTTGCACGAGAGTTTTGAACAGAGAAACGCAATGGTTTGAAAGCTCTGAGTTGCTAATAAACATTTAAAATATTATTTTATAAACTGCTGGTCAACACTGCTCAAAACGGCTTTAGCTGACTGATGCGCCTTGTACATCGAGTGTTTCGCCAGTTCTTCAGAGTTAATTATGGGATTTTATTGTCAAAAGACTGAATTATATTACAAAGAATTATATTCTTATTCTTGAAATGGTAAATGGCTGTTTTCTTTTTTTTTGTTGCTTTTTTTTTTTTTTACAATTTGTGCACATTTTACCCATAGGAAAATCCCATATTAACTCTGAAGAACTGGTCCCCTGCGAAACGCTCATTGTACAAGTATCGCAGAGAAAATTCAAAGGTACTCACAGTTGCACGAGGGTTTCGGACAGAGAAACGCAATGGTTTGAAAGCTCGGCATTGTTAATAAACATTTTAAATATTATTTTATAAACTGCTGGTCAACACTGCTCAAAACGGCTTTAGCTGACTGATGCGCCTTGTACGACGAGCGTTTCGCCAGTTCTTCAGAGTTAATTATGGGATTTTATTGTCAAAAGACAGAATTATTACAAAGAATTATATTACAAAGAATTATATTCTTATTCTTGAAATGGTAAATGACTGTTTTCTTTTTTACAATTTGTGCACATTTTACCCATAGGAAAATCCCGCTCGCTGTACAAGTATCGCAGAGAAAATTCAAAGGTACTCACAGTTGCACGAGAGTTTCGGACAGAGAAACGCAATGGTTTGGAAGCTTGGTGTTGCTAATAAACATTTTAAATATTATTTTATAAACTGCTGGTCAACACTGCTCAAAACGGCTTTAGCTGACTGATGTGCCTTGTACATCGAGCGTTTCGCCAGTTCTTCAGAGTTAATTATGGGATTTTATTGTCAAAAGACAGAATTATATTACAAAGAATTATATTCTTATTCTTGAAATGGTAAATGGCTGTTTTCTTTCTTTTTTACAATTTGTGCACATTTTACCCATAGGAAAATCCCATATTAACTCTGAAGAACTGGTCCTCTGTGAAACGCTCGTTGTACAAGTATCGCAGAGAAAATTCAAAGGTACACAGTTGCACGGGAGTTTCGAACAGAGAAACGCAATGGTTTGAAAGCTCGGCGTTGCTAATAAACATTTTAAATATTATTTTATAAACTGCTGGTCAACACTGCTCAAAATGGCTTTAGCTGACTGATGCGCCTTGTACATTGAGCGTTTTGCCAGTTCTTCAGAGTTAATTATGGGATTTTATTGTCAAAAGACAGAATTATATTACAAAGAATTATATTCTTATTCTTGAAATGGTAAATGGCTGTTTTCTTTCTTTTTTTTTATACAATTTGTGCACATTTTACCCATAGGAAAATCCCATATTAACTCTGAAGAACTGGTCCTCTGCGAAACGCTCGTTGTACAAGTATCGCAGAGAAAATTCAAAGGTATTCACTATTCACAGTTGCACGAGAGTTTTGAACAGAGAAACGCAATGGTTTGAAAGCTCTGAGTTGCTAATAAACATTTAAAATATTATTTTATAAACTGCTGGTCAACACTGCTCAAAACGGCTTTAGCTGACTGATGCGCCTTGTACATCGAGCGTTTCGCAAGTTCTTCAGAGTTAATTATGGGATTTTATTGTCAAAAGACTGAATTATATTACAAAGAATTATATTCTTATTCTTGAAATGGTAAATGGCTGTTTTCTTTTTTTTATTTTCTTTTTTTACAATTTGTGCACATTTTACCCATAGGAAAATCCCATATTAACTCTGAAGAACTGGTCCTCTGCGAAACGCTCATTGTACAAGTATCGCAGAGAAAATTCAAAGGTACTCACAGTTGCACGAGGGTTTCGGACAGAGAAACGCAATGGTTTGAAAGCTCGGCATTGCTAATAAACATTTTAAATATTATTTTATAAACTGCTGGTCAACACTGCTCAAAACTGTGAGGATTCGCCTGTCCCTGGACCTTTTTTCCCTGTCTACTCTCCTCAACAGCCCCCACCCTTGCGAGAACTTTTCCCCGCCTCCTACTCTTCACCAGCCCCCACCCTTGGACATTCTTGTTCCTCTACCTTCACGCACCTGTTGGGAGTTTGCAATCACCTCGGGAGAGTACATAGGTTGCAGACTCCCCTCCAGTCCTTGTCGGGTCGTTCTGTGTTCATGGAGTTCTGTGTTCTGGACTTTTTGTTCGTTCTGTATTCTGTACGTCACCATCACCTGCTGCGTCTCCGGTGTGAGACGACGTGCCAGCCATCACCACCTGTCGCCGTTTGCCTGGAGTGGGACACCGCCTTCGCTCTCTATTCTCTACGGGAGGTCTCCAGTGTTCCCACTCCAGACGTCAAGCCGGCTCGCCATCGCTCCCGATTCCACGGGAGGAAGGCGTCTCTTCGTGATTCTCGTTCCTGGGGTGAGGCTCGCCGTCGCTCCCTATTATTCCACGGGAGGACGGCGTGTGCTCATCCCGTTCCCCTCGGACCCCGGCTCGTCGTCGCTCCCTAGTATTCCACGGGAGGACGGCGTGTGCCCATCCCGTTCCCCTGGGACCCCCTTTGTTCTGCGCTGCCCGTCTGCAGCATCCGAGGAAGAGGAGGAGGATTCCTTCCTGAGCAGCAGAGCCCTACTCGGTGTAGGGACGGGAGGAGGATCTCCGTGCCCGGCCCCGCTGTCGGGCCCCTGTCTCCGTGCCCGGCCCCCGCTGTCGGGCCCCTGTCCCCGTGCCAGGCCTCCGCCGCCGGGCCCCTGTCCCCGTGCCAGGCCTCCGCCGTCGGGCCCCGGTCCCCGTGCCCGGCCTCCGCCGTCGGAACCCTGTCCTCATCCCTGTAAGCAGCTCTGACCCTCGCCCTGTCCAAGGCCTTAACCCTGTTCTCTGTCCCTGTCTCCAGCCCGCCTCTCCGGGCCTCTGTCCCTGTCCCCCTCTCCAGTGCCCCTGATCCTGGTCCTGACACTTAGCCCTGGCCCTTAGCCTTAGTCCCTTAGCCTGTTCGCCTCTTAAAGGCACAGTGCCGCAGTTTCCATATTTCTTTGACTCTAGTGTTTTTGTGTTCTCCCTTAAAGGGACTGTGCCGCTTTTTGTTATTTAATAAATATTGCCCTGTTTTGGCTTACTCTCATACCTGTCTTGTGTTGTGCGATTGGGGTCGGTTTCAAACCATAACAAAAACGGCTTTAGCTGACTGATGCGCCTTGTACGACGAGCGTTTCGCCAGTTCTTCAGAGTTAATTATGGGATTTTATTGTCAAAAGACAGAATTATTACAAAGAATTATATTACAAAGAATTATATTCTTATTCTTGAAATGGTAAATGGCTGTTTTCTTTTTTACAATTTGTGCACATTTTACCCATAGGAAAATCCCGCTCGTTGTACAAGTATCGCAGAGAAAATTCAAAGGTACTCACAGTTGCATGAGAGTTTCGGACAGAGAAACGCAATGGTTTGAAAGCTCGGCGTTGCTAATAAACATTTTAAATATTATTTTATAAACTGCTGGTCAACACTGGTCAAAACGGCTTTAGCTGACTGATGTGCCTTGTACATCGAGTGTTTCGCCAGTTCTTCAGAGTTAATTATGGGATTTTATTGTCAAAAGACTGAATTATATTACAAAGAATTATATTCTTATTCTTGAAATGGTAAATGGCTGTTTTCTTTTTTTTTGTTGCTTTTTTTTTTTTACAATTTGTGCACATTTTACCCATAGGAAAATCCCATATTAACTCTGAAGAACTGGTCCCCTGCGAAACGCTCATTGTACAAGTATCGCAGAGAAAATTCAAAGGTACTCACAGTTGCACGAGGGTTTCGGACAGAGAAACGGAATGGTTTGAAAGCTCGGCGTTGCTAATAAACATTTTAAATATTATTTTATAAACTGCTGGTCAACACTGCTCAAAACGGCTTTAGCTGACTGATGTGCCTTGTACATCAAGCGTTTCGCCAGTTCTTCAGAGTTAATTATGGGATTTTATTGTCAAAAGACAGAATTATATTACAAATAATTATATTCTTATTCTTGAAATGGTAAATGGCTGTTTTCTTTCTTTTTTACAATTTGTGCACATTTTACCCATAGGAAAATCCCATATTAACTCTGAAGAACTGGTCCTCTGTGAAACGCTCGTTGTACAAGTATCGCAGAGAAAATTCAAAGGTATTCACAGTTGCACGAGAGTTTTGAACAGAGAAACGCAATGGTTTGAAAGCTCTGAGTTGCTAATAAACATTTAAAATATTATTTTATAAACTGCTGGTCAACACTGCTCAAAACGGCTTTAGCTGACTGATGCGCCTTGTACATCGAGTGTTTCGCCAGTTCTTCAGAGTTAATTATGGGATTTTATTGTCAAAAGACTGAATTATATTACAAAGAATTATATTCTTATTCTTGAAATGGTAAATGGCTGTTTTCTTTTTTTTTTTTTTGTTGCTTTTTTTTTTTTTTTACAATTTGTGCACATTTTACCCATAGGAAAATCCCATATTAACTCTGAAGAACTGGTCCCCTGCGAAACGCTCATTGTACAAGTATCGCAGAGAAAATTCAAAGGTACTCACAGTTGCACGAGGGTTTCGGACAGAGAAACGCAATGGTTTGAAAGCTCGGCATTGTTAATAAACATTTTAAATATTATTTTATAAACTGCTGGTCAACACTGCTCAAAACGGCTTTAGCTGACTGATGTGCCTTGTACATCAAGCGTTTCGCCAGTTCTTCAGAGTTAATTATGGGATTTTATTGTCAAAAGACAGAATTATATTACAAATAATTATATTCTTATTCTTGAAATGGTAAATGGCTGTTTTCTTTCTTTTTTACAATTTGTGCACATTTTACCCATAGGAAAATCCCATATTAACTCTGAAGAACTGGTCCTCTGTGAAACGCTCGTTGTACAAGTATCGCAGAGAAAATTCAAAGGTATTCACAGTTGCACGAGAGTTTTGAACAGAGAAACGCAATGGTTTGAAAGCTCTGAGTTGCTAATAAACATTTAAAATATTATTTTATAAACTGCTGGTCAACACTGCTCAAAACGGCTTTAGCTGACTGATGCGCCTTGTACATCGAGTGTTTCGCCAGTTCTTCAGAGTTAATTATGGGATTTTATTGTCAAAAGACTGAATTATATTACAAAGAATTATATTCTTATTCTTGAAATGGTAAATGGCTGTTTTCTTTTTTTTTGTTGCTTTTTTTTTTTTTTACAATTTGTGCACATTTTACCCATAGGAAAATCCCATATTAACTCTGAAGAACTGGTCCCCTGCGAAACGCTCATTGTACAAGTATCGCAGAGAAAATTCAAAGGTACTCACAGTTGCACGAGGGTTTCGGACAGAGAAACGCAATGGTTTGAAAGCTCGGCATTGTTAATAAACATTTTAAATATTATTTTATAAACTGCTGGTCAACACTGCTCAAAACGGCTTTAGCTGACTGATGCGCCTTGTACGACGAGCGTTTCGCCAGTTCTTCAGAGTTAATTATGGGATTTTATTGTCAAAAGACAGAATTATTACAAAGAATTATATTACAAAGAATTATATTCTTATTCTTGAAATGGTAAATGACTGTTTTCTTTTTTACAATTTGTGCACATTTTACCCATAGGAAAATCCCGCTCGCTGTACAAGTATCGCAGAGAAAATTCAAAGGTACTCACAGTTGCACGAGAGTTTCGGACAGAGAAACGCAATGGTTTGGAAGCTTGGTGTTGCTAATAAACATTTTAAATATTATTTTATAAACTGCTGGTCAACACTGCTCAAAACGGCTTTAGCTGACTGATGTGCCTTGTACATCGAGCGTTTCGCCAGTTCTTCAGAGTTAATTATGGGATTTTATTGTCAAAAGACAGAATTATATTACAAAGAATTATATTCTTATTCTTGAAATGGTAAATGGCTGTTTTCTTTCTTTTTTACAATTTGTGCACATTTTACCCATAGGAAAATCCCATATTAACTCTGAAGAACTGGTCCTCTGTGAAACGCTCGTTGTACAAGTATCGCAGAGAAAATTCAAAGGTACACAGTTGCACGGGAGTTTCGAACAGAGAAACGCAATGGTTTGAAAGCTCGGCGTTGCTAATAAACATTTTAAATATTATTTTATAAACTGCTGGTCAACACTGCTCAAAATGGCTTTAGCTGACTGATGCGCCTTGTACATCGAGCGTTTTGCCAGTTCTTCAGAGTTAATTATGGGATTTTATTGTCAAAAGACAGAATTATATTACAAAGAATTATATTCTTATTCTTGAAATGGTAAATGGCTGTTTTCTTTCTTTTTTTTTATACAATTTGTGCACATTTTACCCATAGGAAAATCCCATATTAACTCTGAAGAACTGGTCCTCTGCGAAACGCTCGTTGTACAAGTATCGCAGAGAAAATTCAAAGGTATTCACTATTCACAGTTGCACGAGAGTTTTGAACAGAGAAACGCAATGGTTTGAAAGCTCTGAGTTGCTAATAAACATTTAAAATATTATTTTATAAACTGCTGGTCAACACTGCTCAAAACGGCTTTAGCTGACTGATGCGCCTTGTACATCGAGCGTTTCGCAAGTTCTTCAGAGTTAATTATGGGATTTTATTGTCAAAAGACTGAATTATATTACAAAGAATTATATTCTTATTCTTGAAATGGTAAATGGCTGTTTTCTTTTTTTTATTTTCTTTTTTTACAATTTGTGCACATTTTACCCATAGGAAAATCCCATATTAACTCTGAAGAACTGGTCCTCTGCGAAACGCTCATTGTACAAGTATCGCAGAGAAAATTCAAAGGTACTCACAGTTGCACGAGGGTTTCGGACAGAGAAACGCAATGGTTTGAAAGCTCGGCATTGCTAATAAACATTTTAAATATTATTTTATAAACTGCTGGTCAACACTGCTCAAAACTGTGAGGATTCGCCTGTCCCTGGACCTTTTTTCCCTGTCTACTCTCCTCAACAGCCCCCACCCTTGCGAGAACTTTTCCCCGCCTCCTACTCTTCACCAGCCCCCACCCTTGGACATTCTTGTTCCTCTACCTTCACGCACCTGTTGGGAGTTTGCAATCACCTCGGGAGAGTACATAGGTTGCAGACTCCCCTCCAGTCCTTGTCGGGTCGTTCTGTGTTCATGGAGTTCTGTGTTCTGGACTTTTTGTTCGTTCTGTATTCTGTACGTCACCATCACCTGCTGCGTCTCCGGTGTGAGACGACGTGCCAGCCATCACCACCTGTCGCCGTTTGCCTGGAGTGGGACACCGCCTTCGCTCTCTATTCTCTACGGGAGGTCTCCAGTGTTCCCACTCCAGACGTCAAGCCGGCTCGCCATCGCTCCCGATTCCACGGGAGGAAGGCGTCTCTTCGTGATTCTCGTTCCTGGGGTGAGGCTCGCCGTCGCTCCCTATTATTCCACGGGAGGACGGCGTGTGCTCATCCCGTTCCCCTCGGACCCCGGCTCGTCGTCGCTCCCTAGTATTCCACGGGAGGACGGCGTGTGCCCATCCCGTTCCCCTGGGACCCCCTTTGTTCTGCGCTGCCCGTCTGCAGCATCCGAGGAAGAGGAGGAGGATTCCTTCCTGAGCAGCAGAGCCCTACTCGGTGTAGGGACGGGAGGAGGATCTCCGTGCCCGGCCCCGCTGTCGGGCCCCTGTCTCCGTGCCCGGCCCCCGCTGTCGGGCCCCTGTCCCCGTGCCAGGCCTCCGCCGCCGGGCCCCTGTCCCCGTGCCAGGCCTCCGCCGTCGGGCCCCGGTCCCCGTGCCCGGCCTCCGCCGTCGGAACCCTGTCCTCATCCCTGTAAGCAGCTCTGACCCTCGCCCTGTCCAAGGCCTTAACCCTGTTCTCTGTCCCTGTCTCCAGCCCGCCTCTCCGGGCCTCTGTCCCTGTCCCCCTCTCCAGTGCCCCTGATCCTGGTCCTGACACTTAGCCCTGGCCCTTAGCCTTAGTCCCTTAGCCTGTTCGCCTCTTAAAGGCACAGTGCCGCAGTTTCCATATTTCTTTGACTCTAGTGTTTTTGTGTTCTCCCTTAAAGGGACTGTGCCGCTTTTTGTTATTTAATAAATATTGCCCTGTTTTGGCTTACTCTCATACCTGTCTTGTGTTGTGCGATTGGGGTCGGTTTCAAACCATAACAAAAACGGCTTTAGCTGACTGATGCGCCTTGTACGACGAGCGTTTCGCCAGTTCTTCAGAGTTAATTATGGGATTTTATTGTCAAAAGACAGAATTATTACAAAGAATTATATTACAAAGAATTATATTCTTATTCTTGAAATGGTAAATGGCTGTTTTCTTTTTTACAATTTGTGCACATTTTACCCATAGGAAAATCCCGCTCGTTGTACAAGTATCGCAGAGAAAATTCAAAGGTACTCACAGTTGCATGAGAGTTTCGGACAGAGAAACGCAATGGTTTGAAAGCTCGGCGTTGCTAATAAACATTTTAAATATTATTTTATAAACTGCTGGTCAACACTGCTCAAAACGGCTTTAGCTGACTGATGTGCCTTGTACATCGAGCGTTTCGCCAGTTCTTCAGAGTTAATTATGGGATTTTATTGTCAAAAGACAGAATTATATTACAAAGAATTATATTCTTATTCTTGAAATGGTAAATGGCTGTTTTCTTTCTTTTTTACAATTTGTGCACATTTTACCCATAGGAAAATCCCATATTAACTCTGAAGAACTGGTCCTCTGTGAAACGCTCGTTGTACAAGTATCGCAGAGAAAATTCAAAAGTACACAGTTGCACGGGAGTTTCGGACAGAGAAACGCAATGGTTTGAAAGCTCTGCGTTGCTAATAAACATTTTAAATATTATTTTATAAACTGCTGGTCAACACTGCTCAAAATGGCTTTAGCTGACTGATGCGCCTTGTACATCGAGCGTTTCGCCAGTTCTTCAGAGTTAATTATGGGATTTTATTGTCAAAAGACAGAATTATATTACAAAGAATTATATTCTTATTCTTGAAATGGTAAATGGCTGTTTTCTTTTTATTTATTTTTTTACAATTTGTGCACATTTTACCCATAGCAAAATCCCATATTAACTCTGAAGAACTGGTCCTCTGCGAAACGCTCGTTGTACAAGTATCACAGAGAAAATTCAAAGGTACACAGTTGCACAAGAGTTTCGGACAGAGAAACGCAATGGTTTGAAAGCTTGGCGTTGCTAATAAACATTTTAAATATTATTTTATAAACTGCTGGTCAACACTGCTCAAAACGGCAAAACTAAGACAAAGTAATAATATTCGTAAGTAAAATGGTAATTGGCTGCTTTTTTATTTATTTATTTTTTTTACAATTTGTGCACATTTTACCCATTCACACACCAACGGCAGCGGCAACCGCGCAAGGTGCCAACCTGCTCATCGGGAGCAAGTAGGGGTTAAGTGTCTTGCTCAAGGACACATCGACACGCTGCCCGGGGAGGAGCGGGAATCTCCGGATTGCCAGACGACTGCTCTACCTCCCGAGCCACTGTCGCCATGAAACTAGTACTTCCAGGTCTTACCCGAAAATGGAACTAATGAATACACTTTATGCACTCACTCAAAAGAACAAAAGAGGCACTCAAAAGAACAAAAGAGGCGCAGGGACGACAGGAGCATGACAATTGTCTTTGCAGACCATTCAAAGTCT
This sequence comes from Notolepis coatsorum, assembly GCF_963971535.1. Classification (NCBI taxonomy): domain Eukaryota; kingdom Metazoa; phylum Chordata; class Actinopteri; order Aulopiformes; family Paralepididae; genus Notolepis; species Notolepis coatsorum. Next base: position 80,968,230 of record NC_140172.1, on the reverse strand, counting down.
ATGAGCTTCCGAAGAAGGGTGTTCACGTGAGGGGACGACAGGAGCATGACAATTGTCTTTGCAGACCATTCAAAGTCTATGAGCTTCCGAAGAAGGGTGTTCACGTGAGGGGACGACAGGAGCATGACAATTGTCTTTGCAGACCATTCAAAGTCTATGAGTTTCCGAAGAAGGGTGTTCACGTCAGGGGACGACAGGAGAAGGACAATTGTCTTTGCAGACCATTCAAAGTCTATGAGCTTACGAAGAAGGGTGGTCACTTGAGGGTTGATGGCGCTTCGCTTCTTTGCCCTGGAGCCTTTCTCCGGGTTGATGCCCAAGAAGCACCTGTTAATAAGCAAAGATACGTTTCAGTTTTAAATAGACTCAGCATTTATCAAGGTGCTCACCTGTGTTTTTTCCCACACCACACCCTGATGAAGACTGCTACTAGTTCAAACTTGTTGGATCATCCTCACAATACAAATATTTGTTTAGCCTAGCAGAGTGCCTCATGGTACCTCTAACATAATGTTTACTTATCCGAATTTTGAAGCCATACTATAATGTGAATTAAACCATTATGTCAATTTCTTAACAAGATAGCAGCAACATCAAGTGATGGTGTGGTCCCAATTCACATAGTTGGTTCCAGGCTTCATACTCAAAGCATTTAATCTACTTTATGGCCTCTGTAGAAAGGCATGGACTTAATAGCCAGATAGTCTTTGCATGATAAGTCTTACTGATGACATTGATCATGTGTTCAGAGTGTTAAAATACCTTTGGATGAACTCCAGTGTGGATGATCCAACGGAAGGATACTCCAGGTTGAAGACATAGTAGCTGGTGAATAAAGCAGCTACCCCATGCAAAAAGAATGGGTGTGGGCCCATCACAACTTCTCCCTCGATGGATAGCATCTATCCAGAAGGCTGCATTGTGTCACCTGAAATGAACAGATACCCCGTCATGTGTAATTGTGGATAGGTATACATTCCTGCAAGGACATGACACAGAACTAGGGCTGTCTTAAATACTTCAAAGCTTTGTTCGATGGGCATGGGATTCGAATATAAATGAAAATAAAATTCGATGCATATAATATATATATATATATTTTTTTTGCAAAATCAACTCTGCCTCTCTTTGTTAATAACAACAAGCAATGCTGTCTGTTATTTAAGATGAGGTCGCACTGACAGATTTGTGTTCATTGTGCTGCTTTTATAAAGCCTCAAATGACGGCTTACAATATTTCATGAAAGCAAAGTGTTTTGTTTGTCTAAAATTTAAAAAGGTTTAAACGTTACAACACTGACAAAGTTGAACAAAGTGCTGTACAAGTCCCACAACATTAAAAATTTAAAAAAATTTAAAATATAAATAATTTATTTTTTTAATTTAGAAGCTTCGAATTAAAATTGAATCTCGGCCCCGAAGCTTTGAATTCCAAAAAAAATATCGAAGGTCAGCCCTACACAGAACCCTGCAGTTCAGGTGGACAGCACTTTTCGACTCCACCATCAGATGGGTATAGGCTATACTTATCAGCCTGTAAAAGAGTCCCTGTGCAGATAGGAAAATCCGGCTAAAGGACAAAGCAACTCCTAGCCCTCCAGTTACAAGCGCAGATGGAATGGAGACATGCCAGCTCAGGATATTATTTATAAGCGTCATATGTGTGCCGTATCACAAACTGCCTTCTGTCAGATTTTCCCCCTTGATGCAAAGGAACACAAGCTCATCCCTGAACATTACATTACCTTGAATTATCAAACAGGGGGTGCTTGGGAGTGCTGCAACAAAGTAACACACAATAGCAGATTTAACATTATGAAAGGATGAAGATAAGCTAATCCACGCACTACAGCTCACCACACATCAGCTCGGCCCATTTGGAGCAACTTGGGGGTTAAGTGTCTTGCTCAAGGACACTTCCGACATGCGGACAGTCAGAGCCAGGATTCGAACCACCAACCCTACGGTCGATGAACGACCATCTCTACCAACTGAGCTTCAGTCGCCCCTAATGTAATCACTCGCATTTCAAATATTTGTATATTTAAATAAATAAAACGTACATCAACTTCGAGCAGTAGTTTCTCCGTAGGCTCCTTGAAGTACACCATAAGGAGCAGGACGATGCAGGCACCGATCTCCGAAACCTCTGGATCATATCTGGCCAGAACATCCCTGATCTTCGTGTTGTCCAGTTTCTGGCAGAACTGCAGGATGGTCCGTCCTCGATGACACAGGGCATCTTTGATCTTTTGAAGGACATCGGTGTCTGTCAGGAGGCCAAAGTGGGAGAAAAGCCCCGTCTGAGAGAAGAGAAAAGGCCATTCTTCTTTGACCTCCACCATCGTTGGTGCAGGCATTTTGTTCAAGTAACGCCGCAGGATGACGTAGGTCCTCTCCATCAAAAGTTCTGCTCTCGCTGTCCCACCCATCCCTTCCTCTGTGTACAGACATACAAACCAAGTAACAACAATTAGATTTGATGTTGCCACATCTGGGAAATTGAGTGGCAAACCTTTAATTGTATGCTCTCTCATCATTACTCATTCTGAATATTAAGGTGGCCTTTTTGCTTAATGTGGGATGTTTATTCAGGTGTCAATTCACCAAAAGTAAAGTAGATTGCATGCCTGAGTAGATGTTCCGCAGATCCCTTTTCAAAGCCGCCAAGGTTTCCTCTGTCTCCCCGTCCGGTAAGTCTGCTGGGCCCCACCTCACACACCTAGGGATAGGAAGGAATCATAGGTTAACTCAATACTATTGGGGGAAATTATTAGTCGATTAATCGGTCGACTGCCAACCTCTTAGTGGAATACATAAAAAAAAAAATTATAATATATATATATTTTTGATCATTCTTTCCAAAAGAAAAGAGGCCTCTAACGCTAATGGCACGCATACCAGAGGCTAACTGCCTATGAAAACAGGCACAGAGGCACTGAAAGAGGATTTCACCCATCTAATGAACACACTAGACTAGACAAATATCAAGATGTATCCATCAGTGGACCAATTACATGCTTTTGCAGAGGACAAGAAGCCTTCAGTCGACTCCTTCAGACATAAAGCACCCCCCACAGCCCAAATGGAATGATAAAAAAAAATTATATATAAATATATATATATATATATTCTACTTTTTTTTTTTTTTTGTCGACTAACTGCACATTTTGGCCAATCATAGTCGACTATCCAAATCCTTAGTCGGGGACAGCCCTAGAAATTATATAAAAAAAAAATCGACACATAATTTAAACATTCAATCCAAATAACCTAAATTAGTCTAGCATGGCAGTGCCACTTTAACCCCTAATTGCTGCGAGTGTGAATGGAGAGGACACTGGCGCCGTTTGTTTTGCCACCCCTACCCGTATTGGTCGACAGGACCTCTCGTCAGCCTGGATTCTCCTGCCACACCAGTGGGCCGTCTTTCCTCTCTGCCTCTGCGGCATCTAGCCAGAGTGTTGTTCCTGCTTTTATACTCCACTCTTGTTTTTACTTGTTGGAGAAGAGAGTGGCATCCGTCTCCAACAACTTCACCTCGCCTGCTAATGTCAGCAAAGGTGTCTCCTGACAATTGTTCGGATGATGCTGAGGCACGTGGTTCTGGTTGGGTTGTGCTCGTGCTCCATCATCTGATCCACCAAAGCGTTCACAAAGGCCCTTCTCTCATCTGGCTTTGGTCTCTGTCATGTACAAAGGTCTAAGGACCACACAGAATAATAACTGGAGCTGGCTACACATGAGCAAAAGCAGCCTCTCTCAGTAAATGCTTTCAAAACAGTCCCGGGCAGGTAGGTAATAATAAACACAAGACGTTGTTCCAAAAATAGTCAATTATATTTATTATGCAGGGTAGGGATTTAAACCTCCACTGATATTTAAATAGGCAACAAAGGGAAAAAACAACCCACAAACAATTAACAAACAGGGAGAGGGATAAAGGGAGAACACACAAGGTAAGTATAATACAAAGTAAACTAAATAAGCGCCCACAGACACTCACCAACCAGCCAGAGGTTGGTACTGGGAAAACCCCCAGCAAAGGTACCAACGGTACAATTCCACACTCAGTGGAATTAGGCCTAAAGCCAACAAGAGAATACTTACTCCAATGGAGGAGTGGCGCAGAGGCCAACAATATCTATATACATATACTAGTACTTTAGTCCACCCGAAGCAGTAGATAAGCACAGTATCAATTCCACCACAGTGGCAAACAATGGCAACCTCACTCCACTCTGGTCACTGGTAATTGACAGAATGAGGCGCCCAGACGTGTGTGTGCTGTCAGGTATTTGTCTACCCGCCCCTCTCGAGGTGATTGCCATCAGCTGTCATTCATTAGGCAATCAGCACTCTTCAGTGTAGGGACGGGCAGCACCTGACAGGGAGAGAAAAGAGACAGCATTAGCTCTCATGTTCACACACACACACATCACATACAAAACACAACACATTAAATATACTAACCTGATGTTCAGAAGGTGTCATAAATACAGTAATAATGGTAATGACCAACCCACGTACCCAGGCACGTCACAGTCTCTCTTCTTTTTCCACTGCACGTTGAATGGCTGTTGACATCCGGTTCCAGTTGACACAAAAGTCTACATGCCATGCCCTGCCGGGCTGTGAAGAGTTTGAAGTGCTTGGGGGGCTGCACAACAGAGAGTGCGGGAATGATTGCATAGAGGTGTTCGGAGAGGACAGAGTGTTCACAGAGCTCGTTGTTGGGGAACTTGAAGCAATTGGATGGGGAGGGAGCACCTCCATATTAAGGGTTACTAACCCTAGAAGGGACAAAAACAGTTATGCCAATGTTCCAAGGGCATTGTTCTAAGTGTCATGTGAGTCTAAATATGAATTTACCTTTATTAAGACCATCCATCAGCTTCCGACACTGGATTGGTTTGAGGTGTCGGACCAGATCCACCCTCTCCATTAAGGTCAGATCTTCGACACTCTCCACTCCAAGATCCTCAAGTAGGGTGGTCAGTAAGTCATCAGGGAGGCCCGGTAAATATGACCAAACTGCTTCCTTTATAGCTTCCATTACCTAGTCTCATTGATTAGGGTCAATCATTAATCAGTTTGTGCATATTCCCTACTTGTCTGTTTGCAGTGCACTATATGCGGTTAACTGCCAACATGTGCTCGCTATACAATCAACAATACAAATTTAAATACAAAATCAACTATCTTAAGGTTACTTAATATCCTGCTCCACTTACGTCTGTCCTCACGTCTGTCATATCCTCCCTTTCCTGTTTAAACTGCTCCTGGAAAAGAATGGTGGAGCGCAATAAGCATCTGATCGTGCACGTTGTATGCTGGAAGAGGATAGTAGTCCAGTACATCTTCGTGCTTAATGCACATATAATCCTCTTGGGCCACTCTTAAGTATATGCGGTTAACTGCCAACATGTGCTCGCTATACAATCAACAATACAAATTTAAATACAAAATCAACTATCTTAAGGTTACTTAATATCAGTGGCGGCTCGTGAATTATTCACGGGGGGGGGCGGAATTAATTAGTATCCCCCTCTATCTCTCCTTCTCTCTCTTTCTCTCTCTCACACACAGCGCGACGTGGAATCGATTCGTTACACAATCAGACCTAGTATGTGTAGTAGTATAGTAGTATATACCAAGAATAACTTCAGTATGAGTACAGGGCTGTACACATATTTTGCATATTGTTAAACGAGCCAAGGCTAGCTATCAAACTATCGATATGAATTGAAAATGGGGGACCCTGATGTAAACAAGACAAACGTCTTTCTCTGGTCTGCATCCCCTTAACAATTGTGTGTATTGAGCCGTACTGTATTGTACCCATTCTGCAATCTGTTAATAAAGTTTTCATTCATTCATTCATTCATTCAAACATAGGCGATATTGAACAATAATCCACTTATTTTCAATCCAAACGAAACTCCACTCCAGAGAGAGAGAGAGAGAGAGAGAGAGAGAGAGAGAGAGAGAGAGAGAGAGAGAGAGAGAGAGAGAGAGAGAGAGAGCGTTAGTTAGTTTAGCATTAGCTGAGTGGCTAACAGCGGCTAACGTTAGCTGAGTGGCTAAGAGAGAGAGAGAGAGAGAGAGAGAGAGAGAATTAACTCACTTTGTTTAATTGAAACGTGGTCCAGCGGAGGGCTTGATAAAGTGTATGTCCACTGACTGTCCCCCAGACTGTTGTCGATGTATATCCATTCCACTGCCCACTGTCCAGACTCGAGACTGCATCACAACACACAGCATCGAACATCCTGCAAACTACCGTTCTATCGTCCACTTTTAAGCAAAACCGAGAAATGCGGCTACGGAAAAGTACTGTCGTCGCCGCGTCGGCCAATCAGAGAGCGTCTCCGAGAAATGCGGCTACGGAAATGATAGACGCCTATTGCTTAGACCGCTTCAAAACGGGCCCGTGTTCCATCATAATACATCATATTTCAACGCACAGCGCGTTACGCACTGATTGGCTGCGACGGATACAGCAATGAAACAGTGCACGGCGTGCACGCGCACTCAAAGCGCTATTGCGTCTAGCCCGAGAGAAATGCGGTGAGGAGAATGCGGCTACAGTAACGGAACGTATTCTCTATCAGACAGTGAGTCACTTCCTGTTCAGGAAAACAATTATTTATATTTGATATATTAACGTTATATTGTGCATTGGAAACACAAACATACTTAAAATGAGTAAATATTATTCATTTTAAACATGTTTATATTATTTATAGGGCTATAAAACAAAAAAACAAAAAAAGATATTTCTTATTCTTCTCTCTTTTAACCAGGGTTAACCAGGGGGATCGGCGCCCGAGCGCCCCTAGTGGCCAGCCGCCACTGCTTAATATCCTGCTCCACTTACGTCTGTCCTCACGTCTGTCATATCCTCCCTTTCCTGTTTAAACTGCTTCTGGAAAAGAATGGTGGAGCGCAATAAGCATCTGATCGTGCACGTTGTATGCTGGAAGAGGATACTAGTCCAGTACATCTTTGTGCTTAATGCACACATAATCCTCTTGGGCCACTCCTAAGTCACAGTACACACCCATGTCAATCAACTTCACACAAATGTGTTTCTCTGAGACAAAGTGGACAGAGTTTTGGGCAACAATGACCAGCATAATCTTCCCCATGTGAAGTCCTTCATCACTGTTCCCAAACAAGATGAACATCCCCTTTCTGTAGTCTGTGCCTTTGATTGTAACATTGTTACAAGCCACTGCAGACTGAGACTCAAATTGACAACTGGCTACAGATGCCCTGATCTTGTTGTTGTAATCATCCAAATAAAAGGCAGTCCCCTTCTCTACCTGTATAACAGGAGAAAACAAGTTTCCCGCACTCAGGTAGGCCTGGAGGAGTTGGTGTCTCTCTGCTAGTGTTTTGCACAGATTTTTGAAATTGTGCAATTTTCTGGCACACTGTTTGAAAAAAGTGTGTTTGCTTTCAAACCGCAGAGTCCACAGGTGAATAAGTGGGCCAAAGTGGAGGATTAGATCTGGATAATGGCCAATATAGTGATGCTTTGGCCTCAGGGGGGCATTGGGGAAGAGCCTTTTCCTGTTGCATATGTATATGCTACCTGGCCTTCTGTAATGACTGGTGCACAGATAAGCTCAACCATCTCTCTCAGCTGCAAAATGAGCTGCCACACCTCATTGTCACAGGGATCTTTAATCCTGCCACCCACCAAGTTCAAGTTCAAGTTCATTAATAGTTGTCATACAGAAGTACAGAATACTTTCATACAAAATGCTTCTTACTGTTACGCTCCAGAGACTGTGCTAGACAAGATAGTATCAAATAACATAATAACATAATATAGCATGAATTTAGAAGAAGAAAATGAGGTCACAGTGTTCGGTATAGACATATGTACAATGTTCTGAGTTACCATATAATATACAATACACAATACTATGCAGTGTACTAATGTACAGTACTATCTAGTGCAAAGCAGAAATGGGATGAGGTACAATTTTAGGTACAATTTACAGTAAGGTGTACGAGTTGTAGTGCAATCCTTCATCCATAAATATAAAGTGTGGGGAGTGGGTGCTACAGTGTGTTTGTTTAAAGTGGGTGTGTGCTATAAGTGTGTGGAGTGGGTGCTACAGTGTGTTTGTTTAAAGTGAGTGTGTGCGTGTGGATGTGTGTGCTATGTGCGTTTGGTGGTTGTTGTTGTGTAGTGTTCATTCATTGTTTGTTTAGCAGCCTGATGGCCTGGGGATAGAAGCTTCTTCTGAGTCTTTCTGTGCTCGCCTTGAGGACCTCAAAATCCTGGAGGAGAGAGGTGTAGTCATATCTGATGGCACTGTACTAAAGGGCTCGTTGGTTGCCATTGCAGGAGACAACTTAGGATCCCATTCTATTGGGGGATTTTTAGAAAACTTCAGTCGGTCTAATTATAGAGAGGGAGTAATCTAAGGAAACACCAGTTTTGAACTGCATGCCCACTTAGTTTGTCACTGCTGGGAGAGAGGTCTGCTGGTTTGTCCCTACCATCGTTCCCTTCATATCGGAACTTGTTTTTGCACCGATTTAACTGCAGGTAAGTAAAATGATTCTCCTGGACTAAATGGCGAATATATAAAGGAAGGTCATAAGCCATGACTCCCTCAAATAAATCATGGCCTAGACATGGTGGGAGGTCAGGCTGGCAAACATGGAAATGAGAAAGCTGGTTGAAAGGAGAGTCAAACTTGATACCGCATACAGAGTGTGTGGCACTAGTTTCCAGGTCTTGCAAATTACTTGTGTATGATTGGACCATTCTTGTGGCACCTGACAGTAGCGACAAAAATAATTAGACCGACTGAAGTTTTCTAAAAATCCCCCAATAGAATGGGATCCTAAGTTGTCTCCTGCAATGGCAACCAACGAGCCCTTTAGTACAGTGCCATCAGATATGACTACACCTCTCTCCTCCAGGATTTTGAGGTCCTCAATTAGATGTGCAAAAACCTTTTTTTGCCCAAAATACTTAAAGTCCTGCTCCCTACATAAGAGAACAAGTTGCATCTGATCTATAGAAGATCTATTGTGAGGCAAAATGTCAGTCAGGGTTAGGTAAACAGCTAAGACCTTGTGCTTTTTTTTTCCTGAGCCCAGTGGATTAACAACCTCGAAGGCATCTTGGTACAGTATCAAACCAAGTGAGGAAGGGTCAGCTTTCAACATTGGATTACTTTGAAATCCTTCTCCATCCTTGACATCCTGATAGACAGCATCAGTAGATTGCTGCAAACGTGTCATGTTATACTGTTCTCGTAGAGACTCATTTTTGAACAGTGTCACCAATGTCTCATGTATAGGTACATACTTAGCAAAGCATTCTTTGTCATTTTCATCATTGCTCAAGAGCAAAGGCACGGGATGAACATGGTTGAAACACTCTTTAAAAGCAGCCTTCCTTTTTGCATCTGTACTGAGTCTTCCCCTGTTATAGAGTGTGAGTAGATCCTCTCTGTTCACTTCATCAACCATGCTGCTTATAGTGGCCTGAGGGATTCCAAGTTTCTTCAATTTCTCACTCAGAACGTTAAGTGAATGAGACAGGCCAAGTTCATGAGCAATTTGAAAGTCCTCAATAATGGTTTGTATGGTGCTTGCCGGTAAGAGTAGCTTAGATTGCAATTTCAAATAGAAAAGTGTAAGGTTCTGTAAAAAAAGGGTTTCGTCCACAGCTAATGGCACTTCTGGTTCATCATCATGTTCACCAGCAGCTTCTGAATACGACTGACTGGGTTCTGGCAATGACTCTGTAGACTTGTCTAGTACCAAGTCATCTAAAACTGAATCCTTGTGTTTCCTGGAAATATGTGAAGCAAAAGTCATTACGTTTGTGAACCTGCAATCACAACCTCTAAATGGACATGGCGATTCCATTCCTCCCTTTATGTGTGTCTTTAAATGCTTGATAAGAGAGGCTAAAGTGTCACACTTAAATGCACAAGCCTCAAGCACACATTTCAAGGATGTGTCAGGTGGTAGAGCTGATCTAGGTCTAGGTGGCTGACCAGCTTGCAGGTAGCACCTATGCAGCCTATATATATGAGATCTCAGTGCTGCATGTTTTCTGAACCTCTGTGAGCAGTCAGGTACCCCGCACTGATAATGATAATTGGGGCCATTACTGTGGAGCTGCGAGTGCTGGACAAAGGTATGCACACTCTCAGACACATGCTGACATCGAATATATTTACAGTGGAACATTGTTGTGCGTGCTATAGTTACCTACCCAATCATTAAATCTGCCTCACACTGAACACTGGTTAGCCTGGCTGCCTCACTGAACAAGATTGTTATTGGCTGCCACTGAACAGGATACTGTATGTTAAAGACCTCTCTGATGACCTAGAAAAAAGGAAACCAGAGAAAGGAGAGATTACAGTTTGCATGCAGATTATGAACGTATAGGCTAATCTCAGGTGTACTGCACAGGAAACAAATATAATATATAAACTATGATCTGTGTTGCATATAGGCCTACCTATATACCTACAACCAGGAAGCAATCCGTGCATGGATCTGGGGAGAGGTTGAACCCGTCAGTGCAGATTACTGTCCTGTACGCCTCGTCGGCCGTAAAATTCAGGCAGGCAATCAGTAGGCAGGCCCTAGGACAAGGGAGGGAGGCAAGGCAGTTTAGTAATTTCACTCATAACTCAATTTTGACTTTTTCCGAGTTACTGCGGTTAGCCTTGACAGGGCAGTATAGACATATTAGCATAGTTGGTGGTAGTATAGACATGGTAGCATAATAGTAAAATGTAAGACAGTTATTATTAGTTAAAATTCTGATATTGAAGAAGTGTGCTTTTGGTTGATAAAGTGGGCAGTTTATCCTGTGCTGAAAAGGCTCCATTCCAATAGAGAGAGTATATATTTTGGTGTTTATTTGATTGATTTGTCCTTTTATTTATTACGTTTCCACATTTATTTCCTCACTTTATTAACATTTTGTACATAATACGAGTTCATGTTAAAATCATGACACAAAAAGACAGACGAGGGCTTGTTTCATAACAATCAAACTGAACCTTTTTTTTGCCTGCCTATTTGTTTGGTGGAAACTTGATCATAAAGTAAAAAAAAAAAAAAAAAAAAGTGCCGATGTAGTTAGCTATTTTTGCCATGTTCTTGTAGTGTAGCTTGCTACATTTATCTGGGGATAGCTTCCATTGTAGTTGAGCTATATTTAATCGAGAGTAACTTGTAGTGTATACTACATTTTCCAAGTAGCTTGCCCATCACTGGCTAAATGCTGCATGTAGCTAGTTAGCTGAACTGGAGCTAGGTAGCTAAATGGCCCTCGCGGGCCATTTAGCTACCTAGCTCCAGTTCAGAACAACACTTTTTTTCACTGGTAGTTTGTGGAAATTAACCAACTTTCCTCTCTTTCACACGGTAAAATTAGTTTGAACAGCCAGGAGCAATACAAAAAGAACCACAGCGGTCCCGTTGTTTGGTAGGCAACGGATGGTGCAGGGTTACGTGGCTACCGTTCTGGGACTGGGAGCTATCGTTAGTAGTACCTGGATGGTGCATGCTAACTAGCTACCGTTCTGGGACTGGGAGCTAACGTTATAGTAGTACCTGGATGGTGCGTGCTAACTAGCTACCGTTCTGGGACTGGGAGCTAACGTTATAGTAGTACCTGGATGGTGCGTGCTAACTAGCTACCGTTCTGGGACTGGGAGCTAACGTTATAGTAGTACCTGGATGGTGCGTGCTAACTAGCTACCGTTCTGGGACTGGGAGCTAATGTTATAGTAGTACCTGGATGGTGCGTGCTAACTAGCTACCGTTCTGGGACTGGGAGCTAACGTTATAGTAGTACCTGGATGGTGCATGCTAACTAGCTACCGTTCTGGGACTGGGAGCTAACGTTATAGTAGTACCTGGATGGTGTGTGCTAACTAGCTACCGTTCTGGGACTGGGAGCTAACGTTATAGTAGTACCTGGATGGTGCGTGCTAACTAGCTACCGTTCTGGGACTGGGAGCTAACGTTATAGTAGTACCTGGATGGTGCATGCTAACTAGCTACCGTTCTGGGACTGGGAGCTAATGTTATAGTAGTACCTGGATGGTGCGTGCTAACTAGCTACCGTTCTGGGACTGGGAGCTAACGTTATAGTAGTACCTGGATGGTGCATGCTAACTAGCTACCGTTCTGGGACTGGGAGCTAACGTTATAGTAGTACCTGGATGGTGTGTGCTAACTAGCTACCGTTCTGGGACTGGGAGCTAACGTTATAGTAGTACCTGGATGGTGCGTGCTAACTAGCTACCGTTCTGGGACTGGGAGCTAACGTTATAGTAGTACCTGGATGGTGCGTGCTAACTAGCTACCGTTCTGGGACTGGGAGCTAACCAGACAGCTAACAGCTAACGTTACTAGCCAAATTAGCAGCAGGCACGCATAACGTGTAAAAACGCATAACCATGTAAAAACGAACGGCACTACTCCGCTGGCGTTTGCAATCAAAATCATAGATACAACATAATATCGACCATCGACTTTATCATGGACTACTCACGTTTTACTGTCCTTAACGATGCAGAGAGACACGCTGATACAATGGAGGACGTTGCAGCACAGCCAGGTGCATTCTGGGAGGCGGGGCACAGGTGTAGTGCAATCTGGGAGGCGCCCGCCCAGGAAGCAGGCAGCCTGAACAAGTCTGAACATGTCTTCTAATATGCATTATATAGTGGCCCCAATCAATACGCAGGTGCAGAACGGGTACTGATTGATTGAAAACTTTATTAACAGATTGCAGAATGGGTACAATACAGTACAGCTCAATACACACAATTGTTAAGGGGATGCAGACCAGAGAAAGATTTTTGTCTTGTTTACATCAGGGTCCCCCATTTTCAATTCATCAGGATACATCATCATCATCATCATCATCATCATTTATTTATTCGTACATGGAATTACCACAGTCCAACAGTACATATTCATATAATTTACCAAATACCATGGCCGAAAGGAACAGGAAGAAGAAAAAATCTTATATATACCTGCCCCTACACACACACACAACACACCGATAGACTTATTGTGTAAAACCAAACATAATATACCCATTTTGCAAAAATGGAAACATCAACACAACCAAATTAAATCAACATAAATAAACCCATTTTGTGTATCTATCAGCAAACTACATATTTTGGTTCATTCATTTACACACACACACACACACACACACACACACACACACACACACACACACACACACACACACACACACACACACACACACACACACACACACACACACACACACACACACACACATGACATACAGATAGACAGTACTACATCTATACATTCATGAAACCGTACATAGGTGGGGTGGGGGGGGGGGCTGTACATTGGAGGTGGTTGGGTGGGTGGGGTGGGGGGGTTGGGTAGGTTGGGTATAGGAGGGGTGGGTGGACACTGTACAACTGTACAAGCACAACTGTACATTGGAATATTGACAAAACCATGTTTGGTAATTTACTGTACATTGGAGGGGGTTGGGTTAGGACATTTACAGGGGCCAGTTTCGAATTGCAGTCTCCCGTATAGGTGTTCTTTGAGAGTGGTTTTGAAAGTGGGTAGTGATTCACATTCATTTACAGCTTTGGGTAGGGTGTTCCACATTGATGTGGCATAATTGCGAAACGTGTTTAGTCCCTGTTTGAGCCGAATCTGGGTTTAACATGATTTGTGGAGCTCCCTCTGCATGGTGTTGTGGTCGTGGTATTCACTGACCTTTGGGAAGTATTTTGACATGTACACATGGGTACCTTGGTCGTGTAGTGTATCTTGTAGACCAGGCCCATTGCAAGTTGCTGTACTCTGTCGTCTACTCTAAGCCATCCTAGGTTGTCAAAGTGGGCAGGGGTGAGGTGGGTTCTAGGAGTAAGGTCAAGCAGTAGTCTGACCAGTTTGTTTTGAGATGTTTGTGTAGCAGGGTGGATTATCCCTACTTTATGAGAGTAGATGTACACTGTCACCAGGTAGGGGGAACGCAGCATGCAGATCTGAGTCCAACTGAATCCCCGACTTTAGTGCAGGAGTAGAGTGGAGCTTTAGCAGAGGGAGTGGATGGGGCCTATAGGATTTACTAACCTAGGGGTAGTGCGCTGGTCCTTCTTGCCCTCCAGGGTGACTCGCAGTAATTCCCCACACACCCACACTTCTCCTAATACTACCCGCACCCTCCCACACCCGGTGGCAGTAATGATAGATGATATACTTTCTCCCCAAAGCAGTACCTTTCCTTGCTGATGAGCAGAGACCTGTCCCAATGATGCCTAGGCTCCCCTGTTAGGGTTGAAATGCTGGGCTATCACACAACAATCATGTGTACTTAACCCAGGCTGGCCTGCTAGGCCTTAGCGCCTTTGAGGTGCTTTGGTACCATGAGGTGCAAGTAGTGATAGATGATATACTTTCTCCCCAAAGCAGTACCTTTGCTTGCTGATGAGCAGAGACCTGTCCCAATGATGCCTAGGCTCCCTTGTTAGGGAAGTTTAGGCTGCCGAGGACTATGATGGTCCAGTTCTACACTGCCATCATCCAGTCAATCCTCACCCTCTCCATCATCACCTGGTTCCCTGCAGCCACGGTCAGGGACAAGGCCAAGCTGCAGCGGGTGATACGATCAGCGGAGAGTGTGATCGGCTGCCCCCTTCCCTCCCTCGAGTCCCTACATTCCTCCAGGGCCTTGAGGAGGGCGAGGAAGATCATGGCAGACCCCGCCCACCTGGGTCACGACCTCTTCACCATGCTTTTCACCCTAGCAACCACCTAGAAACACCCTAGCAACTACCTATAACACCCTAGCAACCGCCTAGAAACACCCTAGCAACCACCCATAACACCCTAGCAACCACCTAGAAACACCCTAGCAACCACATATAACACCTGTGGGGGTCTGTGCGGGGGCCTGTGGGGGTGTCTGTGCGGGGGCCTGTGGGGGGTCTGTGCAGGGGCCTGTGGGGGGGTCTGTGCGGGGGCCTGTGCGGGGGCCTGTGGAGGGGCCTGTGGGGGGGCCTGTGGAGGGGCCTGTGCATCACGTTGTCGGGCAGGGTCAGGCCACAGGACCTCGTTGACATCGCAGGCTATGTTTTCCCTCGCCAGGCAGCGGGGGAAGAAAGCTCTGGCATGCCGGCTGTTTGGCACCTTCAGCAAACTGTGCATTCTAAACTGGCCTATATAGGTGTTGTCACATCATTGGCAGGTGTCTTCAATTTTGAGTCATTGTGTTTAAGCAATGAGGTTGTGCATTCTAAACTGGCCAATATGGATGGTGTCACATTATTTGCAAGTGTCTTCAATTTTGAGTCACCGTGTTTAAGCAATGACACCCGTGCTTTCATTGTGTTCAACTTTTGATGATTGAGTCTACCATTTTGCATCATGTGAGCAAAATGTGTTCAGTGAATGAGAATGTGTTGTGCAACGGGTGTTTTAGCAAGTGCGGAAGTGTTTAGAGTAAGTGCGAATGTGTTTAGAGTTCTGCAACGTGTGTTTTGGCAAATGCCAATGTGTTCAGAGTTTTGTGAAATCTGAGATTGAGGTGAAATGTGTCCTGGGGGCCTGATTTATTAAATGTGTTTAGGCAACTGGTCATTGTGCTCAGAGATCTAGAAATTGTGCTTTAGCAATCGACAAAAACTGTAATGGGATGCAGACCAGAGAAAGACTTTCGTCTTGTTTTGTATAAAATTACAATATTTTATTGTGAAATAAGAATAATATAATGTGATATGTTGATATGCTATTGTGAGATTACAACATCTGATGTGATATTACAGAGAAAGACTTTCGTCTTGTTTTGTATAAAATTACAATATTTTATTGTGAAATAAGAATAATATAATGTGATATGTTGATATGCTATTGTGAGATTACATCTGATGTGATATTACAGAGAAAGGCTTTCGTCTTGTTTTGTATAAAATTACAATATTTTATTGTGAAATAAGAATAATATAATGTGATATGTTGATATGCTATTGTGAGATTACAACATCTGATGTGATATTACAGAGAAAGACTTTCGTCTTGTTTTTTTATAAAATTACAATATTTTATTGTGAAATAATAAATAAATTATGTTAAATATTCATATGCTACTGTGAGATTACAAAATGTGATGTGATATTACAGAGGATTTTGATTGCAATATTTTATTGTGAAATAATAAATAAATTATGTGAAATATTCATATGCTACTGTGAGATTACAACATCTGATGTGATATTACAGAGGATTTTGATTGCGGTATTTTATTGTGAAATAAGAATAATATAATGTGATATGTTGATATGCTATTGTGAGATTACAACATCTGATGTGATATTACAGAGAAAGACTTTCGTCTTGTTTTTTTATAAAATTACAATATTTTATTGTGAAATAATAAATAAATTATGTGAAATATTCATATGCTACTGTGAGATTACAACATCTGATGTGATATTACAGAGAAAGACTTTCGTCTTGTTTTTTATAAAATTACAATATTTTATTGTGAAATAATAAATAAATTATGTTAAATATTCATATGCTACTGTGAGATTACAAAATGTGATGTGATATTACAGAGGATTTTGATTGCAATATTTTATTGTGAAATAAGAATAATATAATGTGATATGTTGATATGCTATTGTGAGATTACAACATCTGATGTGATATTACAGAGAAAGGCTTTCGTCTTGTTTTGTATAAAATTACAATATTTTATTGTGAAATAAGAATAATATAATGTGATATGTTGATATGCTATTGTGAGATTACAACATCTGATGTGATATTACAGAGAAAGACTTTCGTCTTGTTTTTTTATAAAATTACAATATTTTATTGTGAAATAATAAATAAATTATGTGAAATATTCATATGCTACTGTGAGATTACAAAATGTGATGTGATATTACAGAGGATTTTGATTGCAATATTTTATTGTGAAATAATAAATAAATTATGTGAAATATTCATATGCTCCTGTGAGATTACAACATCTGATGTGATATTACAGAGGATTTTGATTGCGGTATTTTATTGTGAAATAAGAATAATATAATGTGATATGTTGATATGCTATTGTGAGATTACAACATCTGATGTGATATTACAGAGAAAGACTTTCGTCTTGTTTTGTATAAAATTACAATATTTTATTGTGAAATAAGAATAATATAATGTGATATGTTGATATGCTATTGTGAGATTACAACATCTGATGTGATATTACAGAGAAAGGCTTTCGTCTTGTTTTGTATAAAATTACAATATTTTATTGTGAAATAAGAATAATATAATGTGATATGTTGATATGCTATTGTGAGATTACAACATCTGATGTGATATTACAGAGAAAGACTTTCGTCTTGTTTTTTTTATAAAATTACAATATTTTATTGTGAAATAATAAATAAATTATGTGAAATATTCATATGCTACTGTGAGATTACAACATCTGATGTGATATTACAGAGAAAGACTTTCGTCTTGTTTTTTTATAAAATTACAATATTTTATTGTGAAATAATAAATAAATTATGTTAAATATTCATATGCTACTGTGAGATTACAAAATGTGATGTGATATTACAGAGGATTTTGATTGCAATATTTTATTGTGAAATAATAAATAAATTATGTGAAATATTCATATGCTACTGTGAGATTACAACATCTGATGTGATATTACAGAGGATTTTGATTGCGGTATTTTATTGTGAAATAAGAATAATATAATGTGATATGTTGATATGCTATTGTGAGATTACAACATCTGATGTGATATTACAGAGAAAGGCTTTCGTCTTGTTTTGTATAAAATTACAATATTTTATTGTGAAATAAGAATAATATAATGTGATATGTTGATATGCTATTGTGAGATTACAACATCTGATGTGATATTACAGAGAAAGACTTTCGTCTTGTTTTTTATAAAATTACAATATTTTATTGTGAAATAATAAATAAATTATGTGAAATATTCATATGCTACTGTGAGATTACAAAATGTGATGTGATATTACAGAGGATTTTGATTGCAATATTTTATTGTGAAATAATAAATAAATTATGTGAAATATTCATATGCTCCTGTGAGATTACAACATCTGATGTGATATTACAGAGGATTTTGATTGCGGTATTTTATTGTGAAATAAGAATAATATAATGTGATATGTTGATATGCTATTGTGAGATTACAACATCTGATGTGATATTACAGAGAAAGACTTTCGTCTTGTTTTGTATAAAATTACAATATTTTATTGTGAAATAAGAATAATATAATGTGATATGTTGATATGCTATTGTGAGATTACAACATCTGATGTGATATTACAGAGAAAGGCTTTCGTCTTGTTTTGTATAAAATTACAATATTTTATTGTGAAATAAGAATAATATAATGTGATATGTTGATATGCTATTGTGAGATTACAACATCTGATGTGATATTACAGAGAAAGACTTTCGTCTTGTTTTTTTTTATAAAATTACAATATTTTATTGTGAAATAATAAATAAATTATGTGAAATATTCATATGCTACTGTGAGATTACAAAATGTGATGTGATATTACAGAGGATTTTGATTGCAATATTTTATTGTGAAATAATAAATAAATTATGTGAAATATTCATAATGCTCCTGTGAGATTACAACATCTGATGTGATATTACAGAGGATTTTGATTGCGGTATTTTATTGTGAAATAAAAATAATATAATGTGATATGTTGATATGCTATTGTGAGATTACAACATCTGATGTGATATTACAGAGGATTTTGATTGCGGTATTTTATTGTGAAATAAGAATAATATAATGTGATATGTGGATATGCTATTGTGAGATTACAACATCTGATGTGATATTACAGAGGATTTTGATTGCGGTATTTTATTGTGAAATAAGAATAATATAATGTGAAATCAAAAGATACTGTCTTTTTTACATGTATTTGTTGGGATATTACAGGAGGCCTTAATTACAATATGTTACTGTAAGATAATACTGTTAAATGTTGTGAAATGCTGGTTAATTTTTACAGTGCAGCAGTAACATACATGTTCTTCTCTCACTGAGAGACATTGGGGGAGGGAAAACGAAATGGGAGTATACCTTTGCTTTTATACTCGCCACAAGGTGGAGTACCTGGGTGGCTCCGCCTAGAGCGCCCTCTAGTGGGAACAGATATATATGCAACTAGACAGTCACTGGTGGAGACAATTATATATGCAGGTAAACAGTTACTAGTGTAAACAGCCATATGTACAGTTAGACAGTTACTAACAATCCTACACAGAGCTTCTGATCTCAACATTGGTACATCAATCATTTGAAACAAATTACATACAGCAGCTGCATCATTCAGTTTCTTCTTCAGTGTACAACTAATGGAAAACCAATCAATATTCATATCTCCTAATATACAGATTTCATTATCTCTGTCGGTTACATTCTGCAGCATTGTACATATATTGTCTAAGTATACAATGCTAGAGCCTGGTGGCCTATAGCAACAGCATATCAGCAATGGTTTCAAATAAGGCATGTGATCTTGTAGCCATAAGGCCTCCACCCCTGTAATACTTGTAAGTAATTTCTTACTTTAACCGGGATATGATTTTGGACATAGAGAGCAATGCCCCCTCCATATTTGTCTCTATCTAATAAAAAAATATTATATCCTTGTATATTCAGTCAAGTCAAGTCAAGTCAAGTACATTTTATTTATATAGCACATTTCTAAGCAGCGGCAGCTGGCACCAAAGTGCTTCACAGGCAGGTTGATAAAAGACAAAAATATAACGATGCAAGATATAAAATTAAAAACACAGTAAAACAATGAATGTAATAAAAACAGGTAGGACACAGTAAAGCAAAGAAGATAAAAATGGGCCAGGGGTCTAGTGGTGATTAAGTGGGGGGGAAGGCAAGGGAGAACAAGTAGGTTTTTAAAAGTGATTTAAAAACCTGCAAGGTCTGGGCGGCCCGTATATTGAGGGGGAGGCTGTTCCACAGTCTAGGCGCTGCGGCGGAGAAGGCTCTGTCTCCCCTAGTCTTGAGCCTAGTTCTAAGCACCACCAATAGCAGCTGGTCGGCTGATCTAAGGGTTCTGTGGGGGGTGTGGCAGTGCAGGAGCTCAGATAGATAGGGAGGAGCCGTGCCATTGAGTGATTTAAAAACATTTAGGGATTGTTTAAAATCTATCCTAAAACGAACAGGCAGCCAGTGGAGCGAGGCCAGAACTGGGCTGATGTGCTCATGTTTTTTTGTTTTGGTGAGGAGGCGCGCGGCTGCAGGTGGATTTGTCAATGCCTGTGTAGAGGGCATTGCAATAGTCGAGGCGAGTGGTGACAAAGGCATGTATCACCGTCTCTAGGTTGTTTTGAGAGAGGTATGCCTTTGTCTTCGCCAGGAGTCTGAGGTGGTAAAAACTGTTTTTGACTACTGCGCTGACCTGTTTATCAAATTAAAATGGCTGTCAAAGATAACCCTGAGGTTCCTGACAGAGGTGGAGAGGTTTGGACCCAAGCGACCAAGTGCGTTGATGAGGGGGGCCGGGGGGGCACTATTAAAAACAATGACCTCTGTTTTCCCTTCGTTCAGTGTCAGTGGTGTATCCTCTATTATACAACGGCATGCAAATTTCTCGATTCTGATTGGCTGAAACAGTCATTTTACACGTCTTTATTGGCAACAATTCCACGCTGCTGGCCCAGGACCCGCCCACAACCGAACCACATCACATCACTCCGCCGGATCACAAGAAGGTGGACAATAATCTTTACAAATGGATATGTTGATAGCGACTAAACGACTAAATATCAAGCGATTCTGTCACAGCGAATGTCTTAGTCGTTTAAACAATGTTGGATGATGTAATTGATGGGTCTTGAATCATTCTGTAACAAAAGAAAATCGCGGATTGATTGATTGATTAATTTTCAATTTTTTTTTCAAATTTTTTTCCTTGCGACTGTCAGCGCTCGCTCTAGTCTCCACCCACCGCCACCCCCCCCCCCCCCCCCCACACACACACACACACACACACACGCACACACACACACACACACACACGCACACACACACACACACACTCTGCCTGCAACGCGGGGGATAGTCAGAGAGCTGGGTGCTGCGCTGTTCTAAGTGAGCATGGCCTATTGAGTTGATTGATTGATTGATTGCTAATTTTATTACTGTACGCTTGGTTTCCAACTGGTTAAGTTTAGGCCCTCTACAGTAGGTTTAAAAAAATAAATAAAAGAATAGGGCGAAGAAAACGTTTTTTTCCTATAGGGCAAAGAACACTTTTTAATTTGTTTTACCTACTTTATATAGAAGCATCTAAGAATGAAGTTCTATGGAAAGTAGGTCTGCATTCCCTTAACAATTGTGTGTATTGAGCCGTACTGTATTGTACCCATTCTGCATCTGGTAATAACATTTTCAATCAATCATTCCAATAATACACAGTTGGATGTGTTAGTTGGTTGGATGCACTTCAAGCTGCTTCCACATGAGGCAACTTCTCTCAATCATTCCAATAATACACAGTTGGATGTGTTAGTTTGGTTGGATGCACTTCAAGCTGCTTCCACATGGAGGCAACTTGTCTTTTTTGTAGTTGTGGGAACTACTTTTTCTGGCGGATGGTTTTTTCAATAAATCTTCGATTAATGTGTGTTTATTGTATAGAAATAAGGTTGGATGAATCTGGCAGTTGTATAAAAGCTTTACACCACTTGCAGTCGGCTGCGCCTCGGGCCTAACGACCACCCCTAGGCATGGTTTATTGTTCACAAACCACTCCTGCGCGTGACCTTGTTCCTCAAACTACACACATTCTCATTAGCAAGTAACATTACAAGTAACATTACCTTCTTTGGCAGATTAACCGAGTGCAGATTAACAGAATGTGACACTATTGTCATATGTTTAAGCATTACATCACGCGCAGGAGTGGTTTGTGAAACAATAAACCATGCCTAGGGGTGGTCGTTAGGCCCGAGGCGCAGCCGAGGGTCGTTAGACCCCCCTAGGCATGGTTTATTGTTCACAAATCACGACTGCAAGTGGTGTAAAGCTTTTATACAACTGCCAGATTCATCCAACCTTATTTCTATACAATAAACACACATTAATCGAAGATTTATTGAAAAAACCATCCGCCAGAAAAAGTAGTTCCCACAACTACAAAAAAGACAAGTTGCCTCCATGTGGAAGCAGCTTGAAGTGCATCCAACCAAACTAACACATCCAACTGTGTATTGTTGGAATGATTGAGAGAAGTTGCCTCATGTGGAAGCAGCTTGAAGTGCATCCAACCAACTAACACATCCAACTGTGTATTATTGGAATGATTGATTGAACATTTTATTACCAGATGCAGAATGGGTACAATACAGTACGGCTCAATACACACAATTGTTAAGGGAATGCAGACCTACTTTCCATAGAACTTCATTCTTAGATGCTTCTATATAAAGTAGGTAAAACAAATTAAAACGTTTTCTTTGCCCTATAGAAAAAAAACGTTTTCTTCGCCCTATTCTTTTATTTATTTTTTTAAACCTACTGTAGAGGGCCTAAACTTAACCAGTTGGAAACCAAGCGTACAGTAATAAAATTAGCAATCAATCAATCAATCAATCAACTCAATAGGCCATGCTCACTTAGAACAGCGCAGCACCCAGCTCTCTGACTATCCCTCGCGTTGCAGGCAGAGTGTGTGTGTGTGTGTGTGCGTGTGTGTGTGTGTGTGTGTGCGTGTGTGTGTGTGTGTGTGTGTGGGGGGGGGGGGGGGGTGTGGCGGTGGGTGGAGACTAGAGCGAGCGCTGACAGTCGCAAGGGAAAAAAAATTGAAAAAAAATTGAAAATTAATCAATCAATCAATCCGCGATTTTTCTTTTGTTACAGAATGATTCAAGACCCATCAATTACATCATCCAACATTGTTTAAACGACTAAGACATTCGCTGTGACAGAATCGCTTGATATTTAGTCGTTTAGTCGCTATCAACATATCCATTTGTAAAGATTATTGTCCACCTTCTTGTGATCCGGCGGAGTGATGTGATGTGGTTCGGTTGTGGGCGGGTCCTGGGCCAGCAGCGTGGAATTGTTGCCAATAAAGACGTGTAAAATGACTGTTTCAGCCAATCAGAATCGAGAAATTTGCATGCCGTTGTATAATCATAA
The DNA here is from genome assembly GCF_963971535.1 of Notolepis coatsorum. Classification (NCBI taxonomy): domain Eukaryota; kingdom Metazoa; phylum Chordata; class Actinopteri; order Aulopiformes; family Paralepididae; genus Notolepis; species Notolepis coatsorum. The sequence continues at coordinate 80,944,958 of NC_140172.1, read as the reverse complement.
TTAGGTCATATCAGACATATCTTTTAAAAGTCAGTGATTTTTAAAAGGTTTTGTCTACCGCGCTCCCTACCTGTGGAACAAATGACCTGCCGTCGTCAGGGGCGCCTGCTCTGTCGAAGCTTTTAAATCCCTGTTTAAGACCCATCTTTTCTCTCTCTCCTTCAACCTACCCTGATCTCACCTGGTCGGGGACTGACCCTTAGATTAATCTGTCTAGTTTAGTTAGGATGTCTATTTGCTCCCATGTCTGCTTTTCTGCAGACATGGAAGAACCTTTTTAACCTCTGTCTCTGTCTCAACCGGTCCCATGGAACAGCTTCATACCCCCTTCTGTCTGGCCTGCAGTGCTGAACCTTACCTGCTTCGCCTCGACCAATTCTGAGTGGCTTCTCCTGCCCCCCGGGGCATACGGCCCTGAGCTATTGTCCTGTATCCATACGCATGCAGTAGTTCTATCTATTACTCAATTTCACAATTTTCTTATATACTATGATTCTACTGTCACCATGTATGCATATGCTCACTACATGTATTTATTGCTCCATCTCCGCCCACTACAAACATGGGAACTCTCTAACCCCTGTCCCCAACCCATCTCTCTGAGTGGTTGTCTCGTAGTGCTGACCAAGGTGGTGGATGTCTCGGGGTCTTGGCCAAGATTGCAGTGACTGTTCTATGTGCACCACGAGGCCATGGGTCAGCTTCTTACCATCTTCTGTCCGTGGTCTGTCAACATGGTTTAGACGTGGAGTTCATTGCTGGGTTAAGTACTTTTTTTATTTATTTTTTTATGTTTTTGGTAGATTTTTATTGGTTTTTACTACCGGGCAGTCCGGTAGAGAGAGAGAAAGGAAGAATGGGAGACAGAGCGGGGGAAGACATTCCGCAAAGAACGCCGGGTCCCGGAATCGAACCCGGGTCGGCCGTGCCGCGACGCAGCGTGTTACGTGGTTCGCCACTTGGGCGCCCTGGGTTAAGTACTTCTATTCTATTCACATAATATGCTTACTACATATATCTATTCTATTCACATATATGCTTACCACTTGTATCTATTGCTATGTCCGCCCATCACAATCACGCAAACTGTCTAACGCCTGTCCCGTCTCCCTGTGAGTGATGACCGGAGTGTTGGACGTCCCGTGATGATGACCGGGAGGATGCGACCCTCTCTGCGCCGCCCCTTTGCCTCAAATAGATCCGCTATCAGCTCTATCTTTAATCTTTCAAAATGTTCAGTTGGTATCGCATGCACTTATCTGTGTTTCATTACACATATGAGTGCATGCTTACCAACTGTAGTGTCCGCTTGTCGCTCCCCAATGAATCGACAAGCGTCCACGATGCACTAATTATCTTACTCAGTCCCAAAGTTTGTGATGTAAATATGGAATGTCCCAAGTTGCTGCTGTTTACAGAGTTTATTGTTGTCCAAAGGTGAATGATGGTGAATGAAGGGTTAAATCAGAACAGTTGTCAATTGCTCCATGGTCAGTTACAAACGGTGAGACAGGTAGGAAAATGTATCCTCATCACAGGTGCATGGGATTACGGTAATTAGCTAGGCTATTTATAGAAGAGGGGCTATAATGGAGGCGGTGAGCCCTCTAGTGTTCAAACATAAATAAGACACTATTCTAACCAAAATAATAATAATATTAATAACCAAAACACTCATATGGCCCTTACACCAACTGTTTGCCTGTTTTATTGCAACACTACTATCACCGACATGGTAGAAGTAACCAGATATGCCGCCCGCACGTTTGTGCAAGTGGAGAATAGTTTTAAGCGGAAACACAAGTTAGTCTACCTAAAGATTACTTATAATTCACTGAAACTTGAAACTTGAACTTGACACTACCATGCTACAGAAGGTTAACCCTTTCACTACCACATTACAGAAGGTTAACCCTTTCACTACCACACTACAGAAGGTTAACCCTTTCACTACCACACTACAGAAGGTTAACCCTTTCACTACCACACTACAGATGGTTAAACGAAAGGGTTAAAGGTAAAAATACTCTGATAGGATAGTACTCAAGTAAAAGTAAAAGTCCTCCATTCAAAGTTGTACTCAAGCAAAACTATGACATTTAAAATGTACCAGTACCTAATTATCAAAATGAAAAGCGTTTTTAGCGTTTATCGCTTTTCTGGTCAAGCATGACCGACAGTTGTAGAGTGAAACGGGAGGGAGAACAGGGGAAGACATTTGGCAAATGACGGCGGGTCCGGGAATCGAACTCGGAGTCAACCAGAACCGTGACGCAGCACGGCTCCTCCCGACGCAGAAATAGCGCCGAGATACGCGGTGAGCTACTGGAGCTCCCCCAATACCTCAACATTTTAAGTACAGGACTTGAGTAAAAGTACTTGGTGTATTGATACCTGTGACATGCCTGCTCTCTGCACTACCCAGAAGCACCCAGGGTCATATACACCACACCAGACTGACTCCTACAGGTGGACTCATTCTTGGAACGCCCTACCCCTACCCATAGCCGTAAAAAAAATTTAATCCCTACCCACATTCAAAACCGCTCTCAAAGAGCACCTACAAGAGGCTGCAATTCGAAACTGGCCACCGTAAATGTCCAACCCCCCCCCCCTCCTAATAGACAGTCTCCTCCCCACTGTATGTATATATTTTCTCCCACCCACCCACCCCTCCTAATGTACAGTCTCCTCCCCATCATATGTATAGATGTTCTGTTAGGATCTCTGGGTAACAGTACTGTATATTTGCACATTGTATATGTCACAAATGTAACAGTACTATATACCTGTATGTCATAAATGTCATGATGTCATCATGTATGTTGTGTATGTCATAAATGTCACTATGAATTGAAAATGGGGGACCCTGATGTAAACAAGACAAACATCTTTCTCTGGTCTGCATCCCCTTAACAATTGTGTATTGAGCCGTACTGTATTGTACCCATTCTGCAATCTGTTAAATAAAGTTTTCATTCATTCATTCATTCATTCATTCATTCATTCATTCATTCATTCATTCATTCATTCATCTAAGAAGGGAGATCCCCCCTTGAATGGCCCTTCTAAGGTTTCTCTCCTCCACATTGCCTGTGGTGCATTTTTTCCTATTGCTAGGTTTTAGTGAGTTTTTCCTTACCTTTGCGTGGGGTATGTCTGGGAGTGTTGCGTTTTTATTAAAAATGTTGTATCTACTTTTTCTCCCATTTTCTATTTTTCTCCCATCCCAATTTCGTATCGTCCAATTCTACCCTCCCCTGTCTCGAACGCTGTTAGGCCATGCCTCCCACAAGCCGGCTGCAATGTGGACGAAGCCTTACATCATGTGTCCCCTCCGGTACTCAAGGAAGCAGCCGTCGCATCTTTTCACCTGCACAGCGCGATCTCTCAGCGTCTGGGGTCTGCGTGGGAGGGCACGCCACCCCCGTCGCTTCCTGATTCTGCTGCGCAGGCGCACCAACCGACCTGTAGGGGTCGCTGTCCACAACGTCCGATCCCCACCCATCAGCTTCCCATCCCCTAATACTGCCAATTGTATTAGTATGAACGACCAGCCAAGCTGATAGCAATGCGGAGAGCTGGGCTCGAACCCAGCGTCTCCTGCATTGGTGGTGAGCGCCTTGCCCACTGCACCACCTAGCCGCCTAGTGTTGCATTTATTTAAAATAATTTGGACTTTATGGTGTTTTTGTTTTGTTCTTGACTTATTGTGATGTTTCTTCTTGACTTGTTTAAAGGGGACATGTACTATAAATGTCATTTTTCAGTCTCTAGCATTGTATTATAGTAATAGGAGTTCGTATCAATGTGTTTTAGTGTCTAAATACCATATTGGCGGATTGCTCTGATTCAGCTCAGATCATTTCCTTCTCCAGTAAATTAGGCCATCCTGATTTGAAGGCCTGAATGACGTTACTCAGGCTCTGGGTAGCAGACAGTGATGTGATTGGCTCTGTGGTTGTAGCTAATGCCCGCCCACAATCTACCTAGACCTAGACTGACTGTACACAGCGAGTGAAAACCACTTCCTCATAGTCTGTGTGCACTCTGGAGGGAGAGAGAGAGAGAGAGAGATAGAGAGCATTCAGGAGCACTTGGGGGGGGGGGGACCTGCCGCGCAGAGGTCCGCGCGATGATAGAAAGAAAAAAAGGAAGAGAGAGGGAGGAAGGGAGGCCCCCCCCCACAAGCTGTCGCGCAGCACACCGAGAGGCAGAGAAAAAAAGAACGGCTTGTCTTTTTTTTTTTTCTCTCTCTCTCTCACCCCCTCCCTCTCTCTATCTCTCTCTGTCTACCAGTCGCAGACTGTGTGGACTGACTGTCACTCAAAGTGCTTATGGGCGGAGCCAGGCCATAACAGCCTGAAATCTTGAACCTGAAAAATGATGGTTTTGAGTACTTGATTAGAAATATAAAACAATGCATTTTTTTGAAAAAAAACTTACAGATGTCTTCAATACACTCACAGGAATTGTGTAAAGTTGCCCAAATAGTGCTAGGAATAGCAGTACATGTCCCCTTTAAAGAAGACGTGTCCGGCCCATGGGGACATTAACGTGTGTTGTCGGGCCTTACAAATAAATTTGATTTGATTATGCTCTGGGGTGCTGTGGGGGGGAGAATTATCAGCTTGTCATGCCTGAGAAAGACAATCTCACCCCTCTCCCGGGCTTACCTCAATTTAGGGAGTAGCTCTTTCCTTTTCATTCTGATTGCGTCAGTGTAATCTTCATTAATGTAGATGTTCGTCCCTCTTAGATTTTTGGCTCTCTCCAAAACCGCTGATCTGTCCTTGAACCTCAAGAACTTCACCACTATAGGGCACGTCCTCTCATTTTCTCCACTCAAAAGGGCACTTTAGCGCTGCATTTTTAACCATGGGGGCACCAGGGGGGGTTGAACCCTAACCCTGCAACCCAAACCCTGACCTTTAACCTAACCCAAATCTTGACCTTAACCCTTTCACTGCCACACTACAGAAGGTTAACCCTTTACTATCACACTACCGACGGTTACCGTGAAAGGGTTAACCATTTGGTAGTGCGGCAGTGAAAGGGTTAAAACCTCCATTTCTTAAGAACTCCCCTGTAATCCCAATTCCAAACTTCCCTCACCTGAAAATCTATTGGAATCCCACCATTATAGCATTGACCCCATCTAGTGTCCAAATCCAATATGACAGGGAGCATCCTAGACATGGTGCGGGAAGAAGGGTCAAACAGAGGAACAAGACATAATAGATTAGAGATGTCTATTTATTTGTGTGTAATATATAATAACATGCACTTATGGTATAGCACTTGTTTTATTTGATTGGCGTTTCTAGCACTTAGAATTATACAATTTATTTCTCAAAAGTGCATACATTCTTTGATGTTTGTGTATACAATATAAAAACACAACATAACAGTGGAACAAGAGATTACACCATAGAGGCCTCCATCCTGAAAATAACAGTAGGCTCTATCCACATTTTAGACCCAGGCTATCCTTTTATTTTTATTTTATACCTACCCTAGGGATTTTAGAACCCCATCCCCCCATGTTTGTGGAGTCCACCCCCTTTTTCTTGACCTGTTTTGGGGAGATCAACAGGGAACCATGGAGCTGTTTCCTGTGCACCACCCAATACACGTCTGTGTATTAAGAAACAGTCCCCTGATCCAGTGATTCCCAACCTGGGGTCCGCGGACCCCTGGGGGTCCGCCAGGGGGCGCAGGGGGTCCGCCAGACCACAGATGATTTTTTTTTTTTCTTTTTTTTTTTTCTTTTTTTTATCATCAGAAGCATGAATAGTCTCTCCACTACAATAAAAAAATAAAGATAAATAAATAAACATCTAGACATGATTTTTGAATGTTAACAGTAGGCTACCGGGTAGCCGCTAAAACGCGAATCAGTTGACTGTATCACTTTCTGTAGCTAGCCTAGCACGCTAGTTAACTTTCTCGGCTCGTCTGCAGTCAGCCGCCAGAGGCGAAAATGTGTGACAAACGAAAAGGAGATGATGGCAGCTCATCTGCAAAACAAGTTAGGACCTACAGCAATCGCGAAAATTACATCACCATGGGCTTCACTGAGGGACCAGACAAACGACCTGAGTGTGTGATTTGTGGAGAAAAGTTGGCAAACTCGAGCCTGAAGCCCAGCAAGCTGAAGAGACATCAGGCGTCTAAGCACCCAGAAACCGTTGGGAAGGATCCAGACTTTTTTCGGAGGAAAGAACAGTCTCTCAAGGCGAACAAGCCTGTTGATGTTAGAGTAGCGTGGAGCAGGGGTGGCAGTGATTTACAGAAGGCTACCGAAGCCTCCTTTGAGTGTTCGCTTTTAATTGCAAAAGCAAAGAAACCGCACAATATTGGTGAGCAGCTCATCAAACCAGCCTGCATCAAAATGGTTTAGAAACTGTGCGGCCCACAGGTGGCGGATAAACTAAAATCAGTACCACTCTCGAACAATGTAGTGAAATACCGAATTGATAAGATGTCAAGTGATTGCGAGCAGCAGCTGTCAGAAAAGCTTAGAAAGGGTCCATTTGCCATACAACTTGATGAAACTACAACTGTCGCAGACGAGGCTGTGCTCATCGTTTATGTGCAATATATTGAAAATGAGGATCTGAAGCAGGACATTCTCATGTCAGTCAACCTTACTACCACCACTCGAGGTGAGGATATTTTTACTGCAGTGGATTCTTACTTCATTCAACATAAATGCAAACCGTTCACCATTAGGGCCTGATTTGAGAGGATGAATACAGGTTTTGAATATTGGCCAAAATTTTGAAATACATAAGGTGCAAGATTAGATTTGTTGATTGAAGGCACAAGTCAAAGAAGCATAGTGGGTCTAATTATGATGCATATGCCTGTGTATAAGCAGTTTGTTATTAAAATAAAAAAAAAGTATTAAACCCAGCTAGGACAGATTCTCTCTGCTACTGATTGGAATTTCCTGTCTCATATTTAGTTTAATTTGTTGCATTGATTTGTTCCATAAATGCAAACCGTTCACCATTAGGGACTGATTTGAGAGGATGAATACAGGATTTGAATATTGGCCAAACATTTTGAAATGCATATGGTGCAAGATGAGATTTGTTGATTGAAGGCACAAGTCAAAGAAGCATAGTGGGTCTAATTGTGATGCATATGCCTGTGTATAAGCAGTTTGTTATTAAAATGAAAAAAAAAAAAGTATTTTATGGTATCTTATTAGGAGGGGGTCCGCGAATTTCATCAGAGATGTTTGGGGGTCCCTGGGGGGAAAAAGGTTGGGAACCACTGCCCTGATCTAACCATAACACCTTAATATGGTATTTTAGGCGAATGAAAACCATTCACAGCACTCATTATTGATGGTAATCAGTGGTTTAGATGTCCCAGTCATATTTTGGCCAGTATTCATATATATTTACAACGGGATGTAAATTATTGAAGCTTAAATTATATTTCTATGCCATTTCTGAGCTTTTCAGAGTGAGAGAAGTGCATTTAGGATGTTTTCAGCAAACAGAGAAATTCCAGTAGTTTGAGCCGTAATTCTGGCATTCCTGTATGTTTTTTTTTTTTATTATCTGGGATTCCATCCCTTTCATGTAGGCTAAATATTTGCCATTTTGTATTAATAGTCCATACCATCTTGTTCTCTATTATTTTTTACCTTGCTTAGTAAGAGCCAGTGGATAAACACAACAGATAACAAATACAAAATGGTAAATATAGCCTACATGAAAGGAATGTTGGATATTAATGCTCATTTACAGAATGTAGATGTGCTTATTTATCCATTCACTGCCATTTGCAGTGTTCGTGTAGTGCTTTTATTTATTTTAGGGCATTTACAATGCCTCGTAGAATCATGACTAAAAATGTGAAACGTAATTGTTAACGATACAAATATTCTCACATTTATTTAAATCCGAGGATGTCTGTAGAATCGATGCGAACGGAATCACCAATGATTTCTCACAAATTAGTCCTAAATAAGAACACTGGCGCACGCCAATCTGGCCCATCTACGACTGCTTTTCAGCGTTCTTAAATCCTGTTCTTAGCTAAGAACAAATCCCAGATAAGAAATTCAGGAATGCCAGAATTGTCCTAGGAACTTTTTTTTTTTTAAACTTACATTTTTTATTAACATTTATTTAGACAGACAGCACAAAAAATAAATAATAAAAAATGAAGAGACTAGTATCACAATAAAGACAAAAAGAAAAAACAGTGCACATAAATATTTACATGGGTATCACATGGTTAGTTGTCTGGTTCCCCTACTGTTGTTTTCTAGGTATTTGATACAAAGGCTGATTGTGTATCTCCCTTAAACAGGCATAAACAGGTAATTCCTACTCAAAGACAATAAATGCTGACTAAGGTTTGTATGTGTGATCTGGGTCCAGAGACCCTCCTTGAGTTTCTTTCTTCCCTTCTCCTTCGTCCTTTCTTTTTTTTTCTCTTGTTTATTAACTTTCACTTTGCCTTTTGTTTCACCCATACACAAACCACATCATCCCTGAATATTTAATATCACACCGTTAAACAGACATAAATAATAAGGTATAAAAGCATTCAGCACTTGTAATATCCCAAAAACAAAATAGATAATATTAACTAAAGTACAGGTGTGTGACATGGGTTCATAGACCCTGCTTGAACATCTTTCCTCCTTTACCCTTCGCTCTCTTGTGTTGCATTTGGTTCTTCCTCTGTGATGTCGTTCTCGTTCCTTTTATAATCCTCCCACTTTCCCCATCTTTCCCCAAATGTCTCTTCCTGTAACCTCAGCATGTGTGTTATCCTTTCCATATCCTGTATTTCTTCCACTATTCCTACCCATTTTGCTATTGTCGGTGGGTCTTCCTTATACCACAGTCTCGTTATTGCTTTTCTGGCCGCTATCAACATTATCTTTATTAAATATTTGTCCCCCCCTTGTATTCCCTCGTGTGTCAGGTCTCCTAAGTAAAGCACCAGTCCTGTTTGTGGTATCCCGTATCCTAATATTCTGATCATTGCTTCCCCTATCTCCTCCCAATACCCCTTCAGCTTCTGACATCCCCAGAATATGTGCGTGTGTTTGCCCCCTCCTTCCCACACATCCTCCAGCATGCTTTTTGTGTTGGTGCATATTTTCCCTTCAGCTCTGGGGTTATAAAGAATCTGATTATGTTTTTCCATCCAAATTCTTTCCATATTCTCGATCCTGTTGTTGAATGTTGTACCTCGCATATGTTCCCCCATTCCTTCCCTGTTATTTCTATCTCTAGCTCTCTCTCCCATTTCTCCCTTATGTAATCGGTCGTGTGTCCCTTGCTGGTCATTATAGCCCGGTATATTGCTGATATTACTCTTCCTTGCCCCCCTTCGTATGCCCATACTATCATCTTTATTATTCCATTCTGTTCCTCGTCTTTGGCCCCCCTTATTTCTTTGTTGTAGTAGTCTCTAACCTGTAGATATCTGAAGTGGTCCCTGTTTTCTAGTCCAAATTTCTCCTTTAATTTTTGTAGTGTCTGCATTTCTCCCTTCTCTATCATTTTGCATATTGCTGTTGCCCCCCCCCCCCTCTCCCACCTTCTGAATCCATGGTCTAACCTCCCTGGTTTGAATCTCTTGTCATGTGCTACCCATCTCAGGACCCCTGACTGCTTCTCCAATTTGTGTGTTTTTACTACTCTGTTCCATATGGTCAAGGTGTATTTGGTGATTGGATTTAATAGTCCCTCTTTTTCTTTAAATAGTTCCCTATCCCCCACCAGAGCTTGTACCTTGTATCCCTCCCCTTCTTTTTCAATGTCTTTCCATCTTGCCTCATATCTGTCGTTACACCAGCACGTCACTGCTCTCAGTTGTGCTGCATAGTAATAATCTTGTAGGCTGGGTACTGCCATCCCTCCCTCTTCCTTTGGTAGTTGTAGTGTTTTATATCTGACCCGTGGTCTTCTCCCCGCCCATATGAACCTCGATATCAGTCTGTCCCACTCCCTGAATTGATTCTGTGGTATTTGTATCGGTAGTGACTGGAATAGGTACAGTAACCTTGATAGTATGTTCATTTTAATGACCTCTATTCTTGAATTGAAGTCCAAGGGCATTACTGTCCATCTCTCTAGGTCTCTCTTGATGTTCTGATTTATCTGTGTATAATTCGCCTCAAACAGTTTCTCCACCCCTCTCGTGATGTTCACCCCTAAGTATTTAATCTTGTCCATGTCCCATCTTATCCCGTACTGTTCTCTAATTTCCGTCGTTGGAGAGTAGTTCCATGCTAAGGTCTGTGTCTTTGTCACGTTTAGTTTGTATCCTGAGTAGTGACCATATTCCTTCAGTAGATCCATCAGTGCCGGGAAGCTCTTTTCTGGTTGCCTCATGTATACTATCACGTCGTCTGCAAATAAGCCTAGTTTATATTCCGTTCCCTTTATCCTTACTCCCTTGATGTCCTCGGTCTGCCTGATCAGTTGTGCCAGTGGTTCTATGAAAACGGCGAAGAGCGTCGGTGAGAGACAACATCCCTGTCTGGTAGCCCTCTCTAATCTGATTCTATCCGTCAAGCTGCCATTCACCTTAACCCTCGCTGTCGGCTCTTGATATAGCGCCTTGATCATCTTCATCGCCCTCCCGTTCAGTCCGAACCTCATCAATGTTTTATATAAAAATGTCCAGCTCACACTGTCGAACGCTTTTTCTGCATCTAGGCTAATCAGTACCGCGCTACCCCCTTGTTTTTGTATCTCCTCTACTATGTGTAATGTCTTTCTCACGTTGTCCTGTGTCTGTCTCCCTTTAATAAATCCAGTTTGATCTTTATCTATAATGTCTGGCATAAACGTCTCAAATCTTTTTGATATTATCGATGTATACATCTTGTAATCTACGTTGAGTATGGACACAGGTCTGAAACTACTACATAATTCCCTATCCTTCCCTTCCTTCGGTATCGTGGTGATTATGGCTTCCTTCCACGAGGGGGGCATTTTCCCCTCTTCCATCGTGTGTCTGAACGCCGCCCCTAACATGGGTGCTAATTCAGTTCTAAATGTCTTGTAGAATTCCGATGGGAATCCGTCGCTCCCCGGAGACTTGTTGTTTTTAGCTCTACTAATTGCATCTTCCAGTTCTTGTTCCGTAATTATTTTATTTAACTCTTCATTCTGTTCTTTCCCTATCGATGGTAACTCTAGCTTCTCCAGATATGTTTCTATTTCCTCTTCTCCCGCTGCTTTTGGCTGTGTATAATTTCTCATAGTATTCTCTAAATGTCCTCTCTATTTCAGCTGGGTCCCTCAATATTTCATTAGTCTTTGTATCCCTTATTGTGTGTATCGTGTTCAACTTCTGTTGCGTTCTAATTCTCCTAGCCAACAGTCTGGTCGCTTTTGGTCCCCCTTCATAGTACGTTTGTTTCATGAACCTCGCTTTCTTTTCTATTTCCGTCAATAATTCCCTATTTATCCTGGCCTTTACTTCTTTGATTTCTCCGAGCGTTTCCTGTTCTTTTGATATCTGGTGTCTCCCCTCTAGCTTCTTTAGCTTCCCTATCAGATTGTGATATGTCTCCGTTCTGGCCTTCTTCAGCATTGCTGTTTTTTCCATCAATTTCCCCCTTATCACTACCTTCAGTGTGTCCCATAGAATGTTCGGGTCTACCGCCCCGTTGTCATTTTCTTCCTTATATCTGGCTATCTTCTCCTTGATCTGACTCACCACCCCTTTGTTATTTAATATTCCTACATTTAGTCTCCAAATCGTGTTCCTCCGTCTCCCTTCTAGATCTACTGTCAGATATATGGCACTGTGATCCGATATGTCCGCCACTCCTATACTGCTCTCCCGTGCCCTGTAACTGTCCCCCGTCGTCATCAAAAAGTAGTCTATTCTCGCATACGTCACGTGTGGGTGTGAGTAATGTGTGTATTCCCTGTCCATGGCGTGCATCTCCCTCCAAACGTCTGTAATTCCCATTTCCGTCATCTGAATATTCATATATCTACTGATGGGCGCCCGTCCTTTTCTAGTACTCGTGGTGTCTAGGTCGTGATTCAGTACTACGTTAAAATCTCCCGTACATATCAATATCCCTTCTAGTTCCATCACTATCATGTCAAAAATGGTCTCATAAATCCCTCTCACTCTCTGGGGGTGCATAAACATTTACTAACGTAACCATTTGGCCCTCCATTTTCCCCTTCACCAAAACAAACCTTCCCTCCTTGTCTCTTACTTCCTTGATCAATTCAAATTTGACTGTTTTTGATTAACGTGATTACTCCTCTCCTCGGGTTTTGTTCAAAGGAACTATAGTATGCATTTTCATATCCAAATCTCTTCAGTTTCTCATGACCCTGTGCTACCAAATGTGTCTCCTGCAGAAAAATCACTTCCATCTCACTTTTTTTACATTTCAACATCACTTTGCCCATTTTTATCGCATTATTCATTCCATTAACGTTTAACGACATCATTTTTATACCTTTTTCCTAGGAACTTCTTAGGTGGTTAGAAAGACATTTCTTCTCGTTTTCATAACTGCATTCGAGAATGAGGTCCACTGTTTCTTGCCACCAAACTAATTAGGGAGAACAAAGACATATTTTGCCAAATCTATTTCAGCATATCGTAAAACTCCACAAGTATTATGTACCATTTTACACATAGTAAACTATATAAGTATATACTAAGTGCTAAATGTTTTGTACCACCTGACCAGCCCTTACTTACCCAATTACAACTTCAATTTAGATATTTCAACACAAGGCAGATTCCTCTCGTTTTGCATGATCTTGCATGTTGCAGTCCAGTGGAATACAAAGGTGTCTAGTCAACTCATTCAGATCTTAATATCTCGTCATAGACTGAGCTTCTTCCCCTCAGCCGCCAGGCTCATCAATGCCTCAGGTCCCCCCCCCGCCCCCCTCTGCCCCCAAGTGACACTGGCACAATGACACTGACTGCACTAGTCCGTACTGGAACTCTGCACTCTTCACTTTATATATATATATATATATATATGTATTTTATTGATTAATCCTCCACTGCACTGTTTCGTTTCTTGTAATGTGTCTGTGTTGGTGTTGTTTACTGGGAAAAAAGAAAAGAAAATGCATACACTGTATTGCTGCAACAATTACCAATGTGTTTTTACACAAATGGCTCAATAAAGGAATCTGACATCAAAATAAACTAATATCACAGCTAGACACAATCACCAAGTAATCAAGACGACAGCTTCCTATTGTCTCGTCACCACCTATCATGTTGACAACTGGAGGCCATTTAGTCCAAGAGAGAAGATGCAGCAAAACACTTTGAATGTCTTTAATGTGAAGATGACATGCTTTTAACTCCTCCCGACATCTGAAGATGAAATGCTTTTAACTCATCCAGACATATCTGAAGATGAAATGCTTTTAACTTTCTTCCCAACATGCTGTGAAGATGACATGCTTTTAACTTATCGTACCGACATGCTATGAAGATGACATGATTTTAACTCTTCTTCCCGACATGCTACAGTATCTAAAGATGAAATGCTTTTAACTCTTCTTCCCAACATGCTGTGAAGATGACATGCTTTTAACTCTTCTTCCCAACACTGATAAACCACTGCTTCGATAGGATTGTTTATTATAAACATCACTGCTCCATCCAAAAGCACCTCCGCTTTAGTTCCGGGTTTAAAGGTCGTATGATGAGTCAAAATAAAATGTTAAAACATTTTCCAGAACCTTTTTTCCCTGCCCATGTATTCATCACACCTTTTTTTAGTGGGTGTAGCAACACACAACATATCAATTGATTATTTACTTCCCTGCCTGGCCAACCCCCACCAAGAGTAAAATAATGTTTAATGACATCTGATAGTGCGTTGGGTATCATTTCCACTTCATAATTATCAAATAGTCTCTGTGATGCAAAGACATAATCTATTCTGGATAGTGTATTATGTCTCGCAGATCGACAAGAGTACTTTCGGGTCGTGGGATTAAGTAACCGCCATAAGTCATTTACACCTGTAATCTTCGACCAATCCTTTAATGCCTTCGATGAATTCTTTTGTTCGCTGGAAAAGGCGAGGTAAGATTTGTCCATCCTTGGGTTCCAGATGGCATTAAAATCCGCACCTATTATAAATGAGTAATCGGGAATGTCTAACATTGCATTGGTTAGTGTAGTGAAGAAATCTTCTCAGGGGCTCATACAGAACCAAGCATTTCACTGTAAAGTACATGTACCTTATATGTGACAAATAAAAACAAACTTGAAACTTGACAGAGACGTTACTAGGGTGTGTGTGTTCCAGTGTGCGTGTCAGTGTGTGTGTATGTGTATTTTATTTTTTTTAAATGTCTCCACGTGGTAAATAAATGACAGTAGATGAGGTCGGCAGTGTTCCTGGCTCCAGAAAGCACATCGATTGAGCAGTGTTCCTGGCTCCAGAAAGCACATTGTTAACGTGAAGATTTCAAACACTGGCCACATTTAGGATTATCATGTCTCAGCAAACATAACATTTCAGACTGACATCCATACAGACTACACAAAACCCATTTTCCATAATATGTCATTTAATAATTTAAAAAAAGTCACCTTTTAATGCATTCATCGCTGGAGTTCCATCTAATTGGGTCTGATCTGGACCCATGGCTACCTTAAAAGAACACACCAACTTTTTGGGAAATTAGCTTATTTGCCATCTACCCTGGAGTTAGACAAGCATATACCCTTTTCTTCTCTGTGCCTGCATTACACCCCTTCCTGACAGAGCGACGCGAGTGCGTGTGATTGCGAAAGTGATTAAAATGTATTATTACATGGCGTTTTCACATTCGCCGAAATGCTTGCTTGTGATTGGTCAATAGCGCACGTCAGAGGTCAGTTATCAGACAATAATGACCGCTGTGGGACAATAATGACCGCTGTGCGCAGCTGTTCGCAATCAAGCCCACTGACAAACACTGTTTCAGTGCAGCCAATCAGACACACCTGCCGGGCTGCCCGCGATAATAATAATCACTTTATTTGGGCTGACAGAACCACAGAACTGCAAATTGTCAAATTAATTAGGTATATTGTTAGTAAGTTAGTCATGAAATAAGCGGGATAATGTATAGCTTTACTCTGTCATCATCGCAAAATAATTGACCTTCACTGACGTTTAAAACACCTCGCCGAGGCGGCTCGGTATTTTAAACTACGTGTCGGTCAATTTTGCGACAATGACCTCGTAGCTATACATTATCCCTTACTTAGTTTCAATCGGACTATCCTGACCTGCCGCAAGCGACAGCGAACTGAGCGGCGATGTCGTTCGCCCCTCAAATATTCGCTCACTGTGTCTCTAGTTGAGCGATTACGTGGCCGAGTCCCGCCCCTAAACATTTTTTTTTTTTTTTTGCGTTTATCGCTTTTCTGGTCAAGCATGACCGACAGAAACAGGTTGAAATGGGATGTAGAGCAGGGGAAGACATTCTGAGAAATGACGGCGGGTCTGGGAATCGAACTCGTGTGCCCCAGATCCGTGACAAGCACGGTTTTCCCCGACGCAGAAATAGCGCCGAGATATGCGGTGAGCTACGGGAGCTCCCCCCTAAACACTTTTTATTGGTCGAGAATCGCAGGCTGCTTTGCCCCTGTGCTTCCAGGTAACACACACACAGACACACTCGGACACGCGCTGCGTCATATCAGGACAGTGTCGTGCGCGATTTCGTCTCCAGTTCGCTCGCTCGCTGCCCGTCAGGAACCGGTGTTAGGCTTAGGTAACAGCCGCACCGTTAGCCTAGCTTAGCGGCATTCACTGGAAGTAGGTGTGCCAGTGTAGCCTAGTTCCCAACAGTCATGAAATACTCCAAATACAACTCCAAAACTTTCCTGTAAACATGTTGTGACCCGTGTATTTACCAGGTGACATTTTAGTTTTCTAAGCAGATAAATACTCTGAACTATTTTTTATGAACCACTGCTGCCTGGGCGCAGTGATTTAATCACCTCAAAAGCCCAGTTTTTTGAAAATCTGGGCTTTTGAGGTGATGAAATCAAATCACTCATCACATTAATTGTCAACGTAATGTCCAATCTTGGGAGTGTTCCATAACAACGCCTGGTAACTGGTCAAATGTTGAGGTGGCATGCACATGAGGTTTCAGTTAACCTACATTTTACATTCAGGTGACATAACTAATTCTGGGGTTCTCTTGATTCACGGCTTTGGTAGAGCATGTTGATTCCAGGGGCACAGGTGCAGGTTCACCCAGGGGCAGGTTAACCCAGGGGTGCACCAGAATGTTAATCATTCCTCTGTTCAAGCTACTTGAAATACACAAATAAAACTCCAGACAACTTTGAAACAAAAAAATTACTTTACTGCAGTTTTAATACAAGTTATTTTTTAAAACCAGCATCTGCAACTTCTTTGCTTTCTACAATGAATCAAATACATTGGATTAAAAGGGTGAACAGTGACCTCACCTTTTTTGTGCACCAATGACTAAAAAAACAAACAAAAAAAACACAGGCAGGTAGGTATATCTCTCCCCTTTTAAAAACCAGGTCAGGGGTGAAGGATTAAAAAGAAAAAAAAACATCTGTACAGTACTTGAATAAATTCATGAAATACAGGATACCTGTCTGATGCAGTCCTGTGTGACAGCGTGTGTTCTGAGCCTCGGTCCTCTGGAACAGAAGCGCATGTTGGTTGAGTTCCGCTCCTCCGGAACAGAAGCCCATGTTGGTTGAGTTCCGCTCCTCCGGAACAGAAGCCCATGTAGGTTGGCTTGCTTTGTTTGTGTGTCGTCACATCTGTCATTGTCTGACCCCCTCATCCATCACCGTTTCTCTCTTGCATAGTTCCCGCTCACCCAACCATAGATGAACAGCTCCGTGGACAGCAGGGTGCCACACATTCACTGCTGCAGCCAGTCAAGCTTTTAGTTTTTTTTTATTAGAAGTGAGACGGCTAGTCCTGCTAGTCTGACCGGCTTGCTGGACGAGTTCAGTTTTGTTGGCCGCCCGGGTCACCGACATCCTCTGATCACCCCCCCGACATCCTCCTCTGTCTCTGTGGTTCGGGAGGAGAGTTAAGGAGGAGGAGGTGCGAGCAGGCGTTGTAGTGCAGAGGTTCCCCAACTACAAATCAGCGTGACACCGGCGCGGAACACCCAAGTCACCTTGGCATGGTTCATGGTTGGATGGTTCCACCGCTCTGGGCCACCAGTAACCAGGTGGGTTGAGGAAGAGGAGGATGATGATCAGAGTAGGAAGGGTGAGGAAAGCATAGCAAGGAGGATGGAGAGATAAGCTAACAGTTGGTCGGGGTGGGCAGAAAGAGCTCTCTGGCTCTCCTGGAGAAGGCTGTCGATACATGGTGGTAGATGATGACTGAAGAGGATAGAGGGGATGAAGGAGCAGATATACATCAGCCTCTTTCCAGTGGAGGATAGGTCTCTGAGCAGGTGAGTGGAATTGAAGTTGGTCGGAACGTCTTACCCAGAAAACGCCATAATTAGATGACTTTCCCTAAGTGAAAGGAGATGGGAGCACCCTTACTGCAGATCAGAGGTTTATTGGGACCAACGGGAGGCTGGAGGTCAGTCTGTGTCCGTCTCCTCAGTGGGACTGGGACAGTGACTGACAGGTGGCACGAGCAGGCCAAGGACCAATGAGACGACCAGAGGAGGGAGGGGAGGGAGGGACTTCACGTCCACCCACGATGCCCCAACGAGCGACGAGGAGAGGCCTTATGAGCCCAGACGGGGCCGTTTCCTTGGAGCCTGCTCTTCCTCCTCGTCTTCGTCCTCCTCCTCATCTTCATCATCAGGGTAGTCCACCAAGCCTACCAGAGCAGCCTGGCCCAAGGAGGAGAGGAGAGAAGAAGACAACATTTAAATGGATGGAACAATGCATAAACACAAAGCACAATGTAGCCACTTAGTAACGCGGGGAAGAGCAGCCACTTTCCTCCCAGCGCCCATGTTAACAGAGACTGTTCAGACGGAGGAGACATGCTGGTGGCACCGGACCGCTTCAGACTACAGCAGCACAAGTGAGTGGTGTATTGAAGTGCCGGTGGTCTCCATTTGTTCTGTAGGCTTGGGCGGTATGACTTTTTTCATACCGTTATACCTTGATTACCTAATACCCCGGTATACGTATATGACGGTATGGCTTTCATTATCATCAGCGGGGGGGGGGTGGCAACCCGTGTTACCAAGTAAACAAATCACGGAGATGGCCAGTTCGCCCGCAGCATCTAGTGCTAACGTTAAGCTCTCAGAATGGTAGCAGTTCGCCGGCAGCATCTAGTGCTAACGTTAAGCTCTCAGAATGGTAGCAGTCCTCCCGCAGAATCTAGTGCTAACGTTAAGCTCTCAGAATGGTAGCAGTCCTCCCGCAGCATCTAGTGCTAACGTTAAGCTCTCAGAATGGTAGCAGTTCGCCCGCAGCATCTAGTGCTAACGTTAAGCTCTCAGAATGGTAGCAGTCCTCCCGCAGAATCTAGTGCTAACGTTAAGCTCTCAGAATGGTAGCAGTTCTCCCGCAGCATCTAGTGCTTACGTTAAGCTCTCAGAATGGTAGCAGTTAGCCCGCAGCATCTAGTGCTAACGTTAAGCTCTCAGAATGGTAGCAGTTCGCCCGCAGCATCTAGTGCTAACGTTAAGCTCTCAGAATGGTAGCAGTTCGCCCGCAGCATCTAGTGCTAACGTTAAGCTCTCAGAATGGTAGCAGTTCGCCCGCAGCATCCTACACACAACAACACACACTCTCGTTACCACACCGCTTTACGGTATTTTCACAGCACTGTCGCAACATTACCGTAAAGCGTGAACACCGTTGTGATCATACACAACACTACAGTTAGCTCTCAGAATAGCCAGTTAGCCCGCAGCACCAGCAACGGTAAGCGTGTCTCATTTAATTTCACTCACTGAAGCGGGGTTCCCCTCCTCCTCCTGTGTGTAGACAACCAGCTCTGCATGCCTCGCTCCACTAGTGAGGACTAGTCTCGCCCTCTGCTGGCGCGTGTGTGCACTACAACAAAACTCCGTTTAGACGGTATTGATTTTCAATACCGTCGGTATTTCTAAATACCCCGGTATACCGTAATACCGTCATACCGCCCAAGCCTACTGTACATTATCCAAAACTTGATTAAACGGCACTTTAAGTGTCTTATTTTATATGCAGGGAACAAAATAAGTAGCCGCCAACCGCCAATGGCGGGCAGATTTAAGGTTTGGCGACTAACAATGAGAGGTCTGCCCGCCACCTGGCATGTAGTTCATATCGATACTCTTATTTTGAAAATCCTGTGCAGGTCTCATTTCCACCCCAAGCGCAGCTCCATTCATAATATCTATGGCTCCGGCAGCTAGCAACGTTCGGTTCATAGGATACTCTTATTTTGAAAAAACCCGTGGCAACTCCGCAAGTCATATCCGCCCAGTACGTGCTTCTGCTTGCATTAAAGCAGAGCAGGGCTACACAGCAGTGCGCCTATTTTGCAAGCCGAAATACGTTTTTTTTCCTTTCTTCTCACAACGGGTCAAATGCATCTAACATGCGTTGCATCGTCGCCATTCCTTTATGCCCACATCGCCCGAAATGAACGTTACGTTAGCGTAAGCTAACAAGCTAATCCTGATCAGAGGCAGAGGCGCAGAGCCAGAGAGAACAGCAGACAGTGTGGACTGGGGAAAGGGAAATGGGGGGGGGGGCACTCTCCCTTTCCCTGTGTGTGCGTGCGTTTGGAAAGACGATGAAGTCACTAGTCAGGACTCATTACTGAGGATGGACAGATAATGTTGATATTCAAATAAAAAAAAGTTTCGAAAGGAGTGGAAGTTTGAAGACAGACTAGACTACAATATGATGCAGGGGTGGTGAGTTGAAACAGTGTGTGTGTGTGTGTCCCGACCCCACTTCTATGTTTCAATAAATTATTTGCATTTAAAACTATTAACGCTGACTCATTCCTTCAGTCCACTCAAAATTATGCTAATATTCATTTTTTTATCTACTTTTTTCTCCCATTTTCTATTTTTCTCCCATCCCAATTTCGTATCGTCCAATTCTACCCTCCCCTGTCTCGAACGCTGTTAGGCCATGCCTCCCACAAGCCGGCTGCAATGTGGACGAAGCCTTACATCACGTGTCCCCTCCGGTACTCGAGGAAGCAGCCGTCGCATCTTTTCACCTGCACAGCGCGATCTCTCAGCGGCGGGGGTCTGCGTGGGAGGGACACGCCGCCCCCGTCGCTTCCTGATTCTGCTGCGCATTTTTGGCTGGTAAAAAATCTGCCTGGCTGGTAGTTTTTCAAATCTACCAGCCAAATGGCTGGTAAGTCAAAAAGTTTATTTTGTTCCCCGTTTATATGCGAGCAAAAAACATAAATCAATTATGCATGTTCACCAAATTCCAAGTTGTTTCATAACTCAAATCATCTATAAAAGGCAATGGTAGGAGAAACACTGAAAACGTATCATTAGATATGGTCTGGCGAGGGGACATCCCAGAATTTGACTCAGTTTGACTGGGATGACATTTGGACTAATGTTACATTAGCTTCCTGCAACCCTAATCACCAGCAAATAATTTTTTTTTTTTTTTATCTTTTTCCCCCTCCTTTTTCCTCCGATTTTCTCCCATCCCAATGTTAGTCGTTATGCCAATTCCCAATCCCCTTCCTGGTCGCTGCGCACTTGCCCCCCCCAGTCGGTCTGGGAGAGTGGAGGCTATCACGTGCTTCCTCCGACACACGTCTAGCCAATCAACCGCTTCTTTTCACCTGTCACTGAGAGGGTGTAACGTGTGGAAGGATCACACTACCCCCCTTAGATCCTATGCGCGCAGAGCAGGCGCCCCGACCGAACTGTAGGAGTCGCTGTTTACAACGACCCGGACCCACCCCGCCAGCTTTCCCACCCTCTAATACAGCCAATTGTATTACCGGTAGTGTGAACGGCCAGCCAAGCTGGTGACAACGCCGGAGCTGTGAGCTGGATTCGAACAGGCGAATCCAGCGTCTCCGGTGTTGGTGACGAACGCAATCTCCGCTACGCCACCTGACCGCACTCAGCAAATACATTTTAATTATATTCATAGGACGTATCTCACACCTAGAAAACTGTGCGCTATGGGGTTGGTGGTCGACTCTCTGTGCACTTCGTGCGCTCTGAGGGCCACTGGCACTTATATGCACATGTTTTGGGATTGCCCACCAGTAGCTCGTTTTTGGAAATCCATAACTAAACTTTCCAACATATGTAACCTGACAATCCCACTGACAGCAGCAACACTACTCCTAAATGATATATCACTACTACCGGCCTCCACAACAAAATACAACAAAAAAGAATCATTCTGGCGAGTGTTACAGCAGCCAAGAAACCGATAGCCATGAGGTGGAAACAACCTGAGAAACTCACAATGATTAATTGGTCTCCGACACTATTGGATATCCTCTACTGCACGTGTGATTGGGGTTGGACAGGCCGGCACTGAACTTTGGGTCTCAGCGGCCGAGAAAGTTAAAGCCATGATCTAGCAGAGAAGGGTGTTGGTCCTGGGGGGTCCTGGGGTAGGAGGGGAAATGTCTTTTGTGGTGTCTGTGATCATATAATTCGATTTTTATGTTCTGTATTTATTACTTCTATTGTCATTATTATTATCATTGTCCTGTAAAGTCCTGTTTGTTATTATTACTGTATTATGTCATGTTTTATGTGAAATAAAAAAAAAGATATTGCCACAATAAAACTGTTGAGCAGCTAAATTGAGCAGTATTCCCCTTCAACCACTCCACCTGGGGGAGCAGCATCAGAGGGCAGCATCTGTGGACTGACCTTGACTACAGGCGTGGCAGGCAGAGGAGCCGCCTTGACTGGAGTGGTGGTATTATTGTTTGGGGTGGCGGCTGGTGAGGCAAGAGGGATGGCCACAGATTTCCCGTTGTTGTTGTTGGCACCATTAGTTCCATTGGCAGCTCCTGAAGAATAAGAAGGGTTATACTTAAGGCCGGGTTATACTGCTGTGCTTTGAGACTATTTACCTTCCTTCTCTTTAAAAAGACAACATATTGTCTAGCTTTTCAACAATGTTATACAACTTCCTTGACATTTCCCCCCCCTCAAAGAAATTAGTCTAAATCTAATTGTAATGATTTATTTTCCAGCACTTGTATTCAACAGTTTTTGGCAGGTACAGCACACACACTACATTTTAAATGAATGATTTCCTTCCTGCCTGGCTACCCCACACCCAAGAGTAAATCAACTTTTGCAAACTAGGCAGTGTTCCTGGCTCCTAAAAGCAAATTGATTAATCAAAGCTTATTCATCCCATTGTGACATTACCGAGAAGCAAAAACAGCTTGTTAAGTTTTTCACAATTATTTACATGTTTTCTGAATCTTTGGCTCAATTTCTCAAAAAGAAGAATCTCCTTCCTAAATTTTACTATTGAGGAAACTCTGCAATAGGGAGGTGTAGTGGTTACGGCATTGGTGTTTCCCGCACGGTCCACCCTCCTTGAGATTGCCATGTATTTCCAATGGACCCATTTCTAAATCATCTAGTTTAAAACAAATAAAGCATGAACATGGGCATGGTGTACCTTTCTGTGCGTATTCATCCACAATCTATAGCTCAACATGAAACAATTAATCGTAAAAGCAGCAAAATAACAACGTTTATGTTTTCGTTCACTGAGGAACTACACTCACTTTGGTACTGCTGACTGACGTCACCACAGCGTAGACTCCTGGCTGTATTAGGCGACAGGTGTCTGGCTGTATTAGGCGACTGGGGTGTAGTGTAGTTATTTTTTAATGACAAATTAAAAACCTTATAACTAACTATTTAAACCAAAAATGCTTAAACAATAATGTTAGATAGAAGGGAAGTCATTTTGTGAAAAAATGGAAAGCTTGCCAATGTTCATGAGGCAGAAATATTACAATAGCCGATAATACAATTTCCCAATGATAAATCCCTATACGGGTGGACCGTGCGGGAGACTAAAGTGACGTCAGACTACACCTCCCTATAGGATACCCATGTGTGAGCCTGGTACGACCATGTGGCCATGCAGCTGGGCTGTATGCCTCAGTCGAGCACAGGGCGACATACCTTTTTTGGCCTCCATGTACTTGCTGTAGCTCTCTGGGAAATAGTCCTCCGTCCTGCTCTTCTCTACAGCCTCTCCATCCTCCTCATCTTCATCATCGTTGAACCACATCTCCTCATCCTCATCCATCGACCGCGCATCCCTTCGATATCTGCTGCACAGAAATGCAGAGGCTCTGAAACAGGCTCAAGCAAACTGGTGCAACGTTAGCACTGACGTACTGTTCATTTTTCAGGGCTGTACGCTAACTTTTTTTTTGCTGCAGAGATTGATAGTTTTGTAGCACAGGCCAAAATCTTGTAGCACGAGTATAAAACGTCTCTAAAATCTCTAAAAACAACCACAAGTAGTGCAGTTCATCACTTAAATAGGTATGTGACTGGCAAAGGACTATGAGATTTTAGTTTATGGAATGTCTTCATAATTTAGTGAATATCCGCCATTTTAAATTAGCATCGCAGATTGTAGTCCTATGAGGAGGGCATCCAGAGCTCTCAATGAGCTTTGAAATTTCAAAAAAAACTACATTATCCAGCCGATTCTAACTTCCTGCAAGCAAATTACTTGTTTATGATTATTATTTTTTTTCCCTCTCATTTCTCGGGATTATTCATCACAAAACGGAACGTTATTGGCATAGATTGGAGCGCAGTTAGTGTGTCTACCTTCTGTGAACGTTTAGCAACAATCTGCGTTGCAATCCGATCAAAATGGCGGAGCAATATCCATTATTAGAATGGAACGGTACATACTAGGGGTGCACGATATTGATTTTTTTTAACCCCGATAGATACAGATAACTTATATATATATTTATTGTATTATAAAAAAATCTTTTTAATGTATATTCCTGTAGTTTTGACCTAACCAGATTTATCATGACATGAGCGTTACTACTATGAACAAAACAAAGCCAAGAGAACAGTTTTGACTCTTCAAATAAAGTGACTATTTATTTTTCCAAATAAATATAATTTGAGTCAATCACAAAATTCACAATCCGCCAATGTCATTAACAATGTGTTTCCCTGAACAATGAGTGAACTAAAAACCAACAGGTATTGTGCTTTGTCAGCAGATAAAGCATTTGAAGCTATAGGAGAGGAGACTGTTGTGGTCTTGGTGCATGAAACAACTATTACTTGGCATTTATAGGACAGCACGCCTCAAAAAGAATTAAATAAACCAAACAAATCATCTGTCAAACGTCTTTAATTTTGCAAACGCCTCGTCAATAGGTACAAGCCGCGCCGGTTCGCGAACTGCAAGTTTGTTGGTAAAAGACTACACGCCGCCGGCTCCTTTGCAGCTGGCTTTGGATTCGCAGCAGCTTAGCCTTTAGCTGCTCACGCGCCGTCGTCGGATTTTAATACACCATCGTAGCGGTGAAGATGTTTCAGGTGACTTATTAGGTTGTTGCCCCTTTCCCTCCTCGTGGAACTTCTGCATTTGTTACAAATAGCAAGCGAACTGTTTTCCTCTGAAACTTTGAAAACGTCCCACACTACCGACGACGCCATGTTTGTTTACCATCTGTGCTGCTTCTGAAACTATGTCACAGCCAGGCATGAGAAAGGGAGCGCTGGATTTGTGAAAAACTTCCTCTTCCTAAAACACACGCCATCAGTCGTACCACAGTACTGGCAAAACGGGAGAAGCCTACAGTAAAAACAAACGCCCTTCATCCCAATCCACCCACACCGCATTTCTTTTAACCAAAAAATGTATTATATATTATCGGAGCCATCAATAATGTTATCGGGTTTATCGGGATGACGTCATAATTGCTGATATCGGCCCGATAATTATCGTGCATCCTTGGTACATACAGTCGATTTCATTCACAGTTCTTGCTGCACGCCTGGAGATAATAAATCCAAATTGAACTCTGGCATTTGAAAGAGAAGATTTGGCCCGATCCATAGACGTGCGAGTTGGCTATAATAAGGTCATTTATAGGCCTGGTATTCTATAATATTAATAATATTATTATATGTTTGCCTACAATAACAAACGTGCTGTTGATGGTTAGAGATCTTGGTTTAGCTGCATCAGCTGTGCTGGAGGATGTGGACACTGACCTGTTGAGCCTCTGACTCTGCCTGTCCTTCTCCTGCTCGTACCGGCCTTTCAGGCCCTTGAAGGTCTGGACGTACTCGATGGACTCAAGTGCTTTGTAGAAGTTGTCCACAATGTGAGCTATGAGAGACTTGATGTCCTCCTGGGAAGACAAAGAAGGGATGATGGAAGACAATCAGGACTACAGTATGGATAGTCCTATGGATAATACAAGTACGTATTGACCAATCACGTGAGAATTGGTGCATAGTGCCCTCTTTCATGAGTCTAATTTAAATATATAAATATAGTTCCATTTTTCACTTGCATTTTCTTGTTATATATTATGTAAACAAGGCAATTTCATTTAAAATATGTAAATGTATACCTACTTATTTATTCCATGTTAGTATACTTATAACAATTACTATATTTGTACTTAGAAAAATATTTGAAAAGTTCTTTAACACATTGACTACCAGCAGCAGGGGGCGCTGATCCCCCTTCATCGACGGGTCTTTATTCAATGGATATAGTTTTAGACTGCGACATTTGCAAGTGCTTAAAATATATCTTATATTATAGCTATGGGTCTAATACACCCGTCGATTGTCAGTGAGTTGCTTCCAGTCAACATCCACAAAACGGATTGTTTTTTCATCAGTACATTTCCGTTTTATACCATTTTGAATGTGGGTATGGTTTGGGTGATTCTGAGTAATTCCAGGGAAAGACGAGAAAAAGGCATTTTAGTGTAATCCAGTCATCAGGTTGTAATTTTTTGGGTGATTATCTAATCATCCTGAAATCAACGCTAGATTATAATTATTATGTCTCCGCGTGCATACATGAAATGGCCTTCGTAGCGCCACCCCCCTCCCCCCCCGCAGCCAACGGTAATAAGCACACACATAAAACACAGATAGCTTTGATCGCGGTAGAAAGAAATATCAGATCAACGCCAGATTTTATATATAGAGTCCTTACCTGGTATCTGATGTAATGCAAAAAAAAGAATCCAATTATCTGATCGCCATTCCAGTTATCCACAGCGATCATGTCCCCGACATTACCGAGCGTTACACATGAATGGGCGGGCAGGGTTAATATTCCATGCCGTCGTTGTAAGCCCCTGGTCGCCCGAGTATTTAAACCCCGCCCCCACGGCTCAGATCGGCTCATAAAACACACCAGCCCATTTCCAATGGAATGCAATAGCTCTGCAAGGCAGTAGAGGGCGGTGTTGACCGTCTGCCAGCTCAGACACATTCACCAGGGTCTACAGAGGCTGCAGACATGAATTATGAATAGATATAGCGAATAAACGAAATAACGATCCCAAAAACTAGTTAACTCGTTTTTGGCAATTATTGTGTTATGTCTTGAGAAAGGTGCAGCCATCTCATCAGGAGTGTAGTCGTGTCAGTAAGTCATGTGTGCGTTTCCTCACCACTTTAATGAACTCAAACAGCTCTATGATGGCTGAGTTGAGGAGGTTGTACCGCGTGCCGTTGTCCAGGAGGGCGTTGATCACCGGCTCAAACAGGTTTCCTTTGATTATGTAGCGGTTGTAGTACTCGTCCTTCAGACCGATGATCCTGCGCATGAAACGCAGCGCGCCTGGCGAGAGAAAAGAACATGGCGAGAGGGAACACAGTACTGCGTTCGGCTCCAGGGTTTGGTACGGGGATTGCACAAGGAAAAAAATAAAAAATAACTAAACCATAGGGCGGCTAGATGGCGCAGTGGGCAAGGCGCTCGCCACCAACGCAGGAGATGCTGGGCCCGAGCCCAGCTCTCGGCGTTGCTACCAGCTTGGCTGGTCGTTCATACTAATACAATTGGCAGTATTAGAGGGTGGGAAGCTGGTGGGTGGGGATCGGACGTTGTGGACAGCGACTCCTACAGGTCGGTTGGTGCGCCTGCGCAGAAGAATCAGGAAGCGACGAGGGCGGTGTGTCCCTCCCACGCAGACCCTCGCTGCTGAGAGATCGCGCTGTGCAGGTGAAAAGATGCGACGGCTGCCTCCTCGAGTACCGGAGGGTCACGTGATGCAAGGCTTCGTCCACATTGCAGCCGGCTTGTGGGAGGCATGGCCTAACAACGTTCGAGACAGGGGAGGGTAGAATTGGAAAATGCGAAATTGGGGACGGGAGAAAAATTGAAAAATGGGGAGAAAAAGTAGATAAAAAAAATAAAAAATAACTAAACCATGGCACTATTGATCAGGTTAAAATAACTAAACCATGACATCACTATTGACCAGGTTAAAATAACTAAACCATGGCATCACTATTGATAAGGTTAAAATAACTAAACCATGGCACTATTGATCATGTTAAAATAACTAAACCATGACATCACTATTGATCAGGTTAAAATAACTAAACCATGGCACTATTGATCATGTTAAAATAACTAAACCATGGCACTATTGATCAGGTTAAAATAACTAAAGCATGGCACTATTGATCAGGTTAAAATAACTAAACCATGACATCACTATTGATCAGGTTAAAATAACTAAACCATGGCACTATTGATCAGGTTAAAGATAACTGAAATTTTATTTCAGTTGTAAAACTAAAGTCTAAACTTCTCGATTTCAACACTATTGAAACTCCGTGAAAACGAAACAGATTTCTCGCTGTGCCTGTGAGCTTTTCCAGGGTTAGCTTAACTTAGTTAGCAGCTAACGTTAGTTAAGGTTTTTACCGTGACGTGGCCATACAGTAATGGCAAGGATGCTAAAGACGCATTGGAGTTTTAACAGCACATAGAAACAGTGCGACTCACAAGAGGAGTTGTCACAGGGCTGTTGAACGCAGGGCTGAAGAGCTAAATGTCATAGCTTCTAAAATTGAAGGTTGATCTAAACGTGAATCGGTACTCTGTGGTACCGACGTCATTTCGATCTGTACCCAACCCTAGGTCCTAAAACAAATACCGGTCTGATTTCTTTACGATGCAACATCAGTCTGAACAGTTATGTTGGAATTCATGTAACTATTATGTCACTCGAGATTGACATTCATCACAATTCTGCACTGGCGGGAGTCACTCTGTGAACACAAACACGGAAAACCGCTGTGATGGAGGGGGTCAGTGGAGGGACAGTGAGGCTTATAAGTATTTGGGGTAATACTTTTGTATAAGCAAAAGGGGATGCATCATAACTGGTCTGTGTTTGAAAGCATATTGAATGAAGAAATGGCTATTTTACCTCCTCCTCACCACCATTATCATCTGCTCATGAATTAGCCGCCTCCACTGCACATGAGCTGGACTCTAGCGGTGGTGGCGGAGAGGCGGAGCCTTGCTAAGCTCCACGCCATCAGGCTCAAGCCCTCCCACCCACTATACACAGTCTTGGCTGACAGGAGGAGCACGTTCAGTGCTAGACTAGGGGCTAAATCCACAAAGAATGGATTACACGGAGCAAGTTGCACCCTTACTTACAATTCATTATGAATTGAAAATGGGGGACCCTGATGTAAACAAGACAAAAGTTTCTTTCTGGTCTGCATCCCCTTGTACCCATTCTGCAATCTGTTAATAAAATGTTCATTCAATCAATCAATCAATCTGCATGGTGATTGATTGAATGAACATTTTATTAACAGATTGCAGAATGGGTACAATAAAGTACGGCTTAATACACACAATTGTTAAGGGGATGCAGACCAGAGAAAAACTTTTGTCTTGTTTACATCAGGGTCCCCCATTTTCAATTCATAATGAATTGTAAGTAAGGGTGCAACTTGCTCCGTGCAATCCATTCTTTTTGGATTTAGCCCTAAGACTCCCTAGATGTAGCACTGAACGGCACAGAAAGTCATTCATTCCGACAGCCATCAGACTTTACAATGCATCAATGTGCCTCACTGCATCACTGAGCACAGGGTGACATTACTACCTTCCTGGACTTTTACTGTATATTTTATATTAGAATGACATAGGAAATGTATATCCCGGACAGTATTTTATTCTTAGGCTTATTTTATTCTTATTTGTGACTTGTTTTTGTCTATCCAAATGTCTGTTTACCGTGAGCGATTTGTAGTGCCAAATTTCCCTCAAGCTGAATAAAGTTGTTCTATTCTATTCATCAACTTATAAATGAAACCATAAACAGACTTGTGTCCTCCATGTTTATGTCAGATCTAAGCACCAAGGCTTGCAGTCTAAACGTAGCTTTAGATTCCTGAAAATATACAGCCAATGAGGGCACATTTAGGATGAGAGAACAGGGAAAGAAACACTAGAGAATCCTATCAACTAGTCAGGTGTGTGTTGGAGACTCACAGAGAGCGAGGAAGGTGTGTTTGGAGTTCATGAGCACCAGCACTCTCCTCAGCAGGTCTTTGTTCATGATGTAGGTCTTGATGTGGTAGGTGTGGTGCTCCACGCAGAACGTCAGCAGCTCCAGGATCAGCGCTAGCAGCTGGGCCGTCTGTAAGTTGTCTGCCCAACCAGACACAACACACTATTTAAGTAGGGGTGTAACGGTACACGTATCCGTACTGAACCGCTTCAGTACTGGAACTTCGATTCAGTATGCGCTGTGTACCGAACGAATGCAACGGTACGTTAACCACCAACGTGCAGAACCTTTTTTTTGTGTGCATAATTTAATTTAAAACTCCAAGTTCACCCCTTCCCAAAATATAACTTGCGCAAAGGGCCGGATGTTCGTTCAGCACACGCACAACACAGATTACGTGTAATTTAGCATAGCCTCAGTGTGGTGAACGCACACACACACCCCCTCTCTCTCTGTGCGATCGGAGATATATTTAACGTCGCACAAATAGATAAATACAATCCGTATGAAGTGATGTTGCGTTTCTTTTTCAAATGTAGCCAAGAGTAAAGACCCTAACCAACCCTAATCAAAACAGTAGTCAAAATGTATATTTTCAGCACTACGTTTGTTAAGCAATGATTTGTTATTAGCAAAACATGAGCTTCTCCAAGCATTGCAATCGAAAACGGATGATTTAGACGGAAGAACAGGAAGCACTGAAATCGTTGTAGTACAGAGAAAGAGGACCCATGGCTTTCGATGGACGTCTAAATTTCATAAAACTAACTACCCAGCTCACACCAGCCGCAGACAAAGGAAGGCCAACAATTTTTTTTCTTATAAACACGACATTCCAGTCAATATTTGTATCTCACGGGTCTAACAAATCTCAACTTTATTGCCATAAAATACAACGTATATCGTTTCTTTACCCTTCTGTGAAAGTCTAGGAAAAGAACGTGTTTCAATCCGGTGATTTTTGAAAAGGTGCTTGAAAAATGCACCATGTTGAGATCAAGTGTACTAAAGATGTAAGCAAAATAACAAAGGGCAGATGATTTACAGGTTTTTTTGTAGATACCGTACTGAATTTTGCACATGCAATTTGAAATATGAATATAGAATATCAGGCCTATAAATTACCTTATTACGGCCAAGTCATATATATATGGCAGGGGTCGCGTTAGGCCGGTAATTGCCGGTTATTTTTATGACAAACCGGAAAATGTAATTCCCTCCGGACATTAGAGTTTTTTTTTTTTTTTTTTTTTTTTTTTTTTACTAATACAAAATAAAAGAAAAACTCCGCAATATAGTCTCAATATCACGGCAATTTATAATTAGGCTTATTAACACCACAAATAAGACAACGTTACATCAATTTGAGCCATTGACTGAGCTGCTGAAAGTTGTCAAAGCTCCCGACTTCTTAACCCTGCACACCTTTACCCCCTTGGGACGTTTTCTGTCCCAAAGGGATTTACATGTGGTTTTTTCTATGAATTTTCTTTTGTATATATGTGAAAACTAGCCATTACTGTACTAGCATTACTAGTACAGTACATTACTGTGTACTAGCCATTTTCACACAATGGCTGCAAATGACCACATGCCAGCGTTTCCGTTAGCCGGTAATTACCGGTATTTGACCGGCAAAATCTGTTGAAGTCCGACATATTTAATCTCTCCGGTCATAATGTCCGGTGAAAATAATTCCCTCTAAACACAATTAGATTATTTGAATTGTATTAAAATAGGCTAAAATTAAATAGCCTATGCGATTAACGAAACAATCATTACATTTGTCGTTGCTTCACCAAGCAGCCGGTCTAATAATGACATCCTTTTGTCAGCGCGAGCTGGCTGCTGATATATTTGCGAGAAGCATGGCTTGGCAGGGTGCAGAACTCCAATTCAGCCATTGGCAATTCAGCTGTTGGGTGGGGGCGCTGCTGACACCGCTGCTCTGCTCTGCCTGCTCCATGCTTCACGTAAATATATCAGCAGCCAGGGAGCTCCAGTAGCTCACCACGTACCTCAAGCGCTATTTCGGCGCCGGGGACAACCGTGCTCGTCACGGATCTGGGGTTTAGCGAGTTCGAATCCCGGACTGCAGCCGTGCCTTTCCCAGAGTGTCTTCCCCCCCATCTGAACCCTTTCAGCCTGTTTCTGTCGGTCATCCTTGACCAGAATAAATGCGATAAACGCAAAAAAGAGCCAGGGGAATGGCCAAAGTTATAAAAAAAAAAAAAAAAAAAAAAAATATATATATATATATATCAGCAGCCAGCTCGCGCTGACATGATGTCATTATTAGACCGGCTGCTTGGTGAAGCAATGACAAATGTAATGATTGTTTCGTTCATCGCATAGGCTATTTAATTTTAGCCTATTTTAATACAATTCAAATAATCAAATTGTGCTTAGAGGGAATTATTTTCACCGGACATTATGAGCAGCACCAAGTCGTTGGGAGGTGGAGATATACATCACAATAGCGCAAACCCACGATAATGTTGCCGTCTCTCTCTGCCAAATTTCTCAGTTCTTCGCTTGATATAATTAATACAAATGTCCAATATAACGGAATTCGTTAGCTCATAAAAATGTGATTATAACAGACTGCTGTTTATTAAGGTCGGGCAGACTGCCCACCGACACCTCAAGTCGGCAGCAGCACGAAGTCTCGAGGGACTTATTTTATTTGGAATATATTAATGACTGTATATACGCAAAAGTAGCCTAGTTTTAAGTTAAAATATTATAAATGCCTTGATGATGTCATTCTTTACATAGGCCTATCAATTGTTTTTAAGCTCAATAAACTCTGACCGGAATTTATCCCATTTGTCCGGTAGAGACCTGCAAAAAAAAAATCTAACGGAAACCCTGCCACATGCACACAGTAATTTCTCAACACACGCATGCACACCACACTAAGACCTCCATAAAACATTCTCAAATAATTTTAGATAAAAAAAATTTAACGGCATTGCAGGATATAAGCAGTAAACACAAAAGGTGTGGCTGCCGGAAATAGATGAGGCAATGCGGCCATCTTGATTTTTTTTAATCATGCATGCCCATAAAGGGGCCAGACGAAATTAGACTTTTTCTTTTTCAATCTGCAATGGCATCGTTTTCAAAAAACGTGTTTAACATGAGTCAATAGGGACGTTTTTTGACCAAAGGGGTAAAGGTGTGCAGTGTTTTGTTGCAGGGCAAACTATAGACTTAAAAAATTAAATAAAATGCAGACTTAATTTTTTGCCCCAGAAAAACTGCCTGACTTAATTTCAGGGGATATGCATTAAATCAAGACAAGGTTATCCCAAGTACAGTATGTACAGTATCTACAGTTGGGACGTTTTTTGTCCCAGGGGTGCAGGAAGGTTAACACACTCCCGGCCAACCACGGACATGTCCGTGTTTCGGATCCAACGGTTGAGGGCCAACCACGGACATATCCGTGGCTAGGTTGTTTTGGCTTTTATTCCATTTTAATAACCTACTCAATGTCACCGAGCGGCACTGCAGATTTTTTACCCTACTCATGGAATTCGGAAAAGTGCATTACTGGCCAGATCCTCGTAGGGGCGCTGTCTCAATAATGCAGTGTTCCCTGTGGCAGAACAGTGTTTTTTTTGCCTGGGTGCAGTGGGGCTGCTCTCACAGCCAACAACATGACATTACATAATTATGTTGCAACCTTCGTCTATCAAGCAAACAATTATATTATATTTAATTTATAATTTATAATTATATCAGACAATGCACCTACAAAAGCAGATGATTACAATGAAATTAGCCAACTTGGTAACACATTAGTCATAGCAGCATAGGCATAGCCTTATTAATGTTTTGTGTGGGGTCGCCGTCGTGTACAACGATACTTATGTTTTTTAGGTGATTTGACAAGGTTGTTGTAGAGTTGTGATATGCCATTTTCTTCTGGCATATCTGGCACTCGGTTTTTTGGGCATTGTCTTTGCATATTTTAAAGTGTAACCACACGTCTGATGACTTCTTCGTCGACATGTCTGCTGCACATGTCCTTGTTGTTTTCAACACAGATAATCTCCACGTGCTTGTTGTAGAGAGGTGGAGTCGAGGCGCCGCTTACTTTAGTTTCATTGAAATGGAGGCGCAAGATTTTGGAGGCAATGAATCCAAAATGTCAATGTGGTTAGAAGTGGTGGAGAGAATAAAAGCTAGCATATAATGGTAGGGTCTGGTTAGGAGCAAATGATAATGGATGGATTATCCATTGGGTTCGAAGCTTGTGCCATCGAACGAAGCTTCGAAGTATTTAAGACGGCCCTAATTTCCAGGGTGTTACTAAAGAAGGGAGCTGTACCGAGTAATAGAGTATTCGGGACCCGAAAAGAAAATATCGAATCAGTAAGTACAAATGTCGCAATTAGTCATCGATTCACTGTCGCGATTATATTTATTATGGACAGAAGTTGTCAAATCATTACCCAGCAACTGTCAACTGTCTGCACATGTGTCAATAGTGTTAACATTACTATTTTACTGTAGCGTTTGTGCGTTTTTCCTCTTTCTTATACAGTAGGAGGGGTGAAGAACGTGGGTGTTCCTATGACTTGTATTCAGCTTACAGCTTCGAAACTCCACTTATTTCGTTTTTACAATGTCAAAGCCTTTTAAATATAATCAAAACGTTCCCGCATTTCTGTCCGCTTTATAGTTTTATGACAGAAATCTGATAGTGTATGCGCGTTCACGCAAGGGGGAGTCGGATTCTGGTAGGGAGTCCGAATTCGGCACAACACCGGCCGAGGCATTATTTGCCGCCGAGTTGAGAGCTCCCCAGAGTCCAGACTACAGCTGGGCGATCGCCTACAATGGCAATTGCCTAGAGCAAACTATTGAATATTATTATGAAGAGGAAGAGGACAAACGGTGATGATCCATCCATAACATAAGGTGCGTTTTCACCAGACTATGTTGGATTCTAGTATTTTCAATAGGGATGCACCGATCCGACTTTTTCAGTCCTGATACCTATACCTGGGTTTGGGTATCGGCCAATACCCATTAATATTTTTTTACAAAAAAAGTTAAGAAAAAATTATTTAATCCACGTTTTTTTTTTTTTTACTTTGACCAGTGAGCTGGTTCTTTTCGCGTTTATCGCCTTTTTCTGGTCAAGCATGACCGACAGAAACAGGTTGAATGGGGGTATAGATGGGGGGAAAGACACTCTGAGAAAGTACGGCTTGTCCGGGAGTCGAACTCGCTACCCCAGATCCGTGACGCGCACGGTTGTCCCCGACGCCGAAATAGCGTTCGAGGTGAGCTACTGGAGCTCCCCTTAATCCACGCTTAAAAAAATAAAATAAAAAATGTTTAAATATATTTTGTTTTAAGAATTGTAAAGGATCACAAGTGTGTTTTTGATTTGTTGTAAACAAAGACGGAAAATAAACTTCATTCATTCAATTAATAAACTGCATGCTTCACTGTCACTGTGTGGAAGAGACTGGGATCATTATTTTGTGCAAGGCAACATCAGGCATGACTTAAAACATTACTTTCCTAACTTAGTGAAACTAAGGCTGCGGTTACACACAGGGGTATTTTCGTTTCGTTTTCAGGGTCAGTTTTGCTTTTGAGAACGCAACGTAATGGCAGGCATGTTAGACATTGGTTTTGCCTCCTGAGCACAGTGATGTAGTACAATGCCAAAGCAGTAGGTGGCAGTAGGTGGCGAACATGAAGGCAATTTTCAACCAATCAGAAGTGGACACAAGAAAATGGATACATTCACTGTGTGTTCTGCCTCTTTTTTTTATTATCTTTTTCCCCCTTCTTCTTTTTTCCGATTTTTTTCCCATCCCACTGTTAGTCGTTATGCCAATTCCCAACCCCCTTCCTGGTTGTTGCGCACTTTCCCCTACTGTTGGTCCGAGAGGCCGGAGACTGTCGCATGCTTTCCTCCGACGCATGTGCAGCCAGCCGGCAGCCAGCCTGGCCGCGTGTATCACTTCCGCAACGGATTTGATTTCCGGGGTTGGCCTGATTGGCCGCGACGGCCACGTGACACGCCGCGGCCCCGCCCCGTGGCAGCGGCCGAGGCGGCAACGCCAGAGGCTGCTGTGTTTCACTGCCGCTTTCCCACTTCAACGCTGCAGCAGCATTGTCGCGCCTAGCACAGTCTCTAACAGTAACAGTAAGAAGCATTAATTTTGCTGAATTAAAGAATGAATAAGTTAAACGCGTCAATTCAGCAGTCAAAGTGTACTGTATAAATCTAACTTCATTAGACGGCCGACGTACGGCTATCTTGTCCATTAATGGATATATAATGGATATTTTATTTATCTGCCACCGTGGTGTAATGGTTAGTCCTCATACCTCTCACGCGGACGACCCACGTTCGAATCCCCCTTTTTCTTTCTTTTTTGCGATGTAAATGCTTCAATCTGGCGGCCTTTGAGAGCTATATAAAGAATGACATCCTCAATGCATGTAGATTTATAATATTTTAACTTAAAACTAGGCTACTTTTGCATATACAGTCATTAATATTATATTCCAAAAAAAATGTATTACACACGCGGGGTTTCGAAATTATAAATCTACATGCATTGAGGATGTCATTCTTTATATAGCTCTCAAAGTGCACCAGATTGAAGCATTTACATCGCAAAAAAAAAAAAATTAGGACTAACCATTACACCACGGTGGCAGATAAATAAAATATCCATTATATATCCATTAATGGACAAGAGAGCCGTACGTCGGCCGTCTAATGAAGTTAGATTTATACAGTACACTTTGACTGCTGAATTGACACGTTTAATCAGGCCAACCCCGGAAATCAAATCAGTTGCGGAAGTGATACACGCAGCCTGGCCGCGCAGATTCTCACTGGGAGAGTGTAACGTGTGGGAGGCCGCACTACATCTCACCAGATCCTACCTTCGCTGAGCAGGCGCCCCGACACAACGCCCAAAAGGTAAATAGATGACTGGGCCATTTTGTTTAATGCTCGTTAAGATTGAAAGAGAAGCTCTGAGCTAACAGGGTCTGGTAGCTAGGTAGCTACGGCAGGTAGCTAACGTTAGCTCACGTTAGCCAGCTGCTCATGCAATCGTTAATGCTAGCAGAATGAATGGATGTAAACTTTATTTAACAGATTGCAGAATGGGTACAATACAATACGGCTCAATACAAACAATTGTTAAGGGAATGCAGACTGTTGTAGCTTGGACTGGGCTCCTTATAACAATAACTTAACACATGGTAGCTGCAGCTATTTGGGACAGCTCTGCTGTCTGTCGTCACCGGACGTTGGCGAGGGCACGCAGATGTCGGTATCTACTGCGGATGGGCGTTGAGCAACAACGGCTCCGCGCAGATTACATGACACGTTGTCGGTGAGTTTTGGCGAGTATCCAAAACGGAAACACAATTTCAGCGTCGTCAGTAGGGCAACGCGTTATCCTGCCAAAATGGCATTTCTATTTAACTAGGACAGCAAACGTAATCATTCAGCAACAAAACAAAAAACCCCAGTGTAACCATGGCCTAAATGTTTCTTGCCTGGACCCGCTATTATTCTCAAATCAAATCTACATCATAGGTATTATGTCTCATCATGAATGCATGAAAGGGGGGGGGGCGTTTGATGCTTTGATCGCCACCAACGGCATACGTTGTGGACTAACGTTACGCACACACGTTCGGATCGAGGTGAAGACATGCTTGGATCAACGCAAGATTGATATCATATAGCCCAGGGGTGGCCAACCCGCGGGCGTGTTGCTTTTTAACAGCGGAGGAGTGCAAGAATGTGACAATGTGACCATGTGACCGCGGCAGAGCGAGAGAGCGGCAGTGCGGAAATAGGCTGTCTATTGCCATTCTCTAAGACAAACGCTAACCTTAACCAGCTCCTTAACAGCGCCTAAACATAACCTTTCTAACCTTAACCAACTCCGAAACAATGCCTAACCTTAACCATGCCTAACCTTAACCTTAACCATAGAAAGAATATTGCCATTCTCTAAGACAAACTCTAACCTTAACCAGCTCCTTAACAGCACCTAAACTTAACCTTTCTAACCTTAACCAACTCCGAAACAATGCCTAACCTTAACCATGCCTAACCTTAACCGGCGAAAGAATACATGTTTATAAAAAAAAAAAATTATGGGATTCGAACTTGAAACCAACGGACCGCCGCGCTGCCAGGTGAGCTAAGCTTCGAATGAGAATCATGGCGGTTTACGGCTAAATAATGCCGCAAGCTCTGCCGCTCCGCGGTTGCCGCGGGGCGTGTCGCAGCCAATCAGGGAAAACGCGGAAGCATTCGGCGCACTCCTCCGCTGTTAATAAGCAATAGGCAACCCGCGGCTCTTTGCCCGTCAATGTGCGGCTCTTCCATCCATACAATTTTTTTTTTTTTTTACTCATTCCATAAGGACGTAGAATAAACATTTAAATTCTTTTTTAAATGGTCCATTTGCATGTTCTTGGTATCTGAATCTAGGGACATAAAGTGTCAGAAATAGTGTCAGTTACTAGGCTTGAGTAAATTGTAATGAACCAAAGGAGAATATCAATTATATTTAAAAGAAAAAGTCTTTGACTGAATAACACCATGCTAAAATTGACCAGACCTGAAAAATCTAAGCAAATGAATAAAGGGAGGATGATTCAACAAAGGTTTTGTAGATACAGTACTGAATTCTGCCATCTTTTTTATAATGTAAATTTCTCCACCATTTTTCATCGTATTGCAACACCGTTTTTTGCAAGACGTTCACAGAAAGGTAGAGAAACTAGCTGTTCTGTTTTATGGCAATAACGTTCAGGTTTGTGGGAGATAATCCCAAAAAATAAGAGAAATAAAAAAGTGAATCCAGAAGTCAGATGATTGACAGGGGCTGGTGTGAGCTGGGTAGTAGGGGTGGACGGTATAAACGGTATAAACGGTATTAATTTGCTCTACGGTATGGATTTTGACTAAACCGTGTAACCGTTTAGCAGCTCTAAAATAGCAATGACGTCATGTAACCACAGCGCGACTATTTCAATCGCATTTGCCCCTAAAAATAGATAGAATTAGTCATAGATAATAGATATGTGCAAACTGGAAAAAGTTATTTAGGAGGCTTCGCGCAGTGGGCGTGTCAACACGCAATTGTCATTTCATAATAAACACATATCACCGCGGCGCACAGCAAGTTTCAATTTCAGTTCCTGGCATTTTTAACCAGTGGAGAAAGGTAAGAGATGTCCCTATCGTTTTTCTTATATGAATTATTCTACGTTAATAAAACATACCTGGTGATCAACTACAGTTTGCTGTAAACATTATGATATGCGTGTAGTGTTATGATAACGACGGCTGCAGCGGGAGCCGGGAGGACGGCGGCAGCAGTGGATTTGCGAATAGCATGCAGCTGCAGAGCCGCAGAGCCAGCGGCGCTTTCAGGTCAGGTCCGCTCAACAACGCCCCCCCACCCAACGGCTGAAAGCTGTGACCAAACCTGAAAGCGCCGCTGGCTCTGCGGCTCTGCAGCTACATATGCTTCTAGCAAAATCCAGCATCCAGCCCGGCTGTTTGCAATGGGAGCAGCACGGACTCTGGACTTATTTTATTTGGAATATAATGACTTTATACGCAAAAGTAGCCTACGGTAGTTTTAAGTTAAAATATTATAAATCTACATGTCTTGAGGATGTCATTCTTTATATAGCCTGCCTATCAGGCAAAAAAAAATATTCTAACGGAAACACTGATACCGTGATATATACCGTTACCGTCTATGCTTCAAATTATACCGTGATATACATTTTAGACCATACCGTCCACCCCTACTGGGTAGGGTAGTTTTTTTTTTATTCGAAAGCCCCGAGTCTCGTGTGAGCTGGGTAGGGTAGTTTTTGGAAATTCGAAAGCCCTGAGTCTCTTCTTTCAAAAGACTACTCACTTTTGGCTGTGCCACTTCCTCCTGTCAATATGCGCCGGTTTCCGACTCGATGCCCTGAGATTTCTATAATCTTATATTTCACTAATAACAGTTAAAATAATTGGTAAACAAACGTAATGCTGAAAATATACACTTTTACTGTATATCTCGGGCTTAAGAGGTTAACCCTGTGAGGCCCAAAATTAAAAAAACATTAGCAACTTCAGAGGCCAGAGGGTGGGACATAAACACATTTACTATCAAATAGCATTGTGAGGCTGAACAACAGGACCAATTGACTATACATGTGCTTAACATTTTTTAAATAAACATTCTTGCAACCGTGAGTCTCACAGGGTACTTTTAATTCCTGTACCCGTTTTCATCTCTATATTAACTTAACTAGCTATTCATATCAATCGAAATAACGTTCATCTCTATATTAACGTAACTAGCTATTCATATCAATTGAAATAACGTATTGTATTGTTTTCATCTCTCTATATTAACGTGATTCCATCAACACAACATAAATGTTCAAAACACGACTTCATTATTGCTTATCTCTGCACATTATTGCTTATCTCTGCTCTGTTTACGTTGGGTGGACGAGCAGTGAGTTTTAATATTGAGCACGGCATAAGTAGGTAATATGCTCTTAAGCGTGACGCAACTTTGGGCTTCATTATTCAGCCACAGGCAGGAGTCTTTAGATCACAGGCTGGTCATGCATAATCTCGCCCACCAGACTCTTCTACCGAATTGACTAGGTCGCGCAAGTCAATCAATAGATTACACTTTCTGTAGGCCTAACACTCACCTACTCATTCTGTTGTGACACAACATGACATGTTAGGGTTGTCACCTTCCGTGATCATGTTTGAACCAATGTGTAAAAAAATCTGTTTTAGATTAGGCTGTAAAAATCTGTTCTATAGGCTATATTTAGTCTAGTTTATTAGACAAAGCATTTAAAAATACTTTGGTGAGTCTACATCAATAGCATTAACCATACATTGTCAAGGTTGACAGAATAAAGTCTATATCAACTTATTGCCATCATGGACCAATAACAGAACAGATTGACAGGTGGTGACAAAGCACAAGACTGGGCATTTATTTAAAAAAAACATACCCTAACCACATAACAGATATTTAAAAGGTAATTAACAGGCATGTTCTGCAACATATATCCACTCTTGAACAATGAAAAACTATGAGCTTCAATGTTTTTGCCCCACTAGTGTTCAAAGCCACCGACAAGCTCAGGCGGTAGCAGTATATTGATGCACAGCGTATATATTGATGGACGGCGGTAGCGAGTTAGTTGATAGTAGTATATTGATGCAGGTAGGTAGCGCATGCAGGTAGGTAGCTGATGCGACGGACTTGTGGAGCTGAAAGTTCTGATAGCTAGTTACGTTAATATAGAGAGATGAAAACAATACGTTATTTATATTGATGTAATGTTGTCGGACTGAAGGACTTGGACTGTGGAACTGAAAGCTAGGCGCAATTGAGAGAAGCGTCAGTGGCCAATCAGATCGCGCAAACCTAACGCGGAAGGACAACTGGCTTAGGGAAAGTATTCACGCTCCCTGGGTGGATAATGAATAAAAATATCGGGGGGGGGGGGGGGGGGAAGGAAAAACTACCCAGAAACGACTTATGTCGTTTTTGGCACTGAACGTGTTAAAAGAGATGGATGAAAAAATACAGAGGAATGACTTCATCTGTGTCATAATTACGAGACGGTCAATATAACAGTGGATCTAAAACTGATTACATATCTGAAACTAGAAAGTGGGGGGGAAAGCTGAGACCCGTTTTCTTGGCAATTATACTGTTGAAGCTGGTAATGCTCAATGTATATATGACAAGGTGGTGGGTGTGCTGCATGAGAGGGATAGACATGAGTCGGGTCATCGGTCTGGCCAGCGTTATGACAGGGAAATAGCTTAGCGTCCTGTATCTCGCCTTCCAGGAAATATACTAGTCCAAATCCCATATAACGCTTATATTCAAGATGCTATACAATGAGAACGTATTGATGAAAAAATTATTTCTTTAAGCCATTTTGAAGGGACGGTTTATGGTATCAATTGACAATGAGAATGGACAGATAGCAATACTATAAAGTATAGATTTAGCTCTACAAACAGCCTCACAAACTATGCAAGTCTATTTTGAAATGCTGGCCGTTTAGCGTGAGATTAGACGGATCCAAATGGCCCTGAGTGTGTTAATGCGGTCTATACTCATTCTACAAACACTCCACAACGCAATCAAATGGCCTCCACCAACTGGTGGCATCCCTCAGCGACGAGGATATGCGGAGCCTGAAACAGCCCTCTGCCGTGCGCTGGCAATTCCCTACATCGCGGAGTAGAGAGCATTAGGCTTGGGCGGTATGACGGGATTACGGTATACCAGGGTATTTCGAGATCCCGCCGGTATGATTCTCAATACCGTGACGTCACAGACTGCTATTACACTGACACTGAGCTGATTGTAGAGCACAGCACAGCACGCGCCAGCAGAGGGTTACGTGGCTATCGTTCTGGGAGCTAACGTTGATACCTGGATGGTGCGGGCTAACTAGCTACCGTTCCGGGAACTAACGTTGATACCTGGATGGTGCGGTCTAACTAGCTACCATTCCGGGAGCTAACGTTGATACCTGGATGGTGCGGGCTAACTAGCTACCGTTCCGGGAGCTAACGTTGATACATGGATGGTGCAGGCTAACTAGCTACCGTTCCGAGAGCTAACGTTGATACCTGGATGGTGCTAACTAACTAGCTATCGTTCCGGGAGCTAACGTTGATACCTGGATGGTGCTAACTAACTAGCTACCGTTCCGGGAGCTAACGTTGATACCTGGATGGTGCAGGCTAACTAGCTACCGTTCCGGGAGCTAACGTTGATACCTGGATGGTGCGGGCTAACTAGCTACCGTTCCGGGAGCTAACGTTGATACCTGGATGGTGCTAACTAATTAGCTACAGTTCCGGGAGCTAACGTTGATACCTGGATGGTGCGGGCTAACTAGCTACCGTTCCGGGAGCTAACGTTGATACCTGGATGGTGCAGGCTAACTAGCTACCGTTCCGGGAGCTAACGTTGATACCTGGATGGTGCTAACTAACTAGCTATCGTTCCGGGAGCTAACGTTGATACCTGGATGGTGCTAACTAACTAGCTACCGTTCCGGGAGCTAACGTTGATACCTGGATGGTGCGGGCTAACTAGCTACCGTTCCGGGAGCTAACGTTGATACCTGGATGGTGCGGGCTAACTAGCTACCGTTCCGGGAGCTAACGTTGATACCTGGATGGTGCTAACTAATTAGCTACCGTTCCGGGAGCTAACGTTGATACCTGGATGGTGCTAACTAACTAGCTACCGTTCCGGGAGCTAACGTTGATACCTACTAACTGGCTACCGTTCTGTGATTTGTTTACTTGGTAACACGGGTTGCTAAGGAATTTTGTTTCGAGGTTGAAGAAAGTGCACTTTTAGGTTGAAAGAACGGCCCTAATGTCAACGTGTTTCAATATAAGTGTTATGTATGGTGATAACGAGTATATTGTTAGCTTCCCCCCCCTCATATACCGTATACCGGGGTATTATGTCAGCATGGTATGACGGTACGAAAAAAATGATACCGCCCAAGCCTAGAGCGCATCCAATCCAACTGGCCGTTTCTCATCAAGGAGCGTAATGTTATTCTGAAGAGCAATGTGTTATAATAAACTAATGATGCAAAAATCAAGACCGCTTCTTTTGTTGAGAAAACATTATGCACACAGTAGGGCTGACCCCTATTAGTCTTATAGTCAACTAATCGGTCGAAAGGAGCCGTAGTCGACTGCCAACCTCTTAGTCGAATACAATTTTTTTAACTTTTTTAACTTTGATTTTTTTTATCATTCTTTCCAAAAGAAAAGAGGCCTAGAAGTGTGGCTAACGCTAATGGCACGCAAACCAGAGGCTAACTGCCTAAGAAAACAGGCACAGAGGCACTGAAAGAGGATTTCACCCATCTAATGAACACTCTAGACTAGACAAATATCAAGATGTATCCATCAGTGGACCAATTGCATGCTTTTGCAGAGGACAAGAAGCCTTCAGTCGACTCCTTCAGACATTA
This sequence comes from Notolepis coatsorum, assembly GCF_963971535.1. Lineage (NCBI taxonomy): Eukaryota > Metazoa > Chordata > Actinopteri > Aulopiformes > Paralepididae > Notolepis > Notolepis coatsorum. The sequence goes on along the minus strand of NC_140172.1, from coordinate 80,901,364 downwards.
AGCACCCCCACAGCCCAAATGGAATGATAATTATAGTCGTCGACTATAGGTAAATTTCGTCCAATCATAGTAGACTATCCAAATCCTTAGTCGGGGACAGCCCTAGCACAGTCACGCACACCAAATGCGCGATTTTAATGTAGCCTAATCCAGCCGCTTGTCAAGGCAAAGCTATAATAGGCCCATTTAATTGTTATATTATTCTCAAATCGTTTTCAGTCCAAAATATAATACGCTGTAACACAATGTTGTTATGTTAGGCTACATAATTAAATGCACCTGCCTGTGGTTCATGCAATGAATATAGACTGTAATCATTCCGGACATTCTGGCTAGCAGTTTAAAATCCTAGTGCGACCCCTGATATATGGATCGGCCCAAATCTCCCATTTACAATGGCAAAGTTAAATCTGGATTTAGTACCACCAGGCGCCCGATACAAGACCGTGAATGAAATCTACTTAACTGCAGTTACTTTCGTATTATGTCCATAGCTCTGCCATTTTTTACCGGATTGAGACAGATTCTTTTCCTAGACGTTCACAGAAAGGTAAAGAAACAATATACGCTGTATTTTATGGCAATAAACGTTGAGGTTTGTTCGACCTGTGAGATATAATATCATGAAAATAACGTTAAACAATTAGTTTAACGTCAATGAGCTCCAGCTTCCAAAGCGGCTGACGTGAGCTGGGTATTGTAGTTTTATAAAAATGTCTATGTCCATCGAAAGCCCTGGGTCTCCTCTCTCTTAGGACTACAAACATGCATGACGGCTTCATTTCCTCCCGTCTGGGCAGAGATATTTATAAACTCATATTTCTCTAATAACAGGTAAATCATTGGTAAACAAACGTAGTGCTGAAAATACACACTTTGACTGCTGTTTTGATAGGGTTAGGGTCTTTACTACATTTGAAAAAGAAACGCAACATTAATTAATACAGACTGTATTGGTCTATTTATGACGTGATATAAATTACCGGACCGCTCAGGCTTAAATACTGCAAAATGTTTCTAAAATGAACAAATAAAAGGAAGACAATACAGTGGTATACAATAGGCTGTATATTATTATTTCACCCAAGCAAATGCATTATGCCTTGACAATGACACTTCTAGCACATAGACTACCTTAGAGTAGAGCCATATGAAATCAGTTTAATTTTTTTCCAAATTCCATTTTATTTTTTCCAAATTCCGTTTTAATATTTCAGAATTCTGTATTTTGCTTTGTACGCTCATTTTACCATCAGAAATAGTGTCTAATAAGTGGGAATGAATAAATGTCCACAATTTAATAAGATATAGCAGTCCATTTAATAGGGCTGTCTTAAATACTTCGAAGCTTTGTTCGATGGGCATGGGATTCGAATATGAAAATTAAATTCGATTATTAAAAAAATATATATATATTTTTGCAAAATCAACTCTGCCTCTCTTTGTTAACTACAACAAGCAATGCTGTTTGTTATTTAAGATGAGGTCGGACTCGGCACCGACAGATTTGTGTTCATTGTGCTGCTTTTATAAAGCCTCAAATGACGGCTTACAATATTTCATGAAAGCAAAGTGTTGTTTGTCTAAGATTTAAAAAGGTTTAAACTTTACAGCACTGACAAAGTTGAACAAAGTGCTGTACAAGTCCAAAACATAAAAAAAAGAAGTAAAAAAAAAAAATTTAATTTAAATTTTTTTATAGTTGATTCCATTTTTATTGCTCAATTCCGCGATTCCGTCCGCGATTCCGTGATCGCGGATTCCATATGGCTCTACCTTAGAGTAGTGACACAAAGGGCAACAATGCCCAAGAAGTTGACCTACTCTACATTTAATTTTGTTGCCCGTCAGTGTTGCCCATTTACATAGTCCAAAACTGCCCAATATATCACAACCTCTTAACACTTTGGTTGCCTTGGGTTAAATTCATGATATACCATAGGTTGCCGGCTCTATTTGTCTATGGAGAAAGTCCCCTTCTTTGCAGGGCTATAACTTTTTAAATTCTATTGCTACATTGCCATTATTAGGGCCCATTCAAAGTCCTATATGTATTGTTCATTGTGTAGCAACGTTAAACTTTTTCATTCACATATTCATAGTAAAGTATGGTCTAATGTATAAGTATGTTTTCATCTCTTTCTGCAGCTTTCTCCAGAACGTGATATATAGCCCCAAATGCATTAGATTGATGATGAAATAGTTTGATGGCAATCAGCGCGATATAAAAAATTCCAACTAGACGTACTTCTAGAAGTTACTACACGTCATCTGATGTTGACCGGATGGGCGAGGGGCGTTTATAATTCCGTGGGCAGCGTTATACCAATCATCTAATGTGGGTCAAATGTTGATAATAGCAGTTAGTATCGAAGACGGTAACGTTACACGCTGAAACTCACCCCAGTCTCCGCGCGCCGTTGGGCGATCATCGTAGAGTAGAAATCTTATCATTATGGGATATATTTTTACCCGGTCCATCTCCAGCTTGTATAATGGTATATACGTCCAAATCATGTTTTTTTTTTTTTTTTTACTTTATTTTTTAGCGTTTATCGCTTTCCTGGTCAAGCATGACCGACAGTCGCAGGGTGAAACGGGAGAGAGAGCAGGGGGAGACATTCGGCAAATGACGGCGGGTCCGGGAATCGAACTCGGAGTCAACCAGATCCGTGACGCAGCACGGAGTCCCGCGCGAGCGCGGTAACATGGTGTGCTACTGGAGCACCCCCAAATCATGTTGTTTATCGAGTTATTGCCAATCGATCACTGTGTAGCGTGACGAGCCAGAGTCCCATGACCTATAGCGAGCGCCCAGAAGTACTACGGACGTCTAGCACAACCTCTATGGCACATCCTGTTTGGCGATTGCGCCGATCGGCCACCAGATGGCGCTCCTGAACCGCCAGAGAGCTCAGTGGGTCCTGCTGGTGGATCTCAGGCCTAGGGACATATGAATCAGATCGCAGATTTTTGAAATATTGATATAAGGACGCTGTACAGCGTCCTCCGGCAACTTGAGCATGGCCCGCAATGACGTCAAAAGACGTTTCATAGCAGTCAAAGTGTTAACAGGTGGGGTACCGTGCACGGGCCGACATGCCCGTGCGCAGAACACACGCAAGTCATGGCACTTTGCGAGCGTCTAGCGGCTCGGGCTGCATTTTTCGCCGAACATATAATATATACCATTAGAAAGATCCATTTGTTGGCGTTCGAACGCCACCTCACTTAACCAAATCCGTGCCTCGGTTCTCGAGTTACATGACGATATTGGAGGTGAGCGTCTTTTTACGCGCCGCGCGTCAGATGACCACGTCTGACTGCATACGCTCCAGAACTGCTAATCTTCCGCTGATGGCGAAAATGATTGGTCAATCAATCAAATTTATTTATATAGCACATTTAGACATGACACTTGTCAACCAAAGTGCTTCACATAGCTAAGAACAAAGAAAATTGCTAAAGTATAGAAAAGAAAACAGAAAATAAAAACAACCAACGGATAGACATGGAAACAAAACAACACGTCAACAAGCAAGGCAAGAGTCAAAGTGAGTCAAGGAAGGCCAGGCGGTATAGCTGGGTTTTGAGTTTCGATTTAAAAGACTCGATGGAGGGGGCAGATTTGATGGACATGGGGATGCTGTTCCAGAGGTCAGGGGCTGCGACCGCAAAAGCACCCCCCCCCCCCCCCCCTTGTGAGTACACAAGTTCAACTCAAGTTCAGACCTATGTTACTCTATTTCATTAGCACTAAAAGTGATTTTCCTTTTTTGCATTAGTAACTTCAGAATGTTATCTTTCAAAAGAGACCAGGCTCATGCATGTGCTATAAGTATAAAGCTTTGCAAAAAGATATGCAGTCCTCAAGTTCAAGTAAAACAATTGCCACTTTTCTGGGTGCCTGTTAACACTTTCTTCGCCAGGCTTATGTACATCATTATACCCCTCTCTGCCAGCTCTATTTGTCTATGGAGAAGTTCCCCTTCTTTGCAGGGCTATAACTTTTTAAATTGTATTGCTAAATTGACATTACTATGGCCCATTCAACGTCAATTATCGTTCAGGACGTAGGAACGTTATACTTTTTCATTCACATATTCATACTAAAATACGGTATAAAGTATAAATATGTTTTTATCGTTTTCTGCAGCTTTCTCCAGAACGTGATTTATAGCCCTAAATGCATTATAGTGATGATCAAATACAGTTTGATAGCGATCTGCGCGAGATAAAAAATTTCAAATGGACGTGCTTCTAGAAGTTACTACTTATCATCTGATGTTGACCGGATGGGGGGGGGGTCGTTTATAATTCCGTGGCCAACGTTGGATGATTCATCTAATGTGGGTGATATGATCATTAGAGCAGTTTATATCGAACACGGTAAAAAAAAACGCTGAAACTCACCGTAGCTTCCTCGTAGCGTTGGGCGATGAGCAAAAATATTCCTATTATGGGATGTTGAAATATGCGATCCATCTCCAAGTTGTATAATAGTATACGGTATACGTCCAAATCATGTTTATCGAGTTATTGGTAACGGATTGCTATCCATTGTGTCTAGCTCGAGTCCCGGGACTATTAGCGAGTGATCGGACCGAATTGGAATGAGCACCAGCTTCCGTTTCCGGTTTGGGCGATCCGCCGATCAGCCACCAGATGGCGCTCTTGAACCGTTGGAGAGTTGAGAGGGGATCAACAGTAGAGGGGATCAACAGTAGATCTCAAGTCTCCGGGGGAGAAATATGATTGCGATCACAGATTTTTGAAATATTGATCTCAATGACGTGTTACGGCGTCATTGGCAGAATTAGCATGGCGGGGAATGACGAGTTTAGGCGTACTTGGCAGAGAAAGTGTTAAGAGGTTAAATCAACAATATAATGGAGAGAAACCAGTAAACGCATAAGAGAACCTCATGTTTATGACACCTACCTGGACACACTGGGTTGATCTTAGTCGACCCCTCCTGCAGATCTGAAAGACCAAGGCAAAGACGAGACACTCAAATGATGATTGTTGAACCCAGACAGAGTTATGATAAGAATGTTGAACCAAGACCAGGGCTGTACGTTAACTTTTTTTGCACATAGCACTGGTGCTACAGAGGTTGATCGTTTTGTAGCACAGGCCAAAATCTTGTAGCACAAGTATAAAATGTGTTATATTTGTAACAGTCACAAATGTGCCTATTGTATTTGTGTTATTTAGTTGCAGTGCCATGTTTGGCTGTCATTTTATGCTGACAAGTTGACGTCACACAGCCAGACACGTTACGTGTAAGGAATTATGGGATTTGGTGTTGGGTGTATGGACTCTACTAGGGGTGGGAATCACCAGTTTCATCACGATACGATACGATATAGATTCTTTGGACAACAATACGATATTTGCTGATATATGCCACGATATGATACGATGCAGGTGCCTGCAATCGATATGAGACGATATCATAACATAATTCCATTTAACACAATCAGTAACATTTAGATCAACTCAAAAAAGGCAACGGAAATATCATTTGACATTTTTATTTTTGACCTCTTCCAGACTTTTAAAGGAAAAACAATCTATTGTTTTTAATACACATAGACCTCCTGTTCACTGTAAAGTGCCACGTTTTGATATATTGAGCTTTAAACTTTAAGTTAAATGTTTTGGAACTCACAACACGCAACCGTTTTATGTTGCATGATCATGAATACATTTATTTTGTATTGTATTTTTTATGTTTAAATATCAACATTATCTGTCCACCCTCAGTACATTTACTATCAATATAATATAATACTCGTCTGACTTCATGTGATCTTTCCAAACGCACACACACACACAGAGAAGGGAGAATGTCTGCCCCCTCCTCCTCACTCTGCCCGTCTGCTGTTCTCTCTATATGGCTATGAACAGCTTGTTGTTAGCTCATGCTAACGTAACGTTCATTTCGGACTTCATGACGCGAGGATTGCAAAGCATGTTATATGCATTTGACCCGTTGCCGAATAAAACAGCAGGGATTTGTTTTGGGTCGCGACAACACTATCCACTAGCTCTGTTTCAATGTCCGCGTTCCAAACGCTACTGTCTACTGCTGAGACGAGTCCTGCTCACCTGCTGTGTTGTGAGCTGAGCCGAGCGGATATGAGTCACTGCTCGCAACTCGCGGGGATATTGTTTGCTAGGGATTATGGGATTTGGTGTTTGATATATGGAGTCTTACGCAGAAGGGACATTGTATTTAATCGCACAAGACTACAAGTACCAAGTGGCCCATTCAATTTACCGCGTCACTTTTTTTCTCTTTTTTTTGCCAGGCACGGGCCATCGCACCAGTGCTATTGAAGTCAATCCTTTCATCGCACAGACTGACGTCAGTGTCGCACGTGTCGCACTGTACAGCCCTGACCAAGACAGAGGTATGATGCTAAGACTGTTGAACCAAGACCGAGGTATGACGCTAACCAAGACAGAGTTATGAATGATGCTAACTAAGACTGTTGAACCCAGAAAAAGGTATGATGCTAACAAAGACTGTTGAACCCAGACAGGTATGATGCTAACTGAGATTGTTGAACCCAGCCAGAGGTATGATGCTAACTGAGACTGTTGAACCAAGACAGAGTTAAGAATGATGCTAACAAAGACTGTTGAACCCAGAAAAAGGTATGATGCTAACAAAGACTATTGAACCCAGACAGAGGTACAATGCTAACTGAGACTGTTGAACCCAGACAGAGGTATGATGCTAACAAACACTGTTGAACCCAGAAAGAGGTATGATGCTAACTAAGACTGTTGAACCCAGAAAGAGGTATGATGCTAACTGAGACTGTTGAACCCAGACAGAGGTATGATGCTAACCAAGACTGTTGAACCCAGAAAGAGGTATCAGGGCTTGAAATTGCGACCAAATTGGTCACATATGCGACCGAAATTGTACCTGTGTGACCTCAAAATATAATTGGGAGCATTCGTGAGAGTGCAAATAATTGTTCTGGTGCGACCCCCCCCCCCCCCTCCTCTTGTTGACGCACACACACATGCTGCTCGCAGTGCCCTCCCCCTCACAGACCGTCTCATTCACACCGGAGATAGCAAGCGCGCAGCTCCTCTTTCAACACCACTGAAGCATTAAACAATGGCCCAGGAAACTATTCACTTTAATTTAATACACGAGGCGTTGTCTAACGTTATCTAGCTGGCTAGCTACTGATAGCTCATAACATCATTGCCGTTAGTTTTTGCAGCTGTGGCTAACGTTAGCTAGCTGTTGTGCTCACGGAGGAGACAAAACTGGGAATGAGGTTACAATGGAGTGGAGCTAACTAACTGTACAAATCGATGTGATTGGCTGAGACTGTATTTTGTACGGTTGGCTGCCTGGCTGTTGTGGATTCGGGTAGCCAGCTAGCAGCTAACATCAACACTCTGTTGACACCGAGCTAGTTTGCCGACAGCAATGTAACAAACAAAATGGTCCGTGCGGAACCCTTATCCCCAACACATAGTTCTATGTGTGAATTATGTTGAGCCACCACAAAAGATGAATCCAAAATTTAATCCAGTAAGAATAGTACTAGGCTATATAACATACATCTTTGCAAGTAGATTACATTAGCAAAATGCCCTTTTGACATGTAGCCTACATAATCATGAAAGTTTATTTGGAAGTATTTTATATTCTGTACTTAGTTTGAAAGTGGTCAGACAGTTCCCTCTGTGTTTAATACAGACAGTCTTCACACATTCATAAATAACACTTACAGAAAAGCTTATTGTGCACTGTAATACGCTTTGTTCAATGGGGGATTTTTTTATGTACCGAATACCATGAAACCGTGGAATTTTTTACCAAGGTTATCGTACCCTCAAAATGTCATACCGGCACATGCCTAGTCCAGCGTTTCCCAACCGGGGCTACGCATACCCCTAGGGGTACGTGGGTATGACTTTTTGCGGACATAAAGCACATAGGGGACTTTGTAAAATCTTGGCTTTGTATCAGTTTGTAATGAGTTAATTGATTATTATAATTATGAGAGGTTAACGGAATATTATCCCATACATTCTGCCAATTTATGCAGGCGTTGTAATCCTTTAAATCTATGTTCCAGACAGTGGTATTACCTGTAGTTCTGTTTAGTTTTCCTTGTATTTTATTATATAACCCAGAAACAAAAACATTTTTAACATTTATGCCACTCACTATAATCATTAAAGGATGAACTGGTAAAGGCTGATTCCACGGGACACCATAAGTGCGCATTGCAGTGCGCAACTGTAAATAAAAAAAGAAGGATGTACTAGGGACATTATAGATTTGCTTGAGCTCTTGAAAGGATCTGAGACCGTATTCACTGTATATGTCAGATAGTTTGTGAATACCTTGTCTTTGCCAATTGGGAAATGTAGCTGGTTTCCCTTCCAACAGTAAGAAGGTGCCATTTTGTGTCCCACTGTCCCATTTCGGCAATATATTTCTAAACGTAAATTGAATGTGCTATAATTTATGTACAGGAAAACTGTACCCAAATAAAGAATAATGCATGCCAAAATTGAGGGAATTCAAATTAAGTAATAATTTGATGGATATATTATTATTATTGGCTATACTTGTTCTATCGCACAACGTTCAGCTTCCCACCGGACTGTCAGGTGTTACACCGAGCATCATCATTGTAGTGTAGCTAGTAGGGGTGGGACGATACATCGATCCAGATAGATATATCGATCTATTATCAATAATCAAATAGGATCGATGCAACGTAAAAAGATCGATTCATATTGAGATACTCTTATTTTGAAAATCCCGCAAGTCATATCCGCCGGCACCCAATATTGTGAAACTCCATGGCAGACTATTTGATTCCTTACGCTCGAAATTGCCTGGGTTTTGGTCATATGCTCCCGAAATGCTCCCGCTGTTTGACTGTTTCTAAGTGCAGTGATTGAAAACTACTCAAATGCTTTAGAATAGAGTCATTAATTTAATTCAGGGCAACCTAACAGCCACGGAGCTAGCGCTGGCTAACGCTAGCTGGCGCTGGCTAATCAGGCTCATACAGACACACAGAGAGAGATAACAGCTGACAGCACCAGGTAGTACAGGTACAAATACAAAAAAGGGGTGGGGGCTGTTGTGTAAACCTTGTACTCTTTAGTTCACATAATAAGAGATGGCGGGTTGACTGTTTACTAGTAGGTACCGTGCAACATACAAACATGTCCGTGTAGCAACACAAGCCCATAGCTTACAGGACAGGGGCCCGGGGAGCTCTGTGTGTGTGTGTGTGTGTTACTGAGGATGGACAGATAATGTTGATACATGAATACATAATAAATGTATTCATGATCATCATGAAACATAAAACAATTGTAGGAAGTTTGGCAGAGGAAGGGGTTTTAGCTTGCGTGTTGTGAGTTCCAAAACATTTTACTTAAAAGTTTAAAGCTCAATATATAAAAAGTGAACAGTAGGTCTATTTGTATTAAAAACAATAGATTGTTTTTCATTTAACCCTTTAATCGCCGTTGACGCTGAAACACGTTATTCCCTGCCATGCTTATTCTGCCGATGACGCTGGACAGCGTCTTTGATATCAATATCTGGTGGCCGATCGGCAGATCGCCCAGGGAAGTGGAAGCTGGTGCTCATTTCAATTTGGTCCGATCACTCGCTATAGGTCCCGGGACTCGAGCTCGACACAATGGATATCGATCCGTTGCCAATAACTCGATAAACAACATGATTTGGACGTATATACTATTATACAACCTGGAAATGGATCGGGTATTTCTATATCCCATAATAGAAAAAATTCTGTTCCACGCTCATCTCCCAACGGCGAGAGGAAGCTACGGTGAGTTTCAGCGTTATTTTGTAATGTCTTCTATACAAACTGCTCCAATGATCATATCACCCACACTAGATGAATGATATAACGTTGCCCACGGAATTATAAACGAGCCCCCGCCCCCATCCGGTCAACATCAGATCATACGTAGTAACTTCTAGAAGTACGTCCATTTGAAATTTTTTATCAAACTGTATACAATCATCAATATAATGCATTTAGGGCTATAAATCACGTTCGGGAGAAAGCTGCAGAAAACGATAAAAACATACGTATACTTTAGACCGTATTTTTGTATGAATATGTGAATGAAAAAGTATAACGTTGCTACACCCTGAACAATAGATATAGGACTTTGAATTGGCCATGGTAATGTCAATTTAGCAATACAATTTAAAAAGTTATAGCCCTGCAAAGAAGGGGAACTTCTCCATGTTAAATAGGGCTGGCGAGGGATGGTAAATTATGAATTTAACCCCGGCGATCAAAGGGTTAAATGTCTGGAAGAGCTCAAAAATAAAAACATCAATTGATATTTCCGTAGCCTTTTTTTAGTTGATCTAAATGTGACTGATTGGCAAATATCGTATCGTTGTCCAAAGAATCGATATTGTATCGTATCGTGATGAAACTGGTGATTCCCACCCCTAGTAGCTAGTTAGCAAAATATCAAGCCTCTTTGAAAATTTCTGTTAACATTATGGATCAATGGCTGAGTCGAGCTGGTTCATCCAGCAACAACAGCACAGGTGATACTGCTGAATCAGGAGAACCCATTCAGAAGAAAAAGAAAACGGAGAAAGTGAAGAAACGTCAGTTTGGTGAACATTATGTGCTCTCTGGACTTACTGTCACAACTACAGAGCACCCACAGCCAATGTGTTTCCTCTGTGGCGACATGCTTTCGAATAATAGCATGAAACCATCCCATTTACATCTTTTTATATTCAGATCCAATTCTATTGCCTATATTTATGTCTTTCTGCTATTACCCTGCCCATACCTATACCTCCCCTCCCCCATGCTGCTATGACACCCACATTTACCCAAGGGGATCAATAAAGGAATATTTCATCTGATTGTATCATATCGTATCGCATCGTATCTTATCTTATGTTATCTTAGTTTTGAGTCTTCAGTGCTTTGTTAACTTAATGTTACAATGGGAATGAGGTGATGATGTCAGACCTCAGAACTAAAACTTTACTTCAATAAACTGCCAACCTGTGTGACCATGTGACTTTATCCAGGTCATCCACTCACTCACACACACAGCCGGTCTGCCACAATATATAGACTATTAATTATATATCCTGGGGATCACCACGATTGATTGCGTAGTAGGGGGTACTTTAGGTTGGCTTGAAATGCTATGGGGGTACAGTACTCAAAAAAGGTTGGGAACCACTGGTCTACACTATAGGCTACACTACTAGGTCTACACTATACTATAGTTTAAGGCTACTTTCACTGTTTTACTGCATTACAGTACGGTTATATTGTCGTTTTTTTTATAAAAAATATATTACCGGTACATATATATTGTTGGTGCTCCTTACATTTTGGTGGGTGCTCCTAAATTTTTGCTGGTGCTTCCAACTTTTTGAAGTTGGGAGCACCAGTGCTACCAAGTAAAAATGTTAATTTCGAGCCCTGGGTATGATGCTAACTAAGACTGTTGAACCCAGACAGAGGTATGATGCTAACCAAGACTGTTGGACCCAGAAATAGGTATGATGCTATTGCTAACAAAGACTGTTTAACCCAGAAAGAGGTATGATGCTAACCAAGACTGTTGGACCCAGAAAGAGGTATGATGCTAACTAGAGCTGCCGCGGTATTGATGTTTTCCTTACCGCACAAATTTGCAAAATATTTCCTACCGCCGCAGTTATTACCGCACGTACACAAAAAATAAAAAATAAAAGTTTGAATGCATTTTTTTTTTTTAGTAGTAGTCTACTCTTTATAGCATATAGCCTGCCTCTAGTCTAAATGTCTATCTTTAGAGGATGACTTTGCAGCATGAATATTGTTTGGGATTCGGCAAGCACGCATTAGTTATTGAAAGTGAAACACGGATTCGAAGTTTCCCCTCTGGTCGCGCGCCGTTCACTCGGTGTCGCGGGCAGGGGTGGTTACCCCCCCGACCCTTTCTTATTATTATTACTATAAAGTTACTACTTTATAATAAAGGCATTCGTTTTGTGGCATTAACATTATATAGTTATACGTTCAATAACATCAGCGTATTTACCGGACCATAGCTAGGCAAGCAATACTCAATTCATATCTCAGTTCCTTTCTTTGCTCAGAGCGTGCCGAGTTGTCCCATTCTGCGGTCTGTTAATAAAGTTTTCAATCAGACAAGTGTATAGAACGAAGGGCTTTTATTATAACATTCGTTGCAGACAGTAAAATCATTATGTCTCGTTTAGTACTCCTGAGGAGCGATGGTAGTCCACTCCGGCGGGGAGCTAAAGCTAACGTTATTAGCCGTATTGTGATGAGCTCTGATCAATGGCTGACATTCAGGACGTAAAAAACTGCAGGACGCTCCAACGTGTGACGAGTCTCTCTTCTGACCAATCAGTGGTCTGCAATGTTTCACGTGACTTTTCTGGTACCCAATAGGGTCGCTTGGAACCTCGATAGAGGAGTAGGGTATATCTGCAGAGCCGCAAGCCCAACGAGAGGAGGGTACTTTATTATTATTATTATAAAAAACAGCAGTAGGTATTCAGCCTACTCTGCGGTGGCCGTGATGTAACAGCGATACCGCGGTAATCGCGGCAGCTCTAATGCTAACCAAGACTGTTGAACCCAGAAAGAGGTATGATGCTAACAAAGACTGTTGAACCCAGAAAGAGGTATGATGCTAACAAAGACTGTTGAACCCAGAAAGAGGTATGATGCTAACAAAGACTGTTGAACCAAGAAAGAGGTCTGCAGCACAAGCACTTCATGTATTTTCATTCTTCCTCTCCATCCTCACCTTTGCAGTTCTTGTCATGTGCTGTGTTGGCCAGTAGGGGCGCTGTCAGGACATGCATGCAGTACTTGTAGAAGAAACTCAGGAACTCTGTCTTTTCCGTTTTCTGAAAAGAAAGTCGCATGACAAAAATGCCATTTGTTAGTTACATTAATGTGCACACTCCAGGGTTGCCACAGACATTACAACATGCAATTCAAGGACTTTCAAGTACTTTCCTAAGCACTATTTTTCAATTTAACACTTTCAGTGCCTTTGATTAACATTGATTTACCCCGTTGAATGCCACCATCCACTTCAATATTAGCGTTAAAAATGCCTAATCTATGTTTTAAATTATGGCTGTGTCTAATCTGCCCGTCGCTTATCAATGACTCGTTTTCCAGTCAACATTGTCGAAACGGATTGTTTTTTTATCGGTTCATTTTCGTTTTATAGCATTTTGAAAAGCCCTCGTTCAAGGAAAATATAAAGATTTCATGATAAGACATTTACTGGAATATTCTAGAATACACAAAAACGTTGAAATTTTTTGGGCTATTTATGAATAGTTTTCAAATAAACGCTAGATTATCGATAGTATTATGTGTACGTATGCACGTTAGACGCAAGCTGAAAAATCGATTATCTTATTTCCTCATCAGCGATCACAGCCAAACAGCCACATCACACATAGGGCAAAAGCTTATATCTCCGTGAAAACAGGTCTGATTATCCTAAGACTGGTAAAATAGATTCCTTACCCGAGATCAGATGTTATCCAAAAAGATTATTCCAATTCCTGATCGCCATTCCAAATATCGATCACGCTTATTGATTACAGTGTTGATTCCTGTAAATACATAATCCAGGCTGATTTCCATCCCGCGAGCAGAGCACAAGGAGCGAGTTGCCCCCCCCCCCCCCCCCCCCCCCCCCCCCCCCGAGATCTACAGATCCCAGGTCAGTCTAAGCGACTGACCTGCAGTTACACAGGGATAGACGATAGGGGGCGCTTTTTTCCAATCTGAGTTCCTGTAGGGGCTGGTGTACCAACGGGAGACTCGGTTGATGAAATATGAATTCAGATCGCTAATAAAAAAATAAACCGATATTTGTCGTCGTGGGCACTCAATGGGGGGGGGCTGATAAAACGAGATATGTCGTCTGTGGCACTGAAAGGGTTAAAAGGGCATTTAAAAGGATTTCACTTTTAAATGCAGTTTTATATAAAAAGAAATCAGATACAATATTTATGGCTTAAAACCAATTTCCGACAATTAGTTACACTTTAAATAAAAAAAATTATTTCTTGATTCAGAACTATTTTATGGATGAACAAAACTTTCAATGTGAATGGTTGATTTGAATTTCAAGGACTTCTTAACCCATTCTTCACCAGGCATTGTACCCTTCTTATACCATCCTCTGCCAGCTCTATTTGTCTATGGAGATGTTCACCTACTTTGCAGGGCTATAACTTTTTAAATTGTATTGCTAAATTGACATTACTATGGCCCATTCAACATCGATTAGCTATCGTTCAGGATGTAGGAAAGTTTTACTTTTTCATTCACACATTCATACAAAAATACGGTCTAGAGTATAAATGTTATCGTTTTCTGCAGTATTTCATAGAACGTGAGTTATCGCCATAAATGCATATATTACATTGTCAAATGCAATTTGATACCGATTGACGCCAGATTAAAAATGTGAACTGTACAAGGTCGTTTATAATGCAATGACCGACGTTAAATGAATCATGTAGTATGGGTGATATATTGATCATAGCAGTTTGTATGGATAATAAGTCAAAAACGCTGAAACTCACCGCAGCTTCCTCGTAGCGATGGGGGATGATACTGGAGCAAAAAGATCGCTATTATGGGATGTTGATCTATGCGCTCCATTTCGAGGTTGTATAATACTATATACGTCCAAATAATGTTGTTTATCGAGTTATGGCAACGGATCGATTATCCAGTGTGTCCAGATGGAGTCCCACGAGCGATAGCGAGTGGCGGACAGAATAGGGGTGACACCAAGCACTTCCGGCCCCACTTCCGGTTTGGCAACTCGCCGATCGGCCACCAGGTGGCGGTATTGAAGCGCTGGAGAGTTGAGTGGAGATCTACAGCACCAGTCATGACTCCGTGGGTGAAATGTGAATACCATGACGAAAATTTTAAATATTGATCTCGATGACGGCGTAATCCGTCATTGGCAGATTAAGCATGGCGAGGAATGACGTCTTAATCCGTCAATGGCGGAGAATGGGTTAAGCACCTTGTTAACACTTTGAGGACCGACCACGAGTTAACTCGGGTTTCGGTGCCATGCGTTGAGGACCAGAGCCACGAGTTAACTCGTGGCAAGTTGTTATTGTTTTATTCCATATTAATAACCGAATCAACATCCCCCATCGACTCTGCAGATCTACCCGCCTCTGTGAAATCGGCGACATGCAATACCGGCCAGATCCTCTTAAGGGCGCCATGGCTCCACTGCAGTATCATTGTGGGCGAATGGGAAAAACATTTCTTTTACTGTCTAGGGGTGTTTCATATTAGCCTGATCCCAAACAAAGGGCCTGCACCGTTGATCACGTTTCGATTCGCAGATTTCAGCCTGGAATAATGGGATTTATGATCGGCCAATGGACATATCGATCTACCAGATGCCGATCGATAAGGGCGAAATGCTGCCGGCTATCACATGGGCTGACGGTAAGACATTATTAACCTAAATTATAGCCGGATTGGAGCTTGTTGTGAAACGCAAGCAATCGATCAGTGAATGTGGCTACTTGCACGGACACTATTGCTAATCAATAATACTAATCGGCGTCGCCCGCCGCCCCCATTTCATCCATAGATGCTCTGGAATAGTCCGGATGATAAGCAGTTTGTTTTATTTCATTCGAATATATACAACAGAAATGCCGTTCAATATAACGTTAGTAGCCTTTAGCGCCATAACTAGCTTCCCAGAAAATATATGAGACGAAAAGTGCGATAAACCTTAAGCCATTATGAAGGGACTGTTTATGCACTCACGTGACAATGAGAATGGACAGATAGCAATACTATAAAGTATAGATATAGCTGTACAAAGTCACATCGGTTTGTTGACAAACCTTGGTCCTCCAGCACCATATTAGACTGCGCCGGCCCGGTCGCGTGTATGCCTTCGACGACGGAACTGCATTTCCGCGTTGGAGTTTTGCGCTCCGATTGGCCAGGTCATGCGACATGTGCGCCAATCGTGGGACAGCAAGTTCTGCGCCTATTTCAGGGTCTAACAGCCTGAAAACTACCTGGCGTTCTATCGCCATGCTCTAAGACAAACTCTCTAACCTTAACCAACTTCGAAAGAGTGCCTAAGCTTAACCGTCGGAATCAGGGCAGGCTTTCTATCGCCATGCTCTAAGACAAACTCTTAACCTTAACCAACTTCGAACGAGCGCCTAAGCCTAACCAGTGTAGAAACTTGCGGTCCCACGATTGGGCGTACGAGTCACATGACCAGAAATGACCTGGCCAATCAGAGACCGCGGAAATGCAGTTATGTTGTAGAAGGCATTCAGGCGGCCCGGTCCTCAAAGTGTTAAGAAATGGGCTGTTCAAGGAATTCCAGGCCTTGACTTTTGGTAAAAGATCAAGCACTTTAACACATCTTGCGCCAAAAACGAGTTTACTCGTTATTGCCCGCCAATTGAATAGTGCCAACAACGAGTAAATTCGTTTTTATGAGTTATTTCCTTTATTCGCTATTGGCATTCATAATTCATCCAGGAAGGCTCCGGGAGCCAGCTGGACCCTGTCTGATATTTCAACGCCTCAATAACGCCACCTGGTGGATTTTGGGCGAGTTGCACTCCACTCTAAACCGGAAGTGGCGCTCTGTGCATCGGGGAAAAAGCTCCGGCAGAGATATCTTGTAACGTGGATCAAGATACACTCGAGTGCATGGGATCGCTTTCGAGACGCAAGAATCAATATGCTTTCGCCGTTTATAGAGTCATAATGAGTCAACGGAAAATGGATCTAGCAGATCGACATCAAATAATTGGATTTTTTTTTTCACCAGACGCATCGGCCACAGGTAAGAGGAATCTAACGTTTTTCCAGCTCGATTATGATTGAGCATAATGTATAGCGATCATATACATTTGAATTTTTTAATAATAGCGTGTATAGGAACGAATCGCCAATCGATTATGTGTAATACGTGTCGGGGCCTATAACACACGTTCTAGGAATTACTGCTATACAGTCTAAAAACACGTATATTCTCGACGGTACTAACACGACAATGTATGAATGGAAAATTATAACGTTCCCACATCCGGAACGATAGATACCCGATGTTGAATGGGCCATAGTAATGTCGATATAGCTATAATATTTAAAAAGTTAAAGCCTGCAAAGAAGGTGAGCCACTCCATAGGGTTACAGCACTGGCAGAGAGTGGTATAAGATGGGCATACTGCATGGCGCAGAATGTATTAAGCACTTCGAGGACCTTGTGCGAACCCCGACACGCAGAGACGACTGTCAAACATCTCTGCCCAGAGACTAAGTAAACCAAACAGTGTTACTTAATCATTATTTTCCCTTAACATATTGAATAAATAATGTTATATTAATTGTTACTCCTAATAAGTTGTTCCTCCTTTTTATCCTACTTTAAAAAACAGAAAATGTGTTGCGAAAAAAAGTCTAATATTTTCACTTCACAGCGTCTGTACAGCCATGTTTATTCATAAACGACGATGAATGCAGCCATAAAAAGGTATAGTTACCTTTTGTAGACCCGTCTGTTTACTTTCCTGGTAACTACATCACTGCATAACTTGTAAATGTTCAGACAAGCTTAATATTTAGTATCTGTGATACTATTATGCATACATGTAATTCAAAGTTAGTGTTTTCTTTCAAACCAATTTGGTTGCCAAGGTAATAAGACAATAAGTAATAATGAATGTGGGGAAATATGATAATGTATCCTCTTTCAGTGGGATCACTGATATTAAATCATGAGATATTGTGACTAGAGCCGTGAATCTTCACTGGCCTCACGGTTCGATTACGATTCAGCTGTCCACGATTCGATTCGATTAGATTCTAGGATACAGCTCAATAATATATTACATCTTCAATTTTATAATCTATATTACTGCACATGGCTACTTTCTCATCAATGAATACAAGCAGTCAGATAAATTCACTTTTATTTAGAAAGTTCTTAAATTAGAAGGTCAAAATAAATGTCTTTACTAGTGTTGCATGATACAGATACTAGAAAGGTATCTCGATACCTACTTGTTAACACATTGTGTGCTAGCCGGATATGATGATTTATCGCTTGGATGCCAGCACGTTAACCAATGGGAGGACGAGCACATTTGCGAGCGATTAAACTATCTTAAATTATGGCTATGGGTCTAATACACCCGTCGCTTATCAATGACTTGCTTGCAGTCAACATGTACAAAACGGATTGTTTTTTCATCAGTACATTTCCGTTTTATACCGTTTTGAATACTAGTATAGTTTGAGATTTCTAGAAAGAAAAAAAGATTCTGTGATAATAGCCATTTACTGGAATACACAAAACACGTCGTCATTTTCCGGCTGATTTATGAATAGTTTTCAAATAAACGCTAGATCATCAAGAGTATTTGTGTTCTTATGCACAATACAAAAGCGGGCTGAAAATATTTGTGCCGCGCTCCGCGCCTAACGCCACACACACACACGTTGTGAACGCTTGCGAGCGATTAAACTATCTTAAATTATGGCTATGGGTCTAATACACCCGTCGCTTATCAATGACTTGCTTGCAGTCAACATGTACAAAACGGATTGTTTTTTCATCAGTACATTTCCGTTTTGAATACTAGTATAGTTTGAGATTTCTAGAAAGAAAAAAAGATTCTGTGATAATAGCCATTTACTGGAATACACAAAACACGTCGTCATTTTCCGGCTGATTTATGAATAGTTTTCAAATAAACGCTAGATCATCAAGAGTATTTGTGTTCTTATGCACAATACAAAAGCGGGCTGAAAATATTTGTGCCGCGCTCCGCGCCTAACGCCACACACACACACGTTGTGAACGCTGTGAAAAAAAACTCTGATTAACCCAAAACTGGTAACAGAGTCCTTGCCTCAGATCACATGTTCTGCAAAAAGATGAATCCAATTCCTGATCGCCATTCCAAATATTGATCGCGTTTATTGATCCAACGTTATAGTCCGAAACGCATAATCGAAAGCTGCTCCGAGCCTCCCCAGTGAATGTGGTAACAGACACTGCTTGCCAGAGATGGGGAAACCCTGGACCGGAGTTTCTCTGATGCACATGGCCACTCAATCCAATCCAATGATGTGCATTACCATCCGGGAGACGATAGGGGGCGGTATTTGCCCTTTTCGAGCTCAGAGCCATTCCCAATGATATAGTCAGGCTGGATGGATGAAAAATGGATATCGCTAATAAAAAGAAATAACGATTAAATAAAGAGAAATCTCGTTGTTGGCAACCAACGCATGGCGAGAAATAAGGAGAAATCTCGTTGTTGGCAACCAAAGTGTTAAAAACGGTTCAATACTCCATTTTATTAGTATCAATACTTTTCGAATAGCCTGATGCTGTATTTTCTGAGTTGAGTGGATGCATGACCAGAGCACTAGCTTTAATAATATATTTAATAATTATTTATTTTTGTAGGGCGCTTTATAGTTGTGGAGCAAATCCCAAAGCGCTACATTGTAAAAGAACATAAAAGCTAGCAAGAGAGTAATTAAAAAAGGCAAGTTGGTCCTATACTGACGTTGATGGGAGCCAGCATGTTCTCCGGGTCAATGAGTGTCCTGAGCAGACCCATCAGCTGGACAGCCCCTCCCAACTCTGGGTCAGAGTCACAGATCATCTGCTTAATCACCACGTTGATCAGCAGCACGTCCTGGGGGAAAGGAGAACACACACACATATATATATATATATATAAGTCAATAACATACCATGCAGGGGGGGGGGGGGGGGGGGCGTTGGTAGACTTACCGTAAATCCTCTAATAGTGACCTGTATTCAATTAAAAACCGACTCTATTAATGACCGGGTGCGCTGTTGAAATAAGCAATTATAAGCCGACCTCCTAATACAAGGCGGGTTACTAATATACGCGTGAGCGAACCTCCCCTTACTTCCGTATATGGAACACGGGTCGCGCGCAGCACGTAATACAACAGAGCAAGCATGGCTACCGGTACTAAACAGAGACGAAAGTTTGACGTTAAGTTTAAAGAGGAAGTTTTGAGGTATGCGGCGGAGCATTCGGGAGAGAAAGCCGCAAAGCACTTTAACATTGATTCCAGACAAATCCGATATTGGAAAAAACAAAGGAATAAGCTGAAAGCAGCTGACGGTAAAAAAGCATGCATAACTGGAGGCGGGAGAAAAAAAGTTAGTACATTTTACCGACACAAAATGTTGATTTATTCATTATGATCGGTTTGAAAATTTGAAATATAGGCTTCTCTCTTATACATGCCTCCTTTCAATAAAAGCCTGGTACCCGCTACAGTTGAAACAAATACAAGCCCGGTCACTATTAGAGGAATTACGGTAAGTTGAATTTAGAATCAAACAACAAAATGCCGTCATAATAGGGCTTCAATGTTTCAGCTCGTGTTGAGAGGGAGGAGGGAGCCACAACACGTTTCTCCAGTTATTTTATAAAACATCTTTGGTAACTTGTAGAACAGGGGTGGCCAACCCGCGGCTCTTTGCCCGTCAATGTGTGGCTCTTCCATCCATAAAAAAATTATAATAAAAAAAGATAATAATAATTGTCACTCATTCCATAAGGACGTAAAATAAACATTTACAATATATTTTTTAATGGTCCATTTGCATGTTCTTGGTATCTGAATCTAGGGACATATATGGATCAGTGTCAGAAATAGTGTGTCTGTTACTAGGCTTGAGTACATTGTAATGAACCAAAGGAGAATATCAATTATATTTAGAATTATTTTTTTAATCTTTGACTGTGAATAACACCATGCTAAAATTGACCAGACCTGAAAAATCTAAGCAAATGAATAAAGGGAAGATGATTATACAGGTTTTGTAGATACAGTACTGAATTCTGCCATCTTTTTTATAATGTAAATTTCTCCACCATTTCATCGTATTGCAACACCGTTTTTTGCAAGACGTTCACAGAAAGGTAGAGAAACTAACGGTGTTCCGTTTTATGGCAATAACGTTCAGGTTTGTAGGAGATAATCCGAAAAAATAAGAGAAATAAAAAAGTAAATCCAGAAGTCAGATGATTGACAGGGGCTGGTGTGAGCTGGGTAGGGTAGTTTTTTGAAATTCGAAAGCCCTGAGTCTCTTCCTTCAAAAGACTACACTCACTTTTGGCTGTGCCACTTCCTCCTGTCAATATGCGCCGGTTTCCATTCTCAATTTCTATAATCTTATATTTCACTAATAACAGTTAAAATAATTGGTAAACAAACGTAATGCTGAAAATATACACTTTTACTGTATATCTCAGGCTTAACACTTTCTAGTCATTCCCGGCCATGCTCAAGTTGCCGGAGGACGCTTTACGTCGTCCTTATATCAATATTTAAAAAATCTGCGATCGGATTCATATGTCCCCTCCGCTGGCCTGAGATCCACCAGCAGGACCCACTGAGCTCTCTGGCGGTTCAGGAGCGCCATCTGGTGGCCGATCGGCGCAATCGCTTAACAGGATGTGCCATAGAGGTTGTGCTAGACGTCCGTAGTACTTCCGGGCACTCGCTATAGGTCTCGGGACTCTGGCTCGTCACGCTACACAGTGATCGATTGCCAATAACTCGATAAACAACATGATTTGGACGTATATACCATTATACAAGCTGGAGATGGACCGGGTAAATTTACATCCCATAATGATAAGATTTCTACTCTACGATGATCGCCCAACGGCGCGCGGAGACTGGGGTGAGTTTCAGCGTGTAACGTTACCGTCTTCGATACTAACTGCTATTATCAACATTTGACCCACATTAGATGATTGGTATAACGCTGCCCACGGAATTATAAACGCCCCCTAGCCCATCCGGTCAACATCAGATGACGTGTAGTAACTTCTAGAAGTAAGTAAGTATTTACGTCTAGTTGGAATTTTTTATATCGCGCTGATTGCCATAAAACTGTATTGCATCATCAATATAATGCATTTGGGGCTATAGATCACGTTCTGGAGAAAGCTGCAGAAAGAGATGAAAACATACTTATACATTAGACCATACTTTACTATGAATATGTGAATGAAAAAGTTTAACGTTGCTACACAATGAACAATACATATAGGACTTTGAATGGGCCCTAATAATGGCAATGTAGCAATAGAATTTAAAAAGTTATAGCCATGCAAAGAAGGGGTACTTCTCCATAGACAAATAGAGCCGGCAACCTATGGTATATCATGAATTTAACCCAAGAAAACCAAAGTGTTAAGAGGTTAACCCTGTGAGGCCCAAATTAAAAAGACATTAGCAACTTCAGAGGCCAGAGGGTGGGACATAAACACATTTACTATCAAATAGCATTGTGGGGGGGGGCGGCTATGTGGTGCAGTGGGCAAGGCGCTCACCACCAATGCAGGAGACGCTGGGTTTGAGCCCAGCTCTCCGCATTGCTATCAGCTTGGCTGGTCGTTCATACTAATACAATTGGCAGTTTTAGGGGGTGGGAAGCTGATGGGTGGGGATCAGAGGTTGTGGACAGCGACTCCTACAGGTCGGTTGGTGCGCCTGCGCAGCAGAATCAGGAAGCGACGAGGGCGGCGTGCCCTCCAAAACGCAGACCCCGACGCCGAGAGATCGCGCTGTGCAGGTGAAAAGATGAGACTGCTGCTTCCTCGAGTACCGGAGGAGACACTTGATGTAAGGCTTAGTCCACATTGCAGCCGGCTTGTGGGAGGCATGGCCTAACAGCGTTCGAGACAGGGGAGGGTAGAATTGGACGATACGAAATTGGGATGGGAGAAAAATAGAAAATGGGAGAAAAAGTAGATAAAAAAAATAGCATTGTGAGGCTGAACAACAGGACCAATTGACTATACATGTGCTTAACATTTTTTAAATATTTTTTTTTTTTTTTAAATGGCTAAAAGTGATTTTGTAATTTTGCAACCATGGGTCTCACATGGTACTTTTAACCCTGTGAGGCCCAAATAAAAAAGACATTAGCAACTTCAGAGGCCAGAGGGTGAGACCTATAAACACATGAAGGGTGCCGTGACTGAAAAAAAAGGTTGAGAAACGGTGGTATATGGTGTGGCTCTTTGTGGTACCACAGTCATTTTTGTGGCTCTTAGGGTGTGATCACATCTGAAAGTCCGGGGATAGTCCGGACTTTCTGGTCGACCAAATGTGAAAATGATACATTGTTTGCTTTTGGTCTGCGTTCACACTACCCTGTTTGGTGCGGATCTAATTTGTAAACAAAGGACATGCTGTCGCATCTATTGGACTATAGCACTCACAAACGTAATCAGTTGCCGGCAGCGTAATACTATTATGAGCACGGCGCTAGTCGACACAGAGAGAGAGGAGGAGAGAGGAGAGAGGAGAGAGAGAGAGAGAGAGAGACCTTCCTTCCCTTCCTGCGTAAGCTGTCAACTACTAGACAGCTGCATAGAAGCAGCTCGAGATGCGTTGTTGTTACAGAGCTGGTCCACGCTGCTATTATGAAATTACCCAAAAAGTATGTAAGCTTTTTTTTTCTTTATCTGAGAGAATGTCCGCGAATGTCCTCCTCATGCAGGAGAAAGTTGGGGGGTGCGCGCGGCGCGAGTCTATAGAGAGAGAGGAAGAGAGAGACTGCGTCTAGAGAGGAGAGAGAGAGAGGGAGGAAGAGAGAGATTGTCCGCGTGCGGTGCCAGTCTAGAGAGGAGTATGCTACTTTGCTTCTTCCTGGATTAGGTACTATAGTTCGATTGAAACGAACCGAGTCCCAACTTTTCAAGAGGACCATGGTTCGGTTGTTTGGTCCTCATTATAGTTCGGTTTGCGTTCACACCTGTACAAACCAAACGGACTATCGATCTAAAGGGACCATGGTCCACTTAAAGGGACCATGGTCCACTTAAAGTGGACCAAACAGAGTAGGTGTGAACGCGCCCTTAGTCTCTGACTGGTTGGCCACCCCTGTTGTAGAAGATGACAGAACGGAGCGCACCACATATAAATGGACCTACGTGGAAGTCTATAAAAAGGTAAACGTTAAAGATCATCGTACATCGTCTGTCTGCTGCGGTTCCTGCATGACGAACTCCCTGACCATGGAGGGGCTGAACTCCACCAGGTAGGAGAAGATGTCTGTGGCTGCCGCCCGCACCTGCAGGTCATCCATCCCCTGAGATGGAAGAGAGCAGAGAAGAAGGGGTGAGAGTGGGCAAGAGCAAGACAGGTGTTTTATATAACTATGGAGTAATCTTTGTTTATTTAAAAGTAGAGTCTGTAATGCTGTCGAACCGTGATATAGAGGCTCAACTCTGATGAAGACGCACCTTGCAACGAAGCACTAGCGGTAAATAAAGCTTATTGCCTTTAATCTGTGCACTCCAGTGTTCTACTATAGACTAAATAGTATTGCCTTTAATCTGTGCGCTCCAGTGTTCTATGGACTAAATAGTATTGCCTTTAGTCCATAGTAGAACACTGAAGTGCACAGATTAAAGGCAATACTCTTTAGTCCATAGTAGAACACTGGAGCACACAGATTAAAGGCAATACTCTTTAGTCCATAGTAGAACACTGGAGCACACAGATTAAAGGCAATACTCTTTAGTCCATAGTAGAACACTAGAGCGCACAGATTAAAGGCAATACTCTTTAGTCCATAGTAGAACACTGGAGCACACAGATTAAAGAGTATTGCCTTTAATCTGTGCGCTCTAGTGTTCTACTATGGACTAAAGAGTATTGCCTTTAATCTGTGTGCTCCAGTGTTCTACTATGGACTAAAGAGTATTGCCTTTAATCTGTGTGCTCCAGTGTTCTACTATGGACTAAAGAGTATTGCCTTTAATCTGTGCACTCCAGTGTTCTACTATGGACTAAAGCGTATTGCCTTTAATCTGTGTGCTCCAGTGTTCTACTATGGACTAAAGAGTATTGCCTTTAATCTGTGTGCTCCAGTGTTCTACTATGGACTAAAGAGTATTGCCTTTAATCTGGGTGCTCCGGTGTTCTACGATGCACTAAAGCTCTGAAGTCTCAGTTCTCATCAGTTTGTCCGATGCGTGTGTTGGAGTGGAGTGGGGACAGGTGGAGGGGTTGCTACTAGGGGTGTAACGGTACACAAAAACCATGGTGTTTTTGTGTCACAGTGGGGAAAAGTTTGTTTCCATATGTGGCTTTCCATGTTCCACTTGGGGGTGACGTAGTGTGCAGTTACTGTTGAGTAGGGCTGTCAACGTATATTCTATATTTGAATGAATAATACTTATTGACGGATAGGAGACACCGCAACGTCACTTTCTTTGAGCTGAAAAAACGTGCCAGTAGTAACAACAACAACCACCATGATGTGATGGCAGAGAATTCAGAACCCAACTCAGTTGCGAAGACAGTGATTTGCTCGCTGAGCAATCTAAAAGCCCAGGTTGGGAAATACTTCGGATTTTGGTCAACTTGTGGAATCTCGAGACAAAGTTGTATGCAAGCTATGTAAACTACAGCTGGCCTACCTTCTTTTCTTATGCCAACGCTATTTTGCGAGTTCTAGCATCAAGAATGTAAGTAGCCTACTTTTCTGTTAAATTATAATTATTATCTTTCCCCCCCCTTCTTTTTTCTGTTTTTCTCCCCTCCCAATGTTAGTCGTTATGCCAATTCCCAATCCCCTTCCTGGTCGTTACGCACTCTACCCCCTACCGTCGGTCTGGGAGGGCGGAGACCATCACATGCTTCCTCCGACACATGTGTACCCAGCCCACCACTTCTTTTTTTTTGATCCACTTTTTCTCCCATTTTCTATATTTTTTCTCCCATCCCAATTTCGTATCATCCAATTCAACCCTCCCCTGTCACGAACGCCGTTTCTTGCCTCTCACAAGCCGGCTGCAATGTGGACTAAGTCATACATAGCACAAGTCCCCTCCGGTACTTGAGGTAACAGCAGTCGCATCTTTTCACCTGCGCAGCTCGATCTCTCAGTGGCGAGGAGTAACGCGTGGGAGGCTCACACTGCCCCCGACACTTCCTGATTCTACTGCGCAGGCGCACCAACCGACCTGTAGGAGTCGCTGTCCACAACGCCCGATCCCCACCCATCAGTTTCCCACCCCCTAATACGGCCAATGTGTATTAGTATGAACGACCAGCTAAACTGAAAGCAATGTGAAGCGCTGGGCTCGAACAGGCGAGCCCAGCGTCTCCGCATTCGTGGCGAGCGCCTTGCCCACTACGCCACGTAGCCGCCCCCAGCCCACCACTTCTTTTCACCTGGCAGCGCAGACTCTCACTGGGGGAGTGTAACGTGTGGACGGTCACACTACCTCCCTCCAGATCCTTCCCTCGCTGTGCAGGCGCCCCGACCGAACTGTAGGAGTTGCTGTTTACAACGACCCGGACCCACCCACCGGCTTCCCTCCTGCTGACTGCCAGTCGAGCCAGTATGACGGCCGGCCAAGCCGGAGGCAACGCTGACAGCCGGATTCAATACCAGTGTATTTTGCGTTGGTGACGAGCGCTAGTCCGCTGCGCCACCCAGCCGCCTTACTTTTCCGTTTTTAACACTTAGCACTTTATTGTAGATCATCAGTAGGGATGGGTACCGAATTCGGTACTTTTGAGGTACCGAACCGAAACACGTCGGTACTACCGAGTATCGAATCAAGTGAGAAACCGGAAAAAAAAATAAAAAAAATAACTTTTTTCTTTCATGTTAACGTTCACACGCACAATATATGCTTACCTAGGATTTGACTTGATTCAACAACAAAGTAGTTGGAGCAATGGCAAGCCGAAAACTGTTGAAATTGTAGTTATTTGAAGTTTGGATTTTTTTTTTACGACTGAGGTAGGTAAATAAAATTTCTTGAGACTAAAGTACCGAAAAAAGGTACCGTTGGGTACCGGTATCGATTCACAGGTACCGGTTCAAATGTGAAAGGTACCCATCCCTAATCATCAGTCAGGGTAAAACTTGTAGATATTGAATAATGAATAGAGACAGAAGCCTGATGTGGTGTTCAGACCATTTGTTAGTAAATTTGTGGATTTTATGGTGACTCTATTGGGATTTTAATTGTTGATCTGTGAAGCCCATTGAGGCAACTTGTTGTAATCTTTGGCTATACAAATAAATTAGACGCTACTCGAGTTAGAAGGAATAGTCAAATGTCATTTTAGGCCAATTTTGACAGCCGTAATGTTGATAGTGTATTAGAGACCTACCATGACTATTTCAAGAGCAGGTAAGATGCCTAAATTCGCCAGAGTCTTGAAGAAGGTGTCCCTGTTCTGCGGTTGCAATGTTTGTGAAAAAGCACAGAACTCTTTGAAAAAGTTCACCTGTGGAAAAGAGGAAAAAAAATACATTTAATGGGGGGGGGGGGGGGTCGCACTCTGATCACATCATACAAGACATAGGGGAGAACGGGGTTGGTTGTCACTTTTTACTCTAGTGTGAATTACTCATCATCAAAACATCTTTCAATAGTCATTCCTACATTAAATTGAAGCTAAAAGATGTTTGCTTGAAATGTCTATCCCTCTCATTTCCCAACGTATTGTAACAAAGAGGAAATTACCTATCAAAGACACTCCGACACATTGTGACAACCAACCCCATCACAGGGATGGTTGTCACAATGTGTTTTAATGGGACAAATCTTAAAAAGGCAAGGCAACTAAATTTGACAGTTGACAAATACATGCAACTTTTTTTTTATCCACTTTTTCTCCCATCCCAATTCCATTGTGCCAATTCTCTCCTCCCCCGTCTTGAACTTTGCTCGCATATGCCCCCCACTGGCCGGTTGTAGGGAGGATAGAAGCCTCGCATCACATGTCCCCTCCGCGTGAACACTTCAGGCAACCTACTTGCATTCAGCGTTTCTCTGATTGGCCACGACGCCCATGTGACCGCGGCAGAGAGGCAGAGCGGAAATAGGCTGCTGCTCCGGCGAAAGAAAGACAGGCATTCTATTGCCATGCTCTGCGACAAACTAACCATAACCAACTCCGAAAGAATGCCTAAACTTAACCCTAACCTTAACCAACTCCGAAAGAATGCCTAAACTTAACCCTAACCAACTCCGAAAGAATGCCTAAACTTAACCGGCGAAAGAAATATTGCCATGCTCCAAGACAAACTCTAACCTTAACCAACTCCGAAAGAATGCCTAAACTTAACCCTAACCAACTCCAAAAGAATGCCTAAACTTAACCGGCGAAAGAAAGACAGACGCTAGTTACGTTTATATAGAGAGGCGATAAATTAATGAAACTTATATATATATAAAAAAAAAAAAAAATTAAGTGATTCGAACTTGTCACCAACTGGACCGCAGGCTCCACAGCAAGCTGGCGAACGAGTTGAGCTAACCGTCGATGTTAAAACAGGGGGGATTGCTTGCGGCAACCTGCGCGCCGCTGCCGCTCTGGCGCTGCCGCGTCGCCGTGCTAGGCGTGGTCACATGGGCCGC
Organism: Notolepis coatsorum; assembly: GCF_963971535.1. Taxonomy (NCBI): domain Eukaryota; kingdom Metazoa; phylum Chordata; class Actinopteri; order Aulopiformes; family Paralepididae; genus Notolepis; species Notolepis coatsorum. Next base: position 80,872,803 of record NC_140172.1, on the reverse strand, counting down.
TGAACGGAAGAAGGTTGCCTTAAGTAATGAAGCGTCCCCTCCGATACACGAGGAGGCAGCCTGTCACATCTTTTCACCTGCCAGTGCACTCTCATTGACGAGGTGTAACGTGTGAGAGGCTCACACTACCCCCGCCATTTCCTGTCTCTGCTGTGCAGGCGTCCCCAACCGACCTGTAGGAGTCGCTGTCCACAACGTCCAGATTACCACCCATCGACTTCCACCCGCTAACTCTGCCAATTGAGTTAGTATGACGGCTGGCCCAAGCCGGAGGCAACGCCGACAGCCAGAGTCGAACCTGGTGTCTCTTGCGTTGGTGACAAGCGCAATGTCCGCTGCGTCACCCAGCCGCCCACAAATACATGCAACTTACAACTGAATGCATCTCAACATAAACAGGAAACACATCTTTAGGCCATCCTATTTAACAAAAGAACTAAATAAATAGGCCCAACAATAATAGCCTACACAACTAGGCTACACTCAAGTTAGCCTAGCACTGAAAGTCAGTTACAGTGATGACAAATGTAGGGTCTGGGCACTCCCAACACTTCTCCCATTCCTCCCCTGGTAGAACGTTTCCATACAAACCAAACAAAAACAATCATCTTCGTCTGATGAAGACTCCTCCTGTCTCTTTCTTTTCCATTTCTTGTTCTTGCTGGCTGCCTTTTCCAGCTGGGGTGGAGTGCACTGGGATGTACTAGGCTTGGCAGGTGGTCTAGGCTGGGATGTACTAGGCTGGGAGGTACTAGGCTTGGCAGGTGGTCTAGGCTGGGATGTACTAGGCTTGGCAGGTGGTCTAGGCTAGGATGCAGGGAACAAAATAAGCACCCGCCAAGGGCGGGCAGATTTTAAGTTTGGCGAGTGACAATGGGAGGTCTGTCCGCCACATAGGGTTGGGCATCGTTTGGATTTGAACGATTCCGGTTCCGATTCTCCATATCGATTCCTGTTCTGAACGATTCTCGATTCCAATTCTTTGAGGTGCAGGTCACAGCTTATTTCGCAGGAGAATTAATTTTTTTTTGAAAATTTAAATTTTTTCTCATACTATTCACATTTCAGTTGACTTGATACAGTTTAATTTGGTTGCTGTACTGTAACTAGGGCAGTGTTTCTCAAAGTGGGGGGCGCAGAGGCATGACAGGGGGTTCCAGAACCGGAAGTTAGGAACCGGTTCCTAATTAGAACCGGGTTTCGGTGCCCAACCCTACCACCACGTGGCGGGTAACACAATTTCATGTCAAATAATTAAAACTGCGGTGTGTTTTGGTCTTACGAGTCGCCTTTTTTGCAGCCCCAATCTCTCCTTGCGCGTCAATCTCTCCTTGTTTACCGACGTCACACCCACCACTCATTCTGCAGCACCTGCTTGCACTGTAATGTTATGACCGCCTGCTATACCGATTAACTAACGTTAGCTTAATAACGTTAAATGTGTTAACGTTACAAATATGTGGAACAATATGGAAGGAGTAAGCCGGCCGCTAAAAAGAAAATCCACAGCTGCTTTCTCAGACAAAAAGGATGAGCGGGGCCACCTAACAAAAGAAAGTTTCGAGAGGAGTGGAAGTTTGAAGATAGCGGTGTTTCAAGAGACTGGCTAGGCTACTGGGGGCTGTAGTGGTGAGTTGTTAACTTGTTCCGTGTGCCGCAAGTATATCAAAAAGAAAAACAGAAACACCACGTTTGTCATCGTCGTGTTACTTCACAGTACAAATACGTGAGTCATCTGCTGTGGTTGTGAGTATCCTCTATTAGCTTAACTCTGTAGCAACATCACACAGGTGTATCTCTCTCGCCCTTCCCGTACCTACCCCTTGACCCAGAGTACGGTGGCCTGTACACTGTCGTATAACGCACACACATTAACATAACACCATCAGTAGTAAATCAATGAGATTGTCGACTCTGATGAGGACATGATTGAGGAGGTTTAAGTTAGGTTTACAAAACCTTCACATTTTATTATGTTCTGTTAAATCCTGCAAAGAGGCTAGAGTGAGGAGTCTGATGATGTTTAACATTAGGTTACAATTTAAGCTTAACACATTGGGTGCCAACGACGAGAAACACGATCAATATTTGGAATGGCGATCAGGAATTGGATTAATCTTTTTGCAGAACATCTGATCTGAGGTAAGGACTTTATTTTACCAGTATTGGGGTAATCAGATCTGCCTGGCTGGTAGTTTTTTCAATCTACCAGCCACCTTGGCTGGTAAGCCAAAAAGTTAATTTTGTTCCCTGCTGGGATGTACTAGGCTTGGTAGGAGGGCTGGGATGTACTAGACTTGGTAGGTGGTCTAGGCTGGGATGTACTAGGCTTGGTAGGTGGTCTAGGCTGGGTTGTACTAGGCTTGGTAGGTGGGCTGGGGTGCATTGGGCTCTGCTCGGTCTGTCCTCAGCTCACTTCCTCCAAGTTGGTGAAGAAACGGCCTACATTGTGCTCATTAAAAGCACTGGCATGTGCTTGTCACATGTGACAACCAACCCCAAAGAGAATGTGACGACCAACCCCAACTGGAATGTCTTGCTAATATCAAGGCTAACTATCTAAAAACTAGATAGTTAGCCAACACCAATCTAAACTATAGCTTTCCCTTCACACCAAATTTTGTCCATACCAAAATATGAGAGACGGCGCCTTTTGGTGGCGAAATATAACGAATGCGACAACCAATCCGTGTGACAACCAACCCCGTTCTCCCCTACACTGTTCAAAGCCAGTTCTACCTAAAAGTATTAAGTGCTTGTAGATCATCTTTGTTCTATTGTAAGCTAAGAAGGTAAACTTTTTCATCCACTGGTCAGTGACTAAATGGACTGCATTTATATAGCACTTTTATCCAAAGCACTTTACAACTTATGCCTCACAATCACCCATTCACACACGGATGAGGAAGGCAACCATGCAAGGTGCCAACTTGCTTATGGGGAGCAATTAGGGGTTAAGTGTCTTGCTCAAGGACTCTTCGACATGCTGCCGGGAGCAGCCGGAATTTAACCAGGAACCTTCAGAGTATCAGGCGACTGCTCTACCTCCTGAGCCAATGGGTTAATAAATTCACCTGCCATTTCAATGTTTTTTTTTTTTTTCAACCACAGAATAAAATAGAACTTCCATTATGGCAGGAGTGATGGTTGGCCAAAGCCAAAATATACCAACATATAGCTGGGGGCTGGTAATTGTAATCCATGCTGGCAGCCAATGGATTAAAAAATGATTTTCAGAGAAACTAGAACCAAGAGGCAGCAAATATTCATCTCCACCAAAATGATCAGGGCAGTTACTGGCATTCTACAACACAATCATCTCATGCAAACAACAACAATGGACTACTGTACTACAGACAAAAAGGCAGACAAATTACAACAATCATTCACCATTAAAGTTTACATGTTAATAAAACTGAGGACATGTTGACAAATCCATTATTCATAAAGTCCTGCACATTCAAATTTGTAGATATGGTGTACATAGAAACCTTGGAAATAATTTTTCGTGCTAAGAGTAAAAGCCTACCAGTTTGTATTCAATGTCTCTTTCAACCAAGAGAAGGAAAGTATCATTTAAGAGGGTTGTGTATTCTTATAACATGTAAAAAGGTAAGAACTAATGTAAAAGCTAGATGCGTTTCAATTTTGGGAGTTAAATTGTGGAATAGCCTTAGTGACGGGTTTAAGTTGTGTACTTCTCAGGGGAGATTTAAAAAAGCCTTAAAAAAAGAATTTATAAAGGATAGGCAAAAATAAGCATGTGCTTCAGCCTATTCCTTTTTTTCGGTCGTTGATTTTGGATTTTGTGTGTGAGCTTGCCTTGAATATGTACTTTGTATTTGTGATTTTCTATTTATTTTTTTGCAAGTCCACACGGGTGTGTTTGATTTGTCTGTAAAGACCGTAAAAAAAATTAACTTCATTCAACATGTTACTCTGGCCGAGGAATTTGACCATTCGTTGACTTACAAGTTCTCTCCTTTTACAGTCTTCTGTGGCTTCATCTGTGAGTTGAGCAAAGACCTCCGTTAGGAACTTCTCATCCTCCTGTAGTGTAGGAAATAAAGAGTTAGCAAGTTGACTCAAAACTAGGGTTGGGTATCGTAACTATTGTTTGGATTTTAGCGATTCCAATTCAGTCTGCTTATCAAATCTGAAAAAAAAAAAATCAAGTATCACGAAGAAAATCAGTCTATTTTATTCTTATTAAATTCATTAATATAGCTGTGGATAATGGGATACTAATGATTTGTAATCAATTCACTATGAAACACTTCTCGGTTCACTATAAAATCACTTCAGTGCCATGCATCCACAGTCTGTGCTCAGCCCCTTCACAGCTAAAGTGAAAATAGTTTTCCTGAATATGGGGTCTCTGGGATGAACTTGGGGTGGTAGGGCACTCTGAACTTGGATTGAAGGATTATCGCTTTTACAGGCAATTCCCATATAGAAGACAGATATAACCTCAATATGCCCATGTTGTTCTAATGGTTTGTGAAGTGCTAACATTCCTACCGCTGACTGTATCCAGGGGCCTTTCTCACTCACGTTTTGGGATCGAATCACTGCTCCCGGGAACGGGGGGGGGGGGGGGGGGGGGGGGTGTTCTCACTCACCCCTTTTGGGATGCGAAACGGCGCCGATTCGTTTTACCCCCCGCTGAACGGGACCAGTTGGATTAGGTGCAGCGTTTCCGTTAGAACATATTCGTGCCGGTCTGGGTGTCCTGCAAGATTTCTATCCCCGGACATATTCGAGAAATTCCGGTCCGCCTGGTTTTCCTTTTTACCCGCTGAATGCCACCATCGGCGCCAATGTTAACGTTAATATCGCCTAATCTATGTTTTAAATTATGGCTATGTGTCTAATCTGCCCATAGCATTATCAAAGACTATTTTCGAGTCAGTGCTGTCAAGGCTGTTTATCGCGTCGTTTCCGTTTCAGAGCATTTAGAAAAGCCCCCGTTTTCAGATAAAAAACAGCTCATTCTGGAGCATTCTATGAAAATCGTCTTTTAGTGGAATATTCCACAACGTTGATATTCGTCGGCCTTTTTATGAATCGTTTTCAAATAAACGCTAGATGATCAATATTATACGTGCACGCAAGCACATTACGGCCGCGCGCGGATAATCGCCCCGTTGATTTCCTCTCGGACTTTTACATTGAAACCGAAAGAAGACATTTCACAAAACAGCTTATAACTTCATCAAACTTACTCTGATTATCCTAACACTGATAACATAGAGTCCTTACCTGACATCAGATGGTATCCAACTGGTATATTCCAATTCCTGATCACCATTCGAAAAAATCGATACGTGTATGGATCCAACGCGATACTGTAGAACTCCATGATCAGCGGGGATCTGAGGTTCCAGAATGAACTGTGTCACTGGTAACCCTGGCTGGATCAGTGAACTGGAAAATGTGGATATAATGTCGCACCTCAGCCAGGAGAATTAAACTTTCCACTCGGGCCTGAACGCTCGACATTTCTGTTTCTGTTTTCTTTCACCACGGCATCAGCGGTCTCTGTGACTTCAAGTTCAGAAGACTCATCTTCGTTGTCATTATTATTAGACCTGCTTGTGCTTGGTTTCATGAAATATTTGTTAAGCTTAGCTTGTTTGGCCATCTCTCTCTCTCGCTCGTATACCTGTTTGTCGTTATGGTGGCCAGACAGGCTTTATCAGCGTGAAGCAACATGTAATGATTGTTTCGTTCATCGCATAGGCTATTTAATTTGAGCCTATTTTAATACAATTCAAATAATAAAATTGTGCTTAGAGAAATTATTTTCACCGGACATTATGACCGGAGATATTTAAATATTCGGACTTACGCTGATTAGGTGGTCTCGGAATCGGGCCGAGCGGGTGCGGGGGGCGTGACACACACAACGTCGTTACTGTCATGCTTGCTTGAATTTTTGGGCAGATAACACCACACAGCAACAACTGGAGAATACCCACAAAAACGATATTTATGGGCAATTTGAGAGTTCAGACCTCAACCAAAAACAAGTGGATGAAAACATGAAGCCACGTTACAAACGCACAGCACTTCCCTGGCTCGCATTAGGCCTGGCAATTTTTGTTTGCCATGCTATTTTCTATACATTAGTTTCTTGTCTCAAAAGCGGACTCTACAACAGAGTTCCATTCGTGAGAAAAGAGGCAGAACACAGTGAATGTATCCGTTTTGTTTATTGCACGTTCTTTGCTGAAAAGAAAAAGTGCTACAGGCTATACTAGACTAGGCTAAGCTAACTAGCGTTAGCCGTTTAGCTTAGCGTTAGCCTTGGGAAACGCTCAAAAGCGAACTCTACACCACCATCCATTCGTGATAAAATGGGGTGGGTTATATTGACAAGGCTTGACAACAGAGGTTCAAATATAACTTCATATTTATTGCTTATTTATTCATTTTATATCAGCATCCAGTCTCCAGAGCCATGTTAACACTTCCTGTGTTTACATTTTCGAACGCGACATCATCGCCTACGGCAAGCGTAAACGCTCAAATGGCAAACCGTAAACAGAACCCGGAACGAAACAAGACTGCAGTGTGTACGCAAACTAGAGGGGGGAGAGGGAGTTCGCATCAGATCTCGGAACGGGCTAGAACGAAACGGAATCGAACCGAATACCTGAGTGAGAAAGGGCCCCGAGACCACAATAAGTCCAACATGGTGCATGGAGTCTTGAAACAAAAGCGTTGTCAGTCATGTTGAAGGAGCTCCTTGCTGCTGGTGTTGCATTTTGTTTAAGGCTGAGACCACTAATAGATTTATCAATAACTGCGTGAAATAGTTTTTTTTTTTATTATTTATACTAAAATACTAGGTGTTGTGGCATGTTTTAGTTAACATCACCATTTCATGTAAATTCAGTTGAATTGCAACTCTGCATTCAATATGCAGTGCACTCCTCCATCACATCCAGAGACCACCGACTATAAAATGAGAAGGATCACTGTGGAGAAATCTGTAACACTAAAGATGGCGGCAACAACAAAGTCGTTTGAATACTAATAAAAATAGATATTTATCGATAAGTGTCCAGATTTATCGATTCTTCCAAATGGCATATCGTCTCAGCCTTAATTTTGTTGCATTGTATATATTTTTGGTGGCTCAGTCAAAGTTGTGCATCTGCCATCAGCCACGACCCAGTAAATGTAAACAAAATGTCTCTGCTAACATGCCTTGCATCCCAGATCCTGCCAGTTAACTCGGTTCAACTTGGCAAAATGCTCCCTGAAGTTGACTCGTATGGGGAGAAAAAAAGATTCACCTTTGTCTAACCCACGGTTCTTGGAAATTTGGAAGCAGTTTGATAACAAACCCTACTCAAAACTAGTCAAAGCACAAAACACATCAATGCCATTCCTGGATGGTCTGCAAATGAGTCATCCTATATAGTTCCCCAAAGATCCATGAATTTTTAGCAGAGGTTCGAACCCATTAATTAAGAATCGAATGCCAACGTAACGAACTAAGGTCCGAACGTTCGGGCTCAGCCCTAAGCTCAACATGAAACAATTCGCAATTAATCGTAAAATAATTACATATTATTTTATTTCAACCAAAAATAATGCTTAAAATAATGTTAACCCATTCTCCGCCATTGACGGATTAAGACGTCATTCCTCGCCATGCTTAATCTGCCAATGACGGATTACGCCGTCATCGAGATCAATATTTATCAATATTTTCATCATGGTATTCACATTTCACCCACAGTCATGACTGGTGCTGTAGATCTCCACTCAACTCTCCAGCGCTTCAATACCGCCACCTGGTGGCCGATTGGCGAGTTGCCAAACCGGAAGTGCTTGGTGTCACCCCTATTCCGTCCGCCACTCGCTATCGCTCGCGGGACTCCATCTGGACACAATGGATAATCGATCCGTTGCCATAACTCGATAAACAACATTATTTGGACGTATATAGTATACAACCCGGAAATGGTTCGCCTAGGATCAACAACCCATAATAGCGATCTTTTTGCTCCAGTATCATCCCCCATCGCTACGAGGAAGCTGCGGTGAGTTTCAGCTTTTTGATGATTATTATCCATACAAATTGCTATGGTCTATATATCACCCATACTACATGAAACATTTAATGTCGGTCATTGCATTATAAACGACCCCCCCCCCCCCCCCCCCTCCGGTCAACCGCGCATGATGAGTCATAACGTCTGGGACCTTGTACAGTTGACATTTTTTATCTGCCGTCAATCGGTATCAAATTGATGATGTAATATATGCATTTATGGCTATAACTCACGTTCTATGAAATACTGCAGAAAACGATAAAAACATATTTATACTCTAGACTAGGGCTGGGCGATATGGCCAAAAACATTATCGCGATAAAATTATAAAATTATTTTCATATAACTCGATATCGATAATTATCGTCGATATAATGTCTGTCAAGTTTAATTAACTTCTTATGCCCGGCGTCGATGGACGGGCTATTAATAGACTTGTTTTGCTGCTGCGAATGTCTCGAGTTGATGTCGTCATCAGTCCGCGCACGTTAGCAGTTAGCAGGAGCAAGCGGTGTATCCCATGACAATGTACTAAATATTAGGGATGCACAATATTGATTTTTTGACACCGATAACTTTATGCTCCTCAAGCCGATATCGATATTTATTGTATTAAAAAATCTTTAATGGGGGAGCTCCAATAGCTCACCGCGTACCTCGGACGCTATTTCGGCGTCGGGGACAACCGTGCGTGTCACGGATCTGGGGTACACGAGTTCGACTCCCGGACTCGCCGTATTTTCTCAGAGTGTCTTTCCCCCGATCTATACCCCATTCAACCCGTTTCTGTCGGTCATGCTTGACCAGAAAAAGCGATAAACGCTAAAAGAACCAGCTGACTGGTCAAAGTTTAAAAAAAATAAAAAATTAAATCTTTAGTGTATATATATTTTTTTTATCAAATTTTTTTTTCTTTTTTTTTAACATGAAACAAAACATATCACAATACAATAACAGGGCTGTACGCTAAGCTTTTTCACTAGGGGCACACTTGCCCATAAATGAGAAATTTAGGGGCAAAAAATATTTTTAGGGGCACATTTTTTAACAACAATTTTACCATTATTTATATCGATTGTTTTTGATTTAAAAAAGTTTTATTTTATATAATTCTTTTTTAATAAAATATATATATTATATAATCATACTTGTAGTTGTATTATCTGCGAGACATCGCCACCACGCAACAAGTCAAAATGCTCGCTATATGCAACCAGCTCCACTGTCTGTGTGTACTCGAGTAGCCTCCAGCTACGGCCAGGATTCTCCGGAGCTGCAGCTGGACCCTATACTGTAGCCTCCAGCTACGGCCAGGATTCTCCGGCGCTGCAGCTGGACCCTATTGACTATATTCAGCGTGCCCTCAGCTCGACTACGCATCGACTCAGTGTTATAAGACATTGATATCAGGAGCTATCTGTAGCTATTTAGTTTAATGGGACGTTTCGTTTTGAACAGTGAGCTAACGCGAGCTATCATGCACTACTAGACTTGCTGGAGCATTTGCTAGCCGGCTGGCAGGCTCACGAGGTCCCAGTGTCCCACTAGAGACTAGTGTTTACAACAGCCACGGGTGCGGGAGGGAGGAGGAGCAGCAGACGCCGCAGCTCTCTCCGTGTGTCTGAGTTCAGTTCAGTTCAGTTCGGCTCACTATAGGAGGTCGAACGCGTCGAAAATATGAAGCAATACTAACTTTACTTTTCTTCATAGCTAAATCAGACAGTCAGCCAGTCTATCAGAGTGAGTGCTCAGTCGATTGTTCCCGCTGATCATACCTGCTGAGTGCTCACTGCTCAGCTCGCGTGAGTGACGTCATCGCGTCATCACACGCCTTGGATAATTTAGGAGTGAAATGCGAATGCAAGGCTTGAAAGCACTACTCGCAAGCCCGCCCCCAGATAATATTTACCAATCGCAACGGCCAATTAAAGGGGCAATTCGCGATCATCTCGTCGCAGTGTACAGCCCTGAATAATAATACATAAAAAGACTTCCCAGGACAATAACTTAACAGCAACTTAAATGTATATTCCTGTAGTTTTGACCTAACCAGACAACAGAAACAAAAGCCAAGACAACAGTTTTGACTGATAAAGTGACCATGTTTATTTTTCCAAATGAAAATTCACAATCCGTCAACAACTTATAATACATCCAACCTAAGACGCTTTTTTTTTCTTCTTTTTTCAAAGCTGTCCGCCTTGAAAGAAAGGCTTTGAGTGGACACATAGCCTAGCAGGTCGCCTGCGGCATCACCACCGCTGCGATGGTGTTAGAAGCCTACGACGACGGCGCGAGCACGCTTGTACCTATTGACGAGTCGTTTGCTAAATTAAAGAAGTTTGACAGAAATGACCCAAGGGCTCAAGCCGCTAGCTTTTAAGCAGTCCTTGGTGGTGCAAATTAACCTGGCTACTACGGAGCAATAAGTGACTGCGTATTCAACCAAGGGTTGCATCAGCCATGAAAGGGGCTAGCTTTGCTTAGCTCCCTGCGTCGTCGCAGGCTTTTAAGTTAACACAATAACACACCATCGCAGCGGTGGTGATGCCGCAGGTGACCTGCTAGGTTGGATGTATCACAAGCCGCTGCACTTTTCCCTCCTCGTGGAACTTCTGCATTGCATTTATTACAAATAGCAAGCGAACTTTTCCCCTCCCCTCTGAAACAATCCCCACTAGCGTCGCCATCTTTGTTTACATCCGCGCTGCTTTCAAGAAACGTACGTGGCTACGTCACAGCCAAGAAAGGGAGCGCTGGATTTGTGTAAAACGCCCTGTTCCTAAACCACACGCTACCAGTCGTACCACAGTACTGGCAAAACGGGAGGAGCCGACAGTCAAAACAAACGCACTTCATCCAAATTCACCCACACCGATAATTATCGTGCATCCCTACTAAATATGACCCTAAAATACGCTGTTCCGCCCCAATACATTGCAACGACGTCCACCCCACACTACTATAACCGTGGCCTCAGAATTCATGCCACACACCCACTCGGCACGTAAACTATAAAATAGCGCCGTGCAAGCTAATTATCCTAGCCAGCCTTGTTTACTACTCGAGTCCTACCGCTCTACGTCTCCTTCCGCTGTCGGCCATCTCCTTCACTGATTGGTTGTTAGTGCGTGTGCTCATATCAAAGCTTGGAAAATCGATATATCGAAACTTTGCGACCACGTTTCATGTTTATTTCGAGGAAATAATTTATCGCGATAGTTATCGTTATCGTTTTATCGCCCAGCCCTACTCTAGACCGTATTTTGTATGAATGTGTGAATGAAAAAGTAAAAACATTCCTACATCCTGAACGATAGCTAATCAATGTTGAATGGGCCATAGTAATGTCAATTTAGCAATACAATTTAAAAAGTTATAGCCCTGCAAAGTAGGTGAAGATCTCCATAGACAAATAGAGCTGGCAGAGGATGGTATAAGAAGGGTACAATGCCTGGCGAAGAATGGGTTAATAGAAGGGAACTCATTTTGTGCAAAAATGGAAAGCTTGCCAATGTTCATGAGGCAGAATTATTACAATACTAAAGTGACGTCAGACGACACCTCCCTATGGAAGGCACTCACTCGTTGCTGGTGAAAGAACAAGTTGTGTACAGTTTGGATGCACTGGCTCAGGTCCCATCATTCTCTGCTGTGCTCAACACTCAAGTCGAGCAGCTTGGCAGAGAGGAGGAAGAGATGCAGACGAGCAACGAGAGCAAACAGAACTCAACGCTCCTCACTGCTTTTGTAAACAAACATGGGTCGTTGGACATCTACTGCAAAAGCAGCATTAGCTTAGGTAGCTTCCAGAGATGATCCACTCTCCTGATTCAAATAGTATAGTAAGTGAAGAAAAAAAGCCACATTGACAATACAGGCGTCTCCTGGGTCTATACGGGTCAATCACACTTCAAAAGCAAGTGTCTACAAATATACAACTCAAGCACATCCAAACTAGTCCAGAGGTAGTCGTCTCCCCAGCATACATCCTTACTAGCGATGGGTGTGAGTAATCTATTAATTGCGGCTATGAGAAAAATCGATCATAAATTATTAATAATTTTTATGGAAATTTTAAAAGAAAATAAATATTTACATATTTGTTTCACATGTACCGGTATGTGTAAGATTATAACGGTTTGTTGGTTTCATTAAACATATACGTGAATTAAGTTTTAATACAAAAAATATATATATTTAATTTTTTTGAGTTTTTTCCCCCCTCCACGAGTAATACACGATCCCTCGAGTATAGCATGCAATCAATCGATCTGGATTTCTCTTTAAAATGCCCATCCCTAATCCTTACCTGCAGCATACTGACAATCTCCACCTTGTTGAAGAAGATAAAGGAGGTGAGCGTGGACAGAAAGTTCTCCTCGAAGACGGACGGCGTGGGCAGGATGATGTCCTGGATGTACTGCACCCGGTATGTCTGGTGGATCTTTTGCCGCAGCTCTGAGTCTGTGATGGGGATGACCTCTTTGAACTTGGCCGTTTTGGTGAGGAACTCCCGGTGGCGCTTGGGCTGGACCAGTGCCGGGTCGTACTCCAGGCAGCCGACCACGTCCATGATGCAGTCGTCGGAGAACATCACCTCGAACAGCGCCGCTTTATTGAGGAACAGGACGCCCCGGACGATCTCGTACAGGTGGTGCAGCCCTTCCCTGTTGTCCAAGTCCTCGCAGACCTGGAAGAGCCCCAGGAGCTTCTTGATGTAGCCGTCGCTCATCAGGGCCAGCGCTAGTTTCTCCCTGCGGATGGGTGAGGAGAGGACCGAGGTGACCAGGTCGGCTATCTCCTCCAGCCGGCTCAGCTCACAGGGGGGTAGCTCCACCAGGTGGCTCGTCTCGGGCATCTCCTCGAAGCGCTCCTCCTCCGACTCGTCGATGGGGTCCTGAGTGATCTCCAGTGCCGGGTCCTTCCCCTGCACCTGGGGAGGGACAACACACACGCACACATAAGAGTGATAAACTGGACAAGCATGCTGGTTTCTAGTAGAGCCAAAAGGGTTGCTTCTTCCCCCAGGCCATCAGAACACTGAACACCGATCTCTCCACACACAAGCACACATGAACGAACACACACACCCTGCACTAGTGCACTCTCACATACAAACACACTACAGATGACTTTAAAAAACATAAATGTATGTTTTTGTATAGTATAGTTAGTATAGTATAGTTACATATAGCATAACTGTATATTGTAGGCCTGCCACGATAACACATTTTGCTGGGCGATTAATTGCCCCCGAAAATATCGCGATAAGCGATATTATTGCGACCGGTTAGAGAATTCTTTTTTGAGAAATTTATTTCCCAAAACTTTTATTTTGAAGCCCACCGCTCCGTCTTTTCCGGTGTTTTAGACTTTTATTTTGAAGCCCACCGACCGGACCGGAAGTATTGTTGTGATTATCCTAGCAGAACCTATGAGCCGACAACTTGTCTCGTCCGGTTCTGTGTTTTTGAGCCAATGATAAAACAAATATTGAGATTGTTGGTGAACAACTAACTTTAGGTTAGTTTTAACGTTAGCTACTAACGTTAGATGCAGCTACTACAGGCAATCAACGATGAGGAGGAAGCGTCAAAGCAGTATAATAGAATAGCTGTGGTGCGTAGGCACTGCAGCACGACTCGAAACTACCTACTACGTTATAATAAATGAATTCATGTTTAACTTGTCCCCGTGTCCAGTCCTTTGACTAGCCCCACCCGTTCATTGTAAACAATGATGCATGTAATTGTATTAATGTTATTCTGTGTTGTAGCTATGCTATACGTTGTATTTCGTTTGTTAGCTATTTAGCTAATGTTGTTAGCATTGAATGAGAATCAACACTCGATCTTTCATCTTTATTTAGCAGTCCAGTTTCTCCGGGCAGTAGCGAGTAACTACTTGGGTCTAAAAATAGCTAACGTTACACTATAAATAACGCTACTTGGTTAAAAGGAGCAACACTATTGAGAAATGTAGTTAAGCTATGTGGCGTTGCCCTACGGAGCTCCTGTGCTGTGCTCTGTAGTAAAGCCAGCGGCCCGCCTCCCAACACGGACAGTGACTGACGAGGGGCACTGGTTCCGCCTCATTAAAACAAACGCGCAAATAGCAATTAATCGCACCCGTCAAAATCATTGCATTAATTTTAATTATCGCGGCAATTAATCGATTTATTGCTTATCGCGGCAGGCCTAGTATATTGTATAGTAGTGTATATAAGACTCATTACCTTTAACAGTTTCAGTGCCGGCCAGTTAACATTGAAAACCCTGTTGAGTGCCATCATCCACTTCAATGTTAGCGTTAAAAACGCCTAATCTATGTTTTAAATTATGGCTGCCTAATCTATGTTTTAAATTATGGCTATGTGTCTAATCTGCCCGTCGCTTATCAATGACTTGTTTGCAGTCAACATGGTCGAAGCGGATTTTTTTTAATTATATATATATATATAATCGGTTGATATCCTTTTTATAGCATTTCGAAAGGCTACCGTGCTCTCGAGAATTTACGGAAAATTGAAAGATTCCCCCATAAACGGCATTTATTGGAATATTCTCGAATACACTAGTAGACACGTTGTCATTTGTCGGCCTATTTATGAATCGTTTTCAAATAAACGCTAGATTATCGATAGTATATGTGTACTTATGCACGCTATAGACGCGAGCTGAAAAATCTATTCTCTTGTTTCCTCAAGATCACACACAGCCACACACACACACATACATAGGGGACACGCTGTTATCTCAGTGAATACAGCTCCGATTACCCCAAGACTGGTAACATACTCCTTACCTTAGATCAGATGTTCTCCAAAAAGATTATTCCAATTCCTGATCGCCATTCCAAATATCGATCACGCTTATTGATTGATTATTGGCTGCTGTAAATATACATTCCACGCTGCTTTCCGTCTCGCGATCAGATCCCTCTTGATCAGACGGCTCGCCAGCACAATGGAGCCAGTTGGCTACACCTCTACAGATCCCAGGTCAGTCTAATCGACTGACCTGCAGTTACACAGGGATAGACGATAGGGGGCGCTTTTTTCCCATCTGAGCTCCTGGAGGGGCTGCTGTACCAACGGCGTCTATATTAATCCCAGCCGAAGAGTGCAAGAGCGCTTCCGCATTCTTCCCCATTCGCCGGTAAGCAATGCGCATTTCCTTTTCCTTCGCCCAGGTGCTCGCCGCGCATGAGGTCCTCGCTTGGTTCAGACCCCCATTCAACACGGTTAATCACAGATGCCAGAACGCGCCATATTAAAGCCTTTGGTTCATATTAGCAACGCTGGTCGCAACGCTGGTCAATCACATTAACGCTGGTCAATCACATTAATCACAGAACACGCCATATTAAAGCGCTAATGCGGTATATATATATACGCAGGGACCGAAACTAGAGAGCGCCACCCGCCATTTGCGCTCAGTTTTTACGTTTGGCGCCTCCCACTGAGAGGTCTGACCGCCGTGTGGCGGGCAATCAAATAGTCATGTGAAAACCGAAAATCATGATCCAATTCTTTAGCGGAGTTCTCACTCGCTGTCTCAGCACAGACATGCAGCGCACCGCGCACTGCTGCTGCTCCTACCCCCTCCCCACCTGTTTCTGTATGCCTGCATGTAAACAGAGGCTATTGCCTCCGAGTCACCGTGACGTTAGTCTAGTCAGTGTGGGACCTTCGTGAGATAAGGTTAGCTACCGTTACAAAATGACCCAGTCAACTATTCACTTAGTTTAATACATGAGGCATTGTGTAACGTTATCCAGCGGGCTAGCTACTGATAGCTCCAGACATCAACAAATCCTCCAGCAATAGTCCAGTGCATAATACCTCCGTTGGCTAGGTAGCTCACTAGTCACTACGAAATGTCGCAGTAAACTAAATAGTTCACTGAGGCGTTGTCCCAACGCCATCCAGCAGTAGCTACAGATAGCTCCTGGCATCAATGTCCTACAACAACAACATGCGTATTCGAGTCCCTGGCTTACATCGCATGAGTGAGGGCTGCTGAATAGGGTCCAGCTGTAGCTCAGGAGAATCCTTTTGCATGCTGAATGTAGCGTTTAGGGTCCAGCTGCAGCGCCGGAGAATCCTTGCTGGAGCTGGAGGCCACTCGAGTATACACACAGACAGTGGAGCTGTTTGCAGACAGCGAGGTGGCGATGTCTCGCAGATAACACAATCACAAGTATGATTATATAATATATATATTTTATTAACACTTTAAGTGCCGAAAACGTGTTAGGCGTCTTTCCTAGCCATGCTAAAGTTGCAGAGGACGCCCTAACTCGTCTTTAATATCAATATTTCAAAAATCTGTGATCGAAATCATATTTTTCCTCCGCAGCCCTGAGACACAGTGCTGGCCTCGTCTCAACCCTCTAGCGGTTCAAGAGCGCCATCTGGTGGCCGATCGGCAGAAGCGCCAAACAGGAAGTCATGTGGATGAAGTGGTGATCACCCATATTACTTCCGGGCACTCTCTATAGCTCCCGCGACTCCATCTTGAAACACTGGATAATAGATCGCTCGCCCTAACTCAATAAACAACATGATTTGGACGTATATACTATTATATAACCTGGAAATGGATCCGGTATTTCGACATCCCATAATTGAAAACTGTCTTCTCCACGCTGATCGCCCAACGGCCCGTGGAGACTGGGGTGAGTTTTAGCGTTTATTATTACTGTGTTCGATACTAACTGCTATGATGAACATTTGACCCACATTAGATGAATGGTATAACGTTGCCCACGGAATTATAAACGATCCCCCGCCCATCCGGTCATCATCAGATGATACGTAGAAACTCCTAGAAGCAAGTCCATTTGAAATTTTTCATCTGGCACCGATCGCTATCAAACTGTATTTCATCATCAATATAATGCATTTGGGGCTATAAATCACGTTCTGGAGAAAGCTGCAGAAAGAGATGAAAACATACTTATACTTTAGACCATATTTTACTATGAATATGTGAATGAAAAAGTTTAACGTTGCTACACAATGAACAATACATATAGGACCTTGAATGGGCCCTAATAATGGCAATCTAGCAATAGAATTTAAAAAGTTATAGCCCTGCAAAGAAGGGGAACTTCTCCATGTTAAATAGAGCCGTCAACGGATGGTATATCATGAATTTAGCCTTAGGCAATCAAAGTGTTAAAAATTATATAAAATAATAATAAAAAAAAAATTATCAAAAAAAAGTTGGCAAGTAAGAAATATGCTTGGCGGGTAGATTCTTCCCATCTACCCGCCACTGGCCGGTGAGTCAAAAAGTTAATTTCGCTCCCTGTATATACGCGATGGACGCAGCAGGCGATCACTGCTACTGCTATTCACCAGTACGTCCATCGACATGAATGGATATTATGCACGTTACAATGTACAGTTGACAGCTGGGCTACAATGTACAGTCGCGCGAAATAACGTTATGAATGCCCGAAATAACATAACGTTAAAGTAATTTTTTTTTTTTTTTCCGGTTTCTCACTTGATTCGATACTCGGTAGTACAGACGTGTTTCGGTTCGGTACCTCAAAAGTACCGAATTCGGTACCCATCCCTAGTTAATGTACAGCGAAATAACGTTATGGCGTTATGAAAGTACAGTTGACAGCTGCGTTGTGTTAATGTACAGCGCAATAACGTTATGGCGTTATGTGGTCCTCGTTTGGATAATATGTAAAATACAGTTGACAGCTGTGTTGTGTTAACGTTACAATGTACAGGGAAATAACGTTATGGCGTGTTATGGCGTTATGTTATGTGGTCCTCGTTTGGATAATATGTAAAGTACAGTTGACAGCTGCGTTGTGTTAATGTTACAATGTACAGCGAAATAACGTTATGGCGTGTTATGGCGTTATGTGGTCCTCGTTTGGATAATATGTAAAGTACAGTTGACAGCTGCGTTGTGTTAACGTTACAATGTACAGGGAAATAACGTTATGGCGTTATGTGGTCCTCGTTTGGATAATATGTAAAGTACAGTTGACAGCTGCGTTGCGTTAACGTTACAATGTACAGGGAAATAACGTTATGGCGTGTTATGGCGTTATGTGGTCTTCGTTTGGATAATATGTAAAGTACAGTTGACCGCTGCGTTGTGTTAACGTTGCAATGTACAGGGAAATAACGTTATGGCGTTGCGAGTGAATCTGGTCCGCGTCGCGATAATATACATGTATTCCATTTCGGCGTCTGAGCGTGGAAAAAGAAAATGCGCATTTGGAGGGCGTTACCGGGGCCAATCAGGGCAAAATGCGGAAGCGCTCTTGCACTCTTCGGCTGGGATTAATATAGACGCGTACCAACGGGAGACTCGGTTGATGAAATATGAATTCAGATCGCTAATAAAAAAATAAAACAACATTTGTCGTCGTCGGCACTCACCGGGGGGGCTGATAAAAACGAGATATGTCGTCGCTGGCACTCAAGTATATGTCAGCGCCGACCACGAGTATAGTCGGGTTAACTCGGGGACACTCAGAGCAGCGTGGATTATGTGTTTTGTATATATATACAGTTGGATCAATAAACGCGATAAATATTTGGAATGGCGATCAGGAATTGGATTAATCTTTTTGCAGAACATCAGATGTGAGGTAAGGAATCTATGTTACCAGTCTTGGGTAAATCAGATGTTCCTTTCAACGCCATCGGCGCATGTGTGTGTGTGCGCGCGTGTCGTTGGCGCTGAGCAAGGCACGGATAAACGATTTTCATCCCGCTTCTGTATCGTGCATAAGGACACATATACTATAGATAATTTGAAAACGATTCATAAATCAGCCGAAAAATTACGTGTTTTCTTGTGTATTCCACTAAAAGGCTATTAGCGCGTCTTTCTCTGGAATTACTAGAAATCACCAAAACTATACTCGTATTCAAAACGGAAATGTACAGATGAAAAAAACTATCCGTTTCGTACATGTTGACTGCAAGCAAGTCATTGACAAGCGACGGGTGTATTAGACCCATAGCCATAATTTAAGATATATTTTAACAAGAACAATAAAAACAGCCATTTATGAGAAACATTATACAGAAGCCAGCCAGATAAACGGGGTGAAATTTACCTGGCAGATCTTTTCCCAAATCTCATCACAGCCGGCCTTCTCCTGGAAACTCAGAGCCAGGTCATAGTTCTCTGCTTCTGACCAGACAATCAGCGTGTCCTAGGAGAGGGAGAAAGAAACAGATGCTCCTAAACAAAGTAACAAATTATATAATTGCCAACAATGGCAATTGGAAGTTTGGAGATAGTGGTGTTTCAAGAGACTGGCTACAGTAATATGATACTGGGCTGTAGTGATGAATTGTTCCGTGCGGTGCAACATGTCAAAAAGAAAAAGAAACAACACGTTTGTCATCTGTAGTAGAGCTGCCGCGATTACCGCGGTATCGCTGTTACATCACGGCCACCGCAGAGTAGGCTGAATACCGCATCACCGCTGTTTTTTATAATAATAATAATAAAGTACCCTCCTCTCGTTGGGCTTGCGGCTCTGCAGATATACCCTACTCCTCTATCGAGGTTCCAAGCGACCCCATTGGGTACCAGAAAAGTCACGTGAAACATTGCAGACCACTGATGGTCAGAAGAGAGACGCGTCACACGTTGGGAGCGTCCTGCAGTTTTTTACGTCCTGAATGTCAGCCATTGATCAGAGCTCATCACAATACGGCTAATAACGTTAGCTTTAGCTCCCCGCCGGAGTGGACTACCATCGCTCCTCAGGAGTACTAAACGAGACATAATGATTTTACTGTCTGCAACGAATGTTATAATAAAAGCCCTTCGTTCTATACACTTGTCTGATTGAAAACTTTATTAACAGACCGCAGAATGGGACAACTCAGCACGCTCTGAGCAAAGAAAGGAACTGAGATGGTCCGGTAAATACGCTGATGTTATTGAACGTATAACTATATAATGTTAATGCCACAAAACGAATGCCTTTATTATAAAGTAGTAACTTTATAGTAGTAATAATAATAAGAAAGGGTCGGGGGGGTAACCACCCCTGCCCGCGACACCGAGTGAACGGCGCACGACCAGAGGGGAACTTCGAATCCGTGTTTCACTTTCAATAACTAATGCGTGCTTGCCGAATCCCAAACAATATTCATGCGGCAAAGTCATCCTCTAAAGATAGACATTTAGACTAGAGGCAGGCTATATGCTATAAAGAGTAGACTACTACTAAAAAAAAAAAATGCATTCAAACTTTTTTTTTTTTTTTTTTGTGCGTGCGGTAATAACCGCGGCGGTAGGAAATATTTTGCAAATTTGTGCGGTAAGGAAACCATCAATACCGCGGCAGCTCTAATCTGTAGTAAATAAATGAAGCTGGAATCCATTCGTGACCATGAACAGGCTGCATGTCTGTGTCCCGGATTCAATCGGAGCCTCTCTAAAGATGCTATGTGGCTAGGCTAACAGCCATGTCAGAGCAGAGGTGGAAACTGAGCTACACTTTTTTTTTTTTTTTTTACTTTATTTTTTGGTGTTTATCGCTTTTCTGGTCAAGCATGACCGACAGAAACAGGTTGAAAATGGGATGTAGAGCAGGGGAAGACATTCTGAGAAATGACGGCGGGTCCGGGAATCGAACTCGTGTCCCCCAGATCCGTGACGAGCACGGTTTTCCCCGACGCAGAAATAGCGCCGAGATATGCGGTGAGCTACGGGAGCTCCCCCTGAGCTACACTTTAACAACCTGCCCACTGTACCAATATATCATCAGAGATATATACTCCCCATGAATTGCAAACACCCAAAGAGAGTTTGAAAACATGTATTTTGCGCGTGTCATTGATGTTAACTCAATGGACGCCATACCCGAATAAAGTCGGGTTAACTCGCCGAAGCTTGAGCGCCAAACCAGAGAAAAGTCAGGATTTCATCGTCATTTCTTTTATTCGATATTTCCATTCATTATCCATCCAGGGAGCCTGGTGTTATCATAGGGAATGAGTCTGAGATTGCAAAAGTGCAATACCGGCCGCATCCTACCAGGCGGCGGTATCGAGCACACTTTGAAAACTTGTGTCTTGGGCTGTGCGTCGATCTAAAGTCTGCGGTCTGATTTTTCCATGTCGGGCAAGGGGAACAGTTGTCCCGATCGGCTTGAGGAGCGTCAAATGCTCCAGATGGATGATGTGTGGGGGATTATGTTGGAGACACGATTGACACCAATACTGGGACTCGATCAGATAATTGGAATATTCTTTTTGGGGCACATCCTAGTCAAGGTAAGGGCTATATGATATCAATCTTGCGTTGATCAAAGCATGCCTTCATTGCGATCCGAGCATATGTGTGTAACTCTAGTGCATAACATATTCCGTTGGTGACGATCAAAGCATCAAAAAACTAATGATGGAACATAATACCTATCATATGCATTTGATTTTTTTAATTGTAGCGTGTGTAGGGACGGAACGCCAATGCATTTAGTATAATACACGTTGCGGGCTATTACCAGCCTCTCATGAATTACCGTAGACCGCTCTAAAACCATACTTATATTCACCACGGTAGGGCTGGGCGATATGGCCAAAACCGTTATCGCAATAAAATTATAAAATTATTTTCATATCACTCGATATCGATAATTATCGTCGATATAATTTCTGTCAAGTTTAATGAACTTATGCCCGGCGCCGACGGACGGGCTATTAATAGACTCACTTGTTTTGCTGCTGCGAATGTCTCGAGTTGATGTCGTCATCAGTCCGTGCACGTTCTTCTACGCACCAGTGCATAGATTATTATATTCCACCAGGGGGCAACCTACCGCCACTGGATCATATGCATTATAATAAGAATGGAACTAACAGTTAGCCAGAGCAAGCGGTGTATCCCATGACAATGTACTAACTATCACCCTAAAATACTCTGTTCCGCCCCAATACATTGCAACGACGTCCACCGCATACCCCACACTACTCTAACCGTGGCCTCAGAATTCACGCCACACACCCACTCCGCACGTAAACTATAAAATAGCAGCGTGCAAGCTAATGATCCTAGCCAGCCTTGTTTACTACCCAGAGGTGCACCGCAGGTCTCCTTCGCTGTCGGCCATCTCCTTCACTGATTGGTTGTTAGTGCGTGTGCTCATATCCAAGCTTGGAAAATCGATATATCGAAACTTTGCGACCACGTTTCATGTTTATTTCGAGGAAATAATTTATCGCGATAGTTATCGTTATCGTTTTATCGCCCAGCCCTACACCACGGTATAAAACGGGAATGTATGGATGAAAGAAAAACTCACATATTGAACGATAGATACTCGATGTCAAATGGGCCATAGTATTGTATCCATAGTAGTGATGCACGATATATCGGCCGCCGATATGGCAGTTTGTTTTTACTAGGGATGCACGATAATTATCGGGCCGATATCAGCAATTATGACGTCATCCCGATAAACCCGATAACGTTATTGATAGCTCCGATAATATATAATACATTTTTTGGTTAAAAGAAATCCGGTGTGGGTGGATTTGGATGAAGGGCGCTTGTTTTTATTATAGCCTCCTCCCGTTTTGCCAGTACTGTGGTACGACTGACAGCGTGTGGTTTAGGAACAGGGAGTTTTTCACAAATCCAGCGCTCCCTTTCTTGGCTGTGACGTAGTCACGTTACATTCGGAGGCAGACAGTCGATCTGCCAATTACGTCCCACCGCTTGCACCCACCTCTTCTTCTTACCACCAATCAGAAGCTCTCGTTCGTTTATTTACCTCCGGATTGTCGGCCATTATTCTACTCGGAGCTCAGGCTAATAACGTTAGCTCCCCGCCAGCCACATTGACAAGTACCAGCGCTTATACATAGGGCAGGGCGATATGACGATATTATATAAATATCGGGTACAGTTAATTAACGATACACTTTTTAAACGTATCGTGGATATTGTGATGTTTTGCCCAAGAGGATTGTGTCGCGTCAATCTGGTCCACACGTTGAAACTTTTGAACAGCACCGCCCCACACACACACTACTGCATCAAAGTTACTACTTTTGTGGCATTAACGTTATATAGTTACATGTTCAATAACATCACATCCTACCTCACCAACAGGTGGCAGTATGTTTCCCTCGGGGGCTCCAGGTCAGCTCCAGCACTTGTTAAACAGGGTGTTCCCCAGGGTTCGGTGCTAGGTCCGCTCCTTTTTATGATTTACCTCCTCCCACTCGGTGACATCATAAGGAAACACGGCCTCCACTTCCACTTCTATGCAGACGACACACAGCTCTACCTCCACACCAAACCCTCGGCCCCCCTTCCTCCCCCCTCCCTCACTGCCTGCCTCCAGGACATAAAAACATGGATGACCACCAATTTCCTTCAACTCAATAGTAAGAAAACCGAACTCATAGTTGTAGCCTCCCCAGCCCTCCTCCAAAAGATCGACCACCTTGTTCTCTCCGTGGATGGCTACTCCATCTGCCCCTCCACAGAGGTAAGGAACCTGGGCGTCATACTGGACTCCACCCTCTCATTTCACCCTCACGTCAAGTCTGTCACCAGATCCGCCTTCTTCCACCTCAGAACCATCTCCCGCCTCCGCCCCTCACTCTCCGACACCTCAGCGGAAACACTCAATCACGCCTTCATCACTTCCCGCCTCGACTACTGTAACGGAGTCCTTCTTGGTGCCTCCAAGAAGGTTCTGGATCGTTTACAGTACGTCCAAAACTCTGCTGCGAGGGTCCTCACGCGCACCAAACCCTGGCAGCACATCACCCCCACCCTGCAAAAACTCCACTGGCTCCCCATCAACTATCGAATCCCCTACAAGATCCTCCTCCTCACCTACAAATCCCTGCACGGGTTGGCCCCTTCCTACCTGACCAACCTACTCCACCCCTACACTCCAGCACGAGGCCTCCGATCCTCCAACTCCGACCTCCTCACCATCCCCCGCACCAGGCGTTCCACACTGGGAGACCGAGCTTTCGCTGCAGCAGCCCCCAGACTGTGGAACTCCCTCTCCCCCCTCATCCGAGGCTCTGACACCATCAACCTCTTCAAAACCAAGCTAAAAACCCACCTGTTCACACTTGCCTTCACGCAACACGGCCCCGCTCCCAAGTAGCCCACCCCTGACTCTTTTTAAGCCACAGATTCCGTTGTTTTGTTTTGTTGTTTGTTTGTTTGTTTGTTAATTTTAACCACTTCATCCAATTGGACAGAACTTGCCTCCTTTTTTTATTTATTTTTATCTCTTATCTTATTTGTTTTTTCTTGTTGTTACTATACACAGATCTTTTATGTATTTTATTATATATATTTTTCTCAATTGTATTACTTACTTTTATTTTTTTCCATCCTTTCCTTGTACAGTGTCCTTGAGTCTGAGAAAGGCGCTTCTCTCTTAAAATTCAATCTATTATTATTATTATTATTATCAGCGTATTTACATAGCAACGTCCGAGGTCGACCTAGATAGATAGCAAGCATTAGTCGTTCATATCTCAGCCCGTGCTGACTCAGTTGTGCCCATTCTGCGGTCTGTTAATAAAGTTTTCAATCAGACAGATGTATGGAAAGGCTTTTATTATAACATCCGTTGCAGTAAAATCATTATGCCTCCAGTCGTTTAGTCTTCCTGCGGAGCTAAAAGCTAAACGTCGGCCGCGGGGAGCTATTGTTGTTGTCATTGAGCTCTCCAATGGCGGAAGTAAAAAATGAATACGCGCTTGCCGATTGGTGCTAAGAACAGCAGGGCGGGTGCAAGCGGTCTGACGTAATTGGCAGACTCGACTGTCAATCAAAATGATTCTGTTTGCCGTCTGAATGAATGAAAACGTTATTAACAGATTGCAGCATGGGTACAATACAGTACAGCTCAATACAACAACAGTGGACTGGAGGATGCAGACCAGAGAAGACTTTCGTCAGGGTCCCCCATTTTCAATTCATCATATTTCATATCTAAATCATATAATATCTCATTGCTAAATATATGCAATATATAATCTAATAATCCAATAATCTAAATCTAATATAAAAATGCTAAATGCATGGGTATTTTATTTTGTCTTTAATGTTAGCTTGCAAACTCAAATACTGTCTTGGTAAGCCTCATAATGAATTGTTTGGGGAAAAAAAGAAAAACATTGTGATGCGTATCGCCGAAAGGTCAGAAAATATCGTGATATCATATTTAGGCCATATCGCCCAGCCCTACTTATACATTACTGGCAAATGTCTTGTTGCACTTGTGGCAACGAGCGTTGTCAGCATCGACTTTAGTAAAATAGACCCAGACTTTTGAACGTTTCGTTCTGTCCGCCATGATGAGAGCAGAGCTGTCTGTACTCGGCAGCACCCGTGTTTGTGTGTGAGTGAGTGTGTGTGAGCACAGCCCGCTCCTCGCGCAGGCAGAGACACCGAGGCAGGAGAGATATAGAAAACGGCCAACAAGATTAGTTTGCGACGTTTAAATTCCTCAAAAAAAACTCCATAATTTCTCGAGTACCGATAGCAGTACCGATGACGTCGGAGCTTATAAATACTAAAAAAATAATAATAATTGACCAAAAGAAAAATATATATATATACATTTAAAAATATATATATAATACAATAAATATCTGTTATCGATATCGGTTATCGGCTTGAGGAGCATAAAGTTATCGGTATCGGTGTCAAAATCAATATCGTGCATCCCTAGTTTTTTTTTTTTTTTTTACTTTATTTTTTAGCGTTTATCGCTTTTCTGGTCAAGCATGCCCGACAGATGAAACGGGATATAGATCAGGGGAAGACATTCTGGTAAATGACGGCGGGTCCGGGAATCGAACTCGGAGTCCACCAGATTTGTGACGCAGCACGGTTTTCCCCGACGCAGAAATAGCGCCGAGATATGCGGTGAGCTACTGGAGCTCCCCTCATCCCTAGTTTTTACACACCGGTATCGGTCCGATCAAGATATGGCCAATATGGGCCGATATCAAATATATATATATATATATATATATATGTATATATTTTACATGTTTTGGCCTTAAATAGTTAAGTCATTTCTGAAAATAAGTATACAAATAAAAAAATAAAAATATAAGTATAAAAAAAGTATATATTAACACTTTGACTGCCATGAAACGTCTTTTCACGTCATTGCTGGCCATGCTCAAGTTGCCGGGGGACGCTGTACAGCGTCCTTATATCAATATTTCAAAAATCTGCGATCGGATTCATATGTCCCCTCCGCTGGCCTGAGATCCACCAGCAGGACCCACTGAGCTCTCTGGCGGTTCAGGAGCGCCATCTGGTGGCCGATCGGCGCAATCGCCAAACAGGATGTTGAATAGAGGTTGTCCTAGACGACCGTAGTACTTCCGGCGCTCGCTATAGGTCCCGCGACTCTGGCTCGTCACACTACACAGTGATCGATAACTCCAATAACGCCAATAACTCGATAAACAACATGATTTGGACGTATATACCATTATACAAGCTGGAGATGGACCGGGTAAATTTACATCCCATAATGATAAGATTTCAACTCGACGATGATCGCCCAACGGCGCGCGGAGACTGGGGTGAGTTTCAGCGTGTAACGTTACCGTCTTCGATACTAACTGCTATTATCAACATTTGACCCACATTAGATGATTGGTATAACGCTGCCCACGGAATTATAAACGCCCCCTAGCCCATCCGGTCAACATCAGATGACGTGTAGTAACTTCTAGAAGTACGTCTAGTTGGAATTTTTTATATCGCGCTGATTGCCATAAAACTGTATTGCATCATCAATATAATGCATTTGGGGCTATAGATCACGTTCTGGAGAAAGCTGCAGAAAGAGATGAAAACATACTTATACATTAGACCATACTTTACTATGAATATGTGAATGAAAAAGTTTAACGTTGCTACACAATGAACAATACATATAGGACTTTGAATGGGCCCTAATAATGGCAATGTAGCAATAGAATTTAAAAAGTTATAGCCATGCAAAGAAGGGGTACTTCTCCATAGACAAATAGAGCCGGCAACCTATGGTATATCATTAATTTAACCCAAGGCAACCAAAGTGTTAAAAAAAAAAAAAAAAAAAAGTTTTGGAAAATAGCTCTTTATTTGATTATCATAAAAGTGTTTTCTATAGAGAGATATCGACATCGGTAAATATCGGTATCGGCCAGAACAGCAATATTAATATCGGCCACAATTTTCACATCGGTGCATTAGTGTTGTCAAAAATATCAAAATCGATACATATCGATTCTGAATATTTAAAACGGTTTCAATACTTATTTCCCGAAATATCGATACTTTCTGCAGTATCGATACCAGCTGGCTTGCTCGCAGTGTTCTACCGCAAGTTGTTGACAGACAGACGCACGCTGTTGCAGAGCACGCTTGCCCCTCCTCCTCCGCTGCAGCCCTCCCCTCGCAGACCTGTCTTCAGTTTGTAAACAAAGATTTTAGCTCCGAAGATGGCTAGTGCAGAGCCTCCGCAACTTGTGCTTGTGGATAAAGAAAACAGCAGAAGTGCTGTTTGGAAGTACTTCGGGTTTGAAGTAAACGACGAAGGAAAAGCTAAAGCCCATTTGCAAGCGTTGTTACAGAGCAGTGCCAACGATACAGCTATTAGCTAACGTTAGCTAGTCGTTCCTCCGTTAGCTTATGCTAGCTAGCTGGCCACCTTTATAATTACTTCATGGAAACGGAGTAACGTTAAGTCGAGTTCATTCATACTACACGTTTTATTTTTTTTATCGAAAATGGTATAGAATATGAATATCGATACTTTTCAAGGTATCGTATCGAAGTCGAAATTCCAGTATCGTGACAACACTACGGTGCGTGCATCACTAATCCATAGCTATAATATAGAATAGGGCGGCTACGTGGCGTAGTGGGCAAGGCGCTCGCCACGAATGACAGAGACGCTGGGCTTGCCTGTTCGAGCCCAGCGCTCCACATTGCTTTCAGTTTAGCTGGTCGTTCATACTAATACACATTGGCCGTATTAGGGGGTGGGAAACTGATGGGTGGGGATCGGGTGTTGTGGACAGTGACTCCTACAGGTCGGTTGGTGCGCCTGCGCAGTAGAATCAGGAAGTGTCGGGGGCAGCGTGAGCCTCCCACGGAGTCCCACGCGTTACTCCTCGCCACTGAGAGATCGAGCTGCGCAGGTGAAAAGATGCGACTGCTGTTACCTCAAGTACCGGAGGGGACTTGTGCTATGTATGACTTAGTCCACATTGCAGCCGGCTTGTGGGAGGCAAGAAACAGCGTTCGTGACAGGGGAGGGTTGAATTGGAGGGTTGAATTGGATGATATGAAATTGGGATGAGAGAAAATATAGAAAATGGGAGAAGTGGATAAAAAAAAAGCTATAATATAGAATATAGTTATAGCCCTGCAAACACTGCCACGTATTCCTATACTTTAGAATGCTGGACTTTTAACCACACATTACACATATCTGGCACTGATTGAGTTAACGTGAGGTTGTGTTTTGCGGTAAACAAAACATTGACGTCATCGGACTTTTTTTCTTTTTGCATTACCGAAAATTGGCACCGTTGGATCTTTTCTGTTTCTGTAGAGACTCGAGACCCTTAAAAGTACCGAATTCGGTACCCATCCCTACGTGTAGGACTATAACTCAGCATTTTATGAATTACCCTAGACTGCTCTAAAACCACACTTATATTCACCACGGTATAACACGGGAACGTATGGATGGATTTTTTTTTTCTTTTTCACATATTGAACGATAGATAGGTGATGTCAAGTGGGCCATAGTATTGTATCCATAGCTATAATATAGAATATAGTTATATAGCTCTACAAACAAGGTGACGGATCCCCTATCTAGCGGTGGCGTCGCTACAGACGGCTGCGTCTAATGGCCGGCACTGAAAGTGTTAAGCACTTCAAGGACCTTGTGCGAACCCTGATTTACACATAAACTGAAGCTACAAAGAACCACATACCACTCCTCAGTAGGGCTGCCATGGTGATGTGGAATTTCCGTACGACTAATAAACTCATGACAACACCGGTATTACCGGTGATAACGGACAATTATGTTCAATACCTGTAGAGCGCTTACTTTAATCTTTAAGGTTATGCAACTACCAGGGTTCGAAATTAACAGGGGCTTGGGGCAAAATGCCCTCGAAAATGGACCAAATGTTGTCACGATACTGGAATTTCGACTTCGATACGATACCTTGAAAAGTATCGATACTTCGATACCATTTCGATACAAAAAAATTAAAAATAAAATATATATATATATATATTTTTAAAACAAATTTAGCTTTTGTTGCTGGTTGATTCTCCTCAGCTTCTCTCTGGTACTATAAGAGAAGATAAATATAACACTTTTAAAACCCTTTGTTTATCTTTAGATCAGAGAGAGAGAGAGAGAGAGAGAGAGAGGCTGCTGGAGATTTGAGGTCTACTGAGCGCACCTTTCTAGTTATGACCCGAAAACAAGGGTACTTGAGAGAGAGAGAGAGAGATTTCTCCGGAGCTATGCTCGGAGCATTTATTAAATGTTACATTTTCAACAACATTGCTGCTAATTGGACACTTCATGGAGGCGGGGTAACGTTGTGTCGAGTTCATGTGTGTACTAGTGTAGGATGGACTCCGCTCGACCTAACGTTGGAAACGGGGTAGTTGTGTCGAGTTCATGCGTGTACTGGTGTAGTGTGGGTGGGCTCGGCTTGACGTTACTCCGTTTCCATGAAGTAGTTATAAATGTGGCCAGCTAGCTAGCATAAGCTAACGGAGGAACGACAGCTAACGTTAACTAATAATAGCTTTGTTTACAAACTGAAGACAGGGCTCCCGGCTGTGAGGGGGAGGAGGCTGCAGCAGCTTGTGTCTGTTGCCAGTCTCTGAGGAGGAGGAGGAGGCGGAAGGGCAAGCGTGCTCTGGCAGCGCGTCTGTCTGTCAACAACTTGCGGGAGCAAGCCAGCTGGTATCGGTACTGCAGAAAGTATCGATACTTCGGGAAATGAGTATCGAAACCATTTTAAATATGTGTGATATGTGTGATCTAAAGTAGGGATGCCCCGATCGATCGGCCAGTGATCAGTATCGGCCGATATTCAGTATAAATATGAGATCGGTGAATTCTGATAATGCTTTATTTTCGCCGATCGTGAAAACCGTTCGAAAAACATGATCCAATTCTTAGCGGAGATCTCACTCGCTGACTTCTCTCAGGCACAGAGCTGCAGCGCACGGCCCCTCCCCCTCCTCCCCTGCCCCTCCCTTACCCGTGTCAACACAGAGGCTCCTATTGCCTCCGGCAATAGTCTGCTCTAGTGCATGAGACCTCCGTGAGCTAACGTTACTGTTTAAACTAAATGACCCAGTCAACTATTCACTTTTAGTTTAATACATGATGCATTGTCTAACGTTATCTAGCTGGCTAGCTACCGATAGCTGCTGATAACAAATGCTCCAGCAATAGTCGAGTGCATGATACCTCCGTTAGCTCGGTAGCCAACGTTAGCTCTATATGAAATGTCCCAGTAAACTAAATAGTTCACTGAGGCGTTGTCTTAACGTTATCTAGCCGGCTAGCAGTAGCTACAGTACAGATAGCTCCTGATATCAATGTCTTATAACATTGATTCGATGCATATTCGAGCCCCTGGCTTGCATCGCATGAGGGCATGCTGAATGTGATTTGACCAAAGCAGAGTATACAAATAGGGTCCAACTGCAGTGCCGGAGAATCCTGGCTGTAGCTGGAGGCTACTCGAGTACACACAGACAGTGGAGCTGTTTGCAGATAGCGAGCATTTTGACTTGTTGCATGGTGGCGATGTCTCGCAGATAATACAACTACAAGTATGAAAAATATATATATATATATATTTTTTTTTTTTATAAAACCAAAAACCGGTATCGGTCGATATGGCTCATAGACGATCGGTGGCAAAAACGTGATCGGGGCGCGTGTATCACTTCCGCAACGGATTTAGTTGGATTTCGGTTTCCGGGTTCGCCTGATTGGCTGCGACGGCCACGTGACATGCCGTGGCACGCCCCCCGCTGCAGAGGCGGGCGGCAGTGTTTCACTGCCACTTTCTCACTTCAACGCCAGAGCAATATTGTCACGCCATCTTCTGAGTGCAGACGCGCTGCTGTGTATCATTTAATCATTTAACATTTGAAAGGCATACATTGTTGTCATACAGAAGTACAGAATACTTTTATCCAAAATGCTTCTTACTGTTACTGTTAGAGACTGTGCTAGACAAGATAAGTATGAAATAAAATAGTATAGAGACATATGTACAATGTTCGATGCAGAATAGAAGTAACTGAGTTACCATACAATATACAATGCAATGTACTAATATACAATACGGCTCACTTTTCCCACTTCAATGACAGAGCTGCTGTTTAATAATATTGTTGCGTTGTGGAAAGCAGGATGAGAGAGCGTAGATTTCAGTGTGTATCATTTAACATTTGAAAGGCATACATTGTTGTCATTAGGGATGGGTACCGAATTCGGTACTTTTGAGGTACCGAACCGAAACACGTCGGTACTACCGAGTATCGAATCAAGTGAGATACCGAGAGGGGAAAAAAAATCTTTTATTTTTTTTTTTCATGTCAACGTTCACACGCACAATATATGCTTACCTAGGATTTGACTTGATTCAACAACAAAGCAGTCGGAGCAATGACAAGCCGAAAACTGTCGAAATTGTAGTTATTTGAAGTTTGGATTTTTTTTTTTACGAATAACATTTATAGCACATTTCTTGAGACTAAAGTACCGAAAAAAGGTACCGTTGGGTACCGGTATCGATTCACAGGTACCGGTACCGGTTCAAATGTGAAAGGTACCCATCCCTAGTTGTCATACAGAAGTACAGAATACTTTTATCCAAAATGCTTCTTACTGTTACTGTTAGAGACTGTGCTAGACAAGATAAGTATGAAATAAAATAGTATAGAGACATATGTACAATGTTCGATGCAGAATAGAAGTAAGTAACTGAGTTACCATACAATATACAATATACTATGCAATGTAGCAATATACAATACGCTATAGTGCAACGCAGCAATGGGATGAGGTACAATTTACAGTAAGGTGTACGAGTTGCAGTGCAAATGCTTCTTACTGTTGCGCTCCAGAGACTGTTACTGTACCATACAATATACTATGCAATGTAGCAATATACAATACGCTATAGTGCAACGCAGCAATGGGATGAGGTACAATTTACAGTAAGGTGTACGCGTTGCAGTGCAAATGCTTCTTACTGGCACGCTCCAGAGACTGTTACCATACAATATACAATATACTATGCAATGTACTAATATACAATACGCTATAGTGCAAAGCAGACGCGGGATGAGGTACAATTTACAGTAAGGTGTACGATTCTTGACAGACTGATGACTGCACAGCAGCGTGGCGCGATATTATTAGATGACTGATGACTGCACCGATGTGAAAGGGGAAGTGAACTCCAGCCTCGCGGTCAAGTCCACTCCGCCGCGAGCGTCAACACAGCAGCGCGCTGCCGCCTCTGCCGCGGGGGCGTGCCACGGTGTGTCACGTGGCCGTCGCGGCCAATCAGGCGAACCCGGAAACCGAAATCCAACTAAATCCGTTGCGGAAGTGATACACGCGATCGGGGCATCCCTAATCTAAAGATAAACAAAGGGTTTTAAAAGTGTTATATTTATCTTCTCTTATAGTACCAGCGAGAAGCTGAGGAGAATCAACCAGCAACAAAAGCTAAATGTATTAATTTTTTTTAAATTAAATTTTTACATTTTAAGATTGAACCTTTTTCCCTGTGGTATCGAATATCGATACTTTTCAAGGTATCGTATCGAAGTTCGAAATTCCAGTATTGTGACAACACTACGTTATATACACAATATGTACAACGATACAATGATTTACATTATTACAAATATGGTAACGTGGTTGTGGCTTTTACAAATAGTGGTTAGCTTTAGATAAATGGCTATGATCACGGAGCAATAGCGTTAGGTGAGACAGATACTAGATCCTCGGCTAGTAACAAGAAGGCTCTTTGCTTCCTGCCACTACCTGCGTGTGATTCTCAGCGCCCCTCGCTGCCCTGATACCTGGTGTGACGTCATCATTAAGATGACACACGCACGCTATGAAACATGGATTAAAATATGGACGTGCGTGGTAATTGTGGTTGGGTGGACAAAATGTTTGATATATTAAAAACGCTAAAACTGGGTCAATTTAGAAATAAAATTCCCCCTCTTCATGAAAGTCACCATTGGCCTATAGTCCACATTGTTTATTGAACAAAAATACAACCGGCAAGTGGGCCTTTAAGAAATGTGACAGTAACGCAAGTTGCCTTTATCACATGAACTTATTACACCATTATAGTCAAGCTGGCAGCACACCACCAACCAACCCCACCCTGCAACAACCTCACTGGCTTCCCATAAAACATTGTATAACTTTCAAGGTCTTTGTCCTCACCTACCCTGCAAGGGCTGACCCCCCTCATAGGTGGAGTATGTTCCTCTGATCCTCCTCTCAATCCCTCTCTCAAAGCAACTCCCTCGAAAAAAGCCTTTTATTTTAAACCTACCATTTCAGGTACGACCAAGGTCCAGAGTAGCACTATCCCATAGTTTTATAAAGGCACTTTTAAATCAAATGTATTATAATTATCACCAATCACTTGATGATGTGGTGTGCATTGTGGCTGCCACTGCTCAAACTCTAGATGATTTCAATCATGAATTGCAGATGTAGGATAATCCAGGATAAAACATCAACAAGTGTGACTCAGTATATGTGTGCCATGTCTCCTCAGTGGTAACAAAAGGTAAACTTACCTGTTGTTTTTGATATGCAGTATTTGGACTGATCTTTGACTCCAATAGTAGAGAGCCTAAAAAAGAGTTTAAGAGTTAAACTTATAACTGATTACACATGTTTTAAACTGAGACCTCACACACAATAGCAATTCAACAATGTTAGATAATTAACACAGTTGATAAGATCTTGAGTAAACAAAAACAGAAAGCATTATTCAGTTGTTATTTAGCGTTAGCATGAGTCATCGAGCTGACTTTATTAACTAAACGTTAGTGTTAATTTCCCCAACTTGTATTTATCTGTGCAGGAACAATTAATTGAGCGGTTTGAGATACAGGAGACTAGCAGCCAGCAAGTTTATTTTAGTGCAGCGCTGACTGTTTGGCCCTCTCGCCATGTAGCTTAGCTACAGCTTCCAGAGTAACGTTAGTAAGTTACATCACCAAACATCTACAGCTCACGTTACATGACAAACTGACCAGACAACGTTAGAGTCGTCTTATATATCGACTTTTCTGCAGACGGACATCCGTCGCACCTCATGTTAAAGGCGAGAGTAGTTAAAACGTGAACTTGTAACATTAACTAGCTCCGATATGTGACAAGCAATTAGCCACAATGTAGTTTAACATTAGCTTCCACCTAGCCGGCTAACATTAACGCGTTTTGGGCTATAGGGCAAAGGCTAGCACGCTAACTAGCATTAGCCGGCTAGCGAACTACTTGGCAACTTACCGTCCGACTCGGCCCTGACTAGTAACGATATTCCTTTCAGCCGCTCGACGAAAGTAGACGAGACGTGTCCGGTGCCCCGGTCGTCCCACTGCCGATCTTCGTTCAGCGTGTACACCTTCACGCGCCGTCGAGTGTCCGACATGGTGACGCGAGTCCGGGGCTCGTGAGGCAGCTAACGGCTAACCGCTTCACCCTCTCTAGTCGTGCTTTCCTATTCTCGTTTCTACCCGCATGTTCCACATAATAGTCATTCACAACAGCAGCGATGAGGATCTTAACTTCTTCGCGAGCATAGTACGCCCGCGAATGCTTTACAGTTCCGCAAAGGGCCTAAATGTAGGAATTCAATTAGAACACAACAACAACAAATACGACGACGGCCTCTTCGTTAACGTCCACAGAGCGCCATCTTGTAATCCGATCTTGTGTTCTTTTTCTTCTTCAACGCCAATCAAGCGCTGAGCGCCGCGCGGGGTCTCCTCAGGGGCTACGGGAGCCGAGCAGCGCGATGCTTTCCGTTAGTCTGACAGTACGCTGCATGGTAGATTCCATAACGCTTGAGTAAATTGAATTATACATCTTAAAGGGATATTTCACGTTAGTAGAAAAAAAAATCAGCAATCTTACCTCTATGTAAAGTCATCTACAAGTAAACTAGCAGCCACTGATATCCATGTCGTTTACTGTTTGATTGATTGAAAACTTTATTAACAGATTGCAGAATGGGTACAATACAGTACAGCTCAATACACACAATTGTTAAGGGGATGCAGACCAGAGAAAGACTTTCGTCTTGTTTACATCAGGGTCCCCCATTTTCAATTCATCAGGAGTCAGGACATATATGACATACATGACAGATAGACAGTACTGCTACATCTATACATTTATGACATACCAGATTTGCAAATACAGTACTGTTTGTGATACAAAAAGAGTCCAGAAAAGAGAGTATGCATTTGACGTAAAAACTGTACATTGGAGGAGGTTGGGGGGGGGGGGGGGGGGGGGGGTTGGGTGGGTGGGGGGGGGGGGGGGGGGGGGGGTTGGGTGGGTGGGGGGGGGGGGGTTCACTTTGAGGACCAAGTCTAAATATCATACTTTTTTTTTTGATCCACTTTTTCTCCCATTTTCTATTTTTCTCCCATCCCAATTTTTCATATCGTCCAATTCAACCCTCCCCTGTCTTCGAATGTTGTTTCTTGCCTCCCACAAGCCGGCTGCAATGTGGACTAAGTCATACATAGCACGAGTCCCCTCTGATACTCGAGGTAACAGCCATCGCATCTTTTCACCTGCGCGGCTCGATCTTTCAGCGTCGGGGGTCTGGGCTTTGGAGGGGCCCCGCCACCGTCGCTTCTTGATTCTACTGCGCAGGCGCACCAACCGACCTGTAGGAGTCGCTGTCCACAACGCCCGATCCCCACCCTTCAGTTTCCCTCCCCGTAATACGGCCAATGTGTATTACTGTGGACGACCAGCTAAACTGAAAGCAATGTGGAGAGCGGGGCTCGAACAGGAGGCATCCTGTTCGAGCCTAGTCTCCAGCATTCGTTGCGAGCGCCTTGCCCACTGCGCCACGTAGCCGCCCGTCTAAATATCATACTTATTAAGCATTAACAAACTATACTACAATACTATTCTGTGTGATATATTTTTCTAAGTCAAAGGTACTTTTTGAGCTAATGTTGCCATTTTCATATTACCGATAAAGGAACTATTTCTCACATGTAGTTTTACCAACTGTTAACTCATTCTGCGCCACCGCTTAATCCACGAGATGGCGCTAGTGCGCCACCACTCAAAGTCAATGGGGGGACTGTGAGATTTGCGAGTCCTTAAAATATATCTTAAAGTATAGCTATGGGTCTAATACACCTGTAACTGAGGGGTACAATTCCCTGACTGTATTGTTAGATATGATACTTACTACCACTACCTCTTGTACTTTAGACTCTGGCCACCCAGTACTAGGCATAAATAATTATGGTAAACACTCCCACGTAGATGAAACGATCCAACACAAATGTACCAAGTCGAAAGTCTGCGTTTAATAATAATTAATACATAGCAAAAGGTATGTAGAGCAATCACTTAATTACATTTATGATTTGAAATAGGATGCACTTTTATGGCAAATGAGTATTCGTTGGTATATCAATAGAGAACGTCCAATCTCTGGTGGCGCAGGCGGTAAATATACAACCTGGAATATTTAAGGAATAATAGCAATGATACTTTAATGATTATAGAACTGGATACACTAGGGGGGAATTCCGGTCGCTTGTAAGACAACTGGAGAAGGGGGGGGGGGGGGTAGAGTCTGGCTGTATCCGTCTGGCCGAGGGTATCCTGGGAGAACCCACGGTTGTGCGGCTCGGTGCCTCAGCGATCCTCGATCCACAGATGAAAGCAGTTGGACTCTCTGTGGGCCGGCTTCCTCCGGTCCACGATGGAGAGACGTGAAGCGACCTCGTCGTGTAGAGCGTCTCCTCACCTGTCGTCCTCTCCGGGGGGGGGGGTTTCCAACACACGGCAGTGTTGGTCTTTATCCATAGAATAATCACTGTATACAAAGCATAATCCGTGCCTGGGAAGGCGGGCTGTCGTCGGTAGAATAATCCGGTATGCAGGTCCACTCGCTCGTCGGCTCTGGGGCTCCTCGGGTGCAGCCTCACATGGGGTCGGCCACCCTGGATAAGCAGCCAGTTCTACCCGAAACGATGGGGGTACTGACTACGATAGTATTCTCACCGCACGAAGCACTACATATGAATAGACTATTATTAGCTTAATAGACTACGTCCAACTCGACGATATAGTGCCAAATGTGACTATTCAAATATTAATATACACGATGTCTCAATACCGATGGTAGGCCGAACTTGGCCTTACTCCCACACGTGGCGTCGCGGGGAGGCTTTACGTCTGTCACTCTATTGGAGGGTAAGAAACTGGACTAAAAGGAAGTCCTACTTTAGTAGCGCAGTATATATACGCACTATGAACAAATAGTACCATTAGTGGTGCGGTAGCCAGATTCCTACGCGGAACTAGGACTTGTTCGTACATGTTGAGCGGTACGTTTGAACTGGGTCTGGGGGGTATGGCGGCCTGGCACCAAGGTCTCGACCAATAGTAGAATGGAGACTATTATGGGATGTTCAGTAGGCTAGAATGGATATTCAATGCATATTGTACAAGGAATATACAAGGGATATCAGGGAATATTAGAGAATATACAAATACAATTAAATATATATATATAAATAAATATATATATTCGGTTTAATCTGGCCCTTCACAACAGCCACCCCCTGATTGGTCCCAGACCTAATCAGTTAAGCAGAGACAGATTAATCGCGTTGTCTATTTACACATAAGGGTTTGCTGTAGGGGTCAGTCAACTTCACAAAGTCATAGGGTTATAGGGTCATGGTCATCATCGATTGTGTCTGGGAGTCGGGGCAGTTCTATGAGCCTCGCCACGGGACGGGTGTAAGTGCGACCCTGGACAAGCACTTCAGCTGCTCGGACCTTGCCGTCGGCACCGGTGATCACTTTGCTTACGCGGCCGGCCGGCCACATAGCTCTGGGCAGTGATTGATCAATAATCATGACGACTGTTCCTTCTGTCAAATTGTCTCTCTCCTTTACCCACTTCTGGCGGGTCTGTAGAGACGGTAGGTAGTGCAGTAGGAATGTCCTTCGTTGTGCACTCTCTATGGTAGTGCAATCATCTATGTTGGGGTCTGCGGAGATAACAGTGCTCAATCCACAGAACATAGGTTTCTTATTCTCAGCCTCCTCTTGACTTGCTTCCCTCGGGATAGGCGTGGGCCACTCTCCTTCCGGGAGCTTTAGGAATGCTGGGCCGTCACTGTAGACATTGCGACGGGTGAGGTCATCTAGGGGCATTCCCCGGGTGATGACGTCAGCTGGGTTCTGTTTTGTATCAACGTAGCGCCACTCTGTTTCTCCGGTTAACTCTTCGGTTAAGTCTTGAATCTCGGTGACTCTGACTCCCACGAAGACTTTGTACTTGCATGAGTCCGATTTGATCCAGGCGAGTACTGTCGTGGAATCTGACCACAGGATGGTTCTAGACACCGGTATGGTGAGCTCACGTTGGATGAGCGTGGCTAGGTGCGCTCCGGCTAGGGCTGCGCAGAGCTCTAGACGTGGGATAGATTGTTGCTTGCGTGGGGCTATTCTCGAGCGGGCGAGGACAAATGCTGTGTAGATCTCTCCCCCCTCTTCTTGGGCCCGCAAGTAGGCTACTGATCCGTATGCGACCTCTGAGGCGTCACTGAAGACGTGTAAGTCCATTTTACATGTCTCTGGCCTCACCGTGGGTGGGAAGTAGCTTCGGCGCATATTAACGCCTGGGAGTGAGTGGAGCTCCATCTCCCACTCTCTCCAGGTGGATGCAAGGTGTGCGGGGATGGGGTCGTCCCAGCCCTGGTCCTTGTCCCACAATGCTCGTACAATCATTTTTGTCCTGGTGGTGTACGGTAGAATACATCCTAGCGGGTCATATTGTCGGGCGAGTGTTGTGTACACACTCCGTCTGGTGGTCGGCGCCGCCGCCGGCCTTCCCTGCTCCGTAGTCAGGGGCTTGTGTCTGTAGTGAAGCGAATCTGTTTTGAATCGCCACACCAATCCCAGGGTCATCTCCTGGGCTTCTCCCGGGATTGTAGCCATCCAGGTCTCGCTGCTGGCTGCCTTGTCCTCGGAGGAGAGGCTGCGCAGTACTTGCGGATCGCTGCTGGCCCACTGCCTGAGATCAAAGCCGCCTTTGATCAATGAGGCGCGGAGTTTAATCAGGAGAGCCTCGGCTTCTTCCTGGGTTGAAAGGCTTTGTAGACAGTTGTCTACGTAGAAGCTGTTCTTTACGCTGTGTCGGACCTCTTCGTCCGCTGCTGGGTCCTCTGCTACATGTTTCTGTAGTGCAAATGTAGCACAGCAGGGGCTGCACGTCGTTCCGAAGGGGAGGACTTCCCATTGGTAGATGGCTGGGTGCTCATCTCCTGGCTTCTCTCTCCATAGGAACCGTAACAGGGGCTTGTCCTCCTCTACTAATCTCACCTGCAGGAACATTCCTTTAATGTCCCCGCTGATGGCCACCCTTTCCTGGCGGAAGCGGAGTAGAACGCCGAGTAGGGAGGGGCCGAGTGTGGGACCGGGCAGTAACTCTTTATTCAGATTTTGGGATCCGATCTGGTAGCTGCAGTTAAATACTATGCGGTCTTTACCGTTGTGATGGACCTTGTGGTGAGGCACGTACCACGATTCAGTGGTCTGGTCAGCCTCTTTAATGTCCATCTTTGTGACGTGTCCCGCTGTGATGAGCTTCTCAATCTCAACGCGGTATACACTCTCTTGGGCGGGGTTCTTGGCTAAGCGCCGCTCCGTGTTCAGCAGGTACCGTTCTGTGGCGTCTTTCTTGGCGTGGAAAGTAGGCATTCCTTCTCGCCGCAGGAGTGGCGTGGCGTATCTCAACACGCCGTTGACCGGGACTCTCTTGGTCCCTGTCTCGAGGAGGTGAATGGCGTAAATGTCATCTTTAGAGCGAATGTCTTTCTTTCCGTTCTTAAAGGGCATTTGTTCCAAGGTCCATAGCCGCTCTACGTGTTGCAGGAGTGCGGTTTCTCCCTCTGTGACTCGGGAGTGGAGACATCTAGTGGCTGTACTTCGGTTGAGAGATTTGGCGAGCGGGCCTTGGAGAGTCCATCCCAAACGGGTCTCGACTGCTGCAGGACAGCCTCGGGGTCCGGTATGAACCCGGTCTATCGGGACAATGAGGTCTGCATGGTCGGAGCCTATCAACAGGGTCGGCATAGCATTGTCTATGAGCGGGATCGGTAACTTGCGCAGATGTGCATATTTCTCCATCAGCTTGGCGACGGGGTATGTGTACCGCGACAGTCCTATTTCTTGGCTGGTGAAAGCGTCTGTAATCTGGTACCGTCGCTCGGGCTGGCCGCTTGCTGCGATAGAGAATGAGACATTCTCGCCCTTTATCGTCTTCAAATCTCGTCTTATTGTCCGAATTGTCATTTGGGTTTCGCTTCCCCGCAGCCCTAGCTGGGCCGCAGCGGAGGCGAGCAGAAGGGTCTTCTCTGACCCGTCATCGAGGACGGCGTAAGTGTCCAGGACTTTATTCTGGTAGCTTAGTGTCACACGCACTACTTTTAGGAGTACTCGGGCTCCACTGCTGCTGGCGGGATCGATGTACATGACGCTCGCTTTGCTGCTGGATGGTGCGGGTGAAGGGCGCCGTCTGTTACTGTCGTGAAGTATGTCCAGATGGGCTCCATCGCACTTGGTGCACCTTTTCTTTAAGCGGCATTCGGCTGCCATGTGTGAGCGCGCACAGCGAAAACAGCGCTTGTTGGACTTTATCCATTGACTTGCTTCCTCCGCGTTCAGCTTGGGGAAGGAGTCACATTGCGCTAGCCAGTGTTCTTTCTCACAGTAGGGGCACACTATCTTCCACTTCTCCGTTCTGGAGGGGGTACTGTGGCTCCTGCTGCTCGGTAC
The DNA here is from genome assembly GCF_963971535.1 of Notolepis coatsorum. Taxonomy (NCBI): domain Eukaryota; kingdom Metazoa; phylum Chordata; class Actinopteri; order Aulopiformes; family Paralepididae; genus Notolepis; species Notolepis coatsorum. The sequence goes on along the minus strand of NC_140172.1, from coordinate 80,831,569 downwards.
TGACTCCGATTGGTGCATCACAGTCACCGATCTTCTTCCATCATTTAGTCGTCTGGTTCCTTCTCTGGAGCCAGGGGTGCTCCGTCCGAATGTATCTAGCCGTAGGCTGCTGACTTCTCTCGCCAGGAAGTCTGCTAGATCGAGGAGGTTCGGTTCGGGGCCATTCGGGTCTCGGTGGTCTCTCTGCCGCCTAAAACGCTCCTGTCGAGCGGGCGGCAGCTTCTCCAAGATCCTTTCCACATTTGAGTTGGCGTAAAGTTCATGCCTCCCCTTCTCTCTCTGCGCTCCCAACATCCCTACCAGGGACTGCACTCTGATGGACAGGTCGTCCAGTGCTCGATTGTCTATTGCTGGGGGTAAGCGGTCGATGTGTCGGATCTCCTGGATCACGTAATCCCATATGCGCCCATACCTCTGGTCCAATGCTACCAGCGCTGCTGTGTATGGGGTGGTGGAAGTCGCGTAGGCGAGCGCTATATTATGTGCGCGGGGTACCTTTAAGTGCTTCAGTAGGATGGCGTATTTATGGCGTTCATCCAATACATCCACCAACATGGTCTCCAGACACATGCAGAGTTCTGTATACTGGGCCCGGTTCTCTTGGGTGAAGTCGGGTACCATAGGCGTGCCAATGTATGACGCTGACTGTGGATACATCGGCGAGCGTTGGGGGAGAGGCCTCCTAGGCGAGTCTCCTCCCGCTCCTTGGTATGGGCTGGTACCGGCAGTGTACCATGGCCCGCTTGTCCAGGTGCTGTTCCTCGGTGCGGGTCGTGCGTCGTGCTCACCCGTGTATAGAGTCGGGGGTCTGTAGCACAGCTCCGCGGGAGTATAGCCTGGGCTGTACCGGACCTCCTGGTACGGTAGAGTACTGTGCTGTCGTCGGGCGCGGTTCTCCTCCTCTTCCTCTTCGTCTTCAGTTAGGTCATCCAGTGCTTGTAGTCTCTGGTTTAGCCTCTCCACAGGATATGCTGCTCCTTCCCGGTTGCTAGGTCTCGCTTGGACCGGTGGGGGGAGGTGGTCTGTGGGGGGTATAGACCTCGTCTGTTGGTCAAGTTCAGGGTTGTTTACTCGGCTAGGGGATGCCGCCCTGGAGGTGTGTCTAGACGAGTTCCTGGAGCCTCTGGCGGAGGGAGAGGGTGTTGTCCGTCTGATCAGCTGTTCTATTAGTTGCGCTTGCTGTCTGTCGCGCTCTGCGTCCCGTAGAGCACCAGCAGCTGCTCGCTGGCTGTCTGCTCGGTCTCGGGCCACATTCTCTTCCATCTGAATGCGTCTTATTTCTAGACGTATATGCTCTTCTTCGCTCCGCTGCTGGATCTGCAGTCGGTCGCGTTCAGCAGCGGCGTTCAGGCTGATGAGGAAGGCCTGCTGTAGGGTCCTCTCTGCCTCGCTGGGAGAAGGCGGTTGTATAGGGGAGCCTTCCCTCGGGGTACTCCTTGCGGAGCCTTGGAGCTCTATCTCCACGGTGCTCTCCCCGTCTTCTTCCGTGCCGAGTTCTCTCTCGGTAGCGTTGTATTCCTCCCGGGACTCATCGGGGACTACTTCTTCAGTACTGGCGGGGTGTGAAGTCATGTCTGGTTCCCACTGGTCCCCACCGTGAGCTTGGTCAGTTACATTAGAACCCGTAGGGGCCTCTATGGTCGGGGTAGTCTGGGCGTTGGGGTTAGACATACTTTTACTTTCTAGTTTTACCGCGTTTACTGTTAGTAGAAGACTAGGTTGTTGACTGACAGCGTAAGCCTCTAAGTACTGAGGGAGCCGTCGTTCGCGCTGCGGGCGTTGGTTAGGAGGATCGTTTCGTGGAGTGTTCATCATAGGCCATTTCAATATTAATAACACTATATTAATATTACACTAATTACCATCCGGCTCGAAGGACCAATTGTAACTGAGGGGTACAATTCCCTGACTGTATTGTTAGATATGATACTTACTACCACTACCTCTTGTACTTTAGACTCTGGCCACCCAGTATAGGCATAAATAATTATGGTAAACACTCCCACGTAGATGAAACGATCCAACACAAATGTACCAAGTCGAAAGTCTGCGTTTAATAATAATTAATACATAGCAAAAGGTATGTAGAGCAATCACTTAATTACATTTATGATTTGAAATAGGATGCACTTTTATGGCAAATGAGTATTCGTTGGTATATCAATAGAGAACGTCCAATCTCTGGTGGCGCAGGCGGTAAATATACAACCTGGAATATTTAAGGAATAATAGCAATGATACTTTAATGATTATAGAACTGGATACACTAGGAGGGAATTCCGGTCGCTTGTAAGACAACTGGAGAAGGGGGGGGGGGGTAGAGTCTGGCTGTATCCGTCTGGCCGAGGGTATCCTGGGAGAACCCACGGTTGTGCGGCTCGGTGCCTCAGCGATCCTCGATCCACAGATGAAAGCAGTTGGACTCTCTGTGGGCCGGCTTCCTCCGGTCCACGATGGAGAGACGTGAAGCGACCTCGTCGTGTAGAGCGTCTCCTCACCTGTCGTCCTCTCCGGGGGGGGGGGTTCCAACACACGGCAGTGTTGGTCTTTATCCATAGAATAATCACTGTATACAAAGCATAATCCGTGCCTGGGAAGGCGGGCTGTCGTCGGTAGAATAATCCGGTATGCAGGTCCACTCGCTCGTCGGCTCTGGGGCTCCTCGGGTGCAGCCTCACATGGGGTCGGCCACCCTGGATAAGCAGCCAGTTCTACCCGAAACGATGGGGGTACTGACTACGATAGTATTCTCACCGCACGAAGCACTACATATGAATAGACTATTATTAGCTTAATAGACTACGTCCAACTCGACGATATAGTGCCAAATGTGACTATTCAAATATTAATATACACGATGTCTCAATACCGATGGTAGGCCGAACTTGGCCTTACTCCCACACGTGGCGTCGCGGGGAGGCTTTACGTCTGTCACTCTATTGGAGGGTAAGAAACTGGACTAAAAGGAAGTCCTACTTTAGTAGCGCAGTATATATACGCACTATGAACAAATAGTACCATTAGTGGTGCGGTAGCCAGATTCCTACGCGGAACTAGGACTTGTTCGTACATGTTGAGCGGTACGTTTGAACTGGGTCTGGGGGGTATGGCGGCCTGGCACCAAGGTCTCGACCAATAGTAGAATGGAGACTATTATGGGATGTTCAGTAGGCTAGAATGGATATTCAATGCATATTGTACAAGGAATATACAAGGGATATCAGGGAATATTAGAGAATATACAAATACAATTAAATATATATATATAAATAAATATATATATTCGGTTTAATCTGGCCCTTCACAACAACACCCGTCGATTATCAGTTAGTTGCATCCAGTCAACATGTACGAAACGGATTGTTTTTTCATCGGTACATTTCCATTTTATAGCCTTTTGAATATGAGTATAACTTTGGGTGCCTCTGAGTAATTCTAGAGAAAGACGGATAATAGCGTGTTAGTGGAATACACGAAACACATTGTAATTTTTCGCCTGATTATCGTATCTTCCTGAAATCAATGCTAGATTATCTGTGAGGATTCGCCTGTTCCCTGGACCTTTATTCCCTGTCTCCTCACCTCACCAGCCCCCACCTTTGGACTTTCCCTGTCTACTCTCCTTCACCAGCCCCCACCCTTGCAATGATTTACTCTCCTCTACTCTTCACCAGCCCCCACCCTTGGACTACCTTTCGCAGCTGTCATAGTTTATGATTAGCGCCCCAGAGGGCTTTAAATACCTGGACCTCCCTCCAGTCCTGGTCGGGTCGTTCTTGTTACTACAATCTACTGCCGCGTCTCCGGCGTGAGACGTCGTGCCACCCCTGTACTTCACCACCTGTCGCCGTTTGCCTGGAGTGGGACGCCGTCTACGCTCTCTAATTCTCTACGGGAGGTTTTCCAGTGTTCCCACTCCAGACGTCAAGCCGGCGCGCATCGCTTCCTAATTCCACGGGAGGATGCGCCTCTTCGCCCCAGTCCCCTGGGACCCTGGTGTTCTGCGCTGCCCGTCTACAGCTTCCGAGGAGGATCTCCGTGCCAGGCCTGGAGTAGTGTTCCCACTCCAGACGTCAAGCCGGCGCGCATCGCTTCCTATTTCCACGGGAGGATGCGTCTCTTCGCCCCGGTCCCCTGGGACCCCTGTGTTCTGCGCTGCCCGTCTGCAGCATCCGAGGGGGATCTCCGTGCCAGGCCTGGAGTGGTGTTCCCACTCCAGACGTCAAGCCGGCGCGCTCCCACTCCAGACGTCAAGCCGGCGCGCTCCCACTCCAGACGTCAAGCCGGCGCGCATCGCTTCCTAGTTCCACGGGAGGATGCGTCTCTTCGCCCCGGTCCCCTGGGACCCCTGTGTTCTGCGCTGCCCGTCTGCAGCATCCGAGGAAGATCTCCGTGCCAGGCCTCCGCCGTCGGGCCCCTGGTCCCCGTGCCAGGCCTCCGCCGTCGGGCCCCTGTTCCCGTGCCAGGCCTCCGCCGTCGGAACCCTGTCATCCCTGTAAGCAGCTCTGGCCCTCGCCCTGTCCAAGGCCTTAACCCTGTTCTCTGTCCCTGTCTCCAGCCCGCCTCTCCGGGCCTCTGTCCCTGTCCCCCTCTCCAGTGCCCCTGGTCCTGGTCCTTGACATTTTGCCCTGGCCCTGTCCCTTAGCCTTAGTCCCTTAGCCTGTTCGCCTCTTAAAGGCACAGTGCCGCAATTTCCCTATTTTTCTTTGACTCTTGTGTTTTTGTGTTTTCCCTTAAAGGGACAGTGCCGCTTTTTGTTATGTAATGAATAAATGCCCTGTTTTGGCTTACTCTCATACCTGTCTTGTGTTGTGCGATTGGGGTCGGTTACAAACCATAACATTATCAGTATTATCCTTCCTCGTGCATACATGAAAAGAGCATTGGACCGCGGGGCTCCGCCGCAGCCTCCTCAACACACACACACACACAGCCGTGATCGAGGTAGAAAGACATATCAGATCAATGATCAAATTTATATATAGTTTTTTTACCTTGTATCTGATGTAATGCAAAATAAATAATCCAATTATCTCATCGCCATTTGAAGTACTGGGCGCGGAGGTCCGTGCCACGTTCAACAGCATTGCATATTGAGGGGGGGGGCCTCGCAGATGCATCGGTGTATCTGCCTACCTCGCCTGAGTATTTAAACCACGCCCGCACGGCTTGGATTGTCCCAGAAAAGAAACTAGACCATTCCCAATGGGGTGCAATACCAAAAAACGTAGGCGGCGGTATTTGCCCTTTTGCGAGCTCAGACCCATTCCCAACGATAACATCAGGCTGGATGGATGAAAATGAATGGATATCGCTAATAAAAGAAATAACGATTAAAACCCGACTATACTCGGGTCTGGCGCTCAAGCGATGGTGAGTTAACCCGACTATCATTATGACTGGCGCTGAATGAGTTAAAGGGGACATGTCTTGCTATTCCTTTCACTATTTGGGCAACTTTACACAATTCCTGTGAGTCTATGGAACACATCTGTAAAGTTTTTTTCAAAAAAATTCATTGTTTTGTATTTCTAATCAAGTACTCTAAAGCAGCATTTTTCCACTTCAAGATTTCAAGCTGTTTTGGGCTGGGCCCCGCCCATAAGCGCTTTGAGTGACAGTCATCCACAGTCTGCTTTGGCAGACAGAGAGAGATATAGAGAGATTGAGGGGGATACTAATTAATTTTGCCGCGGGGGGGGGGGGGGGGGGGCATAATCCCACGGGACAATACATTGGTAACTTGTTTCAAATGACAATATATACCCCTGTGAACAGGGCCGGACTGGGGAAATAATTCATACCGGGAGATATAGCGCGAAATATAGCCCCAATCAGGCCACTTTTAAGCGGGGGGGTCTGGGGGTCCCCCACCCGGATTTTTTTTGTTACAAAGACTTAATTTCCTGCATTCTGGTGAATTTTAGTGCATGTGAATCACAAACTAATGAGCCAACAATTGCTTAGTACAATGTACTGTTATGAACCTCAAATAAAACTGTTGTGGCACTAGCAATGGTACTCTCTCCACCTTCAAAAATAAAAAAGCAAGAGCACAACATATTTTTTTATTTACTATTATAATACAGTTAACCACTCTCTCCACCTATTCAAACAAGGCAAGAGCACAATACCTTATTCACTTTACTGATGCACTACCCATCAACAGTTAAAATAGCCCTTTACACAAACATTAAATAACAGACCTTTCATTACAATACTATAATAACAGTAACCACTGCCAGAATAGTGACACATGTATCATGTGTGGTGAGCACACGCATGCATGCACAACGAAGACAGAAGATTGCGTTGTCTCAATAATTTTAACTATAAAATGAGCTCAAAGTATGAGCTCACTGACTGAAATTTCCAACAAAAAGCATCAATTGTCAAATAATATTGATCACATTAACTAGACTAGATGTTTTGGAGGAAATTAGAAAGGGAACAACAACTTAACCCTTGTGTCTGATCAGATTCTTATTTTTTTGATAACTTTGCAGTGATTATATTTGTAGCCAATGTGGCAAAGGTGTGTAATCTTTGAATTATCTTGGAATTATTTTGACTCTCTCTTTCATAAATTGTTTATTCAACTTCAGCCCCAATCATAACCACCACATATTGTTTTTTGTAATGTCAGATTTAACAACTCCTTTTGAGAGTGTGCCATCTGCCATTCCATCTGCCGCCTCCGCTGTCAATCAGTTGTATCGCCTGGTCCCGCCTCCACCAATCACAAGCGGCAGCACGGCTCCATTGTGTGTGTGTGTGTGTCCGCGTGAGGGAGAGAGAGTCAGATAGTTCTCCTACTCTGTCGCAGACAGTGAAATCCTGGTTGTTCCCCACCCACCTGGTTATCTAAAAACTAACGCGCCGCGCCGCCGCCACAACTAGAAACAATGGCCTGACAAAAAAAAAAAAAAAGTATAATAAAAAAAACACATAATATCTTTTTTTATATAATTCTTATTTTTTTTTATCTGTGCAGGCCAGGCCACCGGGAAAACTCCCGGTGCTCCCGATGGCCAGTCCGGGCCTGCCTGTGAATATTATTGCACGGAATACGGGCGCGCGCGTGGGAGCGTGCGCAACGATATTTTGACAGTGATATGCGAGTGGAGAAGCTCCATCCCCGCGCACACACATTTACACACACTCCCCCGCGCGGGGCTGAAGGTTGTGTGTAAATGCTCGTGTCCCTCTCTCTCTCTCTATCTCTCTCTCTCCCTCTCTATCTCTCTCGCTCGCTCGTTCTCTGCTGTCTGTCGGCACCCGTGCACGTCAACCCGCTTGAGGAAGTAATTCCACTCGCTCTGTTGTTTAGCGAATTGTTGATTGTGGGCGGTGACTAAAACCAGTGCCTTACTCACGTCAGCAAAACAGTCAAATCAGAATGGCTTAGTTGAGTGAGGATCTCGTGAACTCGAGACTAGACTTGTTGAAGTCAGAGGATCTGTGTAGGATTGTTAGTAACTGTCTAACTGCATATATAACTGTTTCCACTAGAGGGCGCTCTAGGCGGAGCCACTCAGGAACACCACCAGGTGGCGAGTATAAATAGAGATGTCTCCTCCAACTCTTCCTCTTTCCCCCCCAGCCTCTCAGTGAGAGGAGAACTCTAGAACTGCTGCTCATGTCATGTGAATAAATAAACCACGACAGATAAAGATAGAAACCATGCCTCTTGACCACATTATTGTCACCCTAAAGCCGGATTCTGTCAACAGGTTATGGGCCCAGATAACGCCGGGGTGAAATAATAAGGGTAGCAAACTTAGCTAAAGTATAGGCTAGGTTAGCGCCGGGAGCACCGCGTGGCTAGACGCTAGGCCAACAAGAGCTAAAGCTACGCCTACCATCAACGAAGAGGATGGAAAACAAGGGAAGGGGCAAATGGCCCTCATTCAATGGAAAAGCAGAGGACTACGAGCTCTGGGAAGAGCGCATGCTATGCTGCATGCATGGTGCAGGACTGAAGGAGACGATCCTGGCAGCCCCCACGGGAGACCCGACGGCGGAAGAGCAAGCCCTGGACGACCAGTGTAACGCAGACGCGTACTGTGAGTTAGCGCCACTGCTCGACGACACCAGCTTGGGGCTGATATTCTGCGACACTAAAGACAAAGGCTGAGAAAGCCTGTAGGTGTTGAGAGAGCATTACATCGGGCGAGGAAGACCCAGAGTCGTGGCCCTCTACATAGCACTAACGGCCCTGAGGAAGGGGCACACCGAGACTGTGACCGAATACGTCAACAGAGCGGAGCAGATCACGACGCCATTGAGGAGTGCAGGAGAAGCACCAAGCAATGGGCTAATGATGGCGATGATGATGAGAGGACTACCGGAGCTGTACAAACCGTTCACATTCCTGGTAACACACGGTTCAACAGACATGACGCTGGGACAGTTCAAGGCCAAGTTAAGAAACTTCGAGGCCTCTGATTGCTCAGAAGATACCCACCCAGCCGCCGCGGAGGCGGGAGAGAGGGTGCTAAAGGCCCGAGCGACGCCAAGGGAGAGGACCAGGACCACGGCGGAACTGGCATGTTGGTGATGCGGAGAGAAAGGCCATCGGAGAAGCGACTGCACAAAGACTGTCTGGTGTAGCTTCTGCAAATCCACGGGGCACACAGACAGAGCGTGCATGAAGAAACACGACCAGAGCGCGCGATACGCGCATGGACAAGATGACGGCCATGGACGAGACGGCGGCCACGGACAAAATGGCGGCTACGGACAAGATGGCGGCTACGGACAAGATGACGGCTGTGAACAGGATGACGGCAGCAGACACAATGGCGGCGACAGTCGACGTGAGACGGATCGAGACGACGCCCGGAGAATAACGGGACAAGAAGACTGCGCTTTCGGGGGCGCGGACGGCGTGGATCGCCGGACCAACCCAGCTGCAGCGGGCCCAGAGGAGGGGACTGATCGTGGACACAGGTGCGTCGTCCCATGTCATCAACGACAGGAGTCGGTTCAAGAACTTTGACGACACTTTCCACCCGGAGAGGCACAGCATGGAGCGGGCAGACGGGAGACGCACCTACGGGTTGGCGCAAGAGAGAGGAGACGCACAGGTATGCCTCACGGACAGTAGGGGGCGCCGGCGTACGATGACGTTAAAGAACGCTCTCTACGTACCATCGTTCCCACAAGGACTATTCTCTGTAATAGCTGCTACTGCAAGCGGTGCCAAGGTATTCTTCGATAAAGGTAAACATTTTCTTGTAGAACCTGACGGTACACGGTTTGACATAAAGATGTACCAGAGAATATATTATCTGCAAACGGAGTGTAATGACAACGACAAGTGTAATGATAATAATGATATGTGTAGCATGACGGCCAGTCACGATATTCAGACATGGCACAAGATTATGAGTCATTGTAATTACGAGGATTTACTGAAACTGCAAGCAGTGACAGAAGGCATGCACATTGAAGGTGAAAAGCGTATACCTGACAAAAATTGTGCAGTGTGCAAAACGGGGAAGTTTACTCAACCGAGAAACAGAAATCCCACAGAAAAAGTAAGGGTACCACTTGCATTAGTTGACACGGACCTAGCCGGCCCAGTAAGCAACGAGTCCATAGGAGGCTTTAGATATGTGTGCACACAGGGGCAGTGTTTGTTTACTTTCTCAAAGCAAAGAGTGACACACTCCAGGCCAGTGGTGTCGTTAGCCCTGGGCTTCCGGGGCTTTAGCCCCGGATGTTTTTCTCCTAGCCCCGGATCTAAAAAAAAAAAAATTGTTTACATTTTTTTTTTTTTTTTTACTTTTTTTTTTAAAAAACTTTTTTAACTTTTTTTTTTATGTCAGCATCCCCATTGTCTGTGCTGAATGTTTGTTAGTGTTTGGTATTTTTTGTTGGTTTTTAGTACTTTTAAAAAAATGTAGTAAGTAGTTTTCATTTGATCCTATAATTCTTTCATTCACCGATTTGTGGACTTTTTTTTTAGTGTCCTGAAAGGCGCCTTATAAATCAAATGCATTATTATTATTATTATTATTATTATTATTATTATTATTATTATTATTATTATTATTATTATTATTATTATTATTATTATTATTATTATTATTATTATTATTATTATTATTATTATTATTATTATCATCCAGGAGGGAAAAGACACTTTGGATAGTAGGGACTGCATCTCTGCCTGTCCTGACCAGGAAACACTTTGCAACTGTGATCTCCTCTGGCAATAGTTGGATATTGTAATGTGTGGCGAGGGGTTGCAGCAATTCCACTGAGAGAAACTGGTCTGAGGCTGGATAACATGCCTGTATGCCTCTCATAAGTTGTTATCCAACTCATGAGAACCTGCTCTCAAGCTCTTGCAGCATTCTGTCGACGACTGGATAGAACAGTCTCTGTCTCAGCTGATCTCCTGAGCTGAGGTCTGAGCTTGTGCCACAAAATGACTCAACTACATACTCGTCCATCCTTTTCTGCTTCCTCCTTTGGCTGGTAGTATGTTCCTCAATCCAAAGGCCATTACATATGGCCTTTGTCCTGTCATACATGTCCACTGCCATCTCTGAGGTGCGATAACCTTTGAGTGTGTCCTGCACTGTGCTTTTAAATAGTACAGATATTGAAGATGTGCACTTTAACGCAGCAGCACCTGGAGCCATCCATACCCATGTCCAGTGTCCTATAATAAGCTTTAATCGAACCTCGGATAGTCCGGTTGGTTTGGGGTGGTGTGAAAGCTCATTCACTCTTGCAAGTGAACCCTGCTGCGGTTCATTTGAGATGTGAATGCAAAGCGGACCAAAGGCAGGAAAAGACCCAAAAATCGAATCTTTTTTTTATGAGAAGACTGAAACATATGTATATAATGAAACACACAATCGTTTTTTTTGATTGCCTAAGCATGATTTTGAAAACGGGGCCCGGTGTTTCAAAACACACAATTAGCACAACCACACACACAATTATCAGAACACCTCAGATCCTTTGCTAAATTAAACACTTGTCAAAACCATACACTAATTTTGTTACCATATGAAACACACGTTACATAATGACTTAATTCTGTTTGAACCAGTTACACACACTGCTGTGCTTAACCTAAAACACATTTAGCTATTCTACTTCTCAGTGATTAGAGTACTGTAAGTGAAGTACGCAGAGAATGTGCAAATATACAATAAATTCACCAAACACTACACAAGACCAATGCTGTAGACTGATGAAAATATAATTTATGTATCTACATATACCCAAATCAATGATGCAGACTGATGAAAAAAATTACATTTTCTCTCCATATACCCAAATCAATGATGCAGACTGATGAAAATATAAATGTTCTCTCATATAACCAAATCAGTCAACATTTCAACATGGAGAATCACAACAATATATGTCCCAGTTTTCATGCTACTATGTGCATAACACTGTAAGCTCAGCAAATATCAGACAAACATAAAATACTGTATCCAGTACAGGTTAAAATTACAGTAACACAATTTTTTCTTTTTGAAAAAATGAAAAACAGAAAATACTAGACATTATCTCTTTGCCTAGCTGGATCTGGCAAGACATTTTTTTGTTGTGATTCTCCATGTTGACATGTTGACTGATTTGGGAAAATGGGAGAAAATGTATATTTTCATCAGTCTGCATCATTGTTTGTCTTGTGTAGTGTTTGGTGAATGTATTGTATATTTTCACGTTCTCTGTGTACAGTACTTCACTCTCCTTCCATTTTGGTTGAAGACAGGTGAACTCACCTGCTGCATTTTTATAGTGCTTAAACCTGATTGTGTATCTACAATTAAGCAATGGTGTGTTTGTGCATCTGATGGCTGTGTTTAACCAATTGGCTCATATGTGTGGTAATTTGACATTCTGTGTCTAATGTAATGCAAGTGTGTTTAGTGTTTTGCAAATCACTGTGTGTATTGTTTTGCAAAAAGTGAGGCTGACATTGTAGGGGTGCAAATCTGGGCCTATATTTTACTCCTTGAGTGTAAGGTTTTGATAATTGTGTAATACTTTTGATTTGAGTGTTTATGCAATTGAAGAAAACTGTAAAGACTAGAGATGAACTGTTTATTTATTTTGTACATAGGCTGTGCATATGTTTGTTTGTTTGTTTATTTGCTTATGTGTATGATTCTTAACTGTGTTTTTTATTTTGTTATTGGTGTATATGTGTATGTATGTACAGTATATGTATATATATGTGTATATATGTATATTTGTACTCCTGTTGGGGCTTCTTGGACCAGATCAATGTTTTATCTGGCTAAATAAATAAGAAACTGATGATTTGGTCCTGTTAACTTTGAATTTTCTATGGGGACTGCCCAGATCCCTCTCATGGACCTGGACATCACTTTGAGAACCTCTAATGATTCTAGTTATTCAGTATTCATCTCTAATTACTCTAAAATTGCGTATTTCTGTGCTTTAAAAAAAAATAAAAAAAGGGGGGGGGGGGGGGTGACCCCCCCTCCACCCCCTGGGCTGAAGCCCCCAATGTTTTCTAACCCTAAAAACGCCCCTGCTCCAGGCCACGGAGAAATTCCTGGCAGACGTAGCCCCTTATGGTAACGTACGATGCTTGAGGTCCGACAACGAAACCGAGTTCACAAACAGAGTTCCAATCACTGTTGAGAAGGTACAAGATAAGACACGAGACGTCACGTCCATATCCCCCACACCAGAACGGAGTGGCAGAGAGGGAATGGTGCACCCTTTTCGAAATGGCTAGTAGATAGTAACTTACCTAAGAGCCTATGGCATTATGCGGTGCAAGAAGCCGCTTACACCAGAAACAGGTGCTTTAATAAGCACTCGGGCACCACCCCCCGTATACAGCACTGACAGGAAAGAAGTGTAATCTCGCCAGAATGCGCCGATTTGGATCAGTGTGTTTTGCGTACCTGCAGGACAGGGGAAAGCCCGAGTCCAGATGTGTAAAAGGACTTTTTGTAGGACACGACAAGGGAAGCCCAGCTTTCCTAGTTTATCATCCCGGTAAAGGGAGAGTGCAGAAACACATGCTAGTCAAGTTTGTCACAAAGGCAACATGCGAGAGCGAGACACAGACAGAGGAGCCAGATCTGGACTCCAGGGTAAGGTGTGTAGAAACAGAGACACATCAGCCCAGTGTACTTAGTACGGTCGTGCAGGCAGACAGTCAGCCACCCCCAGAGGGCGATGACGAGGAGCACCCGAGGGTGACGTCAAGTGCTCCAAGCAGTGGGAGGTATCCCTCAAGGGAACACAAACCCCCAAAGTATCTGACAGACTATGCCCGGAAAGGGAGTGACGAGGAGGACAGTACACCTACCCCTGTTGATTACTGCTACAGGGTAGTCAGTGGTGTAACCCCGACCTTTAAAGAGGTCACATTGTCCCCCGAATCAAGTAAATGGGGGAGAGCAAGGGATGAGGAGATGAGGTTGTGGTAATATTGAGTTGAATTTCATAATTAATATGTGTGAATAATCAGAGATCATCACAGCTACCTTTCAATAGCAGAGTGGACTCAGTGGCTAAATAAGGAACCATACTTGAGACAGTTACATCCGATAACAGCAGCAACAGTTATTTCAACCCCCACTCAAGCAATGACTAATTTAGAGAACAAACAACACCTTCTTGAATTGACAGTATGTAAATGTAGAAGCAGAGACAGCTGGGTTGAACACAGGGCAGACCAGTTTAGACTTGTTGAAGCATGGACACTAACTCACAAACAAAGTAATCTATTAATCAACTGTTTAGTATCAAAAGAGTAAACCATAATATTAGAAATGTGTAAATTCATATACACAGGAGATATAGTTGGTAAAAGGTTTATTGAAACAGGCCTCTGTACTCAAGTGGCCACATCAAGGAAGGGGGGGCCAGAAAGACCCCCCTTCTTATCACTGAGGGAAGATGACATCACACCAGCCCCCACCCGTGGGACAAGACCCAACCCCCCCCGTGAGAAGACACACAGAGAAACCCAGAGGGAGGGGCTGCCAGCGCCCACAGGAAACCGCTCACCGAAGACGCCCACGGACCAACTGTATTATGTAAAGCTATTATTGGCTAGAAATGATAGGATATAAGGGCCCACAAAGTGTAATTCTGGAGCCCAGACCGAACCAACCCCAGGGGTCTGCGGCTCCACCACCCTTCCACCACCAGAGAGACTGACTGATGCATTTTATGTGAGTAAATCATGGGAAAACACCATTTGTTGTTTAAAGTTTAGTGTAAATCCTTAATATCTGAAACCAGATTTACTCATGTATAAATGTGTGCAGCATGGTCAATGTATGTTCAGATTATGTTACCGACTGTTTTATGTACATTATTGAGGTTGGAGATGCAAACCTGATTGTGATATTTCTGTACAAACAGACAGCCCTGTTAATGTTTTCTGATAATCTCTTGTATGTGAAAGGCAACCTTTTATTCACTCTTGGCCCTGGTTCAAATAAATCAGCTGAGTTGAACTACAGTACTGGTTTGTCTGGCGTACACGTTTTATTCCTCATCTGCTAAGTCAGATGAGGAGACCAACAATTCTATCAAGTATGAATCCTTCCTCCTCCTTCCAGATAATCAATCTCATTGTATTGTACTACAATAACCTCAAATTATTGTAGAAAGTCTGTGGGAATTTACCACAGAAATGGTGCCGTTCTTCCCATCCTTTGTGTCTCCCCCTGAAAAGGTGCGGTAGGGTCTTGTCATATGTATCATATCTGGACCTTGCTGTGTGTTGGGGACACGGGGCAAAGAGCTGGGGTGTTGCTGCGTTTGGAGTGATAGACAAGGGGCTTGTTGTCTGAATGGAGGAGAGAGAGGGACAGGATGAAGGTTGGTTGTGTACGCCGCTGTTTGGGGCCCACGGTGAATATGGCTTCTGCATGCAGGGTTGGGGGTGCGGTGTCTTAGGTTAGGATGTCCGGAGGTATGACGATCGCGCTTGTTGTGCAGTGAACATGCAAACGTGGGCTTTTTATGTTTGTATGTTTATTCAGACACAGGAGGCCGGTCTCGGCCCAGCGGGCCACGGGGGTTGGGTTGGTTAACTCGTATGGAATATACTTTATGAACTGTACGGGGAAGTTGGAGTAATTACAAGGCCTCATGTTATAGTAATGTGATTGCGTATTGGTGCCGCACAGACTATCTGGTCATGATATAACGGGGGTGGCGTCGCATGACGGCAGGTAAAAGGCTTTTCTTGCTAGGAAGCACGGTTATTCTGGTGTATACGACAGGAGCGCGTTCTGAGTATGTAATTGCCCTAAAATTATTCTCAGGAAGAGGGCGTGGGTGAGTTGAGGAGATTTGATTGTTCTGAAATGGAAGGAGAGCTGTGTCCAATGTGCATTATGACCCTGCTTGTAGCCACAGAATAGGCGGGACGGGGACCGTGAGTGGGTCAGTATGGGCATAAATGCGTCGGGCTAAGGGCTCTGTTACTATTTCAGAACATGCAAGTCAAGTATGGTGAAAGATTGTTAGACCCTGGCATGATCAGCGCAGGGGTCTGTGCGATTACAGGATAAAAACGTAGTAATTAATAGAAGTGTAGGGTGCCGGCGTGTTCAGGACAAGGCTTGACATTGGACAGACTGAAGTCTGGGGGACCAGTCGGCCTGTTTTAAATGAAGATATATTTGCCGTCCTTAGGCATAGTATCCTTTTTATTCTTGAGCGAAACCGGCCTGTTGATTAATTACGTTCGCTGTGATACAAAAACAATTCGGTCGAACTGACTGATAAGTGCTTAATGGTTGTATGGGGACTATGGCTATGGTTAGGAATTGTATGGGGGACTATGGCTGTGGTTATGAATGATTGGCGAAACGTGGGGGTTTATTGTTGTTTTGTTATGATATTTTAATGACCAACGGACATATGTTTGAGGCGAGTCCCTGCTGGTGGTTGGGGCTAGCTAGCTTAGCTCTGTGGGAAGAGTCCGCGGTGAAACTGGGGACGTTACGATGGCGTTATGAGAGAATTGTTTAAACACTGTGGCGGCGATTACAGGTAAGAAGCGGATCGAGACGTAGGGTGGCGAGATTGTTGCCGTTTTGGGGGTTATTATTGATGCGGTAGCGATAGTGTTTGATATTAAGGAGAAGCTGCTTGTTGACGTCATAGTGTTGTGGAGAGTATGTAACGTTCGCGGTGCTATGGAGTGTGGCGGAGTAGGTAGGAGAAAGGATTCGTGTTGAACTATATGTGCGGCGCTGGTTGGTGGGAATGTTTTAAAAATTATTTTCTGTTAGAGTGGTTGGTTATTTTAAGCTTGTGTGAGTTGTTTATGCTTTGGTTGGTACTGAGCGAATTGCGTGGATGAACGGGTCTTGAAAGGCACGGCTCCCGTGAGGGCCTTGAACGTCGCATTAGAGCTGGCTAAAGCTAGTTAGCTTGCATGCCGTTGTTTTGTGGCGTTTGCGGGCGGCAGATGTTACGTTTCGAGTTTTGAGGATGATGTTGGGGTAGGGGTAGATAACGTGATGAATGTCGTGGCAGATTATGAATATCGGGGCATGTTATGAATGTCGTGGCAGATTTTGGTTGTCGTAAGCGGCGTTATTACAGTCGCGTCGGTTGCCACTGCGCATGCGCGGTACAGCGTGGATTGGGTCTATTTGCATTCGTGATAGTTCGCTCAGGGGATAGAAATAACGGGTAAGAGGATATTCTGCATTATGTGATATGGTTATATTTGTATATTGTGCATTGTGTTTTTGTGTAAGCAGGGGAAGAGATGTAACATGTATGGTGGTTAGATTAGGGGAGATAGTCAGTAAGGGTTTACTTAGGCTGCAAACAATACAGTGAGCCTATTGAGGAATGAAGTAATGGATACATTGCCTATGATAAATCTGGAGTTCACAAACCGGCTATACTGGGTAGATTATATTATGGTCTTTGATACACAGGGGTATATTTTTAACCAGGTGGGAATGAGTAGGGATTGATTAAAAATAAGTACAGCTCAATACACACAATTGTTAAGGGGATGCAGACCAAAGGAAGACTTTTGTCTTGTTTACATCAGGGTCCCCCATTTTCAATTCATCAGATAGTCAGTACTGCTACAACTATACATTTATGACATACCAGATTTGCAAATGGAATCACCCGTTTTAAATACAACATAACTTTTATTGCATACATGATACACAGATAAACGGTAGTTTGAGAGTAGCTATAGGCTGAATTTGGAATAATGCTCTACACTAGAGTTACATGTTGCTTGCAGTAAAATCAATTTATCACTTGTGTATGGAGAAAGGAGCATTTGGACCTAACCACTAATAATGTTTTTCTAAATGAAAGATGCTTGTGTTTGTAGTATGCATAAATATTGTTTTGTGAAGATGTGATTTTTAAAATCTGTTTAGAGTGCAATTGTTTATGCTTGTTTTAGATTGTTAAATCTTTAATACACTGTTAATATGGTTAGGACATGTGTTTAATACAGTGTTAAAATGTTGACACAAGCCTCCGACTTGTAGGATAATTTATTGATGGAGGCTTGCTGCAATGACACATTTTGATATGGTTGTGTTTACAGTGATCGATATGATTGTTTTTATTAGTCCTTAATGAGTTTCATTGCTAGGTTGAAATACTGTTAGAATGTTATATCTTTAATGCCGTTGATTTACATAAGCTGGTGGTTTATATGAGGAATTGATTGCAAATCCTTGGGTCACAGTGGGATAATTTAGTGACAGGGGGTTGTTTAGAAGCTGCTATGATGTAAGATTGTGTTTTAGCAGTTATTATAAATGTTTGATAAATTACTTTGTGTGTAATGATTAATCCTTCTGTTGGGTTACAGGGGGGTCATGGGGTAAAGAGATTTATTTTAGGTCATGGGAACTCATAAAGAGTGACCCAGGCTATCTTTACTAAGCAGTAAAAACGGCCAAGGGGGGCCAAGCAGGGAGTGAGACTGGACGCAACAGAAGAGAGGTCACAGAGGTGGAGATAGGAGTGAACAGTTGTACAGCTGTCACAGGGGCGGTTATACGACAGGAAGATGGAGCGGAGCTAGGCAGTTAGATGCAGGGGAAGTAGAGGTCAGAGGTGAAGATTGCAGAAGACAGTTGTAAGTGAGATAACGGTTGACAGTTATGTTTACAACAGGGGGCCAGGAAGTGACAGGAAGGTGAGACAGCTGAGAGGGTTGTCAGGGAACAGCTGGGTTAGTGAGTGAGACGATCAAGAAAGTAGGCATTCATTTGGGGTTATGACTTGTGAATGTTAAACTATTTTGATAAGGGAATATTTGGATCTGTCTGTGCACTGGAGGGCATGGGTAGGTCTGGATGAAGGATGGACTCCAGTCCGTCTTTGAAGTGAGAGTAGAGGAGCTGATGTGAGGAGGGGCTGTAGAGCCTGAGATCAGAGTAACCTGAGATCAGAGCAGAGGAATTGAGTGCAGAAGAACTAACTTTTGTTTGTCAGAGATGTGAGGTGATTAACGAGTGGGGTGAAAGGATATAGGTTTATGATATGAATGAAGCGACAGATGATATTTTTTATTTAAATTAAAATTTTGTATGTATGTGTGAGATTGGGATGTCCTTTTGATTTCAGTGAATGATTGAGCGGGGGATGGTGGCCAGGAAGCCTTAATTACCCATTCACACACAGGCACACACACACACACACACACGCACACAGACACACACACGCACACACACAGACGCACACAGACACACACACACACAGACACACACAGACACACATTCATACGATCTGATTTCACATACATACACGCACACAACTTAGCTTTCACTTAAGGTGAAACTAGTCTTAAAAATAACAAAATGTGTTTAAGTAAGGAGTGTATCGAACCACTTGGGTTATACCATTATCATTTGTTTCATATCATTTGTTTTACTGAAGGAGTTTGTCTTTATTACTTTCATTTGATTTGATTTCTGTTGAATGTTTTGTAGGGATGAGGTATTGAAGTTAAATTTTTGGATTTATATTCTATTTTTGATCTATGGTTGTGTGGCCTGATTGGGTGTGAATGGGGCCTGTGGAGGGTGGATGTGCTGGCTTAAGAGGTGTCAAAGTCACTGACATGTGTGAATGGTACGGTTGGGTGATGAGATGTTGGATGGGTGGTTTTGGAAAACCTGGCTTTTATTTTGTTCATTGATTTACTGTTTTAGGTATGAAGGGTTTAGATGTAGAGTTTTGATTTCTTTTCTTTCTAAATAACCATTAAGGTGGTCTGCGGTTGGAGCTGGTTAATTTCATTGATTTGCTTTCACATCTGTTGGAATGTTTTTTTGATTATTTGCCTTTTGTTTGTTGTTTCTCTGTCATGATCTGGTGAGAGGACTGTTGGAGAATGAGATGCATTGGGACAGATCGAGGCCGGGATACATTGGATCAGATCAATGGCAGTTAAGTGGTCCCATCACGTTTGCATAATGGTTAAACAGTTGGCTTCTCTTGAGAAATATTTGACATATTGTGTAAAGAAAATTTGTTTTGTGTTTTTGTTCCCTTGCAGTTCAGTTAGGAGGGGGAGGATGGACCATCACAAGTGGAGGGATCATGGGGAAAATGTGTAGGAATACATTTCATTAGATTATGACACGATGGTGTGAACCCGTTCAGTCAGTTCCTGTGGGAGATTGTTGGATTGTGAAGAGAGGTCGCTTGTGACGCTGCCCCTCCTTCAATATAGCCCCGGATACAAAGGCCGGAGGTTGAGACAAACCTCCAGACTGACGGAGTCGTTCGTCTGTAGATCCATGGAAATACAGTCATGGGACAGAATATGACGAGGTCCAGGCCTACAAACATTGGCTTCAGCTGAGGCTGGCCGACATGGGGTGGAGGGGGGGGGGGGGGGCGAAAACGGTCGGAGACTGTGCAACCAAAGCGTTGAACAAGGGCCTCTGTGTGATTGATTGGTATGTTGGACGGGAGGTGACTGAACGGTAACAACTGGTATAGATTATGACACAACGCAAGAGTACTAAACTAAACTAAACACATACACATAGGTAAGATATTAGGTGTAGGTTATGGCCGACATGGTGAAAAAAAATTTTCCTTGCGTGATGCTCCTCCCTCCCTGTCGACTGTGCGCTGAGTTGGTAGGTATTGTTATGTCCATGGGTGTTATGTCCATGGGATGTTCATAAAGGGGGGAGAGGTGAGAAGACCAACTGAGTTGATTATGCAAAATGTGATTGGGCTGACTTGGAAAAGGAATTAACAGGAGAGGAGAAGCAAAATGTATGAAAGAATGAATAATAATCTCTGTGTCCTCCCCAGATCATGTAAACGAATACTGTAATTTAAAAAAAATTGTGATTGATTAGACTTTAAATGTGTAATGTTTAGATTGGAAAAAGAAAAAATGGAGACATTTTGAAAAAATGAATTTTAATTTTGGAAAAAAAATGAATTTTATTATGTATGGTTAGAATGTATAGAAAATCAAGTCAATATATCATATGTGACGATAAGAATCGTCAAAACGGGGAAATGTGGTAATATTGAGTTGAATTTCATAATTAATATGTGTGAATAATCAGAGATCATCACAGCTACCTTTCAATAGCAGAGTGGACTCAGTGGCTAAATAAGGAACCATACTTGAGACAGTTACATCCGATAACAGCAGCAACAGTTATTTCAACCCCCACTCAAGCAATGACTAATTTAGAGAACAAACAACACCTTCTTGAATTGACAGTATGTAAATGTAGAAGCAGAGACAGCTGGGTTGAACACAGGGCAGACCAGTTTAGACTTGTTGAAGCATGGACACTAACTCACAAACAAAGTAATCTATTAATCAACTGTTTAGTATCAAAAGAGTAAACCATAATATTAGAAATGTGTAAATTCATATACACAGGAGATATAGTTGGTAAAAGGTTTATTGAAACAGGCCTCTGTACTCAAGTGGCCACATCAAGGAAGGGGGGGCCAGAAAGACCCCCCTTCTTATCACTGAGGGAAGATGACATCACACCAGCCCCCACCCGTGGGACAAGACCCAACCCCCCCCGTGAGAAGACACACAGAGAAACCCAGAGGGAGGGGCTGCCAGCGCCCACAGGAAACCGCTCACCGAAGACGCCCACGGACCAACTGTATTATGTAAAGCTATTATTGGCTAGAAATGATAGGATATAAGGGCCCACAAAGTGTAATTCTGGAGCTCTCAGGCCGGACCCAACCCAGGGGGTCTGGGGGCTCCACCACCGACTCCTCCCGACCAGAGAAACTACTGCTTTTTGATGTAAGTAAGCCGGATGGAACCCGTATTGTTTGGTTAGACTAGAATGTAACTTAGCTTAGAAACCAGGCTTACTTATATGCAAAAAAGGGCTTACAGTATTTTCAATGTATGTTCAAATTATGTTAACCAAGTGACTGTTTGATGTGCAGTATTTAGGTTTGAGATGCAAACCTGATTGTTGATTCCTGTACACAGCAGCCATGTTAATGTTTTCTGATAAATCCTTTGTTCTATTCACCTTGGACTCCTGGCTCTGATCAAATAAATCAGTTGAGTTGAACTATAGTTCTGGTTTGTCTGGCGTACACGTTTTATTCCTCATCTGCTAAGTCAGATGAGGAGACCAACAATTCTATCAGTATGAATCCTTCCTCCTCCTTCCAGATAATCAATCTCATTGTGTTGTACTACAATAACCTCAAATTATTGTAGAAAGTCTGTGGGAATTTACCACAAGGTCCCTAGAGGACCACCACACCTTAGCTCCGGCCAAGTTACCAGAGGGCAGACAGACAGTGGGAGGGAAATGGGTGTATTCAACCAAGTTACCAGAGGGCAGACAGACAGTGGGAGGGAAATGGGTGCATTCAATCCAGGAGGGTATTGAAGGCCACAACAAATACAAAGTATGGTTCGTAGCAAAATTGCTTAAATGCTGAAGGAGGGTACTCCATGTTTAAATACTGAAGGAGGGTGACTAACTGCTTAAATGCTGAAGGAGGGTACTCCATGTTTAAATACTGAAGGAGGGTGACTAATTGCTTAAATGCTGAAGGAGGGTACTAAATGTTTAAATACTGAAGGAGGGTGGCTACATTGCTTAAATGCAGGAGGATGATACTCTAGGTTTAAATACGGGAGTAGAATCCAGGTTTAAATACCTGATTAGAGTCCATGTCTAAATACTGAAATGGATCCTATGTTTAATTCCATGTTAAAGTACAGAGGTGTCCATGTCTAAATACTGAAATGGATCCTATGTTTAATTCCATGTTTAAGTACAGAGGTGGATGACTTACCATGTTCTCAATGATTTAACTATGTGGGAAAGACCCTGAAACGTTTAGACATGTAAGAATGTAGATCAATATTATATTGAAATTCTTTTATTGGGAAAACCACATTGAGATACAGTATCTCGTTTTCGAGAGGGTCCCACATTGTGTGCAATGTAACACATGACACACAACAACAACAACAACAACAAAAATTAAATAAATACAGGACACATACAAAAACACAACAGAACAAGTACACATTGTAAGAGGATATGTCTCATTATAAGAGGATAAGAGGATATGTCTCAATCTCCATCATAATAGGCCCACTCCCCCGCGATGACACCGCCAGGCAGCCGCCGCGAGAAACGCCCAACAAAACATTCAAAGGGTGAGTAGAATACAGGATGTAATAGAAATTGAGCTCCAGGACTGGCAGGAGAAGAGGAGCAACCAACCCGCCCAACGAGCGCCCAAATCAACCAATCGGCCCCCCCTGCCTAAAAATAGGAGTAGAGCCAACTAGCTAACCCGTAACACCCGCATAAAGGACGGCTGTGCCCCACGTCCCCTCACCAGCGCAGGAGCCCCACCAAGGAAGCATGTACACTTGACCATAAAATTAGAACAAAGAGCATTTTTAAAGAGGTAAAATGAAGATATGGATCGAATGGTCACCGGAAGATTGTTCCAGTCCGAAGGGGCTTTAAACATGAAAGATTTCTTGGCCATTGCTTTTGAAAATGGAGAAACTGTGAAAAAATACTGTACAGAGTGTCTTAGACGATAAGTGCAAGAGAAAGGGACCATCAACTGTTTCAGATAAGCAGGATAGTCAGAATGGATACATTTGAAAATCAATTGCAGCCAATGTCTCTGTCTTCTTAAAGTAGGAGAAGGCCAGTCTAAGGTTTTGATACATAGTGCAATGGTGGGTTGTGAATGGACAGTCAAGAACAAATCTGCATAGTCTATTGTAAGCCACATTTAGAGGTGATAAATGGGTTTTGGAGGCAGCTTGATAGACAACATCAGCATGGCAAAATAAGTTGTTGTGCAAGTCTCTTTCTAACAGTGAAGGAAAAACAATGGGTCTCATTCTCGAACGAAGTTACGACAAAATATTTCGTCTTAGCCAGATTTCGGCCTATTTAAGACATATTAGGGCTGGGAGTGGGAGTCCTCAAATTTTCCTGAGATCTTATTTGAGAGCAGATCTAAGAGTGCTGAGGAGCACACTTAAATATGCTCTCAGCCCACGATCAAATCTCATGATTGATTGACTAATTTAAAATTGTATTATAACTTGACAGACTGTGTTCTCATAGTGATTCCTTCATGTTAACGCTACAGGCCTCCTCGGAATTAATTACTTGATCATAATTAAAATAAATATGACAATATTTGTATGATAAGAAATTACGCATTTGATGTCGGAAAAATAAATAATATGGATTCATCTGATCACAGGGCAGCTGGATTAACCATATCTGAACCAGCTATTTTGGACAAATGTATAATTACTTTAATTACTCAGATATTCAAACACAATTATGCAATTATTGTGAAATGATTGAAAATAATAATAATTTAATGCCTTCTGTGGAATTTGCATTTCTTATTTGTTACACATCTGTTTTAATGATTAATTATATACATTTGAAAGAATGCAGGTCAACATGCAATGTATCCCATTGATTGGTATACAATGGGACAGACCTTTGTTTGATTGATTGATTGAAAACTTTATTAACAGATTGCAGAATGGGTACAGTACAGTACAGCTCAATTACATAAGGGGATGCAGACCAGAGAAAGAATTTCGTCTTGTTTACATCAGGGTCCCCCATTTTAAATTCATCATAACATATATGACACACACGACACAGATAGACAGTACTGCTACATCTATACATTTATGACATACCAGATTTGCAAATACTGTACTGTTTGTGATACAAAAAGAGTCCAGAAAAGAGAGTACATTTGACGTAGAAACTGTTGGAGGAGGTTGGGTAGGAGGGGTGGTAGACTTACACTGTACAAGCAAAACTGTACATTGGAATATTGACAAAACCATACTTGGTCATTTACTGTACATTGGAGGGGGTTGATATAGCTATAAACCTGCATTCCTTCGAATATATCATCAATCAATTAAACTTATATTGAAATACACTATATAGCCTATACACCAACACTGAAATGACAGTGGATAAATAAATAAGAACTAAAGCTAATCGGTGGAAATAGACTGCATTAATATTCCATAACAAGTCTTGTGTGCGCCTACGAATGAACAGTAGCCTATAGGCTTAATTATGGAATAATAAGCCATACTGCGTTCATTCATTACGCCCGCCGGCCCGTAGGCTATATATATTATATGTCATTCATTCATTCATATACAGTACTGCGCGCGCGCATGTGTGTGCGCTGCGGCAGGTGTGTACCACGAGCTGTATATGATGCCAATACATTAATCTAATCTAGTTTTGATGGGCGCAAGCGTGATTATGAAACCTAGCCGCATTTCTCGGAGACGCTCTCTGATTGGCACTGACTGACGCTAGGTTTCGTAATCACGCGGCTCTCAAAGCACTTCCGCCATTCCATTTCACACAGCTGCGTCACCAGTTGCTTTATAAGGACTGTCGGGGGCGTGGTTTGTATGCAAATGACCTGAACGGGAACGCGCTTTGGAGTTTACGACAGAATGCCATTCTCCAAGCAGATATCAGATCATATAATTTCTGCGACCGTTTCAGCCACTTAAGACATATCTCCAGCACGTTCAGGACTCAGAGTGTACTTGTCATAGATTATGTCTCAGTGGTTCCAAGATAAGTCTTCCAGAATATATCTTTGAAAATTTTTCGGGAGTGAGACCCATTGTCTAGCTCTATAAAGCGCTCCAATGCTTAATAACAGTAGAGGTAATATGGAAATTGAATGAGAGTTCGGGGTCAAGCCATACTCCCAAATACTTGTTGCGTTCAGCTTTATGCAGAGGTGTATTATCGGCACATAAGATAACGCATGCCTTAGATTCGGTTGCCTTCAGTCTTTTCCAAGTACCAAAAATCATAAAGTGCGATTTTGTTTTGTTTAGTATTAGTTTATTTTCAGCAAGCCATTTCTGTAGTGTCTTAAAGTCATATTGTAAGGCTGATTGAATCTGTGCTACATTATTTTTGGATGTATACAACACTATCATCTGCATAAAGATGAACGCTGCAATCAGAACAAACAGAAGGTATATTATTTATAAATATTGAAAAAAGAAGTGGACCAAGGGTTGAACCTTGCGGCACACCACGTTCTTGGACCATTGTATCCGATTTGAACCCTTGGATGACAACACATTGTTTTCTATTATGAAGGTATGTATTGAACCAGAGTAATGCATTGCGTGATAGGCCAACAGAGTGAAGTTTATCTAGAAGTAGGTGGTGGTCAACTAAGTCGAAAGCTTTGCTCAGATCGATAAAAATTGCACCAGTTAATTTACCATCGTTAGTTGCAGAAAATATGACGTTTGTAAGCTTTAATAGAGCTGTTGATGTTGAGAATTTTGACCTAAAACCAGATTGATGAGGTGATAAAATATTGTACTTGTCAAGGAATTTAGAGAGCTGATTATATATCAATTTCTCAAACACTTTGGCAATAGAACAAATAATTGCGATTGGTCTATAATTATTCATTTCAAGTGCATCTCCACCTTTATGCAACGGGGTAATACGAGAGCACTTCCATATGTCAGGCATTTCGAATGTGGACAGTGAAATATTAAACAGATCACATAATGGGTACATTAGAATATGGGATGCAAGTTTGAGGAACTTAGGTTCTAAACCATCTAATCCAGGACCACCACTTACTTTTAGGCTATTGATGGCATCAAAGACTTCCAAAGGTAAAATTTTCATAAAAGAGAAGCTATGATCAGGAGGCCTATTACTGAAGAGATCAGACACGGGATCGAGTGATGATGCAGCAGTGACAGATGAAAAATGCTGGATGAATGACTGTGCAATCAGCTGTGGATCTCGTATAAGGGAAACACCATGTGATCAAAAACTAGACTCAGGAGGATGCTCAGAAACTGACAGATGTAAACATTTACAGAGAAGCTGTGGGTAGCCTCATTTATTTAACAATGTGTACCCGCCCTGACCGATGGTTTGTAGTGAGTAGACTGTCACAGCATTTTGCTGACCCCACAGAGGAGCATTGGATTACAGCCAAACATGTCTTTTGTTATCTTAAAGGTACAGCAGATAAAAAACTGTGTTTCAGAAAGAGCAGCGAGGGTCTAGGACTTAAAGCCCACAGTGATGCAGACTGGGCAGCTGACACCACATGTAGAAGGAGTACCACAGGATATTGTGTGAGTTTGAACACAGACAGCTCACTGTTTTCATGGAAAACAAAGAAGCAGCACACAGTGGCACTATCAACTTGTGAAGCCGAATATATGGCTCTAGCTATGACCATACAGGAGTGTATTTATCCAGAAGAACTGCTCGAAGTGATGGAGATAAGATTATGAGTATATTGCTTAATATGTAATAGGTAATTGGAATGTATCCTCTATACCAAATATGGTGGTTTTTGAAGATGAGGGGCGTTTTGTCAACATCATTTAAAAATGATGGACACTGTGTATATATGAAGGCTGTTGTTTATGAGGGCAACCAGGGAACCAATGTGATTGCTAGGAACCCAGTGTGTCGACATAGATGTAAACATGTCAATATAGAAAATATCATCTCATCAGATCTGTCATCAGAGAAGAAAGAATGACACTGGTTTACTGTCCAACGGACGACAGGGTAGCAGACACCATGAGGAAACCTGTTCCAAATTAAAATTGAAGGGATTTGCAAGGGTCATGTTTAACCCTTTCTTTGCCACGCTTATGTACATCCTTATACCATCCTCTGCCAGCTCTATTTGTCTATGGAGAAGTTCCCCTTCTTTGCAGGGCTATAACTTTTTAAATTGTATTGCTAAATTGACATTACTATGGCCCATTCAACGTCAATTATAGTTAGGTTATGACTATAACCAAGTTCTGTTAATTAGGGGTGATGCTCGGCATCACTCATGCACTCCCTCGCGTACGTGCACGCGCACTGAATAAATTCCACAAATGTACCTTTAATACCAGTATTCGTCTGACCACACCCCTCGTTAGCTTACCTTCATAAGCAGGTGTGTGGTCACCTGCTCTCCTCCTTCCCAAGCTTTCACCACAAGGTGAGGTCAAGGGCTGCAGCGGCGTTGGATGCCGAGCGTCACCCCTAATTAACAGAACTTGGTTATAGTCATAACCTAACGTTCTGTATCATTAGGGGATCCGCTCGGCATCACTCATGCACATAGGGAGGCCGAGCGGAGCCACCGGCCGACAAATACACCCCGCTGAAAGCCCCCCACGACCATCAGAACAGGGAGGGCCGACCCCCCCTAATGGAGGGCACCCCCCCTATTAGAGGTTTCCCGGGAGGGCGACGGACCCGACCGTGCGAAGAGGCACTCAAGCAACTCAACGCACAGGGTGAGCAGACCGTGGCCTGACCCCACGACTACACACACGCACAACCCGCATGCCACCCGGGAATGAACGGAGGGAACAACCTCGTTACTGCCCCCAGAAACACGGGGTCAAGGGCAAACCCAACCCCGTGGCAAGGCCGTAGCAGCGGAGCACGAAGGAAGGCCCAGACCCACCAAAGGGACTGGACCCCCTGGAACGGGGGCCCGGAGAAGTCCATGATGCCAGCATCAAGACCCCACCAGGTGGGCACTTAGTGACCCCGCCCCCCACATCGCCAGCGTATTCGAACAAAGGCCCCTCAGCCGAGCGGGCCCTGTCCCCCCAATAGTACACCGCCTGGCACACTGACCCTGCAGAACAGGCAGTCAGCATGGCCGTAAGTACACAAAAAGGTTAACCAACGGAAGCAGGCAACAGGCTGTTAACCCGAGCCTGGAGACTGCGGACGAGACAGGCGCCAGAGGGGACAGCTGAACACAGCCGCCCCGGCGGAAGGGGCACATGCTGGTGTTGTTGCATGACCAAGCCTCCATTTAAAAACCCCCACCCAGAGGGGTCGAGGCAGAGAAGGCTGACACGATTGGCAGACGTCATGAACGTGCAGGGGCACCCTCAACCGGTTAACCCGGGAGTTGACACTGCTCCAACACAACAGAGAACCAACCACCTAGTCGTTACCCTATGCGGTGGTTGGTCCCATAACCCCTCAGGAAAAAACTCCAAAACATACCTGCGGCACTGCCGCAGTACCCGTGTTCCAGTTTCCAACAGGGTTATCCCGGGCCTACGGGTCAAAGAAAACATTACTTCGGACCGGGCCCGGTGATACGGGGAGCACAGGGTCCCCCGAGGAGGTCAAAGACCACTCCAACAGGCCCCTCTTCGCCATGCGTAAGAGAAGAGCGCAAGAATGGAAAACCAGCCCCAATACCCCGTACTTGGTATTCCCAGGAGGTCACCCAACCAAGTACTAACCAAGACCAACCTGCGTGGCGGCCGAGATCCGACGAGATCGGGCGTGTACAGGTTGGCACGGCCGTAAGCCATTATGACAGTGTAGAATACAATGCACCCAACAAGGGTTCCATAGCGCTTAACCCTGCGACACCCGGACCGACCTAGCATTTTTCCCCCTGAAAAAAAGCCCAAGTCCCTCAGGGTACCAGAACAGCAGATCTGCATCCCCGGCGGACAACAGGTTTAACTGATCCAGACCAGCGTGACCAGAACCAGTCCTGTGCCCTAACCACGCCGACATGCCAACTCCAGGAGAAGGGGCAGATATGCGTGTTGATCTTAAACATGAAAAGAAGGCGCCACTCAGACGTTCGGTGCGAACCGCGCCCGGTGGCCCACCCCCAGGGCGTGAGACCCTTCTACATATGTCCAGATCCATTCCGTTATCATCCCCTGATATGAACGAGAACCCGTCGACAACCACACAGGTCGTCGGAAGAGGAAAACCCCCATCCCAATTGCTTTATAAAAACGCTGTTTTAACCCCAAGCAACCAAGGTGCGCCAGTCAGTTGCTTAATGTCCAGCAGAACATCCCGAGCTAGCACTATGTGTGCATCGGGCATATCCACATCAATAATAGGCTATGTAGACCATCTTATTGAATCCCCAAGGCGCCCAGGGGAACGACAAGAGGGGCGGGATGCAACCAACTCCATGAATGAATGAATGAAAACTTTATTCAACAGATTGCAGAATGGGTACAATACAGTACGGCTCAATACACACAATTGTTAAGGGGATGCAGACCTGAGAAAGACGTTAGTCTTGTTTCCATCAGGGTCCCCCATTTCAAATTCATATAGATTCATCCAACTCTTTATAATAATAAAGAAGAAGCATCACCCGTATGAACCCAACTGCACAGCTGGGAGTAAAAAACCGTTTACATGTTTTTACATCCAGTCACTCCTTTAGTCAAAGAGTAAAGACCGAACTTTCCCAGAAGCCTTCCCACATGAGTCGTAGTTATGAAAAAGACATGTCAACTGTGAGTCACGTGACCAACTGACTCAAGTTTACACATAAATCGAGCGTAGCAGACCCGTAAGCCCTACGCTCTAACTCGACACCTTAACACCACAACCTTACGTAAAGATCTTTAACTCACGGAAGGCGTCGCCATAGCAACATTGCTATGACGGGGGGAAACCCTGTACACAACTCCTATTTGTAATAGGAGTTGCGTCAGGACAACCCCCCCCCCCCCTCCCTGCCAAGACGTTCTAACGGCTCGGCCCTGACTGGCTCAGCAGAATGAGATAAAATCTCCTAAACCAACCAAGTGGGAAGGAGGGGTTTATTCGACACCCCCTCACAAAAAACCCTTCTTTCCCTACACACAATAACAACTGTAGCATTTTGAAACCTCCGGTAGAATGCTAATGTATAGCGTAAGCTAATACAATGCCCGCTACCCACAAAATGTGAACAGGATTTACAACAAAACAAGTCGTATGTGTGTGAATCCTACACCCGTTGTCTATGTCGTACATAGCAAACGCTGACCGAGAGTAACGGCTAGGCCGTGGAACGTGTGTGTACGAGTATTACTGCAACTAACACAACAGCGTTGTGGAACACATATACTTTGTTTAAGCAATGGAATACCACCAGTTTCAACCTGCATGTGGAGCGTCAGGCTAATAGAACCTCCTACGACTGAGTGTATGCTTGCAGACCTTGCTTAATCTCGTAACACAACATGACTCATCTCTCAACGTAATAGTGCAGATTCACATTTACGCAACCCCATCATATGATTTGTTGAAGAAACACACAGTTTGTTTGGCCAAAAACATAGTTCCCCTTATATCGGGGAACTTTTTATTTACATGGCACAAAACACAATCATAAGGGGCCGGGGAGGGTGTAGAGGAGAGGGGACACAGAGGGAAAAGTCACTTTCAGCGGCGTCTGCTACCTCACGCCGCTCGAGTTTTGCCACCCCGAGGAGCCCCGGAGGGACGGTAGGTAACTGTCTGCTGGTCTCGACGTTCCCTACCGTCTCCTCCGGTCGTGGATGGGCCGGCGGTAGCAGAAGCGCCGTCTCTCCTCCTGGCCTTCTTGGAGGGGCCAGCAGCAGCGGCGGAGGCAGTGGTAGGCACGGCGGAGGGAGCTCAACGTCGTGGAAGCCTTCTGACTCCACCGGCAAGGACGGGAGGCGGAAAATGGGGTTGGAGAACGGATCTCTCCTCTGCCATCTCTCTGCACGTTGAGGTCATCAGCTGCAGGGCCTTCCCGAAGAGTCCAGCATCGGAGAGGCTGGCCGTCAGAAGAGGGGTTCTCTTCTTCTCCGGCACTCGAGCCTGCTCCAGCCAAAGGTGGCGCTGGGTCAGGGTGGCCAGGGCGCGCGTCTTCCCCGAGGCTATGGCCAGCACCTGGGTAAGATGCAGGACAGCTCCTGCCGCCTGGGTGATCTGTTTGCATTTTACCTCGGTCAGATCCATGCCGCCCGTCATTATCCCCGATACAAATCTAGCCAGGTGGGCGATGTTAGAAGCCGCAGCCAGCGATTGTGTACCAGCGATAAATGACTGGTCACCCCAATATGCCAATCGCCTAGCCGATCTTCCATGGAGGACCGGCTTGCATAATGGTTCCCATACCACATCCGGACAGAGGAGAGCGGCCATCGGCCTATCAAGCCGTGGCACGCCCTCTCTCATACCTTTGACCAACTCCGACACCCGTGTAACTGGTACGTAGGAGGGGGTAAGTCCCATGATGTTGGAAACCGCCTGACCCTGACGAACATAGGCCCCCATTGAGGGGAAAAATGGGTAGACAACATCCACCCCTCTCACCGGGCGACGCTGCCAGAGATGACCTATGAGATCGTCAGGGACAGGAGCAGGCAATGGCAGCGGCACGCCGTTTGCAGCGGCAGCTACCGCCATGAGCTCGGGAAACAAAGCCCGCAGTTCCCCCTGCTGACCTTCCTCCACCGAACCCGCATCCCTCACATGCAGCAGGCTTCGACCCATTGAGGAGCCACAGTCTGATGTGGCTGATAGCAGGGCATCCTGCTGATGAGGCCGAGGTGGTTCCTCGACATCTTCGAACAAGGTGTCCCAAGGAGCCATTTCTCCCCCCTCCGGTGTTTCCTGGATAGGAGGGATACTCGCCTCCACAGGACCTTCAAACAAGAATCCGTCCGACTCTTCCATGAAGTCCTCAGTTTCCATCGGACATCCAGAGCCGGACGCATCCTCGCTGGTCTCCAGCAATTCCCCAAACCCAGGCCGCTCGCGCCTGCATGCCACCATCTTGCGACGTGAACGGGCAGACGTGAAAAGTTTGCGTCGCAAATCCTCCGGACCCAAAACAACCGACCGTTCAACAACGGACGATTCCCTGGAACCAGAGGAACCAGAGTCGAGATCAGGCCATCGCCGGAGCGACGGCACCGATGCCTTGGCTCCTCGGAGAGGCAAACTACCCATCGGCTGCCTCCTGGGCTGGGTCGGCAACCACGAAAGTGGCAGCAGCCCCGCACCAAAACGCACGACGGAGGCGGGAATGGAGAACCGCTGGTGAAGAGTGGGTCTACTCTCCGAAGAAGACATTATGACTTAGCTTTTTCCTTTGAACAGTTATGAGAGAAGAAAAAACTAAGCACAATGTAAACTCGTCACAACTCTTTTCAACTAACAACACGTCAAGTGGGGTACTACCGAGGCACTTCCTTGTGGTGAAAGCGAGAAGGGAGGAGAGCAGGTGACCACACACCTGCTTTTGAAGGTAAGCTAACGAGGGGTGTGGTCAGACGAATACTGGTATTAAAGGTACATTTGTGGAATTTATTCAGTGTGCGCGTGCACGTACGCGAGGGAGTGCATGAGTGATGCCGAGCGGATCCCCTAATGATACAGAACTATCGTTCAGGATGTAGGAACGTTATACTTTTTCATTCACATATTCATACTAAAATACGGTCTAAAGTATAAATATGTTTTTATCGTTTTCTGCAGCATTCTGCAGAATGTGATTTATAGCCCTAAATGCATTATATTGATGATCAAATACAGTTTGATAGCGATCGGCGCCAGATAAAAAATTTCAAATGGACGTGCTTCTAGAAGTTACTACTTATCATCTGATGTTGACCGGATGGGGGGGGGGTCGTTTATAATTCCGTGGCCAACGTTAGATGATTCATGTAGTGTAGGTGATATGATCATTAGAGCAGTTTGTATCGAACACGGTAAAAATAAACGCTGAAACTTACCCCAGTCTCCTCGGGTCATTGGGCGATGAGCGTGGAGCAAAAATATTCCTATTATGCAATCCATATGCGATCCATCTCCATGTTGTATAATAGTATATACGTCCAAATCATGTTGTTTATCGAGTTATTGGTAACGGATCGCTATCCATTGTGTCGAGCTCGAGTCCCGGGACCTATAGCGAGTGATCGGACCGAATTTGGATGAGCATCAGTTTCCGTTTCCGGTTTCCGGTTTGGGCGATCCGCCGATCGGCCACCAGATGGCGCTCTTGAACCGTTGGAGAGTTGAGAGGGGATCAACAGTAGATCTCAAGTCTCCGCGGGAGAAATATGATTGCGATCACAGATTTTAGAAATATTGATCTCAATGACGAGTTAAGGCGTCCTTGGCGATTAAAGTGTTAATGTGTAAATATTGACTGCCATACTCTGTTGATGTTTTGGATTATATTATTTCCTTTGTAAAATGTTTTTCGGAGAAGTTATCCAGTATGCTAATACAAACCCTAAGTGGGAGTGTTGAAGTCAGAGGTTCTGTGTAGTATTGTTAGTAACTGTCTAACTGCATATATAACTGTTTCCACTAGAGGGCGCTCTAGGCGGAGCCACTCAGGAACACCACCAGGTGGCGAGTATAAATAGAGATGTCTCCTCCCACTCTTCCTCTTCCCCCCCCAGCCTCTCAGTGAGAGAACTCTAGAACTGCTGCTCATGCCATGTGAATAAATAAACCACGCCAGTTAAAGGCTAAAGATAGAAACCAGGGCCCTCATTTATCAACTTTTCTTAGAAAGTCTTCTACTTCCGTTGGTAAGCACAGAATTTAGAATGTGTGCATGCACAAAAAAAAATGGATTTATCACACGTGCGTACACAGGTCCTACGCACACCTGTCTTGATAAATATCACTTTGATCCTAAGCTGGAGCTCGTGCACTGTTTTAAGTATTTGCATACCAGAACCGCCCCGATTAACCATATACGGTAATGGAACACCCCCATGAAATGTGGAAAAGTGGACTAAGCCGAGAGAAGCGTGTTATGGAGAAATACATAAAATTTTATTCCAAATCGCGACGGATTTTCCGTAAATTTTCTACCTGCTGCATATGATTTCTAGAGGCATACAATCTATTTTGATGTCAGTATTGGGTAGCCTATATAAACAATAATACGAGAGCATATACAAGAACAATGAATCTCACTGCCATGTATGATGTAGCCTATACGCCATGTGTAGCCTGCCTATGTGATCAATACAAACATGAACTTGAATTCCATCATGTCTGTGTGCGGGAGCTCACAAGGCTGTTGTCACAATGGGTGGTACAGTAATAACAGTCTATTACTCGATCCATCTACAATATCACGATGGACCGTGCCATGTAGCCTATGTATAGCCTGCCTATGTGATCAATAAAAACGCGAACTTGAATCCCATCATCATATTTACATAGTCTGTCCACTATGTTTATTACTTTGTTATTCCCCCCCCCCCTATCTATGTAAAGCGACCTTGCATGGGTCTCTTGAAAGGCGCTATATAAAATGAAGCTATTATTATTATTGTTGTTATTATTATTATCACGTCTGTGCGCGGAGCTCAGTGAAGTTCAACGGAGCGAGGTAATCTATTCTAACCAACAAATTGAAGTAGAAAGCATTTCGTTGTGGCCAATCTTATTTGGAAACATGACACAAAATAATAGTATGTCGCTTTTTATTTGAAACAATATTTAATGGCGTTTGGAGGTGGGTGTTCTGCGTCTGCCCCCCCGTGCCAAACAAGCAAGCCAACCTCTTGTTCGCGCATGAGCCCGTTATAATTACACTACTGTCGCTATTTCACAATGAACTATAATGAATTACGGTTCATACAGAACACGCGCCAGTGTCAGGAGTAATTTGCACGAAAGCTTATTTCCGCGTTGAAACTAATGCATGAACTGAGGAACGCATAATGCCGTCAGTCTGCAGTAACGATCTTCTACCACGGGGCGTCAGCTACGCATGCTCCGAGCTGTGCGTAAATATAAGCACAAAGTCAAGTTCACGTTCAAATTGATAAATCCCACACTTTGCTTAGAAATGGTCGTACGCACGGGTTAAGCACATATCTGTGCGTACGCAACATTGATAAATGAGGGCCCATGCCTCTTGACCCCATTATTGTCGCCCTATAGCCGGATTCTGTCAACAAGACTGATGAGTCAAAATGAGACTTAGAGCCACAGACCCCATTGATACAAACCCCCATTGCTAGGAAACAATGCTAAACACCGGAAAAGGCCATTCATAAGACACGGGACCTTTAAAAATAAATAAAATACATCCACAGAGCTTTTAGAAAGGTGTGGAATAAAAGTATTGCTTACAAAAAAGTAATATATATAGATTAATTAATTAATAATTAAAGAAATATTGGCGGTCCAAAATTAATGTTGTTGTTTTCATGTTGTGTGCATGTTCCTGCTTGGATAAATACTGGTGCTCTAGTGCAACACCTGGTGGTTCAATGTGATCTATAGCACCTTTAATTTTTCACAGAATGTTTAGTCTTTTTTTCCATTAAGGCAGCAGGTAACCATGGTAACCACTCCCCAAACATGCCACGAAAGCAAAGATACACAGCACACTCAAACCTACAACAAATTGACCAGATCTGCTTTTATTTTTCAAAGGTAATAAGTATGTAAAGACACACCAAATGCCAAAAGAAACACATACCATTGACTCATAATGTTCTGTTTTATTGAAATTATGATATTCAGACTTGGTCTCCAAAATGTATTGAAGTTAATGAGGAGCCTGGCACCTGGGAGGAAAGGTGGTGTTTGTTTTGATGGCGGACCACAGGGACAGTGGTGGTCGCTAGCTTATTTGTAGTGAACTACAACTCCAAACGAGGGGATGAAGTGGAGGTGGTGGAGACCTACAAGTTCCTGGGAGTACACTTGAATAATAAACAATAAACTGGACTGGTTGGACAGCACAGAGGCCCCAAAGAGACAAAGCAGGCTGTTCTTCCTGAGACTCAGGTCATTCAATGTGTGCAATAGACTGCTGCAGTTGATTTACCAGTCTGTAGTAGCCCCTCTTTTTTTGCTGTTGTATGCTGGGGGGGGGGGGGGGGGGGGGCTACATTGATTGATTGAAAATTGTATTAACAGATTGCAGAATGGGTACAATACAGTACAGCTCAATACACACAATTGTTAACACATTGGGTGCCATGCAGTATGCCCATCTTTACCACTCTCTGCCAGTGCTGTAACCCTATGGAGTGGCTCACCTTCTTTGCAGGGCTATAACTTTGTAAATATTATAGCTATATCGACATTACTATGGCCCATTCAACATCGGGTATCTATTGTTCCGGATGTGGGAATGTTATATTTTTCCATTCATACATTGTCGTGTTAGTACCGTCAAGAATATAAGTATGTTTTTTGACTGTATAGCAGTAATTCCTAGAACGCGCGCTATATAGGCCCTGGCGCGTATTATACATTATCGATTGGCGTTTCGTTCCTATTAGGGCTGTCCCCGACTAAGGATTTGGATGGTCGACTAGGATTGGCCAAAATTTGCCGTTAGTCGACTATTGGTCGACAAAAAAAAAAAAAAAAAAAAAAAAAAAAAGTATAATATTAAAAAAATGTATCATTCCATTTGGGCTGTGGGGGGTGCTTAATGTCTGAAGGAGTCGACTGAAGGCTTCTTGTCCTCTGCAAAAGCATGCAATTGGTCCACTGATGGATACATCTTGATATTTGTCTAGTATAGTGTGTTCATTAGATGGGTGAAATCCTCTTTCAGTGCCTCTGTGCCTGTTTTCGTAGGGAGTTAGCCTCTGGTATGCGTGCCATTATTATTATTATTATTATTAGCGTTAGCCACGCTTCTATGCCTTTTTTTTTTTTTATATATTATATTCGACTAAGAGGTTGGCCAGTCGACTACGGCCCCTTTCGACCGATTAGTCGACTAATCGATTAATAGGGGTCAGCCCTAGTTCATATACACGCTATATAAAAAATTTCAAATGCATATGATCGCTATACATTACGCCTCCATCATGCGTTAAGGAAAGGGGGGGGGGTCGTTTATGATTCCTTGATTGTCACTAACGGCTTTCTTTAGTAAGACCATACCTTGATCAGACAGATTGCAATGAAATAAATGGACAATCGAGCTGGAAATAACGTTAGATTCCTCTTACCTCTGGCCGATGCATCTTGAGAAAAAATTCCAATTATTTGACGTCGATCTGCTAGATCCTTTTTCCGTTTGTATGACGCAATAAATGCCGAAAGCATATTGATTCTTGCGTCTCGAAAGCGATCCAATGCACTCGAGGTGTGTATATTGATCCATGTTACAAGATATCTCTGGCGGAGCTTTTTCCCCGATGCACCGAGCGCCACTTCCGGTTTAGAGTGGAGTGTAACTCGCCCGAAATCCACCAGGCGGCGGTATTGAGGCGTTGCAATATCAGACAGGGTCCAGCTGGTTCCCGGAGGCTTCCTGGATGAATTATGAATGCCAATAGCGAATAAAAGAAATAACGATCATAAAAACGAGTTTACTCGTTGTTGGCAATTAATGTGTTAAGGGGATGCAGACCAGAGAAAGACTTTCATCTTGTTTACATCAGGGTCCCCCATTTTCAATTCATCATAACATATGACATACATGACATACAGATAGACAGTACTGCTACATCTATACATTTATGACATACCAGATTTACAAATACAGTACTGTTTTTGTTACAAGAGTCTAAAAAAGAGAGTATATACATTTGACGAAGAAACTGTACATTGGAGGAGGTTGATAGGTGGGGTGGGGGGGGGGGTTGGGTAGGTGGGGTGGAGGGGAAACTGTACATAGGTGGTGGTGGGGGGTTGGGTAGGCGGGTGGGGGTAACTGTACATTGGATTATCGACGAAACCTTACTTGGTCCCAAGAAGAGGGTCTTGTGTATTATTGGGTTTAATAGGACATTTATTGTACATTGGAGAGGGTTGCGTTAGGACATTTACAGGGGCCAGTTTCGAATTGCAGTCTCTCGTAGGTGCTCTTTGAGAGTGGTTTTGAAAGTGGGTAGTGATTTACATTCCTTTACAGCTGTGGGTAGGGCGTTCCACATTGATGTGGCATAATTGCGAAACGTGTTTAGTCCCTTGTTTGAGCCGAATCTGGGTATAACATGATTTGGGAAGCTCCCTCTGGTGTTGTGGTTGTGGTATTCACTGACCTTTGGGAAGTATTTTGACATGTACATGTGTAACGGGGAAGCCCGTGAGTATATCCACAGTCACAGAAACAGGGGTGTTGACAAGTGACTGTGGCATTACGGGCTGGTAAGTTAAACTCACTTCCTCATAACAGAGTTAATAGACGCATAGGTACGGTACTTAGGAGTGGATTCACTTCTTTGTGCAGCGGCCTATGTCATCGCCCGCGGCGTGGGAGCTCCCCTGTTCGACTCCCCCTCGGAACATAAGCATTTAACAACAACACAACGCAGACCAATACGATCCGTCACAGTGGTGCCGTGACCCGGATGTCCTGAGGGGCGTGAGTTTAGGGAGGTGAGTGTAACGGGGAAGCCCGTGAGTATATCCACAGTCAGAGAAACAGGGGTGTTGACAAGTGACTGTGGCATTACGGGCTGGTAAGTTAAACTCACTTCCTCATAACAGGGTTAATAGACGCATAGGTACGGTACTTAGGAGTGGATTCACTTCTTAGTGCAGCGGCCTATGTCGTCGCCCGCGGCGCGGGAGCTCCCCTGTTCGACTCCCCCTCGGGACATAAGCATTTAACAACAACACAATGCAGACCAATACGATCCGTCACACATGGGTACCTTAGTCGTGTAGTGTATCTTGTAGACCAGGCTCATTGCAAGTTGCTGTACTCTGTTGTCTACTTTAAGCCATCCTAGGTTGTCAAAGTGGGCAGCGGTGAGGTGGGTTCTAGGAGTAAGGTCAAGCAGTAGTCTGACCAGTTTGTTTTGAGATGTTTGTAATTTTGTTTTTAGCGCCTTTGAGGTGCTTTGGTACCATGAGGTGCAAGCATAGTCGTAGTACCCTTGAATGAGTGCTCCTGCCAGAGTTCAGGGTATTCTTGTTTACCAGAGAGGAGATCCGGTATAAGAATCAAGTTCGTTGGTTGACTTTTTTGATTACATTGGATGCCATTTTGTCACAGGAAAGATTTGCCTCTAGGATGGAACCTAGGTATGTAATTTCATCTTTCCTTGTGACAATATTGTCATCCACTGTAACTGAGAAGCCGTCGGTCTTGCTGAGTTTGTTATTTGAACCGAAGAGAATGGACTCTGTTTTACCCAGGTGTAATGATAGTTTGTTATCAGCGAGCCAGATGCAGATTTAGCCTAGTTCCGAGCTGAGGGTTTTTTCAACCTGTAACTTGTTCTTGTCAGAGACCAGCAGGGCTGAGTCGTCCGCAAACAGGAACAAGTTGCAGTCACAAGCTGACGACATGTCATTTGCATAAATTAGGAACAGTAGCGGTCCTAGTATGCTTCCTTGTGGAACACCACAGCTTACTGGGAGGGGGGGGAGAGGGTACCGTTTACCTCCACCATCTGTTCTCTCCCCTCCGCGTGAATACTTTCGGCAGCCAACATGCCCTTCCGCGTTGCTCTGATTGGCCGAGCGCGCGCATGCGCATGAGCCGCGACACGCTCCTCAGCCAGGCAGGAATACTAAACTCAGCTTAACGCAATTTATACAAATGGAAGTATTGATTACGCCGTAACGAATCATTAAAAAAATATACCGTTAACTGGAATATGTTGTTTCTTTACACATATGTTGGATTATGTAATTGGTTTGTCATGACAAACCAATAAAAAAATCGCGAATTAACCGGTGGCTACAACAACACACAGTAACTACATGCATCATTGTTTACAATGAACGGTGGGGCTAATCGAAAGGACTAACCTAAAGTTAGTTGTTCACCAACAATCTACAGACACAAACAAACACAGAACCGGACTGTTATATTTAATTAATTGATTGCTGTTTAACGCGTCCGTGTCCAGTCCTTTCGATTAGCCCCACCGTTCATTGTAAACAATGATGCATGTAGTTACTGTGTGTTGTTGTAGCCACCGGTTAATTCGCGATTTTTTATTGGTTTGTCATGACAAACCAATTACATAATCCAACATATGTGTAAAGAAACAACATATTCCAGTTATATTTCGTATATAGCATCGCGTCCCGCTCTGAGCCTTACGAGATACTCTATATCTCCTGTGATACCTAATGTATCTCCCACGAACAAAAACACATGCACCCCACCTGTATGGGGCCCCGCCCCTTACGGTGGTACCACCCATATAATCATGACTCTGGTCATGAAACACCCTTCCTCTATTTTCGTCCCAGCGTACTGGATGCTATGCACCATGCGAGCTAGCGGAATGAAAAGATTAAGGAAGATTAATAATGTTGAGGGCTTACCGGAGGATTGTGTTTCCCTGGATTCTCCGGGGCTTGTTTCGACGACGCAGACCTATGCTGGTGGTTCCTCGGCTGACGGCGACGGACCGAGGGGCAGCGTACAAGGTTTGGCTATCGGGTCGGCTTGTACAAAGGTGAGGTCTGTGTCAGTAGGCGTCAATGTCGGTGTTGGTCGTGCTGTGGAGTATGTTTCGGCACCAGGGCCGGGGCGGCTTGGCGATCGTTCCACTGTAGTGGGCGATGTCTTGGCGATCCTGGAACATGCTGTTGACGCTAATGCTACTGCTAATGCTAATGCTACTGCTGCTTCTTCTGCTAACGCTGATGTTGACGCTGGAATGTCTAATAATCCCCGCCGCGGGATTCCGCTTTTCCCTCCTCTTGCCACCTTCATTGATGAAGGTCAGTCGGTGGTGGGTGTGGGGGGGTTCGCTGAGCTCTATTTACCTTTTTTGCGGGTGAAGGGGCTGACGACGGGGTGCAGCCCGGGGGTACCTTGGCTAAGTAGCCAGGTAGCTTCTTTTTTGTGCCCAGGCGGGGATGAACGACGTTCCGCCCGGCCGTTGCTTGATAGCATGTCGGCTCGGAGGGTGGCAGTATGGACGAATGAGTGGTATACTGCTGCAGGATGGCATTTAGCGGCGGCCAGTGTTGTGGCTCAGCTGGCTACTTTCCTATCCAAGATGGCGTCGGGTTGTAGGTCTTTGAGTCCAACCGACACTATGAACGTGATTCATGTTTGTGGTGTTATAGAGATCTTGACTCAGTCGCAAGCTATAACTGCGGGGAGGATTCGGATGCTATCGACTTTGGTTGTTAGGCATCTTTGGTTGGAGCAGTCTCCTCTTGGGGAAGAGGATAGGTTTTCTCTCCTCACGACTCCTTTTTCCACAGATAGTCTTTTTGGGCGTTCTGTGGAGGCGCAGGCGGTTTTTGATTCGGGTCCTACACCGCCTCACGCTGTGCAGCCAGGGGTGGGAGCACGGTCTCGTCAACGACTGTGGCGAGATCCTCGACAGGCGGCCATGTTTCCCCCGCCAGTGGTGCCCTGGTTGGAGAATCGACAGGGTTTCGCAAGGCCGACAGTCTTGGCGGCCGAGGGATCGGCCATTTTGGGTGATTTCGGGGTTGGTAAACCACCCCGTCGTCATTTTGCCGCGAGTAGCCCGCTCCCCGTTCAGTCCTCTCTCTGGTATCCCCAGAAGCGGGGCTTTGAGCGTTCTCCTTTGGCTGCGGGCCGCGAACCTTCTTTGAAGCGTATGCGGCCCCATTCTTCACTTCTCATGGAGACAGGGGCTGACACCCAGTTGATGGCTGAGCCTGGGTCTGTCCGTGAGAATGTTCCGTCGTCGCGTGGTTCCTACACCGCAGGTTGTGGGTGGGTGGAACCTGGTGTTGCAGCTGCCACTAGCTTCAGTGGTCAGCAGGGGGACTCGGTGCCTCTTCTGTTGAATGCTCAGCAGGGGTTACCCCGGCTTCGCCCTCGCCAGGCGGGGTATCGCGCTGTTGCCTCCCACTCCCGTCAAACCGGCAGTGGTCTGCAAAGGAGAGGCTGGCGTGATTTGAGTGGTAGCAATATCACTGCAGGGCTTCGGCGTGTAGGAGCCCATGGGGTCCTCAGGCCTTGCGTGTCTGGCTGCGGAACGGCTCCTCAGCGTGTGCTGGAGGGGTGTTCAGGGGGTGAGTGTGTGTCCACAAGTTTGATGACCGCTCCTCCCGTATCAAACCGGCCCTTTCTGTCGGGGTCCCCCCTTGGGTGCTTTGCACGACGGGGGGGACCGGGCCAATTATCTGCTGTTCCTTGCGGCCCAGCGTCAGTTGACGGCGGGGGCGCTGTGGGATTATATTCACATATGGCGACGGGAATGTCCCTTGAATCGGTGGATGAGGAGAACGTTAGAGGCGGGGCTGGTTTTGCAGTTTGCGCGGCCCTATCCTCCGTTCTCAGGTTTGGTGCCGACCCTATTGTTAGGGTCGGGCGCGGTGACAGCCCTGGCCGACGAGATTCAATCTCTGTTGGCGAAGCAGGCCGTCGTTGTGGTCCCGAGAGAGGACGCAATGTCAGGCGTCTACTCCCGTTATTTTCTGGTGCCCAAGAAAACTGGGGGGGTCAGACCTATACTGAATCTGTCCATGTTCAATCGGTTGATTGTAGTGAGACCATTCAGGATGTTGACCGTCCGACTCCTTCTGCTTGCTGTCAGGAGGGGGGACTGGTTCACCTCCATAGACCTGAAGGATGCGTATTTTCACATACCCATTTTCCCTCCTCACAGGAAGTTCCTACGGTTCCTGTTTCAGGGCGTAGCGTACGAGTACCACAGAATGCCGTTCGGTTATTCTCTGGCTCCCCGCACATTCACCAAGTGCGTGGCGGCTGCTCTGGGGCCTTTACGTCGTCGGGGGATACGAGTTCTGTTCTATCTCGACGACATTCTGCTCCTCAGCCGTTCAGAGGAGGTTGCCAGGTCTCATACTCGACTGGTGGTGGAATTCCTCACCAGCCTGGGTTTTGCTGTGAATTGGAAGAAGAGTACCCCTCTTCCCAGTCAACAGGTGGAGTACTTGGGCTTGACATTGAGGTCGAAGCCCATGCTTGCGACCCTCTCGGAGCAGCGTCGGGGGGATCTCCGTCACGCGCTCGGGGGTTTCCGTCTGGGAGGGACGGTTACGGCGCTGCAGGTGATGCGTCTGCTGGGCCTTATGTCGGCGGCCCACACGGTGGTTCCTCTTGGCCTCCTCTTTATGAGGCGGATACAGAGGTGGTTTCTCTCTTTGAGAATAGATCCGGTGTGGGGCAAAGGGAGACGGTTGACGGTTCCTTTGTCGATATGGGGGGATCTCGCCCACTGGGGGAGGCTGGGTATCCTCTCCGCTGGGGTCCCCATGGGCAGCAGTGGCTCCCACGTCACGGTTTTCACCGACGCCTCTCTCACAGGTTGGGGAGGGGCGTTTCGGACCCACGCAGTGGGGGGCAGCTGGACGGGTCATGCCGACCCAGCTGTCCTGCATATCAATGTGTTGGAGTTGAAGGCGGTCCTCCTGGTCCTCAAACGGCTCAGCCACCTGGTGGTAGGCAGGCATGTTTTGATCAGGACGGACAATGTGACGGCGGCGGCGTATATCAACAGGCAGGGTGGGACTCGTTCCGCTCGCCTGCTCCGGGTGGCGCGCGAACTGTTGCTATGGGCATCCCGCAGGCTGCGCAGTCTGCGGGCGCTCCACGTTCCTGGTACGGAAAATGTGGCGGCGGATATAATGTCTCGGGGCGGTCCTCGTCGCGACGAGTGGGAACTCCGCCCCGACATAGTCAGACAGATCTGGGATCGGTTCGGGGAGGCCTCGGTAGATCTGTTTGCGTGCCGACGTTCTCACAAGTGCCCCTTGTGGTTCTCGCTCAGTCGAGCGGATCATCCCCCCTTGGGGGTGGATGCCT
The DNA here is from genome assembly GCF_963971535.1 of Notolepis coatsorum. Lineage (NCBI taxonomy): Eukaryota > Metazoa > Chordata > Actinopteri > Aulopiformes > Paralepididae > Notolepis > Notolepis coatsorum. The sequence goes on along the minus strand of NC_140172.1, from coordinate 80,787,529 downwards.
TCTCGACCTTTCCGTGGCCGCCCGGTCTTCTGTACGCCTTCCCTCCTGTACAGCTGTTGAGTCAGCTGTTGGAGCAGATACGGAGGGAGCGCAGGACGGTGATCCTGGTCGCGCCGGACCGGGGCACGTCAGTGTGGTTCCCGGTCTTAATCCAGCTTCTGGTCGCTCCTCCTTGGGTCATTCCGTGGTCAGCGACGGCCCTCTCGCAGCACAACGGCGTGCTTGTCCAGCCTCCGGTGTTGGGTCAACGCCTGGTGGTGTGGCTGGTGGGAGGGTGAGTCTGGAGAGGATGGATCCCGCAGTGGTTGATACCATCCGGTGTGCGCATGCTCCCTCCACTGTCGCGGTTTACGCGGGCAGGTGGCGTGCGTTCCAAGAGTGGTGTACGGGGGGGGGCTGGGACCCAGTCTCCTGCCCCCTGGATGCTGTTCTGGGTTATCTCCAGTCTCTCCTTGATAGTCTGTCGGCTTCGACAGTGAGGGTATATGCAGCAGCTATATCCTCCTATCATGAGGGATTTGAGGGGGATGTCTTGTTCAGCCACCCTCTTGTGAAGCGTTTCCTGCTTGGCGCTCGACGCGTTAAGCCGGTGCAACGCTCCTTGGCTCCGACTTGGGATCTTCAATTGGTCCTCGGTCGGTTGTCCTTGGCCCCGTTTGAGCCGCTCGAGCAGGCGCCGTTGGGACGGCTGTCTTTCAAGACCGCGTTCCTACTGGCTGTCACTTCCGCTAAACGCGTGGGTGAGCTCTGTGCTCTCTCGGTACGTCCAGAGTGCCTGTCTTTTCGGACCGATTGCGGTGCCACTCTGCGACCTAATCCTGCTTTCGTGCCTAAGAATATCCGGAGTTCCTTCCGCTCCCGGGATATTGTGGTTCAGGCTTTTCGTCCTCCTCCTCACACTAGTGAGTTAGATGCGGGCCTTCACCTGTCATGTCCAGTCCGTGCTTTGGGGTTTTACCTCAGCCGTACTCAGGACTTCAGGGTTACCGACCAGCTTTTTGTCTGTTACGGTGGGGCTCGTGCTGGTAAGGCACTGTCGAAGCAGCGCCTGTCCCATTGGTTGTGCGAGGGTATTGCCCTCTGCTACACGTTGGCTGGGCAGGATCCCCCTGGGGGCGTCAGGGCGCACTCCACTCGTGGGGTGGCTGCCTCGGTGGAGGACATCTGTGCTGCGGCTTCATGGTCCTCACCGGGCCCCTTTGTAAGGTTTTACCTCATGGACATGACCGGGGGTTCTGTCTCCCAGGCGGTTCTGGGGTCTGTGGCCTTTCCTGCTTCCCGTCCTTTGGTCGGGTAGCAGGAGTGTATGGGTATGGGCCGCAGTGTGTTGAGTCACACGTGGTTCCGCCTGTACGGTGTGTTCAAGGGGTTCTGGCTCCCTCTTGTTCGCATTCAGGTGGAGTTGACTGCGCCCCCCCTTCGTTAGGAAGGATGGGGTGACAGGGCTCCCCGCACCCCTTGATGTGGGCTTACGGGTCCTCAGGGGGTACATCTGTCGGGTCTCGCGCCCGCTCTTCCCCATTATCTCGTAAGGCTCAGAGCGGGACGCAATGCTATATACGAAATATAACGATAGGTTATGTAGATAACCTAGTTATATTAGTATTGGCTAAGCGTCCCGCTCTGCGCGCCCTGAGTTCCCTCTTGAGGGATCTTTTCCTGGGACGGGTTTTTGGCGAGGAAGGGTGTTTCATGACCAGAGTCATGATTATATGGGTGGTACCACCGTAAGGGGCGGGGCCCCATACAGGTGGGGTGCATGTGTTTTTGTTCGTGGGAGATACATTAGGTATCACAGGAGATATAGAGTATCTCGTAAGGCTCAGAGCGGGACGCTTAGCCAATACTAATATAACTAGGTATCGTTAACGGTATATTTTTTTAATGATTCGTTACGGCGTAATCAATACTTCCATTTATATAAATTGCGTTAAGCGGAGTTTAGTATTCCTGCCTGGCTGAGGAGCGTGTCGCGGCTCATGCGCATGCACGCGCTCGGCCAATCAGAAGGGCATGCCGAAAGTATTCACGCCTCCCCTCCAGGTAGGATTGCATCCAGCTCACTGATAGACTATCAAAACCAATTGCTTTTAGCTTGTCAATTAGAATGGAGTGATCGACAGTGTTGAAGGCCTTTTGTAGGTCCAGCATGACCATGCCGCAGTATTTGCCCGCGTCCACCTCTTGTTTGATGTGGTCGTTCAAATAGAGAAGGCATGTGTCAGTGGAGTGGGATGTTCTGAAGCCAGATTGGAATTTGCAGATTAGATTTTTTTCCACAAGGTACTTTTCGACCTGTTCGTATACAATTTTTTCCATGACTTTCGAGATGGAGGTAAGGATAGAAACAGGGCGGTAGTTGCCTGGGTCTAATTTGCTGCCCTTTTTGTGCAGGGGGGTTACTCTCGCAATTTTGAAGTCTTTGGGTACGTGTCCCTGTTTTATGGAGAGGTTTATTATGTGTGTGATGACTGGGGTGATGGCGGCTGCTGAGTCTCTGAGGAATTTGGAGGGGATATTGTCATAGCCAGTGGCCTTGTTAGGTTGGAGGGCGCTCAATTTTTTTGAGTACCTCAGCTGTTGTTACCATTTCTAGTTTGAAATCGTCTTTGCGGACCCCTAGGTTATTGTTGTAGGCTATGATGTGTTCTACCCCAAAATGCCCTGAGTGGGAGGGTAGTTTGTTTACCAGTGTTGTGGCTATGTTTGTGAAGAAAACTTTTAAGTAATTGGCTACATCCGCGATGAGCGTGTTGTCCGTCTTTATGTTTATGTTTGAAAATCTGGTTTTAAGTTTTTTACTGCAGCCTAGTTGATTATTGAGTAATTTCCAAAGTTCACATGATTTGTTTTTGTTTTCCTCAGTTTTGTCATTGATGAAATTCTTTTTTGCAGAGTTTACGTCATTTCTTAGTCTATTTTTTTCCAGTTTGAGTTCAGTCATGTGGGCTTGGAGTTCACTGCTCGTGCTTTTGGTAAGCTTTGACTGACTTTTACAAAACTCAGAGCATTTTTTGTCTCTGGTTTTCAAAGCGGCCAGTATTTCGGAGTGCATCCACAGCTCAGCGCGATTTTTTACCCTGGTGGTTCTTAGGGGGGCCATGTCGTTTAGTATGGTTGAAAATTTGGTTTTGAAACCAAGCCATGTTTCTTCAACCAGTGTACCATTTAGCTCATCTGACCAGTCCATGCTCTCCAGTTTAAGTTTAAAGGCCTCGCTAGAGTAGGTTTTGAGGTCTCTAGATGTGACTGTTTTGTGACAGCCGGCCTTTTGTTTTAGCTTTTTGCGGGTACAGAATATCATATAATGATCACTTAACCCGCATGCTATGACCCCTTTATTAGGGATCTTGGACTTGTCAGAGGTCAGGATGAGGTCAATGGTAGTCTGAGTTGATTCACATACACGTGTGGGTTGGGTGATCAGCTGGCTGAGGCCGTGCAGATAACAAAACCTATTGAAGGATTTGAAGACGGGTGCATCTTTTTGTTGCATATCCGAGTTCCAATCCCCAATAACATCAACTGAAGTAACACCAACAAACTGAACAAGCTGGTGAGGAAGGCTAGCTCTGTGGTGGGAGTCAAGCTGGTGAGAGAAATCTGTGTTTTTCAATGTATGTGATGTATAGATTGGGGGGAGATGATAGCATCTAATGGTGCCAAGTCAGAGAGGTGGCTGTGCATGGTGATGGTTTGAACGGTGGAGGAAGCGGTCTAGTGGTTGGCAGTCAGTGTTAGCAGCCAGCAGAATGTTTGCATTCCATCAGAACATCAACAGCTGATAAGAACCGCAGCAGGCACAGGAGCGAGGGAGAGAGTTTGACATTAATGAAGCAGACGTTTAAAATGTGTGTTAGAGGTTATTAGCAGTTGCTATGACAGCGCATCACATGGCAACCAGGAGAGGGGCGAGGCTGTCGTTGCTATGACGAAGATCCTATAAATCTAACAGTGGTTCCGGGTAAGGGCAGACTGAGACTAAGAACGACTGAGAAACGAATCCCACAGGAGAGAAGAACCATCACAGACGCTCATCCCTCTCACCATCGCCGGTGGGGGGGGGGGAAGAATGCCACATCATCATTAGCTTCGGCTAACACAAGGAGGGTTCGGGCTAACGACAAGGCCCGAGCCACTATTGGACTGAACTACAGAAGAGACGATAGCAAGGACAATACAATCTGATAACATCTGAGCTGAGGCTTTTGTTTATGGAATAAACAACGCTTTTCCTTGTAAGGTATTACGCTGTCAAGTGTCGAATTCTTATGAAGGTGGTGAATACTTATGCTTGCGGATTGCATTAACGGGGAATGATAAGGATTGTACAGCCAGTATGAGACGTCGGAGAGATGAAACACAACGCAGACGGTCAGTGGATGGAGAGATGATAACACAAGCCAAACAGACGGAGAAGTGATACAGGCTGATTGATCAGAATCCAACAGTTGTTGCCGTGAGCCGGATTTGCAAAAGATAATAACGGAAAAAGACTTTTCAATAATGGGGCGACAGTGAACAACAGCCATCGTGGAGGAGAATCATGAAGCAAGGCCGGCCAGCCCTGGGAGAGAGCGTCGAGTCGAGCGGTCATGAGGCGCGAACCAGCGCTGTAGGAGAAACAGCGCTGTAGGAGAAACAGCGCTGTAGGAGAAAGATGTGAGTTCACTTTGCACCCACGGTTGTTTGATCTTTAAGCCAAATAAAGAACTATAGTGCATCCGTAAACATAATTAGTTTGACACAGAGAGAAGCCAGCTGTAATAATATGAGGCAGACAAACTGAGAATAAGTGTGTTTTGGGGGACAGGCAGAGATGCCGAGTGTTGTTTTGAAAACCGAGAGAGGTTTTATCTACAGAGAATGAAAACAAACGGGGCCGGTGAAGGAAGGCAGTGCTCTAAGGGTTAATTCCATTTTAGTTTGTCTGTACTATAAGGGTTGTTATCCTCACAAGGAGGCGGGAATGCGGGACTGTGAGTCGGGAGAATCTACCTACGTTTTTCAGACCTACCGTCATTTGGCATTCAGTCTATTTTGACCTGTTCAGTACTTGCATGTTTAGTAGATCATCTATTGTCATGTGACCTGCAGACATCATTATGACCTGTTTGCCGACGAGACTCTAAGAGACAGTTGTTTTTGTTGTCATGAAAAGAGAGAAAAACGGCTGTGTTTTTAGGCCTTTGAAGGGAGGGCAGCGGGTGTTTGTTTAAGAGTAGCCATTTGCACAGAGACAAGATGGCCGCAAAGAGCCACGAGGAGGCTGACACCAGATAAGGAGAGAATGTCAACAAAACTGAGCAGACAAGATGGCCGTAAGCCTCCAGGAGGTGAACAGGAACTAGAGTCAGAGAGTGATACGTCAGCTAAAGTACTCTAGACTGAGTTTGGCCGCCATCTAGGGGTGGGAGTGGGGTAGTGCTGGAAAGTTTCCATTACCCATAGGGGAATAGTGATTCCATAGGTCTCTACTGCCATCTAGTGGTGATACTGGAGCAGGGAGAGAGGGAATTAGTATAGTGATAATATTGATATACAGGGTAATTAAATAGAGTTTAATTATACAGGATTAAATAAGAACTCCACAGAGAGATGAGGTGTTAATTAAATAGGTTCATTATGAAATAAAGAGGGAGTTTGATTTCCAGTTGTGCCTTTTCACACTTGATAGGTAGGGCGAGAGGTTTTCAGACGACACCAGAAGAACTAGCGCGCGCTGGGGGTCAACCTGGGACGAAGATAGCGCGACGGAAGTGGGTATCGGTAGCTGCAGCGTGTCACAACGGAAGACGACAAACAGGAAACCGCCCTGTAGGACAGAGATATGGGTGTGGAGAAGGTGGTAGACTATTAGAAAACACAAGGGAAAGTCGAGTGTACAGAAGACTGCTGGTGTTGTTTTTCTGCTTTCAGAGTCTGGAGAGGACCATCGACGGCGGTGGAGACGGCCAACGGAGACCAGCAGTCGCAGGCGGTGTTGCCCAGGGGCAGACATCGGAGGGGGCTTTCCTGCGGAGACGCTGTGTCGAGGCGTTTTGAAACAACAGAGCGTGGGCGGGTGTATTGAATGAATCATGGACAAACAGGGACTTCCTTTCAGAGTCAATCAGGAGATCGAGAGACAAGACGACAGCGAGAAATCCTGTGTTCATTGATAATAATTGATAGGAGTATGAGATATAAAATAAACCTTATGGAGGATTGATATATAAGATATATATGTAGAGAAGGATATATATATATATAGAGGGTAGATAAGGGGGGGGGGGAACAATTCAACAACAGTCTATTTTTGGGTATAATTAATTGAAAAACCAAGTAGTCCGTTGATTCTGAAGGTTGATTAGAATCAAAAGGGGGGAATGAGAGAAATCTGTGTTTTTCAATGTATGTGATGTATAGATTGGGGGGAGATGATAGCATCTAACGGTGACAGGTCAGAGAGGTGGCTGTGCATGGTGACGGTTTGAACGGTGGAGGAAGCGGTCTAGTGGCTGGCAGTCAGTGTTAGCAGCCAGCAGAATGTTTGCATTCCATCAGAACATCAACAGCTGATAAGAACCGCAGCAGGCACAGGAGCAAGGGAGAGAGTTTGACATTAACCCTATCTCTGCCACGCTTATATCCATCCTTGTAGCCAGTCTGCCAGCTCTATTTGTCTATGGCAGGGGTCAGCAACCTTTTTGACATGGAGTGCCTGTTTGAAATATAGTTGTAACTAGTGTGCCTCAACAATATTCCATGCATCGTAATATTTTTTTCTCATAATCAGGTCTTTTTAATGAGAATTTTTACATTATTACATCATTATTGTTATTATTAACAATATTATTATGATGGTTGTATCAACCCTAAATCTGAGTTGGGGGGGGGGGGAATGGAATGCAGACAAACAGCTGCATACAGTGTGACCATTTCACTCACATTTGCCCATTCATTTTTGGACACATCACACACCATCGGTGTGTGTACTGTACGTGTGCTGTCATAGCTCCACCTACAGGCCTAATGGAGAACACCATGATGTGAATGGAGGGTGAATGTGAGGTATATCGTGTAAATACGTTTTGATTGATCGCAAGACTACACTGTAAAAAAAGAAATTATAATAAGTTACCAGAACTTAAAAATATTGAGTTCAGTTACTGTGCATTAAGGTTTTCAGTTTTCAATCCATAATAAGTTAACAGAAAAATAAGTACACAACCACATTATTTCAACCTAATAAAACTATGTTTATTGTCATTGTTTTAAGAACACAAGTTGACTTGGTAATACTCACATTTTGAGTAAAAAAATGGCTTTTAACATGTGCAATGTTCAATGAAATAGAAAAATAAATAATAAAATGTGTTGATTAATCCCACTGGTCACAACAAACAATGTTTTTGTTATAAGGCTCTGCAAATGTTACTGAATGTTGTAGCAATGTATTTCCAGCTAAATTGAAATAATAAACAAATAAAGGGTCTCAATTAAATATGTGGTAGTAAAAAGAACCTGTGGGAGGATTTCAACAAGATAAATGCGACAACAGTGCAAAATGTTTCACTATAATATTTCAAAGCAAAAAAAAAAAAAAATATATATATTTTTATTTTTTACTGCTGCCCCCTGTGCCTATGAAAATCCCCCCGCGTGCCTATGCAGGCACGCGTGCCTAGGGTTGCCTACCCCTGGTCTATGGAGATGTTCACCTACTTTGCAGGGCTATAACTTTTTAAATTGTATTGCTAAATTGACATTACTATGGCCCATTCAACATCGATTAGCTATCGTTCAGGGTGTAGGAACGTTTTACTTTTTCATTCACACATTCATACAAAAATACGGTCTAGACAGAGTATAAATATGTTTTTATCGTTTTCTGCAGTATTTCATAGAATGTGAGTTATAGCCATTTATGCATATAATAGATCATCAAATGCAGTTTGATAGCGATTGACGCCAGATAAAAAATTTCAATTGTACAAGGTCCTAAACGTCATGACTCATCATCTGCTGGTGACCGGAGGGGGGGTCGTTTATAATGCAATGACCGACGTTAAATGAATCAGTATGGGTGATATATAGATCATAGCAGTTTGTATGGATAATAATAATCAAAAACGCTGAAACTCACCGCAGCTTCCTCGTAGCGATGGGGGATGATACTGGAGCAAAAAGATCGCTATTATGGGATGCTGATCTATGCGATCCATTTCCAGGTTGTATAATATTATATACGTCCAAATAATATTGTTTATCGAGTTATGGCAACGGATCGATTATCCAGTGTGTCCAGATGGAGTCCCGTGAGCGATAGCGAGTGGCGGACGGAATAGGGGGGACACCAAGCACTTCCGGCCCCACTTCCGGTTTGGCAACTCGCCGATCGGCCACCAGGTGGCGGTATTGAAGCGCTGGAGAGTTGAGCGGAGTCCTACAGCACCAGTCAATGATCCGTGGGTGAAATATGAATACCATGACAGAAATTTGAAATATTGATATCAAAGACGCTGTAAAACGTCATTGGCAGATTACGCATGGCGAGGAATGACGTCTTAACACGTCATTGGCGATTAAAGGGTTAATGAAACAGACGTTTAAAATGTGTGTTAGAGGTTATTAGCAGTTGCTATGACAGCGTGTCACATGGCAACCAGGAGAGGGGCGAGGCCGTCGTTGCTATGACGAAGATCCTATAAATCTAACAGTGGTTCCGGGTAAGGGCAGACTGAGACTAAGAACGACTGAGAAACGAATCCCACAGGAGAGAAGAACCATCACAGACGCTCATCCCTCTCACCATCGCCGGTGGGGGGGGGAGAATGCCACATCATCATTAGCTTCGGCTAACACGAGGAGGGTTCGGGCTAACGACAAGGCCTGAGCCACTATTGGACTGAACTACAGAAGAGACGATAGCAAGGACAATACAATCTGATAACATCCGAGCTGAGGCTTTTGTTTATGGAATAAACAACGCTTTCCCTTGTAAGGTATTACGCTGTCAAGTGTCGAATTCTTACGAAGGTGGTGAATACTTATGCTTGCGGATTGCATTAACGGGGAATGATAAGGATTGTACAGCCAGTATGAGACGTCGGAGAGATAAAACACAACGCAGACGGTCAGTGGATGGAGAGATGATAACATAAGCCAAACAGACGGAGAAGTGATACTGGCTGATTGATCAGAATCTAACACTGGTCAAACTAGAGGTGGTGGCAGAGAGGAGGATGAGAAGGAATGCTGACCAGTTAGGTGATATCTGGTGGTGGGTTGTGTTAGCGTTGTCTGGTGGTGGGTTGTGTTAGTTAGGTGATAACTGGTGGTGGGTTGTGTTAGGTGATATCTGGTGGTGGGTTAAGGATAAGGATAACTTTTATTAATCCTTCTTGGGGAAATTCGGTGACATACACATACAGCTCATAGTCTCATTAAACAATAATTTCACAATCATTACATTTTTACAGTAATAATGGTACAACATAAATTCAAACAGGCATGTACATTTGTTGACACATGTCGACTACAGTATATCTGAGACAGTGTATGTATAGTCTGCTGCAGACCAGCACTGAAGTGCATCTGCGCCTCGGTGGGAGGGAGGAAATAGTTAAAGTCCTGGACCACAGTTGCAGCAGGTAGGGGAGGGGCTAGGCTCTAAAACAAATTTTTCTGTTAGCATGGGGTTGGGACTTGGTGATGAGACAGTCTTCTTGGCTCCCCCCCTCTAGCACGCATACTAATTAGCTGCCATCACACTCGTGGACAGGCGCCAGACATACACGTGGAGGGGGGGTGGGGGAAGGACTGGGGGAGGGGACGGCCGCATACCAGTCCTATCTCCATTCGGCTCCAGGCTTGACCTTGGAGCTCTACCCTCCTCAGCACAGAGTTTGTTTTGGCTGGGATGAGGGTGGGGGCAGCAGGAAGGCAGTAGAAATGCTTCCCAAGAAAGATGCCCCGATTTGACTTTAAACACGTTTATCACGGTCTGAATCTCCTGCGCGATACCCAGCATGACTGTTGATCTCTGGTGTTTATCTGCTTGATACGCAGTGAGTCTCTCTTAAGCAGTTCAATGTGGGAGACTTCAAACCTGGCTAATGCCAGAGCCAAAGGATTTACGTCATTCAGAATTCTTTTTTAAACAAAACCAGTCCCAGATGACGATCGCTCCCAAACCGATCAGCATGAATGCGAAGATCCAGATATCTCCGACACCCTCAATTTCCAGCGGGAAAAGACATATGGCATTCCATTTTCCCCAACAGTCAATAGAAAAATCCAGATTGGAATGTTCCAAGCGGGCAGATCGGATCAGCCGTATCCTGCTTCCTTGAAGAAAATATGCGATCAATAGCAGAAAGTGACCAGCTTATTAGATCCATATTGAGTTTGAGTAGGGAGTTGATTCCTCTGAGAAAAGTAGAGTCGACACGTCTGGTGGTGGGTTGTGTTAGGTGTTTGACTACAGGTCTCTATATGAGGTTGAGGTGGTGCTCTGCTCTGCCCTGTGGACCAGCATGGATGTCTTGGATTGTAGTCCATCAATGCCTGGTCCTTTTGCTTTGCTCGTTTCTCCATGTACAGTATCATTCCCATCAACATGTAGGCTACTCATCATATCTAATGCATTGCTAGCCTTACAAGGAATTTAGGAACATACCCTTGAAGTGATTTAATGTCACTATTAGTTTAACTATGTGTCCACTGTTGTACGAATGGGTGTGTCTGTATGGTCTACATGTGTTGGCCGGGGAGATACACCACCTGGGTAACTGGCAACACAGCAACCTGGTTATCGAACCCAGGACCTTCTAGCTGTGAGGCGACAGCATTAACCACTACACCACTATTTTTCATTTTCAAGGATGTCACTCGAAGGATACAATTCACTTTTAAATTCTGTTTTTTTAAGCATCTTCTTGGCCTGCTTGAGCAAGCTAGAGCATCACATAAGAAGAAATGAGGAAAAGCAGTTGGAGCGAGCGAGACAGCGACTAGTCAGATTTTATTAAAACAGAAGAAAAAAAATCTTGATTCAGAACAATTTTATCATGGATGAACAAAACATTCAATGCGAATGGTTGATTTGAATTTCAATTACTTTTTAAGCACCTTGTTAAAAAAATTGGCTGTCTTCAAGGAATTCCAGGCCTTGACTTTAAAAAAATAAATAAAATCAAGCACTTCAAGGACCTTGTACGAACCCTGTAGTCATCTGCTCACTGAAGTGGGTTCATAGCTAGCTAAGACAAAGATGTCAGGGATGTCTCTTACAATGTACACTCAAACCAAGATGCTAGAATCATGTGGAACAACAAAGAAAATTCAAATTCTGAAGATTTTCTTCTTTTTTATTTGATTATTATTTATTTTTTAGAATGACTAGATTTCCTTTCCGTCATTGATGGACATGTCTGTCTGTCACATGTAACAGAGTCAGCTGGGTGCAGTCTTTCATTAGCTGCAGTTCAAGTCCATAGCCACAGAGTGAGACAGAGTAAACAACAGTAAAATAACTGAACAAGATGAAGTCTGAGACAAGTTCCCGGCGTTCTAGGCTTGGTGGAAACTGTACCAGTGTTTGATGATGGGGGACAGTTTCATTGCAGCATTTACAGACGTGGACCCAGTTTTTTGGCCCGACACCAGGTCAGGATATCATGAAGAAGGCTCAGCCACTTGGCTGTTGCCCGTTCCCATGGTGATGCTCTGTTTCTCACTCAGCGTCTTCACGAAGCTCGCTGCGGGAGACTGGAGCACCTTCCGCGAGAGTCTCATTCTGCCATCTGTCGGGTCTCGTCCAAAGTATTTGACCTGTTGGCGGAGGTCCAGACAGAGAGGAGACGCCAGAGTCAAACAAAGTGGTAACAACAAGCTGACTCTTAGAGAAGGTACTATTGGAGAAGGTACTATTGGAGAAGGTACTATTGGAGAAGGTACTATTATATTGGAGAAGGTACTATTAGAGAAGGTACTATTGGAGAAGGTACTATTAGAGAAGGTCCTATTAGAGAATGTACTATTAGAGAAGGTACTATTAGAGAAGGTACTATTAGAGAAGGTACTGTTAGAGAAGGTACTATTTGAGAAGGTACTATTTGAGAAGGTACTATTAGAGAAGATACTATTGGAGAAGGTATTATTGGAGAAGGTACTATTAGAGAAGGTACTATTGGAGAAGGTACTATTGGAGAAGGTACTATTATGCCGCTTTTCCATTGCATAGTACCTACTTGACTCGACTCTACCTTTTCGGTTTTCCATTGCCGAAATTTGCGTTTGGTACCTGGTACTTTTTTAGTACCTGCTTTCTCGAGGTTCCAAGCACCCTAGAAGTGTTACCAAAAAAGTGACATGAAACACTGCAGACCACTGATTGGTCAGAAGAGAGAAGCGTCACACATTGGAGCGTCCTGCACAAAAACAGAAACCCGCCATCTTTAAACTGCCTCGTGTAGCATTCATTATTTGTTTGCAGCAGGAACAAAGTGCAATAAACAAAAAAGGATACATTCACTGTGTATTCTGCCTCATTTATTGATGAAACAAAACCAACATCAACACAATTTACCACCAAGAGCGGAGAGTTTAGTCTCACAAAAAGATCGCTGATTTTGTTAGCTTACGTGCTAATGTGATTGGGATTTACCATTATAATAGTTAGCATTGCGGCCACTGCCGGCCAGCGTACATAGCGTGCAAAGATCGCTGATTTTGTTGGCTTACGTGTGGTTAGCTAGTGAGGCGCTGGTATCGTGGAATGGAGTGGAAATACTTTAATCATCACGTCATTAATTAATAGACAATTTCATTTCCAACATAAGTTAATGCTTAATAACATTACACATGGGGAGACTAGCTTGCTGGACACAAACATTGTTGATATAGCAGTCTGGTTAATGTTGTTATATCGCTCGCTATTGATTGTTTGTACTAGTAACGTTAACGTTAGCAGAATAGACACAACGAGAGTCTGGTTAATGTTGTTGATTGATTGATTGGAAACTTTATTAACAGATTGCAGAATGCAGACCAGAAAAATACTTTCGTCTCGTTTACATCAGGGTCCCCCAATCTCGCTCGCTATTGATTGTTTACTGGTGATGGTGGCCAGGTCTAATATCTGGACGATACGTTTTGAACAAAAGTTTGTTACAATCATTTTCATATAACGCTACTTAGCTACCGAACATTACAAGTAGATGTTATTTGTAACAAACTGATTGTTCATGCGTTGCTGATTAAATATATAAGCTAGCTACCGTATTTGAGTTTAACAGCTTAATGTTAGCAAAATCTTTGTGGACGTTTCATCAGGCACCTTTCATGTTATATGCTCCACTCCATTCCGACAGCAGCAAACCATTAATCTTTTCGTCAATAAAAGGAGTCCTTTTAAAAACAATTCCATTTTTTTATTCCTCCAAATCTCCACTTGTGTTTACTCTGGCTGGCTTGCTCCAAGCCCTCACAGACATAGCTATGCTCACGGAGCTCTCATGCTGTACGCCAGCGGCCCCGCCTCCCCACACGGAGACAAACGGAGTACTACCTGCAGTGGAAAACAAACGAAGTACCAGGTACCAAAAGCGAGTAGAGTAGTCAAGTAGGTACTATACAATGGAAAAGAGGCAATTGAGAATGTACTATTAGAGAAGGTACTATTAGAGAAGGTACTATTAGAGAAGATACTATCAGAGAAGGTACTATCGGAGAAGGTACCATCAGAGAAGGTACTATTAGAGAAGGTTAGAGAAGGTTAGAGAAGGTACTATTAGAGAAGGTACTATTGGAGAAGGTACTATTAGAGAAGGTACTATTAGAGAAGGTACATTCTACTACAGTGGTATAGTCTAGTCTAGTAGTAGATGGCATACTGTGGATTTAGGCCTTGAAGGGCTGTAAGGGAAAGACTGGGGTAATTGTGGTTCCAAAGGCAGGGTTCTTACAAGACCCCAGTATAGCCAATCAGGAGAGCAATGATGGAGTCTCTAACATGAACTAAAGTCCTCCCCACCCCCTACACTCACAGGCAGGCTTTGGTGCACAATCACGTTAGAGACTTTCTCACTGTCACCTTCACTGATTTCCGTTTTGAGTTGAATGGCGCTACTCGCGAATCTGCTTGTGAAAGAGGGAAAGATCTTTGGACCCCTTAGCCCTATTTCTTAGGGTGCTTTCACATATAGTTTTGGTGGACTCGGTGCGGTTCTGGTGGTGAAGTTGCAACATTGTTGCATTCTTCATTTGGTTCGTCTGCATTCACACAGCAATTTGTCAGGCGCACCAAAACTTTCTGAACAATGTCACTCGGTCGAAAATGGCGCTCGTCTATTGGACAATAGAGAGTGGAAATGTGTGTGTGTGGCTGCGAGCCCGTGTGTGCGCGTGTGTGTGTGTCTGTGTGTGTGGACTGCGAGCCCCATAGATATGGCGAGCCCTGTCCAGATCAGTGGCCAGATCAGTGGAGGCGGAGTTTTTTTATTTTGACATGGCATTGATCCATTGTTCTATTGAAGCCCATTACCACCATCCTCTCGCTAAACAACTTGTACACGCGTTGTTTTTATGAGTGCCCACAAGTAGCTGTTTTATTTGGTCTTCTGCCCATATGTGTACAGTGTGCTTGTTTTGCAGTGAATGCCGCGCGCCTCGGTAATAATAATAATAATAATAATAAGCCGCGTTTTTTCCTCCTTCTACCCAAGATGCACAGTTAGATATATAGATATATAGATAGATAGATAGATAGATAGATAGATAGATAGATAGATAGATAGATAGATAGATGCAGTGTGCTTGTTTTGCAGTGAATGCCACGCGCAGTGGTAATAATAATAAGCACTTCCTATATTTGGTCCACGTTTGGTCCGATGAAGCGAACCGAGACCTATGTTTTTGGGCGGACCAGAGTTTGTGTGTTTGGTCCGCGGACCGAGTTCGACGCGCATTCACACAAACCCGAAAAACCGGACTATCGAATTCTGGTCCGATAGTCCGGACCAAACAGCCCCTGTGTGAAAGCGACCTTACTTACAATGATGTTGTCCATCAGTAGAGTCCTTTCTCAGCACAATCCATGCTGTTCCTCATACTAGCTCTTGCTAGTTAGCCACAGACTAATGCAACGTCAATGGGGACAAGCTCCTGTCTGTGAAGCTACTTTCTGTGCACTGTGGAGTGAATTGCTTGTTTCTAAGTGGGTAACGGGCCTGTTAACTCTTTAATTGCCAGACCCGAGATATCTCGGGTTAACTCGCCATGCGTTGGACGCCAGAACCAGATATATCTCGGGTTTTGGTCGTTTTTTCTTTTATTCGCTATTTTCATTCATTATTCATCCATTGACCTCGATGTTGCCATATGAAAGGATTTTGAGATCGCCAAAGTGCAATACCGGCCGCATCCTGCCAGATGGCAGTGTTGCCCACCCTTTGAAACCTTATATCTAACTCTGTGTTACTCTCAAATGTCTCCGGGTGCTATATTTAGACGGAGCAGAGTAAGTCGCTTCATCCAACCTATTCGAAACGCATCTGGCACACTCGATCCATAAATTGTGCCAAATTATGTCCGGGACCAGATGGACACCAATACTGGAAATCGCGATCAGACAATTGGAATATTCTTTTTGGAATACCACCAACCACAGGTAAGGACTATCTGACATCAATTTCAGCTTGATCCAACAATGTTTTCATATCCATCCAGCTGATCGGCTTTTGTAGTGTTCAACACGAATGCCGTTACTGGCCATCAAAGCATCAGAAACGACCCCCCCCCTTTCATGCATTCATGATGAAACATAATACCTATTATATACATTTGATTTGGAAATAGTAGTGTGTCCAGGCAAGAAACGCCAACGCTTATAGTAGAATTCACGTTGCGCCCTATTATTCGCTTCCCAGGAATTATCCCGGATCACTCTGAAATTATACTTATATTCACCATGGGATAACGCGTGAACGTATGCATGAACAAATTATCTCTTTTTTGCATCTTGGATGGAAGAAAGTCAGTGTCAAATGACCATAGTATTGTCCCCATAGCTATAATATAGATATAGCTCTACAAACAAGGTGCCAGCCATTAACTCTCTGCAGTTAATGGCTGGCACTGAATGAGTTAAGACTACACCCAGGTTTCCCACAGACATTGCAAAATGGAATTCAAGGAGTTTCAACTACTTTTCCAAGCACTATTTTTCTTTTTAAAAGGGCATTTAACACTGAGTGCCACGGACGGGAAATCTCGTTTTTAATCGTTTTTTTTTATTCGCGATTTCCATTCATATTTCATCAATCTAGCCTCCCGTTACCACTGGAACTCTCTCTGAGCTCCATTGGGAAAATACCTCCCCTATCGTCTCTCCCTGTGGTACTGTACCCCATTGGATTAGACTGAATGAAAAGCATGGGGGAAAAAAATCCTGCTTCCTCATTTTACTTCTCAGACAAGTCACCCGAGACGATCGGATTCATTCTGGACCATAAACGCGATATTTGGAATGGCGATCAGGAATTGGAATAATCTTTTTGGAGAACATCTGATCTGAGGTAAGGAATCTATTTTACCAGTCTTAGGATAATCAGAGCTATTTTCACCTATATATCAACGTGGGCCCTATGTGTTTGTGTGCGTGTGTGTGTGTGTGTGCAATCAGGAAATAAGAGATTTGATTTTTCAGCCCGCTTCTATAGCGTGCATAAGTACACATATACTATCGATAATCTAGCGTTTATTTGAAAACGATTCATAAATAGGCAGAAAAATGTCAACATGTTTTGTGTATTACAGTAAAGGGCGTTTATCACAGAATCTTCTGAAATCTTCTGGAAGTTTCAAGAAACGAGCGTTTTTCAAAATGGTATAAAACGGAAATTAACCGATTAAAAAACAATCCGTTTCGACAATGTTGACTGCAAACAAGTCATTGATAAGTGACGGCCAGCTTAGACACATAGCCATAATTTAAGATGGTGTTTATGCGTTCGCAAATATGAGAGCGCTATCATTGAAGTGGGTGGTGGCACGCAACAAGGTTTTGAGACGGGGAGGCGTGGCATCCAAAGTGTTAAAAGGATCCAATTCACTTTTAAATGCGTTTTTATTTTGTTTTGGAAAAAATCTGATCCAATATTTATGGCTTAAAACCAATTTCAGACAATTAGTTACACTTTCGATTAAAAAAATGCAATTGATTGATTCAGAACAATTTTATCATGGACGAACAAGACTTTCAATGTGAATGGTTGATTTGAATTTGAAGGACTTTTTAAGCACCTTGTTAAAAAATGGGCTGTTTTCAAGGAATTCCAGGCCTTGACTTTTTTTGGTAAAAAATCAAGCACTTAAGGACCTTGTGCGAACCCCTGTACACCACTCTTGTTTCTAAGTGGGTAACTGTTAGGACTACACCACTCTTGTTTCTAAGTGGGTAACTGTTAAGACGACACCACTCTTCCATATATACCTGTATCTGATGTCCCACATCTAAACCCAGAGCACTTGGATGTTTGATCTAAAAGAAAAACGACAGAATATTTATATCATTATCAATGAGCCAAGATTCAAGAGATTTATTCGTCACATACATGCACGAGACATGTAGTTAAAGGTGGCCATGCCCGCCTTGATTGTGCAAAAAATACAAATAATAGAATAAAATAGATAATAAAATAGACATGATAAAAAGTACTAAGATAAAATACAATGCTAAGCTTACGACTTGAGTCCTATATACACTACTATACAATATACCGTTATACTATATATAACTACT
This sequence comes from Notolepis coatsorum, assembly GCF_963971535.1. Taxonomy (NCBI): domain Eukaryota; kingdom Metazoa; phylum Chordata; class Actinopteri; order Aulopiformes; family Paralepididae; genus Notolepis; species Notolepis coatsorum. The sequence goes on along the minus strand of NC_140172.1, from coordinate 80,769,741 downwards.
ATACTATACTAGCTATACAAAAACATATCGTTTTTTAAAGTGACCTTTTTTGTGTTTAAAGTGACCTGTAGTGTGTTTGTGTGTGAGAGAGAGTGCAGGATGTGTGGTGTGTGTATTATGTATTATCCAACGTATTAGCCAATGTATTATCAATAACAATGTCGTCACTAACCCGTTTGTGGTCCAGTTGTGAGTTGTGCACCAGGACAGCACCCATGTTGGGGTAGAGCTTCACCATGATCCCCATGTCCCTGAAGTAGAGAATAACCATTAGGCGGAGATATCTTCGTAGGTTTCTTAGGGCGTTTTCACACCTAGCTCGTTTGGAGCTGTTGTTCCGGAACCTGGAGCGTTTACCCCCTATTTCGGTTCATTTGGGCATATGTGAACACAGCAATCGCATTCTGTTGCGGAACAAAACAAGCGGACCGAGACCGCCTAGAGAGGGTGGTCTCGGCGCACTTCCAACCGAACCCGAAGCGACTCGTACGCTGTGAGAATGCAATCGACTTAACAAACCGACACAACTCACTTGCCGTACTGTATACGCGCTGCATGATGACGCTTTCGCATTGAATTGTGGGCTGGATCAGTTTGTAGTCTTTAGGCATCTAGATCTGTAAAGTTAGCTATACCACTGCACTTCCGCGTTACATTGAAATCGGGGAGGAGAGAGCGGGGGGAGCATATGAATGAATGTGGATGAGAGCTGTGATGTAAGTGGTTGCAGCTACGGCTGTGGGGGTGCTGGAGACATGATCTGTTACAAAGGGTCAGATTAAACCGAATATATATATTTACTGATTGATATATATTGCATAATATTTGTATATCGTTTGATATCCCTTGTGTATTCTTTGTACATATACACGGAATATCCCTTTAACCTAGTACAGACCATAATATTTCGTTCTCTTATTGGATAGCGTTCCACCAGCGCCATTGCCATACCCCCAGAGTCGAGTTCAAAGCCACCGTCAAGGCTTGTCTCAACATGCCCGGTTCTGCCCAAGACTACGAGACAGGAATAAGGCTGGTACTAGTTTATTCGCCTAACATATAAATATGGCGCAGGTGAATACAGAAGTAGTTCGAGTTCGAGTTACCCAAGTGAAGCCTCACCCACGATACGACGTGCGGTGAAGTGGGCCCGTTTTTGCCCCAAAATAGAGTCTTGTCTTATCCTAATACGTTTGTTCAACGTATCGTTCGCTCCTTACTAGTAAAGCCTTCATCACGAGTCAAAGACCAAGTGAAGTGAGCAACCGTGCGTCTAAATAGAGCACTTATAGCCGCGTGCGAATAGGATAGTAAAGTGTCAGAGCTTAGTGGAATAATGTCAAGTTCAACCTAGTTAATGTGAAGTACCACGCACCGGAGTATCTACACCGGTGAATGCAGAGCCCCTTTCCGGCTGGATTATTATTATTATATTGCTTTGGACCAGGCTGTTGGAGCGGATAAGAATCGTCTACACCCACTACTGTGGGATTTACCCGTGACGTGAGGAACATCACTCGAGCCCGTCTCAAGGAGAGGCTGGCTGGCTTTCACCTGTGCTGCACGCATACTGGGATTACAGCTGCTGCTTTCGTCTGCCGATCAGGGAGTAATATACCGCCTCCCATAGCAGGAGCTTATTGAGTCCCCGTGGATCCAGACTTTGCATTCGAACATTTCCTCCCCCTGCTGGCTTACAACCGGTGGGAACCCCCTACGAGAATCTCCCGCTGCCTCCCCAGAGTACCATAGATATAATTCCTAATAATCAGGTTGTATTATTATCTCCTGCGTAATATGAGAATGGACATTCGTTATTGCTTTGCCTACGCACATTCCTTTGCCTTATAAGCGCATCTAGAGTGAAGTATATTATGTATTCTTGCTGCTAATAAATACTTAAATCCAGATTTGTGTGGAAACCGTATCATTGTGGAGGTGTTCTCATCATATACTCGTGTACTGTATGGCCAGTAGTAATGTACATAAGACGGTAGTGGTTTAATGATACCATACTTATTAATACAGTCAGGGAATTGTACCCCTCAGTTACAATTGGTCCTTCGAGCCCCGGATAAGAATTAGCGTAATATTAATATAATATTAATATTAACATGGCTGATGATGAACACTCCACAAACGGTTCTCCTAAGCTAGATCGCCCGGAGCGCAGACGGCAGCCACCTCTTCACCTAGAGGACTACGTTGTCAGTCCAATACCTAGCTTTAAAAGGAAGTTAAATACGGATAAAGTAACTAAAGCGGATAGTAAAATTATGGCCAACCCTACCGACCAGGCTACCCCGCCAGTAGAGACCCTAGTGGGTTCTAACGTAACTGACCAAGCTCACGGGGGGGACCAGGAGGGACATGACATGACTTTACCCCCCGCCGACGCCAACGAGGTAGTCCCCGGAGAGCTCCAGGATAAAGAAAGCGCTCCAGGGACGGAACCCGACCTACTACCAGAAGAGAAGCGCGCCCAGGAGACGGACCTCGAGGCGCGCCCAGAGAACAGATCTCCAACGAGCACTGCCGGAAGCCGATCACCTCCGCCGGTGTCTTCCCCCAGCGAAGCGGACAAGATGCTGGCGCAGGCACTCATCGCCACCCTGGCAGCCTCCACCGAACGCGATCGACTTCAAGCGCAACAGACGCGCGAGCGCGAACATTCTGCAACCGAGCGAGAGCGCTTCCAGGCGCAACAAAGTAGTGAAGACGACCGCATAAGACTGGAGACCAGACGCCTTCAGACAGAAGAGAACATTGAAAGAAGCCGCGCCGATGCACAGCACGCCGCCGCCAATGCACAGCGCGACGTCGCAAATGCACAGCTCCACGCCGCCCACGCCAGCGCCAATGCCCAGCGCGACGCCGCCAACGCACAGCACGACGCCGCCCAGGCCAGCGCCAATGCGCAGTGCGACGCCGCCAATGCCCAGCGCGAAGCAGCGCGCGACGCAGCCCATGCGCAGCGCGAGGCAGAGCGCGACCGGCTGCAGGCGCAGCTGATGGACAAATTGGTTGCCATGGCGACACCCCCTCTCTCCGCACGGAGCTCCCGGAGATCGTCACGACAAGGGTCTAGGACACATTCCCCTACCCAACCAAGCGACCCGGGACCCCGCCAACAGGAGGATCCTGTCCACGTCTCCGAACCCCCTCCCCGGCCGGTCCATACGAGACCCAGCAACCGGGAAGAACCGGACCACGCCGAGAGACTGAACAGAAGACTCCAGGTCCTAGCAGAGGAAGAGGAAGAGGAGGAATGTCAAGCCGACCAGCAGCAACGTACTCTGGACCAGGAGGCCCAGTACAGCCCCGACCAGCAGCAACGTACTCTGGACCAGGAGGCCCAGTACAGCCCCGACCAGCAGCAACGTACTCTGGACCAGGAGGTCCAGTACAGCCCAGACGTCAGCCCCGAGGCCCTGCGCTACAAACCCCCGACTCAACTCACGGGTGAGTTTGACGCACCGCCAGCCCCGAGGAACAGCACCTGGGTACCCGACCTTCGGTACCCACCAAGTACCAGCCCAAGACGACACGCACGGGGAGACTCGCCCAGGAGGCCTCTCCCCCAACGCTCACCGATGTGCCAGTCATCCATGGCATCGTACCTTGGCACACCGACGTTCCCGGACTTCACACACGAGAACAGAGCACAGTACACAGAGCTACGAATGTGCTTAGACTATGCTGTCCGACGTACCAGATGAACCGTACAAGTATGCTATCCTACTCAAGCACCTGAAGGTGCCCAGAGCGCACAATATAGCGCTGGCATATTCCAGCTCTACTACCCCATACACCGCGGCTCTAGTAGCCCTCGACCAACGTTATGGACGCATATGGGACTACGTGATACAGGAGATAAGAGACATTGACCGTCTCCCCCCAGCCAGAGACAACAGAGCATTAGATGACCTGTCTATCAAGGTACAGTCCCTGGTAGGGATGCTGGGGGCCCAAAAGGAAAAGGGGATCTATGAACTGTACGCTAACTCTAATGTAGAGAGGATATTAGAGAAGCTCCCTCCCGCCCGACAAGAGCGCTTTCGGCGGCAGAGAGACCACCGCGACCCCAACGGTCCAGAGGCATCCCTCCTAGACCTATCTGAGTTCCTCGCCAGGGAGGTCAGTAGCGTACGACTCGACACGTTCGTATGGAGTGGACCAAGCCCAAGACTCGGACCTCGGGGATCAACAGATAACCGCCGGTTGGTGACCGTTATGCACCAAGCCGAATCAGTACCGCAGCACAAGAACCACAACACCCCCTCGACGAAAGAGGACCAGTGGAAGATTGAGTGCCAGTACTGTGAGGGAGAACATCGGCTGTACCAATGCGACACTTTCGGGAAGCTGACCACGGACGAGGTGAGTCAGTGGATCAAGGACCACCGCAGCCACCTAGCAGCTGAGTGCCGCTTGAAGAAGAAGTGCAGCAGGTGCGGTGGCACCCACTTGGAGGTCCTGCATGACATCAACAGGCGTCAGCCAGGACAACAGAGTGGGCCCGTCGCGGTAATGTACCATGCCGAGGCGGTGGCACCAGTACCGAAGAGCCACCAGACCGCTCCCTACTGTACCTACTGCGACGGCGGACGCTGGCTGGCACTTTCTGATTAGAATAGTTACAACATATCATGTTCTGATTAGAATAGTTACAACATGTCATGTTCTGATTAGAATAGTTACAACATGTCATGTCCTGATTAGAATAGTTACAACATATCATGTTCTGATTAGACTAGTTACAACATGTCATGTTCTGATTAGAATAGCTACAACATAACATGTTCTGATTAGAATAGTTACAACATGTCATGTTCTGATTAGAATAGTTACAACATGTCATGTTCTGATTAGAATAGCTACAACATAACATGTTCTGAATAGAATAGTTACAACATATGTTCTTATTAGAATAGTTACAATATATCATGTTCTGATTAGAATGGCTCCAATGCATCATGTTCTGATTAGAATGGGTATAATGCATCATGTTCTGATTAGAATGGGTAAAATGTAGCTACATTGGAGGAGGATGAATGCCAGTGCTACTAATGGGGATAAATAATGAAAGTGTAAACAAAATCTCTATATGACAAGTGGTCCTAGTTTACCTGATTTCAGTGATGGTGGCGGTATAAACAGCACCAAACTCTAGCTGCTGCTCTTGCTACAAGGAAAGAAAATGCACACATACACACACAAACATTGATGTTACAAGGAGAATATTAAAATAATCCTGATCGAACATTTCAAATCAACTTGTTGTTTCAAGCCTTTCACCCTTGCTCGTAATGTAAAGCCACGCTCGCCAGCAACTAGTGACCTTCAACCATGGTCTGTGTACTAATATATATATATATCATCACTAAGATACCTTGGAATAGAGAGAGTGCATCTTCCAAGACGAGGAGGAGATATAGATAATCTCCTACTGAGGAGAGAAGTATGGTGGATCCATTATCTTAAAACTATGGCACCAACAGGACTCAATGAAGATTTTGACATTAGACCTTATTTATAAATTTAACCTATAGAGGGAGACAGTCAATATACTTTGTTTTTAGTTTTTTCATTTTTGTTTTTGTTTTCAGTGGCTAGGATTTGTACCTTATACACTACTGCCTGTTGCCTATCTGTAAATTATGTCTTAATCATGTAAATGTATCAACCATGCAAGTTTTTGGGACCGCCCCTGATCACCAGGTGGGGCTGATTTTTCACTTCCTGTATAGAAAAAAAATAAAATATGTCATTTTGCGTTGTATGTATGCTTGAGGAAGACCGGTAAGGTCGAAACGTTGCATCTACTGCCTGTTTTGTTTATTAAAATCACCTGGAACAACAAGTGAGTTGCGAGCCCCGCTTTGTTCTTATCTTCCTGTATAAAACGGTCTTCATTTGGATAACATGATAGAAGAACAAGTTGGACATTTACTACACAGACGGACTATCAAGACATTCAATTATCCTTTTAGCGAACACTAAGCTTCCAATAGACAGCCACAGACATTTATTTTATTTGAATTTTCCAAGAAATCACGTCACATCACTTAACATGCACAGACAGAATACATTCATCACAACCAGATAGAAACGATCCATTTAAGTGTTTTAACAAATTCAATGGATAATAAACAGTATGCAGTTGGAGTTTTTATTGATCTGAAAAAAGCTTTCGATACCATTGATCATGATATTTTACTCAGAAAACTTGAAAAGTATGGAATTAGAGGGGTAGGGCTCAGTTGGATAAAAAGTTACATAGAAAATAGGAAACAATGTGTGCAGATGGGGGAGACCAGATCATCCTGCAAAATGATAACATGTGGGGTACCGCAAGGATCCATTTGAGGACCGAAATTATTTATATTGTATATTAATGATATCATTGATGTTTCTGATAAACTTAAATTTGTCATTTTTGCAGATGATACTAAACAAATATTGTTCAGGCGCAGACCTTCAACAGTTGCTAACAAATATTACAGGTGAACTGGGGAAGCTAAAATGTTGGCTTGATACTAACAAACTCTCCTTAAATATATTTTGCAGGTAAAAAAAATAAAAGATAACAATAATATATTTTTTGAATTTTCTTTTTAATATATTCAAATTTTATTTTCCCATTAGAATCCCATGCCCATCGAACGAAGCTTCGAAGTATTTACAGCCCTACTAAGTACAGTGTTGCTTGAAAGCATGTGAACCCCCCTGGAACAGCCAGTCTCCCAAACACCCCACACATCAATCCCCACCACATCCACATCCAAGACACACCCCCTGATAAAGCATGTAACCTCTAACATCCAAGACACCCCCCCTGATAAAGCATGTAACCTCTAACATCCAAGACACCCCCCCTGATAAAGCATGTAACCACTAGCATCCAAGACACACACCCTGATAAAGCATGTAACCTCTAACATCCAAGACACCCCCCCTGATAAAGCATGTAACCTCTAACATCCAAGACACCCCACCTGATAAAGCATGTACCCTCTAACATCCAATACCCCTGATAAAGCATGTAACCTCTAACATCCAAGACACCCCCCCTGATAAAGCATGTAACCTCTAACATCCAAGACACCCCCCCTGATAAAGCATGTAACCTCTAACATCCAAGACACCCCCCCTGATACAGCATGTAACCTCTAACATCCAAGACACACCCCCTGATAAAGCATGTAACCTCTAACATCCAAGACACCCCCCCTGATACACCTCCCGATACACCCCAGGTCAGCGCCGCTGTGCTTCAGGGACTCACGTCGTCTTTGCAGATCTCTGTGATGAAGTCCTGCGCCTCGTTCATGGCCCCTGGCGTGGGAGAAAATACGGAGAAGGTCTCCTCGTCCACCTGACTTATCGTCACACCTGCAGTGACAGAGAGAACATGGCGTCAGTGACGTCGTCTGGGTTTACTAATACTCAATGGGCTCTGCAGCGATATGCCAAACTAAAACATTAGGATGATCGATCGGTTAGTTTGGTCTTCAGGGTTCCCACAGACATTGCAAAATGAAATTAAAGGACTTAAGTACTTTTCCAAGCACTATTTTTTATTTTCAAGGATGTCACTCGAAGGATACAATTCACTTTTAAATGCTTGCCAGCTAGAGCAAGCTAGAGCATCACACGTGAAGAAATGAGGAAAAGCAGTTGGAGCGCGCCAGACAGCGACTCGTCAGATTTGATTAAAAGCAGAAAAAAAATCTTGATTCAGAACAATTTGATCATGGATGAACAAAACATTCAATGTGAATGGTTGATTTGAATTTCAAGGAATTACTAAGCACCTTGAAAAATTGCTGTTTTCAAGGAAATCCAGGCCTCGACTGTTTTTGGCAAAAGATCAAGCACTTTAAGCACTTCAAGGACCTTGTGCGAACCCTGGTCTTAGTCAAACAAGACTTTTGTAGTTCATTACCTGATTTATATGGTTTTTTTCCCATGCTGAATGAGTTATTTCCCCCCAAAAATTATCAAGTAAATCACGCATTTCCTTTGCTTCAGACTGACATGATTGGCATGGAAATTCTGGGTGTGTTGCATATTTGGATTTTATGGTGTTTTCTTGTTTTTGATCTATTGTCATGTTTCTTCTTGACTTGTACAAGAAGACTTGTACAGCCCATGGCGGCTCTTCCATGGGATCTCACTATACAAATAGATTTGATTTGATGAAAAGGTAGTAACTGTGTCATACTGGGGCTCGTTTCAGAGAAGAATCAAGCAGAGGAAAGGCTGGAGGAAACACTGTTTTCTGTTGGGGATGGTTACAACATTTGTCTGCATGTTGTGGATTAACACTCTTTTGTTTCGAGACCCCTGTTTACTGACAGCTGAAGCTTCCCGGTTCACTCAGAACCCAGCCAGAACTCTGACCAGGGATGCGGTGAGTAAGCTACTGGCTATTCATCGATTACATTATTGGCAAGTATTTCATTTCCAATACAGATAATGGAAAGGCAGTATTAGCCATTGTTATTATTGGTAAATAACCATGTGTGTTACACATATGTTTCCCATGTTGTATTTATATGAGACTATTATCAGAAACATCAGTGTGTGTCTATGAGCCAACAGTCCACTGTGTGGCAGCAGGTCTCTATGAGGACCCCTGGAGGCTCTTTGCATTATTGCACGTGGGATACTTTTTAGAAAAAAAACACAGATTAGTCAATTAAAGGGATAGTTGTTTTTCTTTTTAATATTAACACATTAACTGCCACAGAGTTTTCCCGTCTCATACCACTCTCTGCCACCACGCTAAGCCTATGGAGATGTTCACCTTCTTTGCAGGGCTATAACTTTTTAAATTGTATTGCTAAATTGACATTACTATGGCCCATTCAACATCGATTATCTATCGTTCAGGATGTAGGAACGTTATACTTTTTCATTCATAGATTCATACGAAAATACCGTCTAGAATATAAATATGTTTTTATCGTTTTCTGCAGTAATTCCTAGAACGTGAGTTATAGGCAGAAACGCATATATAGATTATCAACTGCCGTTTGTTGCCGATACACGCTGATGAGAGCCGATGGGTTTGTCTCTATCTATCTCAGTTCACTTACTCGAGATATAACCCTGTGGCCGCCCGATATCCCCCAGCGAGGTGCTAAACTCGCTAAGTTCTCGGGTCAATTACTATTTCTATCAAGCTTACTTCATAGTCACTAGTTAGTTATATCCAGTTGATATGAAATATAAGCATAGAAGAGTTGTTAACCTCTTCTTTGTTTGTAATAAACCGAATGTATGTCTGGGAGAACTCTTATTGCCTATAATAACAATAATATTATTATCATCATTATTATCATCATTTTACGAAAGGCCTGTAATGCTACTCATTTGAAAGTCTGATGATATTACTTCACCGTCACCAACGCCACTATCCTCATTTGTGAGGAAAGGCCTGTAATGCTACTCATTTGAAAGTCTGATGATATTACGTCACCGTCACCACCGCCACTATCCTCATTTGTGAGGAAAGGCCTGTAATGCTACTCATTTGAAAGTCTGATGATAATTACTTTGCCTACAACAATAGTAATTATATTAGCGCAATAACACTTAATAATCATTTGCAAGTCCCAGTACCCCTTATCAATTCGACAGATCCATCGATCCGTGGTACCGATCGTCCGGTCCTGCAGTGACTAGATTCTCAGTTTCCCACAAACCCGACGGAGCCCGTCGAACACAGAGATACCGGAGCCCGTCGAACACAGAGATACCGGAGCCCACAAACAACAAACAGTGCTATATATATAATATCCTCTATATAACTTTAGCTGAAAAGCAGTAACCAGCAATTGATTCAATCTGCATGGCTTCCAGAGTGTAGTTATACCATTACCTCAGATGAGAGCAGGGCGAGGCCAGCGTCGTGGCACATTGCGATAGAAAACAGTCCACAAAGTCAATAGGTATTATAAAAAAGTTGTTTTAATTAGAAAAAACAAGTTACATAGAGACTGCATTGGAAATGTCCAATTCAGTAAAAGTGAGTATAAAACAAAAACATCTCTTCTCTAGCATAGCAAAAACTCTTAGTCATTTAGGGTATCTAAAAAAACAGAGTTGTCATGGGGACGCCACCCTGAAAAATGGACAGATTCCGTTCCTTACACCGCTCAACGGTATCTGTCGCTATAAGAATGGTGTCTGAAGTAAGAAAATGGAAAATCTGAGCTCCCGAGACTGGGGCAGTCACTTATATATCGGTCCGGCATCATATCAAGACCTCTTTACTATTGGTCTAAATACAGTGATGTCATTTCTACCATCCAATCAACACACAACACACAACATACTCAGTAAGGATGAACTCCTCCCCTTCTAGTCGTTACATTTACTGAGAGAGTAATGGATTTCTTTGTGCTGGGAAAGCCCCTAGAATTCCATCTGCCTCTGCACGGATCCCGGCCTTTCAATTGGAATAGCCTGTACGTCTATATATATATGTACAATTCAATACTCATATACTTAAACACTGATTGACATGCCTAAACATCATATATGTATTCTGTAGTTTAAATATAGAGTATAATAGTTCTCTGCCTCATAACTACAAGGGCTAACTCTGCAGGCAGCATTCGCTCCTCTGCTCCTCTGTCAAGGTCAACGCTCTGTGACCACATTCCTGCATTCTGCATTCCATGCCGCGTTTCTGCCGTGTTTCTGACCTACTGACAATATTCTCTTCTCAACTCCTTTCTGACTGTGCATACCAGCCCAGTATACATATCACATATAGACACATACAGTAATATATGCTTAGATTTAAAACAGATATATATAATAAACATATGCTTAGATTTAAAACAGATATATAATAACCATATGCTTAAAACTTTATATCTTACAAGTGACAGGGAGAACAGGATGTCATAATAAAAAGGGTCACTTCGTGGCACTTCAACACACGCTATATTACAAATTTCAACTGTACATGATCCTAAACGTTATGACTGATCATGCGCGGATGAACGGGGGGGGGGGTCGTTTATAATTCCGTGATCGTCAGTAAATGCTTTATGTAGTATGGGTGATATATTGATCAGAGCAGTTTGCATTAATAATAATAAACAATCACGCTGAAAATGACGTCAGCGTCCTCTTACCGTTCGCCGATGAGACTGGAGGAAAAAGATCCCACTTATTTGACGTGGATCGACTAGATCCATTTCCGGTTTGTATAATAATAATAAACGCCCAAATCATATCGATTATTGAGTTATGGCAGCAATCCATATGTACGGATGTGTGTCTAGAGTCCCGCAACAATATGTGAGTGCCGGACGCATTTCCCCGGTGCACGGAGATCACCAGAGATCCATTTCCGGTTGTAACTCGCCCGATCACCACCAGTCGGCAGTATTGAAGCGTTGCAGAGTTGTGCAGGCTCCCACTGTATCAGCCGAGGCTGGGTGAGGGAATTATGAACACCATGGCGAAAAAATGAAATATGATCTCAATAACGTCGTACGCCGTGGAATGGCAGAATTAGCATGACCTTGAAACACGTTGTACGACGTTATTGGCGCCAGATGTGTTAAGTGGTATGAAATACTGCCCAGTAGTTATGTTTTTTTTTCTTTTTTAAGAGGAGGCTGAGAATGTAAGAGACGCTTCCCCACCGCTCCAGAGTGTGTGACAACTTATATTATACTCCTATCAAACTGAACACATCTATATTGAGTAGGTGTTTGAACAGTCCTTTAACCGAACTTGTTGAACTATTGTTGTATTATAACTTAAAATGCTGAATACTCGAACAAAAGGAGGCCCGCTACCAGACGCCACGGAGGCCGACGACACCGGGATACTAACTGCGGGACTACTACAAGCCATGATGGGCTCCCTTAAGACTGATATCTTTGCTAAAATCGACTCCCTTTTAAACTCTCTCAGATCGGAGATGCTGTCAGTCAAAGACGAGCTAAAGAAGTAGATTGAGAAAGTACAAAACAAACTCGATACGCAAGGAGAGGTTATATTGGAGTTGGAACGCGGCGCCACAGATAACAGCACCCGCATTTGCGAATTGGAAACTACCGTTGGCTCCCTGGTGGCTAGGGTAGAATACCTAGACAACAGATGCGAAGACATGGAAAGCAGAATGCGGAGAAACAACATTCGTTTGCTAGGTGTACCAGAGGGAGCAGAGGGTCCACGACCAACGGAGTACGTAGCCGGGCTACTTCAAAAGCTACTCGGCCTGGAGGAAAAGCCGCTATTGGACCGAGCTCACCACACCCTGCGGAGTCGCCCCCGAGATGGAGAGCCCCCACGACCGTTTGTCATCAGGGTACATTTCTTTCACATACGCAACGATATGCTGCAGAAAGCGGGTATAAGGTCTCCCCTGCTCCTCGATGGGAAAAGGATATCTATCTTCGCGGACTACACAATGGCAGTAGCTAAGAAGCGAGCTAGCTTTGGAGAGGTGAAACGCCGTCTGCGAGCTTGCCCGGGAGTAAAGTATGGACTTGTTTACCCTGCAGTTCTGAGGCTAACTCTACCGGACAACTTGACACACAGATTCGAAGACCCAGCTTTGGCAGCCGACTTCATCCAAAACTATCTGAAAACGGTGACTGTGCCTAGATAACCAAAAGACCGCATAGCTGGCTGTATTGGCAGGCTAGCCGACAGGCTATCTAGTAGGCTAACTGGCTGTGTTAGCTGTATAGCTGAGCCAGTTGACCTAGTATGGACTATCGATTACACTCGTAAGCTGTTAATCATTCACTTCTTGTCCTGGTGGGTGAGTAGGCTACATAAACACGACACTCAATGCAGACACGAACACTATATAACCTATCTTTTGTGCCATCCACAATAAGCATACAACCTTCTAATTGTTTACCATCAGTAGCCTACTTAGCCGACAAGCTAATTAACATGCTGGTTAGCAGCGCTAGCTGTATGGCTGATGCAGTTAGCCTAGCAGGACAGTGGATGCTTGGTTGAACTTGGTTGAACTTCTGTCCTTGAAGCTTATACACTTGCCTTATAAGTATTTATCATCAGTAGCCTATTATCTCGTGTGGATATAAACCACCTACAAGGACAATGTTTGGTTGGTTGCACATTTTTAGCACAGCCTTCTAATATTGGACTGTATCCTATACAACTCATTCCCTACTGTAACGTGACACTCAATACAGACCGGTACATGATGTAACCTTTCCTTTGTTTTATCCACAGTAAGAACTAGGGCTGGGCGATTCTTGCTGGGATATGAATCACGATTTTTCTCTCTGGGAATTGAGATCACGATTCTCTCATACGATTCTTTTTTCAATTAAATAATTTATTGCACTCCTTCAGACAGCACAACATATGTGGAAGTGCTTGACTTGAAACTTACATATAGGATATATGAAAGTGCTTGACTTAAAGTGAGATTGCATAGGTCTATGAACCGAGATCTTGATTATTCTTTTTTATTTTTTTCGATTAATTGCCCAGCCCTAGTAAGAATACAGCTCTCTAAAAGTTTACCATTAGTAGTTTATTATTCTCTGTGGACATAAGCCACCTGTACTGTAGTGCCAATGCTTAGTTGTTCACACTTGATTTAGGTTTGATGTTCATGTTTGATTTATCTTGTACCAATGGTCACACATCTCAGGTAGCATAGAGTAAAGGTTAGTTACCACGTTTTTAGTTTGCAAACGACTTCCTAGGGAAATTATACACTGCATGCCTCACACCAGGTGGGATGCAGCTTAATCTCCTGATAGGAGACGTTATAGAAGTGGGGGGGAGGGGGGAGGGAATGGGGGATTGTGTTGTTTTTTATTTTTCTCTCCAGTCGACTCGCTCCGTTTTATTTTTGTTTTCACGCTCACGCTCTGTACTCAATAGGACCTTAACAAGTGAATATGTATCTATTATTACTCCAAACGAATTACATTAAATCATACTGCATCCTTTTTAGACTATGGCTAATTTGAATATCCTGATCTGGAATACATGGGGTCTCAATATACCGCATAAACGCACAAGTGTACTAACGTGGCTAAAAAGGAAGGAAGTGGACCTTTCTTTACTGAGTGAAACGCACCTTTTATTGGCAGATAACGCAAAACTGGCAAATAGATTTTACCATAACATAAGTTCTTCTTCTTTTAGCACCAAGGCCAGAGGGGTAGCCATCATAGCGAAGCGAAATTTGAATATTAAACTGTTAGATGTGTGGTCTGATGCAGATGGTCGAATTACTATTGCTAAAATAGAATGCTCTAACCGGAAAATTGCGCTGATTGCTGCATACGCCCCTAATTTGTATGACGCTAACTTTTATGGTGTACTAACTGCAGCTATGTTGAAACTACCCGATTACTCATTAATAGTAGGAGCTGATTTTAATGCAGTCTGGGATCCATTGATTGATAGATCCAATCATGCGGAAACCTCTGATCAGAAGCAAGCTACCACAGCCCTACAAGCCTGGTCTAAGGACACGGGGGTAATCGATATGTGGCGATCGCTCAACCCATCCGCGAGAGATTACTCCTTCTCGTCGAGACATAAGACCTTTTCCAGAATTTATTGTGTTTTTTTCTTCCCCACATCTCTTTGATAGCTTTGATGTTGACTTATTACCCATAGCACTTTCAGACCACAAAAGGTATCCGCCTCAAGGGTTCACTCAGTAAAATAACATCTCGTGCCCCTAGATGGCGCTTTAACTCAACACTACTGAAAAACTGAGTGTTTAACTTGCAATTTAAAGAGAAGCTCACTGAATTCCTGCAGTTTAATGCTGGCTCGGTACAGGACCCCAGAATTCTATGGGATTCGGTTAAGGGTTTTTATCAGAAGTAACACTACTCTCTTTGCATCTAATCTCCGCAAGGGACGTCTCTCCAAACTGGTGGAATTGGAAAAGCTTCAAGCCACGTTGATCTCTTCATTGCAGCATTCTTGAGCTTCAAATTAAGGTAGTGAAAAAAGAGATTAACTCCATTTTAAGACAACAATCTTAATTTCAGATGTACAGAACAAGACAGCACTACTACTTTCACGGCTCCAAGCCTAGTCACCTACTAGCTATGAAGATACGTGCCAGTGAGCAATTTGCAGAAATCCCTTCCATTAAGAACCAACAGGGGGAGGTAACCACCAACCCCAAAAAGATTAATGATACATTTCACTCTTTTTATTCCAACCTGTACAAGTCAGAGGTGGTCTTTGATCATACCAAGCTGGAGGATTTTCTTGATCAAATCAACCTACCACAGATCTCGGAAGATAGTGCTAAGCTGTTAGCTGCACCTATCACGCTAGTTGAACTTAGAGGCGATTGCGGATATGCAACGGGGCAAGGCTCCCGGATGGGACGCCATTCCACCGGAACTCTATCTTGCATTCTGGGATGTACTCTGTCCCTTATTACTCTCAATGATTTTACACTCAATCAAAGAGGGCAATTTTTCCAGAGATGTCAATATGGAGCTTATATCTGTTTTATATTCAACATGAGCCTGAGGCTGCAGTCCCGACACAGTGGAAAACCTCCTGTGTGGTCCCTGTCCCTAAGTGCCCGCGTCCCAGCACGTCCAAGGACTACAGGCCGGTGGCTCTATTAACCTCTCACATAATGAAGACCATGGAGAGGTTAGTCTTAGAGCAACTCCGCCCGGTGACCAAACCCCACCTAGACCCACTCCAGTTCGCCTACCAGCCCCGACTGGGGGTAGAGGATGCTGTCATCTACACTCACCTAGACAAGCCAGGGAGCACTGTGAGTCATGTTCTTTGACTTCTCCAGTGCTTTTGATACCATAAGGCCTGGGCTGCTGGGTGAGAAGTTGGAGGCGATGCAGGTAGAGGCCCCCCTGGTGTCCTGGGTTGTGGACTATCCGACGGGCAGACCACAGTACATGTGCCTACGGAGCTGTGTGTCAGACAGACTGGTCAGCAACACCGGGGCCCCACAGGGGACAGTCCTCTCTCCCTTCCTCTTCCTGTCTACACCAACGACTTCCACTATCGGTCAGAGTCCTGCCACCTTCAGAAGTTTTCTGATGACTCTGCGATAGTGGGATATATAAAGGACGGTGACGAGAGGGAATACCGGGAACTGGTAGTGGACTTCGTCACATGGTGCGATAAAAACCACCTGCAGCTAAATGTGGCGAAGACCAAGAAACTGGTTGTGGAGCTGGGGAGGAGGAGGAGTGCACCTGTGACCCCCGTTTCCATCAGGGGAGTTGATGTGGACATGGTTGAGGTGTACAAATATCTCGGTGTGCACATCGACAACAAACTGAACGGGTCAAAACACGCAGAGGCACTGTACAAGAAGGGCCAGAGCCGACTCTACTTCCTCAGAAGGCTGAGATCCTTCAATGTCTGTACAAGGATGTTGAGGATGTTCTATGAGTCGGTGGTGGCGGGCGCCTTCTTGTAAGCTGTGACCTGCTGGGGCAGCGGACTGAGAGCAGGGGACACAACCAGGCTGGATAAGCTGGTCAGGAAGGCCAGTAGCGTGGTTGGGGTGGACTCCCTAGCGAGGGTGGCGGAGAGGAGGAGCCTTGCTAAGCTCCAGGCCATCAGGGAAAACCCCTCCCACCCACTATACACAGACTTGGCTGACAGGAGGAGCATGTTCAGTGCTAGGCTCACACTACCCAAATGCAGCATTGAACGGCACAGGAAGTCCTTCATTCCAACAGCCATCAGACTATACAATGCATCACTGTGCCTCACTGCATCACTGAGCACAGAGTGGCAGCTCCATAGTGGCAGGAGGCCGCGACTAGCGGCCTCCAGGCTCCACAACAGGGGGCAGCGACTGCTGCCAGACATTGACCTAGGACTAATAGGAACCCAATGAGGACAATAACACTACCTTAGGCATACTGCACCTTATGTGGATACTGTGATACTGTGAATAATGTATATTTCAGTTAGTTAGATAGTAAATTATAACACTACCTCATGCATACTGCACCTTATGTGACACTGTGAATACTGTGAATATATATTTCAGTTAGTTAGATGGTAAATTGTATTGACCCATTTGTTTACACTGCCTGTGTTGTTTTTACTACCTGTACCCCCCCCCCCTTCCCCCATGCTGCTATGATGCCTCTCAGTATATTTTTACTGTATATTTTATTCCATTTTTATTCTATTTTACTCTACTCTTATCCTAGGCAACTCGATTTGATTTGTTTTATTATTCTAATTCGTGACCTGTTCTGTCTAAATGTTTAAATGTTGAGCGATTTGCAGTGTCAAATTTCCCATGGGATAATAAAAGTATTTCTATTCTATTCTATTCTATTTTACTCAAGAAGGATAAGGACCCCACCGAATGTGGCAGCTACAGGCCCCTAAGTCTCCTCGGAGCCGATCTAAAGCTATATGCCAAGGTTCTAGCCACCCGACTTCAAAAGCATAGGACATCTCTAGTTCACCCTGATCAGACCGGCTTCATAAGAGGCCGCCTGGTTACTGACAACATCAGACGGTTACTGCACGTGATTGATGCCAGCAAGGATGTTGCAGTCCCTACAGCGGTCATGTCCTTGGACGCAATGAAGGCATTTGACAGATTAGAGTGGTCTTACTTGTGGGCAGTTCTTAGAAGGATGGGGTTGGGTGAGGGTTTCATTCATATGATCGAAGTTCTCTACACAGGGCCTTCGGCCATGATCTTAACAGGGAAGTTATGCTCGCCACTCTTCTCTGTCTCACGCTCTTCTAGACAGGGTTGTCCTCTTAGTCCCGGAATTTTCGCCTTATCCCTCGAACCTCTAGCTCAATACATAAGACAATCCAAAATTATATCTCCTATTTCAATTCAGGGCACACATCACCATATCAGCTTATACGCAGATGATGTAGACACAGACTCAAGACAACTTTATTGATCCCGCGTGGGGCAATTCATATTTGCAGCTTCATACGCAACAAGCAACAAAGACAAACAAACAACAAAACATCTCAACGACAGCACGAAAAAAAAAAAAAAAAACACTCCATATGATACACAATCCAGCAAGTAAAAGTAAAAACAGACAACCAAGTGCAAAAGGCTACTTAAAATGACTACTGTCTGTGTTTAAAAGTCTGATAGCCGAGGGGACAAAAGATTTGGCGTAGCGGTTGATCCTACTTGGTGGGATGTCATAATGGCGGCTAGAAGACAACAGTGAAAACCGCTGAGACAGAGCGTGGAGGGGTTGATTAGTGATGCTCGTCCCCTTCTTGACCACCTGGTCCGTCCAGAGAGAACCTAGGTCTCTCCGTTTTACTCCAATAATTTGGAAGCACACTTTCACTATGTACTGTAGGCTGTTCCTATCTTTAACACTTTCTTTGCCAGGCTTATGTACATCATTATACCATCCTCTGCCAGCTCTATTTGTCTATGGAGAAGTTCCCTTTCTTTGCAGGGCTATAACTTTTTAAATTGTATTGCTAAATTGACATTACTATGGCCCATTCAACGTCAATTATCTATCGTTCAGGATGTAGCAACGTTATACTTTTTCATTCACATATTCATACTAAAATACGGTCTAAAGTATAAATATGTTTTTATCGTTTTCTGCAGAACGTGATTTATAGCCCTAAATGCATTATATTGATGATCAAATACAGTTTGATAGCGATCGGCGCGAAATAATCTAATTGCGATTATTCTGACAGATATTGCGATTGCGATTTGCGATGCGATTATAACATATTTAAAAAAAAATTTACAAGAAGAATGTTGCTGCTTTCTGTAGTCGGGTCCCAACTGCAAAATTACTGTATTACCCTGTATTATACACTTTTACTATCATGTAGACTATTCTGCTTTGTGTTTACATGTGATGTATTGTATACATGCACATTTATTATGTTCTTGTGTGATGTATCGCACATTTTATTGCTGTGTGATGTATTGCAAATGTTATTGGTCTAGGTCTGCCAGGTCTACCTTGCAAAGGAGATCTTGTATCTCAATGGGACTTCCTGGTTAAAAAAAAAATAAAAAAAAAATAATAATAATTGCAGGCTTGGCGATTTGATAATTGCATCATTCCAAATCGCGATTTCGATTAAAAAACGATTAATCGTGCAGCCCTAGTTACTACTTATCTGATGTTGACCGGATGGGGGGGGGGGTTGTTTATAATTCCGTGGCCAACGTTAGATGATTCATCTAGTGTGGGTGATATGATCATTAGAGCATTTGTATCGAACACGGTAAAAAAAAATGCTGAAACTTACCCCAGTCTCCTCGGGCCGTTGGGCGATGAGCGTGGAGCAAAAATATTCCTATTATGGGATGTTGAAATATGCGATCCATCTCCAGGTTGTATAATAGTATATACGTCCAAATCATGTTGTTTATCGAGTTATTGGTAATGGATACCAATCCATTGTGTCTAGCTCGAGTCCCGGTACCTATAGCGAGTGATCGGACCGAATTTGGATGAGCACCAGTTTCCGTTTCCGGTTTCCGGTTTGGGCGATCCGCTAATCGGCCACCAGATGGCGCTCTTGAACCGTTGGAGAGTTGAGAGGGGATCAACAGTAGATCTCAAGTCTCCGTGGGAGAAATATGATTGTGATCACAGATTTTTGAAATATTGATCTCAATGACGTGTTACGGCGTCATTGGCAGAATTAGCATGGCGGGGAATGACGAGTTAAGGTGTCCTTGGCGATTAAAGTGTTAATAGACAGGCCACGGAACCTGCAGATAAAAGAAAAAGTTAGGAGGCTTTCAATAGAAGAACTATAAAAAGTGATCAGGATCTTTGCACTAACATTAAAAGAGTTCAGCTTTCTCAGCAGGTAGATCCTCTGCTGACCTTTTTTAACAATGGACTCTGTATTTAAGTTGAACTTCAGTTTACAGTCAAACACAGTTCCCAGGTATTTGTACGATTCAACAATCTGGACGTCCTCGTCGTGAATTACACTAGCTACACTGGCTTGATGATCGGGGTTGTGTCTGAAGTCAATTATCATGTCCTTAGTCTTAGAGACATTGAGGCCCAAGTAATTCTCATCACACCAATTCACAAAGTCGCGAAGTACAGGTCCATGATCAGTTTCGGAGCGCTGCAGTAGGGATACCAGGACAGTGTCATCTGAAAACTTAACCAGATGCCTTTGGTCATGAAGCAATCTGCAGCTGTCCGTGTACATAATAAATAAAAGGGGAGACAAAACGCAACCTGTACTCCTGTTTATGCAGAATCCCTCCGTCTCTTTACCTCATCTGCTCAGCATGATAGATGAATTTGGCAGCCTGTCCGGCTTTAAGATCAACTGGCCAAAATCTGCTTTTCTTCCACTTAATGAGCCTGCGAAGGCTACCATCCTACCTGCAACCATACTTATTGTAACTGAGGGGTACAATTCCCTGACTGTATTGATAAGTATGGTATCATTAAACCACTACCGCTTTATGTACTTTAACTACTGGCCATACAGTACACAATATATGAATATGATGAACACTTCCCACAATGAAATCGGTTCCAGTCAAAGGTATTAATCAAGTATTTAATGGAGCAAAAGGTACATATGATACTTATATTACATTTGATTGCACTTGTAAGGCAAGTGAGTATTCGTAGGCAAATCAACACTGAATGTCCATTCTCTGGTTACGCAGGAGGCAAGTATACAACCTGGCTCTTAGGGAATTATATCTATGGTACACTTAATGATATAGCGGGATATACTGGAAGGGGTCCTCCCGGTTGTAAGCCGGCAGGGGGGGTAGGAGAGCTGTCGGTAGTAGAACGTCTGGTCAACGATATCTAGGGAGACTTCGAGTACAGAAGACAGTGCGATAGACTCTTGATCCGCAGACGAATACAGCTTGGTTCTCTTGTAGGCTGTAGCTCCACAGTGAAGAAAGCTAGGCGGCCTCAGGCTCTCTGAGCGCCGACTCGACCTTGACTCCTCTCGGGGGTAAATCCAACACTCACAGGCGTCGGCGATTATCTGCTCCACAAATCACAGTACCAAAGCAAATATATATTCCAGCCGCACAGGGCTATGCAGACGTCGGGTAGGTAATCCAGTGTACATGTCCATTCGGTCCTCGCCTAGATCTCCTCGGATGAAAGCGCCATGTGGTCGGCCCAGCCTGGATAACAATCTAGCTAACACGAGGAAGCGTTGGAGATGCTGGTCACTTTAGAACTCTAACCGCACGATGCACCATACACAATAGACTATTATTAACTTAATAGAAATACGTCGCACTCGACGGTACAGTGCCAAACTCTGACAATTCAGTTATTAATTCGCACGCGGTCTCAATGCTATTCTGGGGCCAAACAGGCCATACTTCACCGCACGTCGTATCGTGGGTGAGGCTTCACGTTGGTTACTAAGTTTCTGACTAAGTGCCTCTGTATTCACTTACGCCATATTTATATGCACGGTGAACAAATAGTGCCACTCTCATTTCTGTCGCCGTATCCCTGGGCAGGGCCGGGGCTAGTACAGACATGTCTTGTCGGTAACTTTGAACTTGACTCCGGGGGCTGGTCCCCTGGCGCCTGGTCCTTTGTCCAATAGGAGAATGAACTATTATGGGCTATAGTAGGCTAAAGGGATATTCCGTGTATATGTACAAGGAATATACAAGGGATATCAAACGATATACAAATACTATTCAATATATATCAACAAATAAATATATATACTCGGTTTAATCTGATCCTTCGTAACACTTATGGTGGAGCACTTTAAATGTCTCGGGATTGAAATATTCACCACTATTAGCCAGACGGTAAGGTATAATTACTCCAGCTTGGGTGACAGGATTACGAATGACTTCAACAGATGGTCCAAATAAAAAAAATCATTACAGGCCTGTGCGTCAATAATTTAAATGAATATTTTACCCAGAATTAACTTTATCAGCTCCATGCTCCCGTTACCTCCTCCTGTTGGTGACTGGCAGAAATTGCACTCTGCCTCATATAACTTCGTTTGGAACAATAAACGCCCGCGCTTGAAGAGATCAACTGCCCAAAGGAGTAAACTCGATGGGGGCTTAGCATTTCCAGACTTTAAATATTATTTTCAAGCTTTCTCTCTGAGACCTCTGATCACTTGGTTTGACGCTCAAGCAGCCGTATCTTGGCGACCATTGGAGGAGAAGATGGTGTCCCCATATAGACTTCAGGATATTGTGTATATCAACATATCAATTAAGCAATGCAAATTACGATTTGGCCCTCTTATCACACATGTGATCCAGACTTGGCATGACACCCAGTAAGTGGGTACTAACCGCCATCAATGGCACACGCATTACCCTCTATTTAATAACAATCTTCTCCTTATTGGACAACAACCTATTAGGTACCCTAGATGGGAAAAGAAAGGCATCCACACGTTGGGGGATATCTTCGATAACTCTGGTCTCCGCTCTTTCCAGGATCTATCCAACGGATATGATCTCCATGGAACCTCCTTTTTCTTTTATTTACAAATAAGAGCAGCTCTGAAGGCTCATGGCGTTCCATGGGACGTTCCACTAGTGCATCACCGCTTTCACAAATTATTTTATGACAAAGAGACATCGAGAGGCTTCGTTTCAGACTTTTATTGCCATTTACTTATGTCCTCGTATAAAGACCTCCCCCTGGATACAATTTGGAGAAAGGATGTCCCGGAGTTGGATATAGATTTTGATTGGGATGCAGTCTGGGAAAATGTTTGGCTATCCTCACGGAACCCAGATCATCAACAGATTCATCAAAATTTTGTTCATAGGACTTATTTAATCCCTAGACGATTTAATTGAATGGGTCTCAGACCTGACTCTCGATGTACCTTGTGTCCAAACGGTGCCACAGGAACATTTATGCATATGTACTGGGAATGCCCTCCTGTTGAGTTTTTTTGGGAAAATGTTACCTCTCAGCTCTCAGACATTTTCTCTCTGACCATACCTGTATCTCCTTCTGTATTGTTATTGAATGATGTCTCTCAATTACCGACCTATACACATGTGAAAAGACTCATTTTGGCCGGCCTCACAGCCGCAAAAAATGTATTCCCTCACGTTGGATTCACCCAGACAAACTCTGCCCGAAGGTATGGATTCTCACCTATCTTGATGTGATCTATCTGGAGATATCCACTGCACGTGTTATAGGGGTTAATGAATCTAACATCGCAATTTGGTTGGCTGCTGTGGCAAAGATAAAAGAACGCATATAAGTTTGGAAATATGTATTACTGAATAATGTATATTGTGTGTGACTCACGTTGAGGGCCTGGGGTGTGCGGGGGGAGAACGAGCGAGTGTCCATGTATATCGTTTTTATTTTTTTGCATAATTGATTATGTGTATGTTCTGGGCCCCCTTTGGCTCTGGGTGGGGGGGGGGGGGCCCTGGTTCAGGGCCTCAGCGGGTCATGGTGTTAAAGAGGCATGATGCTTTGACTCGTTGGGGCGCCGGACTCGGGGTCCTCGAGGGTTGGGGATCGTGGCTCCTGTATATGGAGATGGAGGGGGCTTGGGATGATCACTGTACAGTCGGTCTCAATTATTGTCTTGTCATGTTGTGTTAAGTTATTGTCCTGGGATGTCTTTTTATGTATTATTATTATTATTATTATTATTATTATTATTATTATTATTATTATTATTATTATTATTATTATTATTATTATTATTATTATTATTATTATTATTATTATTATTATTATTATTATTGTATTGTGATGTTTTGTTTCATGTTGGGGAAAATAATTTAATAAAAAGATTTGATAAAAAAAAATAAAAATACTGCCCAGTAGTGTAATGGATGTATAACCATTAGCTGACAGAGACCTAATCAGAGTTCTGGCCGGGTTCCGAGCAAACTGGAAAGCTGCGTACGCATTGGGACTAGTGCCTAGGCACAGCGTCATGTCTGAAGCACAGGAAATGAGCGTTTCACGTTTCCTGCTGTGGATAAATGAGCGAGGACATCATGTTTCCTGCTGTGGATAAATGAACAAGGACCTCACGTTTCCCGCTGTGGATGGTTAAAACTGAACTGCCACCACAGGACTTGGTAAGTCAGCTAATAGCGATGCATCAATTACACTACTGGACAGTATTTCATACCCCCTAATATAAAATAAATCTATCTGAACTATTCCTTTAAATCAGCAAGTTTCTTAGTTGACAAAGTCATGGATGTACAGCCCGCGTGTAGTCTTTTACCAACAAACTTGCAGTTCCGCGTTCGGGTTCTGCGATCTGATTGGCCACTGACGTACGCTCTCTCTACGCCCAAACAGCGCGTTACGCTAGTTCTGCCTCTAACACCGCCGGGGCTGCGATGGGAACAGCTAGGGTGGTCGTCAAGCTGGACCGCATACTCAAATGAGTGCACTTCCGTGAAAAGCTGCCCTTGACACAGATAGGCATGTTTTCATATTGTCACTGCATCGGCAGGGAAACTGCGACCGTTTAACAGTTAAAAACAAGCTTCTCAACGTCCATATCTTGGACTATGCAACCATCACGGAATGCTTATACAATTTAAAGCAAACCGTTGACAATTTGGACTTGAGTAATTTTTGGGTCATCACTTCAGCTCAAGGAAGAGCTGTATTGCTGCAGCTTTTCACGGCAGTGTACTCATTTGAGTATGCGGTCCAGCTTGACGACCACCCTAGCTGTTCCCATCGCAGCCCCGGCGGTGTTAGAGGCAGAACTAGCGTAACGCGCTGTTTGGGCGTAGAGAGAGCATACGTCAGTGGCCAATCAGATCGCAGAACCCGAACGCGGAACTGCAAGTTTGTTGGTAAGACTACACGCGTACAGCCCTTGTAAACATACAGTATGGAGAGTTCACAGTGTAGTATTGACAACAATCGTATTGTTCTTGGCTCGTCAGTGAGTCATGGTGTCAGTGAGTAATGGTGGCTCAACAATAATCTGCATTGCATTTTAGTTGCAAAAAGAAAAGAAAACACTAGTATTGTTAGAGCCAATTTACTGGTTTGGTGCATATGTCATATTTTATGTATTTGTTTGGGTTTCTGTATTTGTATACATTGTGTATGTACTATTGTATGCATTGTGCCTATGGAGTTGGGTTCATGGTGGCAGTTCCCTTTGCTGACCAATAGGTGGCTTACCTGGCTACTTAACACTTTGATCGCCATGGGTTAAATTCATAATTTACCATCCCTAGCCAGCTCTATTTTGTCTATGGAGAAGTTCCCCTTCTTTGCAGGGCTATAACTTTTTAAATTCTATTGCTAAATTGCCATTATTATGGCCCATTCAATGTCCTATATCCATTGTTCAGGGTGTAGCAACGTTAAACTTTTTCATTCACATATTCATACTAAAATATGGTCTAAAGTATAAGTATGTTTTTATCGTTTTCTGCAGCTTTCTCCAGAACTTGATTTATAGCTCCAAATGCATTATATTGATGATGAAATACAGTTTGATAGCAATCGGCGCGAGATAAAACATTTCAACTGGACGTGGTTCTAGAAGTTACTACGTATCATCTGATATTGACCGGATGGGCGAGGGGGCGTTTATAATTCCGTGGGCAGCGTTAGATGATTCATCCAGTGTGGGTCATATGATCATCATAGAAGTTTATATGGAACACGTTAGAATATAACGCTGCAACTCACGTGGCTTCCTCGCGCCGCTGGCAGATGAGCGTGGAACAGATTTTTTTCTATTATGGGATGGAGAAATGCCCGATCCATTTCCAGGTTGTATAATAGTATATACGTCCAAATCATGTTGTTTTTTCGAGTTATTTGCACCGATCGATGTTCACTGTGTCAAGACGGAGTCTCTCTAACGATAGCGAGTGCCCGGACGACTTATGGATGAGCACTTCCGGTTCACGGGGTCATTTCCTGTTGGCGATCTGCCGATCGGCCACCAGATGGCGCTCTTGAACCGCTAGAGAGTTGAGTGGAGCTTTGCAGTGTATCTCAGGGCTCCGGAGGGGAAATATGATTTCGATCACAGATTTTTGAAATATTGATATCAAAGACGAGTTACGGCGTCTTCGGCAGAATGAGCATGGCTAGGAATGACGTCTAAACACGTCATCGGCGACCATTGTTAATGAGGATGGTACTGATGACATGTTTGTAACCGGCAAGAGCCAACAGTTTTGACCGTTTGCATCAATGTGATTTTGTTTGTCGTTTATAGTGTTGGTTCACTGGGTAAGGTAGTACTGTTTACTTTATATATTACATGCAAATTGTGCATTTGGTAATTGTGTGGTGTAAATAAATCCACTGGTAAAGTATTATTGCAACGGACCTTGTGGACATTCTATCGTTGATCTGACGAGTGGCAACAGACGCGTCAATTACGTTCTAGCCAGTGTCTGTCAGCCTCCTCATGGCTTGTAGGTTTATTGTTTTTTAGTCACATGTTAATTCAAGCCTTTATAGGTATAATATCTAAATCACAGGAGACTGCAGTGTTTGATGAAGGTGAAATGTATCACAACAGCTTCCTAAGTGAAGTGTCTTGGTGCAGCAGAGATGTCCTGGCCTACAAATCCTGTTCTATAGACATAAGAAAGATCTGGAAGAATCTGATCATTATAATCTTAATACCGCTTCCAATGAAAATAATGACACAATACAACATTAGCTCGTTCAGCCCTAAAGATTAAAAAAAGAAAAAACGATTTAAAAGGTGTACATTTTAAGAGGAGTGACATGTTACCTGTTTGAGCTTGTAGCCTGCGAAGGTTGTAGCCACCTGGACCCACAAAACGAGCTCTTCTGGAGACAGGCACCCGGACGGTTTCTACAGGGACAATAAAAAGACATCTGAGACCAGGGCTCGATGTGTGGACATGGTTAAATGTGGTCCTCACATTGTTCCCTGCAGTGCATTCTCTCACCCTATTGGTCCTCACATTGTTCCCTGCATACTCTCTCACCCTATTGGTCCTCACATTGTTCCCTGCATACTCTCTCACCATATTGGTCCTCACATTGTCCCTGCATACTCTCACCCTATTGGTCCTCACATTGTTCCCTGCATACACTCTCACCCTATTGGTCCTCACATTGTTCCCTGCATACACTCTCACCCTATTGGTCCTCACATTGTTCCCTGCATACTCTCACCCTATTCAAGTTCAAGTTCTTTAATAGTTGTCATACAGAAGTACAGAATACTTTCATACAAAATGCTTCTTACTGTTACGCTCCAGAGACTGTGCTAGACAAGATAGTATCAAATAACATAATAACATAATATAGCATGAATTTAGAAGAAGAAAATGAGGGCACAGTGTTCGGTATAGACATATGTACAATGTTCTGAGTTACCATATAATATACAATACACAATACTATGCAGTGTACTAATGTACAGTACTATCTAGTGCAAAGCAGAAATGGGATGAGGTACAATTTTAGGTACAATTTACAGTAAGGTGTACGAGTTGTAGTGCAATCCTTCATCCATAAATATAAATATAAAGTGTGGGGAGTGGGTGCTACAGTGTGTTTGTTTAAAGTGGGTGTGTGCTATAAAGTGTGTGGAGTGGGTGCTACAGTGTGTTTGTTTAAAGTGGGTGTGTGCGTGTGGATGTGTGTGCTATGTGCGTTTGGTGGTTGTTGTTGTGTAGTGTTCATTCATTGTTCGTTTAGCAGCCTGATGGCCTGGGGATAGAAGCTTCTTCTGAGTCTTTCTGTGCTCGCCTTGAGACTCTCTTAGCCTTGCCCTTGCAACGCTTGTAGTAAATGTTCTGGAGGGTGGGGAGCCCCCCTCCAATTGTGCGTTCGGCTGAACGTGTCACTCTTTGTAGTCTGCTTCGGTCTTGTGCAGTGCTATTCCCAAACCAGGAGGTGATGTTGCCGGTCAAGATGCTCTCTATTGTACATGAGTAGAAGTTCTTAAGGATCTTCTGGCTGACTTGGAACTTCCTTAGGCGCCTGAGGAAGTAGAGGCGTTGTCGTGCCTTCTTCACAACACTGTCAATGTGTGTGGTCCATGTCAAGTCCTCGGATATGTAGGCTCCGAGGTACTTGAAGCTGTTGACTCTCTCAACCGGTGCCCCGTCGATGCTGAGGGGGCTGTAGTCCTTGACCCCCGACCTCCTGAAGTCCACAATCATCTCCTTTGTTTTGCTGACGTTGCTGACGTCCTCACATTGTTCCCTGCATACTCTCTCACCCTATTGGTCCTCACATTGTTCCCTGCATACTCTCTCACCCTATTGGTCCTCACATTGAACAGATCATTGTTCCCTGCATACTCTCACCCTATTGGTCCTCACATTGAACAGATCATTGTTCCCTGCAGTGCATACTCACCCTATTGGTCCTCACATTGAACAGATCATTGTTCCCTGCATACTCTCACCCTATTGGTCCTCACATTGAACAGATCATTGTTCCCTGCATACTCTCTCACGCTATTGGTCCTCACAGCAAACCCATACTCTCACCCTATTGGTCCTCACATTGAACAGGAGCGTGCAACAGACCACACAATGCAGTGGAAACTCACACGAGTCCAGATGACTGGAGCAGACACTACCAACTCACACAAGTCCAGATGACTGGTGCTGCAGACACTACCAACTCACACGAGTCCAGATGACTGGAGCAGACACTACCAACTCACACAAGTCCAGATGACTGGAGCAGACACTACCAACTCACACAAGTCCAGATGACTGGTGCAGACACTACCAACTCACACGAGTCCAGATGACTGGAGCAGACACTACCAACTCACACGAGTCCAGATGACTGGTGCAGACACTACCAACTCACACAAGTCCAGATGACTGGTGCAGACACTACCAACTCACACAAGTCCAGATGACTGGTGCAGACACTACCAACTCACACGAGTCCAGATGACTGGTGCAGACACTACCAACTCACACAAGTCCAGATGACTGGTGCATACACTACCAACTCACACAAGTCCAGATGACTGGTGCAGACACTACCAACTCACACGAGTCCAGATGACTGGTGCAGACACTACCAACTCACACGAGTCCAGATGACTGGTGCAGACGCTACCAATGTGAGTTTGCTCTGAAATACGTTATGTAAGGGATAATACACAACGAGGTGTGTGTGGTTATCGAAAGATAATGCAGAGCGCGAGGGCCAATTAACCCACGGGAGACATGACGACAGAAACACTGAAATGTCTACATTTGAAAGCCATCACAGCAGTGGAAATAAAGGTCTCCGTCTGTAAAGGTGAATTGACTTTCAGTCATCAGTCTTATTATTGTGTGTCAAAGAAAACAGACTGTTGAACCCAGACAGAGGTATGATGCTTAACTGAGACTGTTGAACCAAGACAGAGGTATGATGCTAACAAACACTGTTGAACCCAGACAGAGGTATGATGCTAACTGAGACTGTTGAACCCAGACAGAGGTATGATGCTAACAAACACTGTTGAACCCATATGATGCTAACTAAACTGTTGAAACCAGAATAGGTATGATGCTAACTAAGACTGTTGAACCCAGACAGAGGTATGATGCTAACTAAGACTGTTGAACCCAGAAAGAGGTATGATGCTAACTAAGACTGTTGAACCCAGAAAGAGGTATGATGCTAAGTTTGCTAACTAAGACTGTTGAACCCAGACAGGGGTATGATGCTAACAAAGACTGTTGAACCCAGAAAGAGGTATGATGCTAACTAAGACTGTTGAACCCAGAAAGAGGTATGATGCTAACAAAGACTGTTGAACCCAGAAAGAGGTATGATGCTAACTAAGACTGTTGAACCCAGAAAGAGGTATGTTACTAGCTAGGGGTCAATGGTACGTTTCAGTACGGGACCTTCGGCTCAGTACACGTTGTGTACCGAACGAATGCAATCACTTTATCACTTTAACCGCTAACGGAACACACATGCAGAACTTAATTCAAAACTCCAAGTTTACGGCATATAGAACGGACATTCATACACAGCAATGCGCCTCTGAACAAGGTGTGATAAACATGAAACAATCTTTTCCTTGGCATGAAACGGGAAATAGTAATCAAACCATTAGGGATCTGCATGACGCTTCTGTCTCTATTCATTATTCAATATCTACATTATTCAATATCTACAAGTTTTACCATGAGGGATGATTTACAATAAAGGGCTAAAAAGTGAAAAGTATGATACTTACATTCTTGAAGCTAGAACTCCCAAAATAGTGTTACCAGTTTACATAGCTTGCATACACCTTTGTCTCGAGGTTCCACAAGTTGATCAAATTATCTGTTCTGAACTCTCTGCCATCACACCATGGTTGTTGTTGATGTTGTTGTTACTATGTTCTTCAGTTAAATGAAAGTGGTGTTGCATGTCTCCTATTCGTCATGCAGTGCATTCAGGCCCACGCATCCAGGCCCAGGCATCCAGGCCCACGCGAGAAGCTGAGGGGAAGACAGCCGGGGGCTGTTCTTTTTCACAATATAATAAAAAAATTATTATAAGTCGATTATTAATTTGAATATAGAATATTCGTTGACAGGGGCGGCTGGGTGGCGCAGCGAACTAAGCGCTTGTCACCAACGCGAGAGACACTGGTATCGAATCCGGCTGTCAGCGTTGCCTCCGGCTTGGCCGGCCGTCATACTGGCTCAATTGGCAGAGTCAGCGGGAGGGAAGCCGGTGGGGTGGTATTCTGGTCGTTGTAAACAGCGACTCGGTCAGGGCGCCTGCACAGCGAGGGAGGGGGATGGTGAGGGTAGTGTGACCTCCCACACGTTACACCTCACCAATGAGAGTCCGCGCTGGCAGGTGAAAAGATGCTGCTGGCTGTCTCCTATGTCTCGGGGGCACATGCGAGCAACGACCAACGACTAAATTGGGATGGGAGAAATACACAGAAAAACAGGAGAAAAACTGGATAAAAAAAAGGGAATATTCATTGACAGCCCTACTTAAGTGGAACATGGAAAACCACATTCTGCAAACTTTCCTCCACTGTACCGGAATGAACCGTGAACCATGACTTCAAAACAGAGGTACGTACCGAACCGTGGTTTTTGTGTACCGTTACACCGCTAGTCAGTCGTTTTAAAATATATACGTAGGATATTGTTAAATAATGTTACTTCTTGGAAAGAATTATCTATAATCTAGATTATGGTAGATTGTACTTTTTCAGGTTTGCAGATATCTATTTTTAGGAAAATGTATATTTAGGGGCGGATATCTATTTTTAGGAACATCTATCTTTTAGGAACATCTATTTTTAGGGGCAGATATCTATTTTTAGGAACATCTATTTTTAGGGCCAGATATCTATTTTTAGGGCGAGATATCTATTTTTAAC
This sequence comes from Notolepis coatsorum, assembly GCF_963971535.1. Classification (NCBI taxonomy): domain Eukaryota; kingdom Metazoa; phylum Chordata; class Actinopteri; order Aulopiformes; family Paralepididae; genus Notolepis; species Notolepis coatsorum. The sequence goes on along the minus strand of NC_140172.1, from coordinate 80,738,394 downwards.
ACATTGTCTGCCACGCAGTATGCCCATCCTTATGCCCAGTCTGCCAGTGCTGTAACCCTATGGAGATGTTTACCTTCTTTGCAGGGCTATAACATTTTAAATATTATAGCTATATCGATATTACTATGGCCCATTCAACATCGGGTATCTATCGTTCCGGATGTGGGAACGTTATATTTTTTCATTCATACATTGTCGTGTTAGTACCGTCGAGAATATACCGGCAAGTATGTTTTTAAGGTTTTCTGCAGTAATTCCTAAAACGCGAGTTATAGGCCCTGACGCATATGATAGATTATCGATTGGCGTTTTTTTCCTATACACGCTATATTAAAAAATTCAAATGTATATGATCGGTATACATTATGCTTCATCATGCGTGAAAGAAAGGGGGGGGGGGTCGTTTATAATTCCTTGATCGTCAGTAACGGCTTTATTTACTATGGGTTGATATTAGGGATGCTCGATATTGGCTTTTTTACCGATATTCCGATATTGTCCAACTCTTAATTTCCGATACCGATATCAACCGATACCGATATATGCAGGGTTTCCCCCCAAAAAAACGGAATCATTTCAGGTAACTAATAATTTCACTGGATGCATTCAAAAGGCTTTCTAAATGTAAGCATTATCTGTGCAAAATATGATAATTAAAAAAGTAAAAATTAACATACAAGTTGTTGAATTAAACCAACATGCATACTGTTTTTTTTGCTTTTTTTTTAACCGATACCGATATTTTCCGATATCACATTTTACTGCCGATATCGGCCGATAATATCGGTCGGCCGATAATATCGGACATCCCTAGTTGATATGTTGATCAGATGGATTGCCGTGAAATGAATAAACAATTGGGCTGAAAATAACGTTATATTCCTCTTACCGTTCGCCGATGAGACTGGAGGAAAGATATTCCAATTATTTGACATCGATCTGCTAGATCCATTTCCCGTTTGTACGACGCAATGAAAGCCGAAATCATATTGATTATTGCGTTTAGAAAGCGATTAGGGATGCACCGATATGAACATTTGCCACAGATACCGATACCGATTGTTCAACTAACACAATCGGCCGATACCGATATTTGTGGTAAAAAAGAATATTTGTAATTTTCTTTTATATATATATTTTTTTTAATGAAACTACTGTATATTTGTATGTGTATGTTTGTATTTGTAGGCCTCTTTACTTACTTAAAAAAAGGAAACATCAAGAAATATGTTTATGGTATTAATTCCACCATGCCATGTAGCACTATCCCTCTCCCAGTATGGTCTGGCGGCCTGCAGCTGGATACTGATGGGTTTTTAGTTCATTGATCTAGTAAAATTTGATGTAAAATGTCTGATATCTTATATCTGTGCTTGTGCAGGCTGTAGGCTGCACCCTGCTCTCTGTCTGCCTTCTCCCTCACTGCATTGGCGTGACCTGCTGACCTCTGGCTGTAGGCTCCTTCCACACACACCCACACACACACAGGGCTCCCTGTACATCCTGATCACGCGCACACGCACACACACTCACGTATACACACGCGCACACATCTCCCCCACCCAGCTGTCGCGCCCATGATTTATGGAGATGTTGTTCAAGACTAGGGGTCTCTCCTCGCCTACATCTGGAACCTATTAGCCCCCCCTTCTGAAAAAAGCACACACACAGCCTAGCACACACACACACACCACACACACACCCATACATACACACACGGATAATACACACACACCCCCCTCCCCTTCTCTCCTCCGTGCAAGAAGGTATAAATATGTCATGTAATGTGGATATTCTTCCCTTCTACTGGTGTGCGAGGAGCTGAGCCCACGGGCTGCAGGAGAGTTCTCTTCTCTGTGTGATGAAATAAAGACTCAGTTTAAAATACTCTGTCGTCCCGCGAATCCTTTGGTCGACTGGTCCACTACCATATCAATTAAGAATTCACGAGGGACAGGTTATCCCTTTCAATACTATTGTCTCAACCAGAGCTCTCAACCAATGCAATAGAACAATTTTGATTGACAGTCGATTCTGCCAATTACGTCACACCGCTAGCACCCACCTCCTGCTGTTCTTACCACCAATCGGCAAGCGTTTATTCATTTTCTACTTCCGGGCATGGCGCCATTGATCTGCTTGCGAGAAGAACCACAACAAGCTTACCGTAGCTAATACGTTAGCTGCCCGCCGACCAGCGCTCCACAGGATGTCCAAACGAGGCATAATGATTTTACTGCAACGAATGTTATAATAAAACAAAGCCTTTCTATACATTTGTCTGATTGTAAACTTTATTAACAGATTGCAGAATGGATTGGGTACAACTCTCAGGGCTCTATGAGCAACGGAAGGAACTGAGCTAGTAGTTCGGGTAAATACTATGCTTATGTTATTGAACGTGTAACACTAACTATATAACGTTAATGCCACAAAACGAATGTTTGTGTCATTTTAACAGCAGATACTTTCTTAAATGCCATCTTCCCGAGAGAGGGGTGTTGACGGGGAGCTGTGATGGGTTCGCTTGGTTGTGTTATTAGCATTGAACAGCTAACCGAAAGCTAGCGTTAACTAACGTTAAAGGTTTAGCCATAACGTTACCTTGGCTAAAGTTGGGGCTATTCATAATCCAGCAATAATGGCTGCAGACCTGCAAGCAAAGTACAGCAAGTTGGCAAAGGAGTATTCCAACGTAAATCACATTTTCACCAGTAACGTTAGTCTTTCCATATACCGGTAGCTCATGCTAGCTAACCTAGCTCACGTTAGCGTAGTCACTGAGCGACCACCTCGCGTACACAATTAATGACATGTTGCGGACAGCCATATCGGTGACAATGTTTAGCTTTTAGTGCCAAATGATAAGAGTCTGAAGCGGAGTCTCAAAAGAGAATGTTGAATATTTAGTAGTAACTTTGATGCAGTAGCTTGTGTGGGGGACTGGGGGCGGCGTTGTGCAGGACGGACCGAACTTATCGGCTACTGCCATCTGCACGTTCGAGCTTATCGGCCGATAGGCCGATTGCAGTCAACAAGGCACTTATCGGCCGATACCGATACCCGACCGATACATCGGTGCACCCCTAAAAGCGATCCCATGCACTCGAGTGTGTATCTAGACCCACGTTACAAGATATTACTGCCGGAGGAATTTCCTCGATGCACCGAGCGCCACTTCCGGTTTGGCTTGGAGTGTAACTCGCCCGACATCCACCAGGCGGCGGTATTGAGGCGTTGCAATATCAGACAGGGTCCAGCTGCAGACCCGGAGGGAGGCTGGATGAATTATGAATGCCATGGCGAAAATGTTTTATATTGATCCCAAAAACGAGTTAACTCGTTTCTGGCGCACAACGCAGATGTGTTAAGGGCAGATATCTATTTTTAAGAACATCTATTTTTAGGGGCAGATATCTATTTTTAGGGGCAAATGTGAGTGAAATACTTGCATTGTTGAGCCCCGTCTCAGACTAGAATAACATTTGTCCAACTAGTTCTTAAAACGCTATAAGGTTATAACCTCCTAGAGTAGGGCTGGGCGATATGGCCTCTAAATGATATCACGAAATGTTTTGGCTCTATCACGATACACAATATATATCGCAATATTTTGACATTTCCTCTAAAGTACTTAAAAATGCTTGATTTAACCCTTTGATGGATACAGTCAGTCACGCAAATATGATGATTATAATAGTCCCTGCAACAAGAGTAGTCTACTGACACACTAATACAGAATTTTTTTTATTAACATCTAAGACAATTTATATAAAAAGTCTTGGGTGCCTAAAATTTGTGTTTTCTATCCACTTTAGCCAACAATACACACATATATACTGTATGGATGACATTACCGATAACAGGTCCATTCTCTTTCCTCATAGCCCGGGGCTTGGCCATGGTCTTGTTCATGATGGCTAGGATCTCCCGCTTTGCCACTGCAAAATGGTCAGATTGAAAGAGTCAGACTGGTGTAACGTGGGTGGAAGAGGTAACACTGTGTGTAATCTGAAGGGTTAGAACGTCTGCTGTTGTCCGGACTCACCTGTGGCTTGTTGAATGGCTTCCATGACCAGTTTGAGGGGCAAGCCTGGAATCTTCACATCAGCCTAGAGAGTCAGATGGAAGTCAGACAAGAGTCATGTGAAGTAAGTGCATAATAGCTCCTTCACCATTGGGTTATTACACTTGTTTCACACAGGCTCTTTATGGTGAGAGGTAGAACTGTGCACAACTCCAACTTCCTAAACATGGTTGTGGCAAAGATCAAAACAAAGTTAATACCGGCACACACAAAACAATAATCTTCTTACTTATTGTGGGCAAAAGCCATCATGCTGAAACATGTTTTTTTTTTACCACAGTGAATACAAAAACTATTGATTTGCGAGTGTACTTGTATTCTGTTTCCTTGAACAAGGTCTTCTGATAGATAGAGAGAGAGAGAGAGAGAGAGAGAGAGAGAGAGAGAGAGAGATAGAGGGGCGAGAGCGAAAGAGAGAGAGAGGGAGAGACAAAGAGAGAGACGGATACAGAGAGCGAGAGAGCGAGACAGAGAGAGAGATAGAGAGAGACAGAGGGTGAGAGAGAGCGAGAGAGAGAGGGCGAGAGCGAAAGAGAGAGAGAGAGGGAGAGACAAAGAGAGAGACAGAGAGACAGAGAGAGAGACAGAGAGAGAGAGACAGAGAAACAGAGAGGGCGAGAGCGAGACAGGGATGGCGAGAGTGAGAGAGAGAGAGAGAGAGAGAGACAGATACAGAGAGAGAGCGAGAGAGAGAGAGAGAGACAGAGACAGAGAGAGAAATAGAGAGGGATAGAGGGTGAGAGAGAGCGAGAGATAGAGATAGAGAGACAGAGAGGGCGAGAGACAGAGAGAGGCACAGAGAGAGAGAGGGCGAGAGCGAGAGAGAGACACAGAGAGAGAGCGAGACAGAGAGAGATAGAGAGAGACAGAGGGCGAGAGATAGAGAGAGAGACACAGAGAGACAAAGAGAGAGAGAGAGAGAGAGTGAGAGAGAAAGGGGATTTTGAATAGACTTCTCACTCCTTCACCTCATTATGATTATTGCGTTTCACCAAAAGATTTTATGTTTTGTTAACGTTCCAATTTCTGAAAGACGGATGTTGCAGAGAATGCTCTGACACTGGTGACCTGATCTGCAGCGCTAAGATAGTTCTGGCTACAGATTTCTGGCTAGCAACTTTTCCTTTCTTTTAAACTGCTGCTTAATATTCTAAATCCCTGCCAGATCAGAGAGAGAAATGTAGATCAGAAGGCCTTGTTCACGGGACCACAGCTGCATGAACCACAGATGAAGCTAAAGGAGCGATCTGTTAATACTTCATTCATCCATCCATCCATCCACTCACCCACTTCACTTGGAACAGGGAGACTAGAGTTGGCATGGAGAGAGTAGAGCTGGCATTGAGAGACTAGAGCTGGCATTGAGAGACTAGAGCTGGCATTGAGAGAGTAGAGCTGGCATTGAGAGAGTAGAGCTGGCATTGAGAGACTAGAGCTGGCATTGAGAGAGTAGAGCTGGCATTGAGAGAGTAGAGCTGGCATTGAGAGAGTAACGCTGGCATTGAGAGAGTAAAGCTGGCATGGAGAGAGTAGAGCTGGCATTGAGAGACTAGAGCTGGCATTGAGAGAGTAGAGCTGGCATTGAGAGAGTAGAGCTGGCATTGAGAGAGTAGCGCTGGCTAGACATGGGCGGTATGACGGTATTACGGTATACCAGGGTATTTCGAAATCCCGTCGGAATGATTTTCAATACCGTGACGTCACAGACTGTGCGCCAAATCACAGATGCGTTTCTTTATATTACTCTGACACAGAGTTTTAACAGGGACGGCTGGTTGGTTGTAGTGCACAGCACGAGCCAGCAGAGGGCAGGGCAGTCTGTCTTTCCCTCTCTCAGTCAGAGCTCAGCAGAGCAGGATGACGCAACGCGCGTGTTCCTGTCGGTCTTCCATCTCGCATGTGTGTTCATCTGCACGACAAATAAAGACTTATTCTTCTATAGAATGCGGTTATGGACCGGTGGCCGTCCGTTTATTAAGGTCGAATGGACCATGGGTCAACTTCCAGACATCGGTTGATTGTGGATTTGGGTATCGAAACGTTTTTCTAAAGTTTTGAGAGTACGGATTCGTGCGTGAATGTGGACCCGGGAACACGTTGTTTGGGTAAGTAAGTTATGTTATGGTTAAGCGTATGGAAGATGAACGTATGGGGGTCCGGATATCTTTTCTTCGAAAGCGGGAAGTTAATAATAATATAATTGTCCGAGTTATGAATGCCGGGAGTGTATGTTGTTTGGTAAACCTTTCCAGTTCGACTCTGTGTGCGTATTGGCAGGGGTTTAACGGCTTAAGCTGGGTTTTGATTATCAGTTAATCGATGCAGATACAATTTTGTGCGTCTGTATGTGTAGTTGTGTACTACTGTCGTGAGTTTGTGAGTCACATTGGTCTAATTTCAGCCTCCGTTATACGTTCCGTATGACTCGTTTTATATCTGTGTCTCAAATGTGCGCGCTGTGCAGTCTTTTGGTAACACGGGTCGCTAAGGAATTTAACGTGTGCTTGCTTATGTAGAAACAATGCAAGATAACGAGACCTTTCATTATAACGTCTTGCAACTATGGTTATGACTAAGATATCAAGTATTTACTCTCGGAAAATCTTTATGTATGGCGATGACGAGTATATTGTTAACTTAGCCCCCCCCCCCCCCCCCCACTGATGAAATGAACGTATACCGGGGTGTGATGTCAGCAAGGTATGACGGTATGAAAAAAATGATACCGCCCAAGCCTAGCGCTGGCATTGAGAGAGTAAAGCTGGCATGGAGAGAGTAGAGCTGGCATTGAGAGTACTGGACAAAGCCTATGTCCATGCCGTTTCATTCTGGGAGCCATGGTTTAGCAAGTAGTGATCATCTCTAATGGAGGGTTAGGCATCAGGTCTCTAGTGAGGTTAAAGTACCACTGGGTTTAACCCTTTCACTACCACACTACCAAATGGTTAACCCTTTCACTACCACACTATTTGCTAGCACTCGCTTGTATTTAAATATGGTTAAGTATTGTGTGATTTTGTGTGAAGGGCGGACTAGCAAAGATTTTCATTGTATGGCATTTCATTGTAAAGATTTTCATTGTATGGCAAACTGTCTAACTGTGCACATGACAATAAACAATCTTGAATCTACAGACGGTTAACACTTTCACTACCACACTAGACGGTTAACCGTCTGTAGTGTGGTAGTAAAAGGGTTAACCTTCTGTAGTGTGGTAGTGAAAGGGTTAATGTTGTAGAGATGTAGCTACAGTACCTGTAAGGCGTTGATACCCTTGCTTGTTCCCGCCATTTTGAAGTCCATGTCTCCCAGGTAATCTTCTATTCCCTGTAAAGCACAGGCAGGAACCACTATTAAAAAGGGTTTAACTTTCGTCTCGCTCAAAGGCTGCCTTTCTGTCATCTTCTATGAGTTACCAAAGACCTTTCTGTCATCTTCTACGAGTTACCAAATACCTTTCAGTCATCTTCTACGAGTCAGTAGAATCAGTAGATTTTCTGACCTGCACGGTTTCAGCCAGCTAATCACACAACCCACAAGGGTATGCGATTCGACACAAACCACCATTGACCTCATTTTGACCTCTGACAAGTCCATGATCTCCAGTAAAGGGGTGATAGCATGCGGGTTAAGTGATCATTATATGATTTTCTGTACCCGCAAAAAGCTAAAACAGAAGGCCGGCTGTCACAAAACAGTCACATCTAGAGACCTCAAAACTTACTCTAGAGAGGCCTTTAACACTTTGGGTGCCGGGAAACGCTTTACAGCGTCTTTCCCGGCCATGCTCAAGGTGCCGAGGACGCTGTACAGCGTCTTTGATCTGTTTACATCTTTTTTCGATTTTCCCCGTCTGAACTTCACCGCCGAGCTTTTGGAAGAAAATTTTAACCGGAAACTGCATTTCCTCTCAAATTTCACTAGGTGGCAGTGTCCCCCTATTTTCTAACACTATCACAATAGGGGGAATATTGTACCCCACAATGAATCTGGCATTTGATTGGCCAGCATACCTGGCCAATGTAACCACAGGTATAAAACGTTAGCGCGATCCCAGAATCTACGAGGTTTTGGAGGAGAGAGAGAGAGAGAGATAGATAGAGCGATAGAGAGAGAGAGAGAGAGATTGAGAGAGAGATTTGAATTGAGATCAGCCTATAGTCTATATTTATAGTGTTATACAGTATAGTGGTAGTATCAGACTAATTGTAAGGTTTCAGCTGTGCTTTAGAAAGTACTTAGTCGTGCTAAGTAGTAGTACTATTCGAGGGATTAGTGTGTAGTCTAGGTAGTATATTTCAGTAGTAGTAATAGTAGTTTGATCAGTTAGTAGTTTCATTTAGATCAGTATGAAGAGACGTAGTGTAGGAAAGCGAGGGGACAATCCGGCGGCGGGTCGCTTTGTTCAGACGAAGCTGGCGTTTGGACCCGCGGTTGTTCAAGCAGCAGCAGCACCAACAGCACCAACGTCTTTGGTAGCTCCGATCGGAGAGAGCCGTGAGACCGTTGCTGGGCCCAGTAACGCGTCTCTCCCCGGGACCGGGAGCGGCTCTACCCGACGCAGTTCGAGGAAGAGGAAGGCTGCCGCTGTGGTCATAGCTTCTTCATGCGAGTCAGGGGACAGCGATTCGACCGCCCACGAATCTGATGGGAGCGCCGATTGGGAACCACCAGGTAATTACACGGTCTTATATATATATATATATATATGTGTGTGTGTGAAACGTGTATTTGATGATTTACATACTGTGACTATGTAACGTTAGTTCGACAAACCAACGGCGATATGCATGTGATTGTGTGTGTGTGTGAAACGTGTATTTGATGATTTACATACTGTGACTGTCTATGTAACGTTAGTTCGACAAACCAACGCCGGCGATATGCATGTGATTGTGTGTGTGTGAAACGTGTATTTGATGATTTACCTACCGCTTATTCTGTGACTATGTAACGTTAGTTTGCCAAACCTAACGCTGATATGCATTTATTATATTCTAGCTCCGGAATCATCTGACGATGATCTCGGCTTGGGTCGGAGGTATGAGTCTGATTCATCGCACGATTCAGACGTGGGAGTCGGACACGGTGGTGGTCGACGGGGCAACGGTACGTCATGTTTACTAATGCAATGTGAATATTGTTTTGTGCATGTTCAAATCGATAGTTGAATGATATAGGATATAGTAGGGATGTAGAGTACAGGCCACGCGACCATGTGCTACAGTTAGGTTGTCTTGTGTGCGTGTGTGTGTGTGTGTGTGTGCATGTGCACGCCCTTTGAAGTGGCTCTTTGAAGTGTGTAGCTATCATGTAAGTGATAATAGTTGCATGCTGGGCATGATACGACGTGGTGGTGGTGGTCGACGTGGTAATTGGTATGTTGCAATGTGAATATTGTTTTGTGCATGTTCAAATCAATAGTTGAATGATATAGGATATAGTAGGCATGCAGTACAGGCCACGCTACCATGTGCTACAGTTAGGTTGTCTTGTGTGCGTGTGTGTGTGTGTGTGTGCATGTGCACGCCCTTTGAAGTGGCTCTTTGAAGTGTGTAGCTATCATGTAAGTGATAATAGTTGCATGCTGGGCATGATACGACGTGGTGGTGGTGGTCGACGTGGTAATTGGTATGTTGCAATGTGAATATTGTTTTGTGCATGTTCAAATCGATAGTTGAATGATATAGGATATAGTAGGCATGCAGTACAGGCCACGCTACCATGTGCTACAGTTAGGTTGTCTTGTGTGCGTGTGTGTGTGTGTGTGTGCATGTGCACGCCCTTTGAAGTGGCTCTTTGAAGTGTGTAGCTATCATGTAAGTGATAATAGTTGCATGCTGGGCATGATACGACGTGGTGGTGGTGGTCGACGTGGTAATTGGTATGTTGCAATGTGAATATTGTTTTGTGCATGTTCAAATCAAGATATAGTAGGCATGTACAGGCCACTACATTTAGTTACATGGATGTGTGTGTGTGTGTGTGTGTAGATGCCTCACCCCATGCCATTTGATGTGTGTGTGTATGTGTGTGTGTGTGTGTGCAGTGTGTGTACACACACACACACACAAGATCAAAAGACATGCATCCTCTCCAACACCTTTGAACTTCGCAGTACATGGTGAGGCCTCTATATGCAAATTCCATTGATTACAGCACACACATACACAATGGCATGGACACATGGCGAGGCCTATATTTAAATGCATGGTTGTGTAGCATATGTAAAATTCCATTGATTACAACACACACACATGTACATGCTTTGATGGCCGCTGATTTATTTTGTGTTCACACAGCAGAACACTCCGAAACCGAATCCGGGGCCAATACACCAACATGCTTGGGTATGTACTAACTACATTTATGTATGTGTAAATGTATTACTATTGTGTTTTGTGAGACTTACTTACTGAATGAATTTAATCCAATTCAGATTCTGGCGCAGACCCTGCAGATAGTGACGCTGAGACTGGCAACGACATAGGATCACATTCTACTCCTGCAGGTAATTGTACATGGTGGTGACTGGCTGCTGCTAGAGCCTGGGCCTGGTGGTAGCTGGCTGCTGCTAGAGCCTGGGCCTGGTGGTGACTGGCTGCTGCTAGAGCCTGGGCCTGGTGGTGACTGGCTGCTGCAGGGCCTGGGCCTGGTGGTGACTGGCTGCTGCAGGGCCTGGGCCTGGTGGTGACTGGCTGCTGCAGGGCCTGGTCTGGTGGTGATGGTGGTAAATACAATGACAATGCGTTGCCCTAGTGTAATGTATTACATCATGTGATTCTAGAACTGGATGCTAGTCTGGACATGCCGGAACCTGTTGCAGGGCGGAAACGCACATCTAAGAGCGGTAAGTTGGCCTCACTCTGCACACCACTTCCAGCTCTGACCTCTGACCCCCACACCACGTCCAGCTCTGACATCTGAACCCCACACACACTCACTCATTCACTCACACAGTTTGTAACTACGTGGCATATGAATGTCTACAGTAGGGGTGTTATAGTATATTTGTATAATTGACAGGTCGTGGAGGAGCGAAGAGCAGGGCTGCGATCCGTCAGGAAGAGGAGAATGCCTGGTCTCGTGAGGGCTGGGTGCCTCAAAGGATCCCCTTCACAGCCCAACCGGGGTTGCTCCAGGACGCCAAGGCACTCAGATCTTACCGGCCTGCGAAATGGATGGATCTGTTCCTGACAGATGCTTTTCTGAACTCTATTGTTGCCCAGTCCAACCTCTACGCTGAGCAGTCCATTGCCCGGCTGGACCCCACGCTAACCAGTAGCAGGGCACTGCTTTGGAAGCCCCTCACATTGAAGGAGCTGAAGAAGTTCCTCGGACTCCATTTCCTTAGCAGTGTCCTGCGGAAGCCTCGCGTGGACCAGATGTGGACCACTGACGACATGATGTACACACCGTACTACTCTGATACCATGCCACGCAACAGGTTCCAATTGATCTGGCGATTCCTCCACTTTGCGGACAATACTTCCCTGGAGGTTAGAGACAAATTGTGCAAAGTACGCCCTGTAGTCGACCATGTAAACACGAGGTGCAAGGAGCTGTACCAGCCTGAACGCGAGCTCGCCATTGACGAGGGGGTGATGGCATGGCGAGGCCGCCTGACCTTCCGGGTCTACAACCCCAACAAGCCCACCCGCTATGGCATCAAGTCCTACTTCCTGTGCGAATCACGCACAGGATATTGCTTTTCATTTAAGCCATATTGTCGGGAAGGCTCGATCCTGGGGGACACGGTCGTCGGTCTGCTTGGACGTCTGTCTGGGGCCGGCTATACGCTCTACATGGACAACTTCTACAACTCGGTACGTATGTCAGCCAGGCTCCGACAGTTGAGGACCGACGTCTGTGGTACCCTCAGGAAGCACCGGGGCGAGCCAGCCATCATCAAGAACATTACCAAACGTGACATCGGTGTGGGGGAGCGCATTGCGGTCAACAACAAGGAGGTCCTGATCGTGGCATGGCGCGATAAGAGAATCGTGAAGACCATCAGCAGCTTCCACGAGGACACTATGGAAAAGGCGATGGTGTGGAAGAAGCAGAAGAAGGGCAAAGCGCTGAGGGTGGAGATGCTCAAGCCAACATCAATCATGGAGTACAATAAATTCATGAACGGCGTCGATCAGCTGGATCAAAATATATCGTACTATCCGGTTACACGTAAGACTGGAAAGTGGACCAAAAAGTTTGTGATGTATCTGATCCAAATATGTATCTTCAACGCGTTTGTCTTGTACAAAAAAAAGCACCCACAAGGGCATTACTCCAACCTCTTCCGGTTCACCAGGGCTGTGGCGCGGACCTACACAGACGGTAAGGAGAAGAAGATTCCTGGGGTGACAGCGGAGATGGAGGCGGAGGCGGAGGCAGGGGAGGAGGCAGGGGAGGAGGCAGGGGGTGGGGATGAGGAGGAGGCAGGGGCTGAGCAGGTGGGGCGTGTCGACCCTAGGGCCCCACTGGGGGACCCGCAGAGCAGATTAGTGGGTGGCTTTGTGAAGCATGTAATGGTTGCATACAAAGCCACCCCGAAGAGAAAGCTACCGTGTAGGAAATGTCGTGTCTGCAGTAGGCGTGGCATCAGGAGTGAGACCAGATATTTTTGCACATCGTGCAAAGTCCCCCTGCATCGTGACAAATGCTTCGCTCTGTACCACACAAAGAGGGATTTCTCTAAATAGTTTCTTTATTAGTTGTCATACAGAAGTACAGACTACTTCTAAATAATCCGGCACACAGAAGTACAGATTACTTCTAAATAATCCATCATTGTGTGATACAGACAGAACCATGTGTACCGGTACATAGTATAGCTAGCTGAGTGTAGTATAGTATAGTGTAGTATAGTATAGTATAGTATATTGTAGTATAGTATAGTATAGTATAGTGTATGGGTAGTTGCACTGTTTTCTGTACAAGACAAATGCGTTGAACACATGTATTTGGGCCACGGTTGTCGATATTGCATAGGCATGTTTGGACCACTTGCAGATGAGACGTTATGTTAGCGATCTAGCTGTATCGACTCCATTCATAATTTGCATTGTGTGTGTATATAGTTTTTTTTTATTTATCTTTTTCCCCCCTCATTTTTACCGTTTGCACAGAACCAATGGTTGCTGACAGTCACCCAGTTTAAAAAAGTATATACTGTAGGTAACATACCACACTTTTCTAATGCAGTCCATTGGCCTATTATTTATATACTTTGGAAGCATGTATTGGATATTTTTTGGTCCACAGATCATCTGGCGCTTCATCCATTTATCAATGGACAATGCAGTCATCGATGCGAGAGACCAAGTAAGATATGCCCTGTAGTTCATGTGACGTGAATGTTACCAGCAAACTTCTAAATGCACTGAAACAATGGTTGGTTATCCTCCAGTGTTCACTTTTTATAAGGTATTGTCTTTGTAAATTACCATAATCCTATACTGTGAATGTTACCAACAAACTCCTAAATGCACTGACACAATGGTTGGTTATCATCAGCCAGTGTTCACTTTTTATAAGGTATTGTCTTGGTAAATTACCATAATCCTATACTGTGAATGTTACCAACAAACTCCTAAATGCACTGAAACAATGGTTGGTTATCATCACAGTGTTCACTTTTTATAAGGTATTGTCTTGGTAAATTACCATAATCCTATACTGTGAATGTTACCAACAAACTCCTAAATGCACTGAAACAATGGTTGGTTATCATCACAGTGTTCACTTTTTATAAGGTATTGTCTTGGTAAATTACCATAATCCTATACTGTGAATGTTACCAACAAACTCCTAAATGCACTGAAACAATGGTTGGTTATCATCACAGTGTTCACTTTTTATAAGGTATTGTCTTGGTAAATTACCATAATCCTATACTGTGAATGTTACCAACAAACTCCTAAATGCACTGAAACAATGGTTGATTATCCTCCAGTGTTCACTTTTTATAAGGTATTGTCTTGGTAAATTACCATAATCCTATACTGTGAATGTTACCAACAAACTCCTAAATGCACTGAAACAATGGTTGATTATCCTCCAGTGTTCACTTTTTATAAGGTATTGTCTTGGTAAATTACCATAATCCTATACTGTGAATGTTACCAACAAACTCCTAAATGCACTGAAACAATGGTTGGTTATCCTCCAGTGTTCACTTTTTATAAGGTATTGTCTTTGTAAATTACCATAATCCTATACTGTGAATGTTACCAACAAACTCCTAAATGCACTGACACAATGGTTGGTTATCATCAGCCAGTGTTCACTTTTTATAAGGTATTGTCTTGGTAAATTACCATAATCCTATACTGTGAATGTTACCAACAAACTCCTAAATGCACTGAAACAATGGTTGATTATCCTCCAGTGTTCACTTTTTATAAGGTATTGTATTGGTAAATTACCATAATCCTATACTGTGAATGTTACCAACAAACTCCTAAATGCACTGAAACAATGGTTGATTATCCTCCAGTGTTCACTTTTTATAAGGTATTGTCTTGGTAAATTACCATAATCCTATACTGTGAATGTTACCAACAAACTCCTAAATGCACTGAAACAATGGTTGATTATCCTCCAGTGTTCACTTTTTATAAGGTATTGTCTTGGTAAATTACCATAATCCTATACTGTGAATGTTACCAACAAACTCCTAAATGCACTGAAACAATGGTTGGTTATCATCACAGTGTTCACTTTTTATAAGGTATTGTCTTGGTAAATTACCATAATCCTATACTGTGAATGTTACCAACAAACTCCTAAATGCACTGAAACAATGGTTGATTATCCTCCAGTGTTCACTTTTTATAAGGTATTGTATTGGTAAATTACCATAATCCTATACTGTGAATGTTACCAACAAACTCCTAAATGCACTGAAACAATGGTTGATTATCCTCCAGTGTTCACTTTTTATAAGGTATTGTCTTGGTAAATTACCATAATCCTATACTGTGAATGTTACCAGCATATAATGCACAGCAACAATGGTTGGTACTGATGACTTGTCACCCAGTTTATTGAACATATTTTACAATAAAAATGTTCATGGCATCAAAGTTTCAAGTTTTTTGCATTGTAAAGTATTCTGTATTTTATAATAATGTTGTCTGGACCTACACCAGTAGTTATAAAACTTACTTGTTCATTAGCGCCAGGCATATCAATCAAATGACCAACAAAGTAATCAATCAATCAAACAAATCAATCTATGAATCAAACTATCAACAAAACAATCAAACATTCTATCAAGCAAATGACCAACAAAGTAATCAATCAAACAAATCAATCTATGAATCAAACTATCAACAAAACAATCAAACATTCTATCAATCAAATGACCAACAAAGTAATCAATCAATCAAACCAATCAATCTATGAATCAAACTATCAACAAAACAATAAAACATTCTATCAAGCAAATTACCAACAAAACAATCAAACATTCTATCAATCAAATGACCAACAAAGTAATCAATCAATCAAACAAATCAATCTATGAATCAAACTATCAACAAAACAATCAAACATTCTATCAATCAAATGACCAACAAAGTAATCAATCAATCAAACCAATCAATCTATGAATCAAACTATCAACAAAACAATCAAACATTCTATCAATCAAATGACCAACAAAGTAATCAATCAATCAAACCAATCAATCTATGAATCAAACTATCAACAAAACAATCAAACATTCTATCAAGCAAACTATCAACAAAACAATCAAACATTCTATCAATCAAATGACCAACAAAGTAATCAATCAATCAAACAAATCAATCTATGAATCAAACTATCAACAAAACAATCAAACATTCTATCAATCAAATGACCAACAAAGTAATCAATCAATCAAACCAATCAATCTATGAATCAAACTATCAACAAAACAATCAAACATTCTATCAAGCAAATTACCAACAAAGTAATCAATCAATCAAACAAATCAATCTATGAATCAAACTATCAACAAAACAATCAAACATTCTATCAAGCAAACTATCAACAAAACAATCAAACATTCTATCAATCAAATGACCAACAAAGTAATCAATCAATCAAACAAATCAATCTATGAATCAAACTATCAACAAAACAATCAAACATTCTATCAATCAAATGACCAACAAAGTAATCAATCAATCAAACAAATCAATCTATGAATCAAACTATCAACAAAACAATCAAACATTCTATCAATCAAATGACCAACAAAGTAATCAATCAATCAAACAAATCAATCTATGAATCAAACTATCAACAAAACAATAAAACATTCTATCAATCAAACCAATAAAACAATCTGTCAAACAATCAATCAATCAAACCATCCATCCATCCATCCCAGTCTAAATTGCTTTATAACACGTTCAGTACCTATTATCACCCCGCCGGCACACCTTTCATAAAAGTGCCTGTAACTTCTGTTCTAAATAATTTACCTCCACTTTTATCTTTTGTTGACGTTTTTTAACTTGTAATTGTGAACGAACGAAGACATGCAGAAACAAACGGTTTTTTGCATTGTGTACATCAACTTGTCGTCTTCAAATGAGCCCAACCATTTCCCCATAGTTATAATATAAAATATAGAAATAGCTCCGCTAAGATCATGAGATATGCTAGAATCGTCCAGGAATCCTGGCAACCCACAGTCATTTTCCGGATTTTTGGCCGGCACCCAAAGTGTTAACCTAGAACTGGGGAGCTTGGACTGGTCAGATGAGCTCAGTGGTACACAGGTTGAAGAAACATGGCTTGGATTCAAAACCAAATTCACAGCAATACTCAACAACATGGCACCGATAAGAACCACCAGGGTTAAAAATCGCGCTGAGGCATGGATGCACACTGAAATACTGGCCGCTATGAAAACCAGAGACAAAAAATGCTCTGAACTTCATAAAAGTCAGACAAAGCTTTCCAAAAGCTCAAACAGTGAACTCCAAGCCCACGTGGTTGAACTAAAAATCCAAAGAAACAGACTAAGAAATGACGTAAACACCATGATCAGAACCGCAAAAAGAAATTTCATCAACGACAAAACTGAGGAAAACAAAAACAAACCCCGCGAACTTTGGAAATTACTCAATAATCAACTAGGCTGCAGTAAAAAACTTAAAACCAGATTCTCAAACATAAACATAAAGACGGACAACACGCTCATCACAGACAAGCTGGATGTAGCCAATTACTTAAACATCTTCTTCACAAACATAGCCACAACACTGGTAAACAAACTACCCTCCCACTCAGGGCATTATGGGGTAGAACACATAGTAGCATACTACAAAAACCTAGGGGTCCACAAAGACGACTTCAAACTTGAAATGGTAACAACCGATGAGGTACTCAAAAAATTGAGCGCCCTCCAACCTAACAAGGCCACTGGCCATGACAACATCCCCTCCAAATTCCTCAGAGACGCAGCAGCCGCCATCACCCCAGTCATCACACACATAATAAACCTCTCTATAAAACAGGGGCACGTCCCCAAGGACTTCAAAATTGCGAGAGTGACCCCTCTACACAAAAAGGGCAGCAAATTAGACCCAGGCAACTACCGCCCTGTTTCTATTCTTACCTCCATCTCGAAAGTCATGGAGAAAATAGTCTACGAACAGGTCGAAAAGTACCTGGCGGAAAAAAACCTAATCTACGAATTCCAATCTGGCTTCAGAACGTCCCACTCCACTGACACATGCCTCCTCTATTTGAACGACCACATCAAACAAGAGGTGGACGCTGGCAAATACTGCGGCATGGTCATGCTGGACCTACAAAAGGCCTTCGACACTGTCAATCACTCCATTCTAATGGACAAGCTAAAAGCAATTGGTTTTGATAGCCTATCAGTGAGCTGGATGCAATCCTACCTGGAGGGGAGAGAACAGATGGTAGAGGTAAACGGTACTCTATCCCCCCCCCTCACAGTGAGCTGTGGTGTTCCACAAGGAAGCATACTAGGACCGCTACTCTTCCTAATTTATGCAAATGACATGTCGTCAGCCTGTGACTGCAACTTGTTCCTGTTTGCGGACGACTCAGCCCTGCTGGTCTCTGACAAGAACAAATTGCAGGTTGAAAAAACCCTCAGCACGGAACTAGGCAAAATCTGCATATGGCTCGCTGATAACAAACTATCATTACACATGGGCAAAACAGAGTCCATTCTCTTCGGTTCAAATAACAAACTCAGCAAGACCGACGGCTTCTCAGTTACAGTGGGTGACAATATTGTCACAAGGAAAGACGAAATTACCTACCTGGGTTCCATCCTAGAGGCAAATCTTTCCTGTGACAAAATGGCATCCAATGTAATAAAAAAAGTCAACCAACGAACTAGATTCTTGTACCGGATCTCCTCTCTGGTAAACAAGAATACCCTGAGGACTCTGGCAGGAGCACTCATTCAAGGGTACTATGACTATGCGTGCACCTCATGGTACCAAAGCACCTCAAAGGCGCTTAAAACAAAATTACAAACATCACAAAACAAACTGGTCAGACTACTACTTGACCTGAACCCCAGAACCCACCTCACCCCTGCCCACTTTGCCAACCTAGGATGGCTTAGAGTAGACGACAGAGTACAGCAACTTGCAATGGGCCTGGTCTACAAGATACACTATACGACCGGGGTGCCCATGTACATGTCAAAATACTTCCCAAAGGTCAGTGAATACCACAACCACTACACCAGAGGAAGCTCAACAAATCATGTTAAACCCAGATTCGGCTCAAACAAGGGACTAAACACGTTTCGCAATTATGCCACAACAATGTGGAACGCCCTACCCAAAGCTGTAAAGGAATGTGAATCCCTGCCCACATTCAAAACCGCCCTTAAAGAGCACCTACGGGAGGCTGCAATTCGAAACTGGCCACCGTAAATGCCCAAAACCCCCACCACCTCCTAATAGACAGTCTCCTCCCCACCGCATGTATATATTCCCTCCCCGCCGTATGTATATTCCCCTCCCACCCACCCACCCCCTCCTAATGTACAGTCCCCTCCCCATCATATGTATATACTCTGTCAGGATCTAGGGGTAACAGTACTGTATATTTGAATACCGCCTATGTCACAAATGTATCAGTACTAAATACCTATATGTCCCTATGCCATAAATGTCATGTATGTTATGTATGTCATAAATGTCTATATGAATTGAAAATGGGGGACCCTGATGGAAACAAGACAAACGTCTTTCTCAGGTCTGCATCCCCTTAACAATTGTATGTATTGAGCCGTACTGTATTGTACCCATTCTGCAATCTGTTAAATAAAGTTTTCATTCATTCATTCATTCATTCATTCATTCATTACCAAAGACGTTTCTGTCATCTTCTACGAGTTACCAAAGACCTTTCTGTCATCTTCTACAAGTTACAAAAGACGTTTAAAAATATCTGGAGAAATGTGTCATGGCTCCTCCTCCCTCTTAACACGAGATGAAACCACTGTTTGGCTTTGGGGGGGAGGGGCGGAGTGCACCGCTGTGAAGGAAGGGTGCGCTGCATTTACAACACAAGACTAAATGAGAGCAACACCGCATGCAGCACAATAATAGTTTTATCTAGATTATCTCGTTTTAATGATTGTGGGAAAACAAAACCGTAATTGAAGTCGATACTCGATTAATCACGCAGCCTTAGCCTGTACTCTATCTGCAGGGAGCAACACTGAGAGCTGGGGGGCGGGATGTCCTGCAGCAGTGACAGCAGATCCCTGAAACTCTATAGCAGTGTGTGAATGCTGCTACCACGTGCAGTAGGGATGGGTACCGAATCCGGTACTTTTAAGGGTATCGACCGAATCATGTCGGTACTCAGTGGCGTCTTTTCAATAAAAGGCAAGGTATGGCGATGAGGGGGGGAGTGGTGAAGGGGGGGTTTCCCCCCCTTTGTGGATTTTTTTGTCAAATCAGTTGTGCAATAGTCACTTTTGGTGAGTTGTTTCTATACAATTCAGTTATATGACATTTAGGTATGACACAGGACTACACAAGCATTTTTAGTATAGAAATGTGTCAACAGACTAAAGCAGGGAACCACAATATTTTGCATACGAATTATGCAGAATGTAATATCATAACTGTCTATTACTTTTCTTGCAATTGAGCCAATTTTCCTTAGGTACGGTTTTGAGGTGTGTGTTCAACAGAATGTAGTATCAAAATCACATTCACAAAAAGTATGGGTTACTGAATGCTGAACTGCACTATTATAATCACTAAGCCAGACCTTACCTGTGTCCCTGTACCACTTGTCTCTGCTGCCCTTTGATAAAAAAACGTCCCTATGTCCATTTTCCTTTTTTTGGGGCATATTTCAGTTAGTCACAGTAAAAGTCACCTAGTAAAAGTGAGATAATTGACAATATCAAAACATGCTAGGGCTGTACCGAATAGTTCGAAGCTTCGTTCATAATGTTGACATTCTAATTCTAAATCAACATAGAAAATTGTAAAAAAAAAAAAGAAAAATCTTTTTTTTTACATTTTTTTTTGCCAATGTATGGCGAGCAGGGGCGTATTTGGCACGGGGGACATTGGAATGGGTCCCCCCCATTTTTTCAGAATGCAGTTATGTCCCCCCCCCTTCTGACTACCTGTCCTACTATTATGCAAAGAGGAGTAGATGGGGGTCGCATTCTTGCCCTTATCTAGAGCTAAACCAGCAGCAGTGACGACACCAGCAGTGTGTGTGTGTGTGTGTGTGTGGTGCGTTCCTGAAATCAACTGGGAGTACACTCGCTATTTGCATATCAATAGCCCCGGTCGTCAGGTGTGTTAAATACGACCGGCGCTATTGATATGCAAATAGCGAGTACTTATCTGGGCTTGCACTTAGTAGTTAGGAGCACTTAGGAGTTCAAAAGTGCGTTCATTCTCAGCACTCTGTTATAACGGCGTTCAAAGATGTGCCAGATTTCATATGTATTTCAGCCGAAAACCCAGTTAAAATACACCGTAAACAGGCTTTAAAATTATGTGGAAAACCAACCAATCTGGCAACCCCTGCTACGTCATCAGACTCATCACAACAACAGCTGAATCTGCGTCTGCGAGCAGAAGCTGAGCGCTGCGCAGCAGCAGGTCGAGAGCAGCACTCGCTCAGAGTCAGACTCTACCTCTTGACGTCGGTGCTTGGGGATTTAAAATAGTTTAACGTTAAAGTCAGTACTGACTCAGACGGAAACAATCTAACGTTTGTCTGTAAACTTTGTCCACCCGGTTTGAAGAAGCAAGTCCCCACATCGACGCGACCTCGACGACGTCGACAGCAACATTGAGAGAATATGCAAACGTCCTGTTTTAGTTTTCATAATAAAGACAATTCAAGCAAAGTTGTTCCTCATGTTTTTGAAAATATACTGTAGAGATGAAAGCGTTATGGAAATGCCAGTATTCTGATTGCTGTCTGTGTGGTTCAATATTTAAAAAAAATAATAGTTTGCAGCAACGTATTGAAAAAAGAACTAACAAAATGGGCCGTTCAATATCTCCTTTAAATATGTTCGAAATGTCAAACAGACCTGGGTACCTACAGGCTACAGTCTATCACTACTTTTGGGAATCTAAGTGTTTATCCAGGTTCTGGGGCCAAGTGATTGATTGATTGAACACTTGATGTAAACAAGACGAAAGTCTTTCTCTGGTCTGCATCCCCTTAACAATTGTATGTATTGAGCTGTACTGTATCAGGGTCCCCCATTTTCAATTAATCAGGACATACATGACATACAGATAGACAGTACTGCTACATCTATAAATTTATGACATACCAGATTTGCAAATACAGTACTGTTTGTGATACAAAAAAGATACATGACATACAGATAGACAGTACTGCTACATCTATACATTGGAACCCTGGAGATCTCTGAATGCAATGTAATTCTGTATGTATGAGCTCAGTGTGTCGTTTACATGGAGAAATGGCGCCACCGCCTGGGAAAATGCGGTATTGCACCCCTGGTATTAAAAAAAATCGAGGTAGAGAGGGGGGGGGGGGGGGGGGCCCCCCTAACCCCCCCCCAGCGACGTCACTCGCCACGCCCACAAATCTGTCCCCGGCACACTTGGAGAGAGAGTTACGCCACTGATGGCGAGTGCCATACCTTGCCATACCAAATGGACGCCCCTGTCGGTACTACAGAGTACCGATTCATGTGAGATGATGTCAACATTTCGTTTACTGCTAAACTAAACCTATGAAGTGTGCTGCACGTTCACGTCAACGTTCATGCCCACAATACACACTTACCTAGGATTTGACTTGATTCAACAACAACAAAGCAGTCGGGGCAATGGCAAGCTGAGAACGGTTGCAAGTGTGGTTACACTTTACAAAGCTAGATGCAGACAATGCTTGCTGCAATATTATATATATATTAAATAATAATGATAAATTATTTTAAGTTTGGATTTTTTTTCTTTTTTTTTTTACAACTGAGGTAGGTAGATTACATTTTTAGAGACTAAAGTACAGAAAAAGGTACCATTGGGTACCGGTATCGGTTCAAATGTGAACGGTACCCAACCCTACTAATATAATATAATATTATACATTGTTCTAATCATACTATTAACCATAACCGTAGGGAAGAGCGGTCTGTACCAGAATGTCAGTCAATAATCTGTAGTCTTCAATCTCTGTGGGTTTTTCTGGGTTGGGTTTGGAGATGAGACCGATGGCTACACCTGCCACAGCGGATGTGATGGGGACACCTGCGACACACGAACATGAATGTTTCAGTTTAGAGGGAAGCATAGCAAAGCCGCTGCTTCACATCACTTTTGATTTGATATGTATTTACTATTTAGACATGATATGTATTTAGACATGAGGCGACAGTATCTAAAGTATGGTATCTAAAGTATGGATACTAGTTGTAGTATAATATCTAAAGTCTGGATACTAGTTGTAGTATAATATCTAAAGTCTGGATACTAGTTGTAGTATTATCTAAAGTATGGATACTAGTTGTAGTATAATATCTAAAGTATGGATACTAGTTGTAGTATAATATCTAAAGTCTGGATACTAGTTGTAGTATAATATCTAACGTATATACTAGTTGTAGTATAATATCTAAAGTCTGGATACTAGTTGTATTATAATATCAAAATTCTGGATACTAGTTTTAGTATAATATCTAAAGTCTGGATACTAGTTGTATTATAATATCAAAATTCTGGATACTAGTTTTAGTATAATATCTAAATTCTGGATACTAGTTGTAGTATAATATCTAAAGTCTATACTAGTTTTAGTATAATGGATACTAGTTGTAGCATAATATCTAAAGTCTGGATACTAGTTGTAGTATAATATCTAAAGTATATACTAGTTGTAGTATAATATCTAAAGTATATACTAGTTGTAGTATAATATCTAAAGTCTGGATACTATTTGTAGTATAATATCTAAAGTCTATAGTAGTTGTAGTATAATATCTAAAGTATATACTAGTTGTAGTATAATATCTAAAGTCTGGATACTATTTGTAGTATAATATCTAAAGTCTATAGTAGTTGTAGTATAATATCTAAAGTCTGGATACTAGTTGTAGTATAATATCTAAAGTCTGGATACTAGTTGTAGCATAATATCTAAAGTCTGGATACTAGTTGTAGTATAATATCTAAAGTATATACTAGTTGTAGTATAATATCTAAAGTATATACTAGTTGTAGTATAATATCTAAAGTCTGGATACTATTTGTAGTATAATATCTAAAGTCTATAGTAGTTGTAGTATAATATCTAAAGTCTGGATACTAGTTGTAGTATAATATCTAAAGTCTGGATACTAGTTGTAGTATAATATCTAAAGTATGGATACTACTTGTAGTATAATATCTAAAGTCTGGATACTAGTTGTAGTATAATATCTAAAGTCTGGATACTAGTTGTAGTATAATATCTAAAGTATATACTAGTTGTAGTATAATATCTAAAGTCTGGATACTAGTTGTATTATAATATCTAAATTCTGGATACTAGTTTTAGTATAATATCTAAATTCTGGATACTAGTTGTAGTATAATATATAAAGTCTATACTAGTTTTAGTATAATATCTAAAGTATGGATAATAGTTGTAGTATAATATCTAAAGTCTGGATACTAGTTGTAGTATAATATCTAAAGTATATACTAGTTGTAGTATAATATCTAAAGTATATACTAGTTGTAGTATAATATCTAAAGTATATAATAGTTGTAGTATAATATCTAAAGTATGGATACTATTTGTAGTATAATATCTAAAGTCTATAGTAGTTGTAGTATAATATCTAAAGTCTGGATACTAGTTGTAGTATAATATCTAAAGTCTGGATACTAGTTGTAGTATAATATCTAAAGTATATACTAGTTGTAGTATAATATCTAAAGTATATACTAGTTGTAGTATAATATCTAAAGTATATAATAGTTGTAGTATAATATCTAAAGTATGGATACTAGTTGTAGTATAATATCTAAAGTCTATAGTAGTTGTAGTATATCTAAAGTCTATACTAGTTGTAGTATAATATCTAATGTATGGATTGGATTAGCCCCTTTCGTGACTGCGATGTGCAAGCCAGGGGCTTTTGAATACGCAGTCACTTATAGCTCCCTAGTAGCCAGGTTAATTTGGACCACCAAGCACTGCTTAAAAGCTCGGGGTGGGTCCGAAATATATCAGATATAAATTTCAAAAGGTACCCAGCGTTCAATTAGGGCTTCACACACACACGGCGGGGTTTGAAAGCTCGGCGTTGCTAATAAACATTTTAAATCATTCTTATAAACTGGTCAACACTGCATTATTTCCGGCGTTGGGTGCATGATGCGCAAGCGCTGTGATCACAGCGCAGGCACACCAGGCAGCCAAATACGGAAATACAGCCGTTTTGAGCAGTGTTGACCAGTTTATAAAAATGATTTAAAATGTTTATTAGCAACGCCGAGCTTTCAAACCCTGCCGCGTGTGTGTGTGTGTGTGAAACCCTAATTGAACGCTGGGTACCTTTGAAATTTATATCTGATATATTTCGGACCCACCCCGAGCTTTTAAGCAGTGCTTGGTGGTCCAAATTAACCTGGCTACTAGGGAGCTATAAGTGACTGCGTATTCAAAAGCCCCTGGCTTGCACATCGCAGTCACGAAAGGGGCTAGGATTGGATACTAGTTGTAGTATAATATCTAAAGTCTATACTAGTTGTAGTATAATATCTAAAGTCTATACTAGTTGTAGTATAATATATATAAAGTATATACTAGTTGTAGTATAATATCTACTACTATTAAGTATATACTAGTTGTACCTGCATCCATCAGTGCGAGGCTGCCTCCACAGGCGGATGCCATCGATGAAGACCCTGAGAGGCAGAAAGAAGAAGAGGAGTGAGCAAGAGAGAGGAAAACACAAAAAGGAAGCGCATGCCGAAAGCAAGGAGATGAGGAGGAAAAAGCAGAAGGAAAGAGGTACGAAAAGAAAATCACACATGTTTCTGTCTGTGGTTGGATGTTTGGTGTGAAGTGTCCCATCAGGGTTAGGGTTAGGTATACAGGTATACCGTCAGGGTATCAACACTCCTCCGCACACCTGCCTGTACGTCACAGTGAAACAGCTCTGCTCCAAGTGCCGTATTACAACAACTGACCTCCACGACCAAATTAAGTAAAAGATGTGGTAATAGCTTTGAATTGCATATATACATATCACAAATAACCAAATAAATAACTTAACTTAAGTACTAAAAAGTAAAGGTTAAAACTTTTCATGGAGATAGGGCCATGGGTGCTCGTCTTGTCCGTCCACACCATCCGTTTCGTCCTCTTCATCACTCGTACTATCGTTTGTGGCCATCTTCTGTAGCTTGTCACTCTGACCGTCTATTCTTCTGATAGCAGGTATTTTAATCAAAGATCCCTGCTTTCTAGTCTTGCACAAGGACCAATCAGCATGGGTATGGGCGGGTTCATTTTCCATTGATGGGGATTTGATTGGCTGTTTTTAAATAAAGTGCAGCGGCAGGATTAATAACGTTAACGTTAGTTCGGCCAGAGAAACAAATATACGAATTAAAATGGTTGGACCTGCTAGATTTGTACTTTGTAGGTCTGCATTTTAAATGTAAGAAGTAAAAAGCATGTTTTTTTTCTCTGAAATGTAATTGAGTAAAAGTACCAAACCAAAGTATACAAACCTAATAATACTCAAGTAAAGTACAAATCCCCAAAAACAGTACTTAAGTATTTTAACAAAGTACAATTACTCAAGTACTTTACACCCCTGGGCACAGGTGTAGGCTATTGCACAAGACACCGACTGGACATTACTTTTATCTTTAATTGCGCGTCAAAGACGAGGATTTCCCGCACCCAGCCGAGCGACATACCAGGACATCAGGATAGTCGCTACAGTGGGTATCAAGTTGTACTACAGTGGGTATCAAGTTGTACTACAGTGGGTATCAAGTTGTACTACAGTGGGTATCAAGTTGTACTACAGTGAGTATAAAGTTGTACTACAGTGGGTATCAAGTTGTACTACACTCTTGCAGGATGCAGGATGCAGGAAGCAGAACACTACACTCTTGCAGGATGCAGGAAGCAGAACACTACACTCTTGCAGGAAGCAGGAAGCAGAACTCACCGTTGGACTCCAGCACCTCCGACGTCACTCTGATGGTGAAAGGGAAGTCTTTAGGAATGACTGGTCTCAGAGACTTCTCAGCCAGAGCCCCTGAATCAAATTAATGCATGCATTTAATTATTGATTTAGATAAGATAATGATGTGATGCATAAATGATCAAAGATTTTAAATTGGTCTATTATTAAAGAAAGAGGTGGGCAGATGTTTTAACAGATACAAACCGTGACCGAGTTGCCTCCGGTTCGTCCCCCCCATCTTGCCGACCTCGTTGGTTGCATATGGAGGGAACTGGGAATCGAGGGGCGACAGCCACGTGAGCTCACATCACAAACTAAAACACACCATATATAATATGTGACATTGTAAAGGAAAAGCAGAATTTGCCGACTCACTTCATAATGGAGCATGAAGTTCTTGTCTTTGACGCCACTGTTAAAAAAAAAGTTAATCGTTTCACATTCGTTTCACCACCAGTTTCTCAAACACCTTTTACCAAAAGCTGCAATAATTGTTTTCTGACCACTAGAGGGAAGCAACGAGACATAAACAAACAAATCACCCCCCTCCTCCAACAAAAGACGTAAATATATCCTGTATAAATGTAACAGCCTTGCGCTCAATCTGGTTGTAACCAAGAGGTTCGCTGAAAATAATTAAATCCTTTTCATGCATAGATTACTAGATTCATCAACTTCAATACAACTGGCTCTATGGGCATCACAACAAGGTGACAATGACCAAAATGGCCAATAGTGAACATTAAATTAAATACTACTCTTGCAGCACAATATTGATGTAACTAAGAGATTTGCTGAAAAATAAATAAAAATGTAACGCATAGGTTTATCACTACAAGTATGATTTGATAGAATGGTTGAAAAATAAGCAGAGCTAAAGCACGGTCCAGGTTCAACAAAGAAAATAAATGATGGAATAACAACAGACTTCTGGTAGCACTGGGTTTGAGTAGGACACCATGAATCAATGAAACCTTCTGATAGCAGGATTGTTTGAGTAGGACACCATGACTCAATGAGACCTCCTGGTGGCAGGTGGTCATGAGGCCCATGGGGACATTAACGTGTGTTGTCGGGCCTTACAAATAAATTTGATTTGATTTATGAGAAGATTTGAAAATGTGAATCAGGAAAATAACTATTGCAGGTTTAATGTCTGTGAGTAAATTATATGAGTCTTACCTCAAGGCTGTGGTGATGAGGTCCGCTTTGACGCTGGATTCCAGGGAATCAAACGTTACACTGCACAGCACCTAGAGCACAGGATATCAAACGTTACACTGCACAGCACCTAGAGCACAGGATATCAAATGTTACACTGCACAGCACCTAGAGCACAGGATATCAAACGTTACACTGCACAGCACCTAGAGCACAGGATATCAAACGTTACACTGCACAGCACCTAGAGCAAAGTACTATGTCGTAACACATTTGTTCTGGAAATGAATTACCACCAAGACTAAGAAAAATATGATATTTATATATATCTGTACATATCCCTTACCTACTCTTATTAGTTACGCTGCTGGCTAGTAGGACTACGAACAATCGAACATACAGTCTTTATTTATACCTGTATCACATACATGCATGTATTACAATTCTGTACATGCATCTAATTAGCACTACACCCAGTGGTATTAATTTATATATACCCAGTTTAATCACCTGTACATTGTATATTACTATTGCACTTTACTGTTACATTTGCACTCTGGTTGGATACCAAACCACTTTTCATTGTACTGTACTTGTGCTATATAATGACAATACATTTTAATCTAATCTAAAAATGACATGTCCTGAGATGCTATTCTTCCTACTGCTGTTACACTAAAGTCTCTGAAGAGAAGTCCGTTGATAATGGGGACTAGCGAGACCTGACCCATACTGGCTCAGGCTACATCCACCAGTCACTGAATGGATGCAGAAACACATACTGTACACGTTGGATCTAAAAGTGGATTCTCTCTGAACTTTTCCGTTTGTGAAAACGGACACATCCCACCTGCTTCACTCTCTGTGAGAGCAACCCAATGTTGAGCCTGGCATCGAACACCACCCACCTGCCTGGCATCTAACACCACCCACCTGCCTGGCATCTAACACCACGCACCTGCCTGGCATCTAACACCACCCACCTGCCTGGCATCTAACACCACGCACCTGCCTGGCATCTAACACCACCCACCTGCCTGGCATCTAGCACCACCCACCTGCCTGGCATCTAACACCACCCACATGCCTGGCATCTAGCACCACCCACCTGCCTGGCATCTAACACCACCCACCTGCCTGGCATCTAGCACCACCCACCTGCCTGGCATCTAACACCACCCACCTGCCTGGCATCTAACACCACCACCTGCCTGGCATCTAACACCATCCACCTGCCTGGCATCCAACACCACCCACCTGCCTGGCATCTAACACCACGCACCTGCCTGGCATCTAACACCACCCACCTGCCTGGCATCTAACACCACCCACCTGCCTGGCATCTAACACCACCCACCTGCCTGGCATCTAACACCACCCACCTGCCTGGCATCTAACACCACGCACCTGCCTGGCATCTAACACCACCCACCTGCCTGGCATCTAGCACCATCCACCTGCCTGGCATCTAACACCACCCACCTGCCTGGCGCACTACAGCCTGTGCTGTAACTACCTGCTAAACTACAGCCTGTGCTGTAACTACCTGCTAAACTACAGCCTGTGCTGTAACTACCTGCTAAACTACAGCCTGTGCTGTAACTACCTGCTAAACTACAGCCTGTGCTGTAACTACCTGCGTCTGCCCGCGCTGGAACAGGGCCGAGCCGTGGAGTGGTTTGAAGAGGTCCACGTCACAGGAGATGTCCCTCAGGGTGTGCAGGTTTCTCCCATCACACCTAACACACAAACACACACACTTTGATTTGACATATTCCACATGGCTCTCCACATCAGGTTGTACAAATAATATATTTACAATGTTATCGGCCCATGACCAGTATCTATATTAGTGCATTCTAGGGCTGAGACCACTTATCGATTTTCTTGCATGTGTTAATACTTTATACTATACTAAAATACTAGGTCTTGTGGCATGTTTTAGTTAAAACATCCATTTCATGTAAATTCAGTTGAATTGCAACTCTGCACTGTGCATTCAATATGCAGTGCACTCCTCCATCACATCCAGAGACCACCAACTATAAAATGAGAAGGATCACTGTGGTAGTTTTGAACAGTGGCGTCGCGTGGGTAAAATAACAGGGGAAGCCAAAAAAATTTATTAAAAAAAAATTATTAAATATTTTTATTCATATTTTTTTATTTTTAAGTCAAGCAGTCACCATGTACACTACAGTATGGCTCGGCGGCCAGTCAAACTTTCTTAACAGATTGCAGAATGGGTACAATACAGTACGGCTCAATACACACAATTGTATAAGGGGATGCAGACCAGAGAAAGACGTTTGTCTTGTTTACATCAGGGTCCCCCATTTTCAATTCATAGTGACATTTATGACATACAAGACATCATGACATCAAATATACAGTACTGTTACCCATAGATCCTGACAGAGTATATACATATGATGGGGAGGGGACTGTACATTAGGAGGGGGTGGGTGGGAGAGAAATATACATACGGCCGGGAGAGAATATGACTGTCTATTAGACAAACGTGACAAGACAAACGTATTTCTCTGGTCTGCATCCCCTTAACAATTGTGTGTATTGAGCCGTACTGTATTGTACCCATTCTGCAATCTGTTAAATAAAGTTTTCATTCATTCATTCATTCACGTGTCTGTTGCGTGGCGCGCCCAGCCATCAGAGCGCTCCTACTGTAAAATGCGGAAGCAGCCATTTCAGCCTCAGTTTTACTCGTTTATAAAAATGATTTAAAATGTTTATTAGCAACGCCGAGCTTTCAAACCCCGCCGCATCTGTGTGTGAAACCCTAATGGAACGCTGGGTACCTTTGACATTTATATCCGATATATTTTGGACCCACCGCTAGCTTTTAAGCAGTGCTTGATGGTGCACATTAACCTGGCTACTACGGAGGAATAAGTGACTGCGTATTCCAGCCCCTGGCTTGCATTGCAGTCATGAAAGGGTATACAAGCTTGCCTGATAACGTTAGTTAGTCAGTCAGGCTGCTCAGTGCTTACCTGGTCAATAATGTGGTCCTCCTCTTGCCAGATAGATTTGTTAAATCATAATATCCACAGTGGTGTGCTCTGCTGGTCCTCAGTAAATGTCCCGCCGGCGAAAATAAGTTGCTATTAAAGTGCTAAATGTTAGATACACTAATAGAGGATTCGAACGTGCCCGCTCTGTTAATAACATTTTCAATCAATTCCGCGAGGGGATGATGTTCAGACATGTTTGTAGTAGACTACTAGACTGAGTGACGCCAGACAGTTTTATACTACTAATGGGATGTCACATTAGGTAGTCAGGTGGAAACGTGAACTTCTGAGTGCCCCGCCTCCAGGGGGGAAAATATGCTGAGTGTTTTCCTCCCAGCTCCGTTTTAAACTTTTAGGGTGTGGCAGTCAGCTCGAATCTGATTGGCTAGGATCGGATT
Organism: Notolepis coatsorum; assembly: GCF_963971535.1. Lineage (NCBI taxonomy): Eukaryota > Metazoa > Chordata > Actinopteri > Aulopiformes > Paralepididae > Notolepis > Notolepis coatsorum. The sequence continues at coordinate 80,707,002 of NC_140172.1, read as the reverse complement.
TGGACTCTATAATGCTGGAAGCCTGGAGAAAGAGACCTACCCACTGCATCTCTCCTATACTAGCTGCAGTGAGCACAGTGAGTCTGACAGTGTGTTAGAGGGAGTGAGCAGGAGAAGAGGGAGACATAAAAAAAAAAAAAAAAAAAATAACACAGATGCACAGATGAAAAAGAATGTAAACTATATTAAAAAAAAATTATATATATATTTTTTTTTTCATATTTCATATTTGATATGAATTTATAGGGAGGCATGGCTTCCGTTGGCTTCCATAAGGATTCGCCACTGGTTTTGAATGGGGAAATTTGTAACACTAAAGATGGCGGCGCCTGCTAAGCGCGGATAGGACCTGAGTGGGATAGTGTGATCCTTCCACACGCTACGCCCTCTCAGGGAGGATCCGCGCTGCCAGGTGAAAAGAAGCGGTTGATTGGCTGGACGTGTGTCAGAGGAAGCACGTGATAGCCTCCACTCTCCCAGATGATCTGACTGTGGGGGGTAAGTGCGCAGCGACCAGGAAGGGGATTGGGAATTGGCATACGACTAACATTGGGATGGGAGAAAATCGGAGGAAAATGGAGGGGGGAAAAGATAAATAAAAAAAAAAAAAAATACAGAGGCGCCTCGCAGAGGCTAACTTACTAACAATATACCTAATTCATTTTACACCATCGACAAGACGAGATCAAATGCAGACGCAGTTGTTCTGTGGCTCTGTCAGCCCAAATAAAGTGATTATTATTATCGCCGGCAGCCGGCAAGTGTGTCTGATTGCACTGATGCAGTGTGTGTCAGTGGGCTTGATTGCTCCAGCTGCGAAAAGCAATAATCACCGGTGATTATTGCGCGTTGCCCATGGCAGCGGTCAGTTATCGAAAAATAATTCACCGCTGTCAGGGGCTATTGACCAATCACAATCAAGCATTTCGTCGAATGTGAAAACGCCATGTAATAAATACTAATAAAGATATCGATATTTATCGATAATTTGGTCCCGATTTATCGATTCTTCCAAATGGCATATCGTCGTCGCAGCCTTACTTAATTTGCATCATGGTTACTTAACACTTTGATTGCCAGCGTGGCGTGCACTATTTATCTTTACTGTTGTGAAGGGCCAGATTAAACCGAATATATATATTTATTTATATATATATATTTAATTGTATTTGTATATTCTCTAATATTCCCTGATATCCCTTGTATATTCCTTGTACAATATGCATTGAATATCCATTCTAGCCTACTGAACATCCCATAATAGTCTCCATTCTACTATTGGTCGAGACCTTGGTGCCAGGCTGCCATACCCCCCAGACCCAGTTCAGACGTACCGCTCAACATGTACGAACAAGTCCTAGTTCCGCGTAGGAATCTGGCTACCGCACCACTAACGGTACTATTTGTTCATAGTGCGTATATATACTGCGCTACTAAAGTAGGACTTCCTTTTTTAGTCCAGTTTTTTACCCTCCAATAGAGTGACAGACGTAAAGCCTCCCCGCGACGCCACGTGTGGGAGTAAGGCCAAGTTCGGCCTACCATCGGTATTGAGACATCGTGTATATTAATATTTGAATAGTCATATTTGGCACTATATCGTCGAGTTGGACGTAGTCTATTAAGCTAATAATAGTCTATTCATATGTAGTGCTTCGTGCGGTGAGAATACTATCGTAGTCAGTACCCCATCGTTTCGGGCAGAGAACTGGCTGCTTATCCAGGGTGGCCGACCCCATGTGAGGCTGCACCCGAGGAGCCCCAGAGCCGACGAGCGAGTGGACCTGCATACCGGATTATTCTACCGACGACAGCCCGCCTTCCCAGGCACGGATTATGCTTTGTATACAGTGATTATTCTATGGATAAAGACCAACACTGCCGTGTGTTGGAAAACCCCCCCCCCGGAGAGGACGACAGGTGAGGAGACGCTCTACACGACGAGGTCGCTTCACGTCTCTCCATCGTGGACCGAAGGAAGCCGGCCCACAGAGAGTCCAACTGCTTTCATCTGTGGATCGAGGATCACTGAGGCACCGAGCCGCACAACCGTGGGTTCTCCCAGGATACCCTCGGCCAGACGGATACAGCCAGACTCTACCCCCCCCCCCCCCTTCTCCAGTTGTCTTACAAGCGACCGGAATTCCCCCCTAGTGTATCCAGTTCTATAATTATTAAAGTATCATTGCTATTATTCCTTAAATATTCCAGGTTGTATATTTACCGCCTGCGCCACCAGAGATTGGACGTTCTCTATTGATATACCAACGAATACTCATTTGCCATAAAAGTGCATCCTATTTCAAATCATAAATGTAATTAAGTGATTGCTCTACATACCTTTTGCTATGTATTAATTATTATTAAACGCAGACTTTCGACTTGGTACATTTGTGTTGGATCGTTTCATCTACGTGGGAGTGTTTACCATAATTATTTATGCCTAGTACTGGGTGGCCAGAGTCTAAAGTACAAGAGGTAGTGGTAGTAAGTATCATATCTAACAATACAGTCAGGGAATTGTACCCCTCAGTTACAATTGGTCCTTCGAGCCGGAGGGTAATTAGTGTAATATTAATATAGTGTTATTAATATTGAAATGGCCTATGATGAACACTCCACGAAACGATCCTCCTAACCAACGCCCGCAGCGCGAACGACGGCTCCCTCAGTACTTAGAGGCTTACGCTGTCAGTCAACAACCTAGTCTTCTACTAACAGTAAACGCGGTAAAACTAGAAAGTAAAAGTATGTCTAACCCCAACGCCCAGACTACCCCGACCATAGAGGCCCCTACGGGTTCTAATGTAACTGACCAAGTTCACGGTGGGGACCAGTGGGAACCAGACATGACTTCACACCCCGCCAGTACTGAAGAAGTAGTCCCCGATGAGTCCCGGGAGGAATACAACGCTACCGAGAGAGAACTCGGCACGGAAGAAGACGGGGAGAGCACCGTGGAGATAGAGCTCCAAGGCTCCGCAAGGAGTACCCCGAGGGAAGGCTCCCCTATACAACCGCCTTCTCCCAGCGAGGCAGAGAGGACCCTACAGCAGGCCTTCCTCATCAGCCTGAACGCCGCTGCTGAACGCGACCGACTGCAGATCCAGCAGCGGAGCGAAGAAGAGCATATACGTCTAGAAATAAGACGCATTCAGATGGAAGAGAATGTGGCCCGAGACCGAGCAGACAGCCAGCGAGCAGCTGCTGGTGCTCTACGGGACGCAGAGCGCGACAGACAGCAAGCGCAACTAATAGAACAGCTGATCAGACGGACAACACCCTCTCCCTCCGCCAGAGGCTCCAGGAACTCGTCTAGACACACCTCCAGGGCGGCATCCCCTAGCCGAGTAAACAGCCCTGAACTTGACCAACAGACGAGGTCTATACCCCCCACAGACCACCTCCCCCCACCGGTCCAAGCGAGACCTAGCAACCGGGAAGGAGCAGCATATCCTGTGGAGAGGCTAAACCAGAGACTACAAGCACTGGATGACCTAACTGAAGACGAAGAGGAAGAGGAGGAGAACCACGCCCGACGACAGCACAGTACTCTACCGGACCAGGAGGTCCGGTACAGCCCAGGCTATACTCCCGCGGAGCTGCGCTACAGACCCCCGACTCTATACCCGGGTGAGCACGACGCACGACCCGCACCGAGGAACAGCACCTGGACAAGCGGGCCATGGTACACTGCCGGTACCAGCCCATACCAAGGAGCGGGAGGAGACTCGCCTAGGAGGCCTCTCCCCCAACGCTCGCCGATGTATCCACAGTCAGCGTCATACATTGGCACGCCTATGGTACCCGACTTCACCCAAGAGAACCGGGCCCAGTATACAGAACTCTGCATGTGTCTGGAGACCATGTTGGTGGATGTATTGGATGAACGCCATAAATACGCCATCCTACTGAAGCACTTAAAGGTACCCCGCGCACATAATATAGCGCTCGCCTACGCGACTTCCACCACCCCATACACAGCAGCGCTGGTAGCATTGGACCAGAGGTATGGGCGCATATGGGATTACGTGATCCAGGAGATCCGACACATCGACCGCTTACCCCCAGCAATAGACAATCGAGCACTGGACGACCTGTCCATCAGAGTGCAGTCCCTGGTAGGGATGTTGGGAGCGCAGAGAGAGAAGGGGAGGCATGAACTTTACGCCAACTCAAATGTGGAAAGGATCTTGGAGAAGCTGCCGCCCGCTCGACAGGAGCGTTTTAGGCGGCAGAGAGACCACCGAGACCCGAATGGCCCCGAACCGAACCTCCTCGATCTAGCAGACTTCCTGGCGAGAGAAGTCAGCAGCCTACGGCTAGATACATTCGGACGGAGCACCCCTGGCTCCAGAGAAGGAACCAGACGACTAAATGATGGAAGAAGATCGGTGACTGTGATGCACCAATCGGAGTCAGTACCGAGCAGCAGGAGCCACAGTACCCCCTCCAGAACGGAGAAGTGGAAGATAGTGTGCCCCTACTGTGAGAAAGAACACTGGCTAGCGCAATGTGACTCCTTCCCCAAGCTGAACGCGGAGGAAGCAAGTCAATGGATAAAGTCCAACAAGCGCTGTTTTCGCTGTGCGCGCTCACACATGGCAGCCGAATGCCGCTTAAAGAAAAGGTGCACCAAGTGCGATGGAGCCCATCTGGACATACTTCACGACAGTAACAGACGGCGCCCTTCACCCGCACCATCCAGCAGCAAAGCGAGCGTCATGTACATCGATCCCGCCAGCAGCAGTGGAGCCCGAGTACTCCTAAAAGTAGTGCGTGTGACACTAAGCTACCAGAATAAAGTCATGGACACTTACGCCGTCCTCGATGACGGGTCAGAGAAGACCCTTCTGCTCGCCTCCGCTGCGGCCCAGCTAGGGCTGCGGGGAAGCGAAACCCAAATGACAATTCGGACAATAAGACGAGATTTGAAGACGATAAAGGGCGAGAATGTCTCATTCTCTATCGCAGCAAGCGGCCAGCCTGAGCGACGGTACCAGATTACAGACGCTTTCACCAGCCAAGAAATAGGACTGTCGCGGTACACATACCCCGTCGCCAAGCTGATGGAGAAATATGCACATCTGCGCAAGTTACCGATCCCGCTCATAGACAATGCTATGCCGACCCTGTTGATAGGCTCCGACCATGCAGACCTCATTGTCCCGATAGACCGGGTTCATACCGGACCCCGAGGCTGTCCTGCAGCAGTCGAGACCCGTTTGGGATGGACTCTCCAAGGCCCGCTCGCCAAATCTCTCAACCGAAGTACAGCCACTAGATGTCTCCACTCCCGAGTCACAGAGGGAGAAACCGCACTCCTGCAACACGTAGAGCGGTTATGGACCTTGGAACAAATGCCCTTTAAGAACGGAAAGAAAGACATTCGCTCTAAAGATGACATTTACGCCATTCACCTCCTCGAGACAGGGACCAAGAGAGTCCCGGTCAACGGCGTGTTGAGATACGCCACGCCACTCCTGCGGCGAGAAGGAATGCCTACTTTCCACGCCAAGACAGACGCCACAGAACGGTACCTGCTGAACACGGAGCGGCGCTTAGCCAAGAACCCCGCCCAAGAGAGTGTATACCGCGCTGAGATTGAGAAGCTCATCACAGCGGGACACGTCACAAAGATGGACATTAAAGAGGCTGACCAGACCACTGAATCGTGGTACGTGCCTCACCACAAGGTCCATCACAACGGTAAAGACCGCATAGTATTTAACTGCAGCTACCAGATCGGATCCCAAAATCTGAATAAAGAGTTACTGCCCGGTCCCACACTCGGCCCCTCCCTACTCGGCGTTCTACTCCGCTTCCGCCAGGAAAAGGTGGCCATCAGCGGGGACATTAAAGGAATGTTCCTGCAGGTGAGATTAGTAGAGGAGGACAAGCCCCTGTTACGGTTCCTATGGAGAGAGAAGCCAGGAGATGAGCACCCAGCCATCTACCAATGGGAAGTCCTCCCCTTCGGAACGACGTGCAGCCCCTGCTGTGCTACATTTGCACTACAGAAACATGTAGCAGAGGACCCAGCAGCGGACGAAGAGGTCCGACACAGCGTAAAGAACAGCTTCTACGTAGACAACTGTCTACAAAGCCTTTCAACCCAGGAAGAAGCCGAGGCTCTCCTGATTAAACTCCGCGCCTCATTGATCAAAGGCGGCTTTGATCTCAGGCAGTGGGCCAGCAGCGATCCGCAAGTACTGCGCAGCCTCTCCTCCGAGGACAAGGCAGCCAGCAGCGAGACCTGGATGGCTACAATCCCGGGAGAAGCCCAGGAGATGACCCTGGGATTGGTGTGGCGATTCAAAACAGATTCGCTTCACTACAGACACAAGCCCCTGACTACGGAGCAGGGAAGGCCGGCGGCGGCGCCGACCACCAGACGGAGTGTGTACACAACACTCGCCCGACAAAATGACCCGCTAGGATGTATTCTACCGTACACCACCAGGGCAAAAATGATTGTACGAGCATTGTGGGACAAGGACCAGGGCTGGGACGACCCCATTCCCGCACACCTTCCATCCACCTGGAGAGAGTGGGAGATGGAGCTCCACTCACTCCCAGGCGTTAATATGCGCCGAAGCTACTTCCCACCCACGGTGAGGCCAGAGACATGTAAAATGGACTTACACGTCTTCAGTGACGCCTCAGAGGTCGCATACGGATCAGTAGCCTACTTGCGGGCCCAAGAAGAGGGGGGAGAGATCTACACAGCATTTGTCCTCGCCCGCTCGAGAATAGCCCCACGCAAGCAACAATCTATCCCACGCCTAGAGCTCTGCGCAGCCCTAGCCGGAGCGCACCTAGCCACGCTCATCCAACGTGAGCTCACCATACCGGTGTCTAGAACAATCCTGTGGTCAGATTCCACGACAGTACTCGCCTGGATCAAATCGGACTCATGCAAGTACAAAGTCTTCGTGGGAGTCAGAGTCACCGAGATTCAAGACTTAACCGAAGAGTTAACCGGAGAAACAGAGTGGCGCTACGTTGATACAAAACAGAACCCAGCTGACGTCATCACCCGGGGAATGCCCCTAGATGACCTCACCCGTCGCAATGTCTACAGTGACGGCCCAGCATTCCTAAAGCTCCCGGAAGGAGAGTGGCCCACGCCTATCCCGAGGGAAGCCAGTCAGGAGGAGGCTGAGAATAAGAAGCCTGTGTTCTGTGGATTGAGCACTGTTATCTCCGCAGACCCCAACATAGATGATTGCACTACCATAGAGAGTGCACAACAGAGGACATTCCTACTGCACTACCTACCGTCTCTACAGACCCGCCAGAAGTGGGTAAAGGAGAGAGACAATTTGACAGAAGGAACAGTCGTCATGATTATTGATCAATCACTGCCCAGAGCTATGTGGCCGGCCGGCCGCGTAAGCAAAGTGATCACCGGTGCCGACGGCAAGGTCCGAGCAGCTGAAGTGCTTGTCCAGGGTCGCACTTACACCCGTCCCGTGGCGAGGCTCATAGAACTGCCCCGACTCCCAGACACAATCGATGATGACCATGACCCTATAACCCTATGACTTTGTGAAGTTGACTGACCCCTACAGCAAACCCTTATGTGTAAATAGACAACGCGATTAATCTGTCTCTGCTTAACTGATTAGGTCTGGGACCAATCAGGGGGTGGCTGTTGTGAAGGGCCAGATTAAACCGAATATATATATTTATTTATATATATATATTTAATTGTATTTGTATATTCTCTAATATTCCCTGATATCCCTTGTATATTCCTTGTACAATATGCATTGAATATCCATTCTAGCCTACTGAACATCCCATAATAGTCTCCATTCTACTATTGGTCGAGACCTTGGTGCCAGGCTGCCATACCCCCCAGACCCAGTTCAGACGTACCGCTCAACATGTACGAACAAGTCCTAGTTCCGCGTAGGAATCTGGCTACCGCACCACTAACGGTACTATTTGTTCATAGTGCGTATATATACTGCGCTACTAAAGTAGGACTTCCTTTTTTAGTCCAGTTTCTTACCCTCCAATAGAGTGACAGACGTAAAGCCTCCCCGCGACGCCACGTGTGGGAGTAAGGCCAAGTTCGGCCTACCATCGGTATTGAGACATCGTGTATATTAATATTTGAATAGTCATATTTGGCACTATATCGTCGAGTTGGACGTAGTCTATTAAGCTAATAATAGTCTATTCATATGTAGTGCTTCGTGCGGTGAGAATACTATCGTAGTCAGTACCCCATCGTTTCGGGCAGAGAACTGGCTGCTTATCCAGGGTGGCCGACCCCATGTGAGGCTGCACCCGAGGAGCCCCAGAGCCGACGAGCGAGTGGACCTGCATACCGGATTATTCTACCGACGACAGCCCGCCTTCCCAGGCACGGATTATGCTTTGTATACAGTGATTATTCTATGGATAAAGACCAACACTGCCGTGTGTTGGAAAACCCCCCCCCCGGAGAGGACGACAGGTGAGGAGACGCTCTACACGACGAGGTCGCTTCACGTCTCTCCATCGTGGACCGAAGGAAGCCGGCCCACAGAGAGTCCAACTGCTTTCATCTGTGGATCGAGGATCACTGAGGCACCGAGCCGCACAACCGTGGGTTCTCCCAGGATACCCTCGGCCAGACGGATACAGCCAGACTCTACCCCCCCCCCCCCTTCTCCAGTTGTCTTACAAGCGACCGGAATTCCCCCCTAGTGTATCCAGTTCTATAATTATTAAAGTATCATTGCTATTATTCCTTAAATATTCCAGGTTGTATATTTACCGCCTGCGCCACCAGAGATTGGACGTTCTCTATTGATATACCAACGAATACTCATTTGCCATAAAAGTGCATCCTATTTCAAATCATAAATGTAATTAAGTGATTGCTCTACATACCTTTTGCTATGTATTAATTATTATTAAACGCAGACTTTCGACTTGGTACATTTGTGTTGGATCGTTTCATCTACGTGGGAGTGTTTACCATAATTATTTATGCCTAGTACTGGGTGGCCAGAGTCTAAAGTACAAGAGGTAGTGGTAGTAAGTATCATATCTAACAATACAGTCAGGGAATTGTACCCCTCAGTTACATTTACCTTTACTGGAATATTCTGGCATACACAAAAAAACGCTAGATTATCGATAGTATATGTGTACTTATGCACGCTATAGAAGCGATCTGAAAAATATATTCTCTCATTTCCTGATCAGCGCGCACACACACACACACATGAGGGGAGAGAACAGATGGTGGAGGTAAACGTTACTCTATCCCCCCCCCCCTCACAGTGAGCTGTGGTGTTCCACAAGGAAGCATACTAGGACCGCTACTGTTCATAATTTATGCAAATGACATGTCGTCAGCTTGTGACTGCAACTTGTTCCTGTTTGCGGACGACTCAGCCCTGCTGGTCTCTGACAAGAACAAGTTACAGGTTGAAAAAACCCTCAGCTCGGAACTAGGCAAAATCTGCATATGGCTCGCTGATAACAAACTATCATTACACATGGGCAAAACAGAGTCCATTCTCTTCGGTTCAAATAACAAACTCAGCAAGACCGACGGCTTCTCAGTTACAGTGGGAGACAATATTGTCACAAGGAAAGATGAAATTACCTACCTGGGTTCCATCCTAGAGGCTAATCTTTCCTGTGACAAAATGGCATCCAAGGTAATAAAAAAAGTCAACCAACGAACTAGATTCTTGTACCGGATCTCCTCTCTGGTAAACAAGAATACCCTGAAGACTCTGGCAGGAGCACTCATTCAAGGGTACTACGACTATGCTTGCACCTCATGGTACCAAAGCACCTTAAAGGCGCTAAAAACAAAATTACAAACATCTCAAAACAAACTGGTCAGACTACTGCTTGACCTTACTCCTAGAACCCACCTCACCCCTGCCCACTTTGACAACCTAGGATGGCTTAGAGTAAACGACAGAGTACAGCAACTTGCAATGGGCCTGGTCTACAAGATACACTCCACGACCAAGGTACCCATGTACATGTCAAAATACTTCCCAAAGGTCAGTGAATACCACGATCACAACACCAGAGGGAGCTCCACAAATCATGTTAAACCCAGATTCGGCTCAAACAAGGGACTAAACACGTTTTGCAATTATGCCACATCAATGTGGAACGCCCTACCCAAAGCTGTAAAGGAATGTGAATCACTACCCACTTTCAAAACCACTCTCAAAGAACACCTATGGGAGACTGCAATTCGAAACTGGCCCCCGTAAATGTCCTAACCCAACCCCCTCCAATGTACAGTAAATTACCAAGTATGATTCTGTCAATATTCCAATGTACAGTTTTGCTTGTACAGTTATACAGCCCCCCCTCCCCCCCCCACCCAACCACCTCCAATGTACAGTGCACTGGAGGTGATGAAGAACACAAGAAGAGTGCACTAGAGGTGATGTAGAACACAAGAAGAGTGCACTGGAGGTGATGTAGAACACAAAAAGAGTGCACTGGATGCGTGTCAACATGCCTATGTGCTTCAAACTGACTGATGGAATATAAACTGACTTTGACTTTGGAAAGGTTATGTGAGGTAAGACATTCATTCAGCTACTTGTAAACTATAGAACAACAAAGAAAAGTAAACTGTATATTTAACTAATAAACAAAAGGGAGCAAAAATAAAAAGAAAGAAAGAAAAGAAAACGACCCACCAGCACCAGGTTGTCTACTCTCTCTTACCTCTTGTTTTCATTCAGCACCAGGTTGTCTACTGTACTCTCTCTTACCTCTTGTACTCATTGAGCACCAGGTTGCGGAAGATATCTTTGGACACAATGTTGAAAGACTCGATGACCTCAAAGGGTTCTGCTTGAGGAAATCTCTCTGTCAAAGGAAATATATGAATACAAAGTCATTAATTTAATAATAAGTAAAAAGTAATCCAGCGCACATCTGGAGTGTTCAAATCGACTTTAGTTGAACTCATAAATAGGTCAAACATTGGAGTGACACATTGTGGCTTCCTCAGGTTTGCTGGAAGAACACCCTCTACTCCCTTCTCATATTTCTAAAACAGTACCGTTAGCATGTCTTTTCAGCACCACAATTTTACTCTCGACCAGAAGTTAGAAACAGTACTAGTGTTGTTTTTTCTTAACCATTGATTGGGTGGGCAAGACACAAGTTTGGTTGAGCTGAGCCCACCCCTGCCCATAGCTACTGCCAGCCTCCTGATATATAAAATTTAGATTTTGGCCCACTGACATTGCCATCTTTTGCAGGCTCAATTTGAAAGCAATCACTTCATGCTAGATAACCCGGAAAGGGGCTAAATAGGGCACTAAGATTCACAGATATTTTTAAAGGGGAAAATACTGCAATATTTTATATCCACAGGTTAGCAACATTTTGCAACATTTTAAGCTAACTCCATGTTTATTGAGGCTAATGTTAGCAAGTGTAAACCTAGCTGTAATAAACTAGCTTGCTACTTATGTTCAGTAATTTTGCGTCTCTCCCTGCTCTCTAAATATTGGCATCTGCCATATTGGTCAACCATTAATTGTAACATATATTTCGCCCCCAAAATAGATGAAACATCTTAGTTTGGTTATATACGATGATGATGAAGCCCAACCTACCTCTTATCTGCTCCTCTGTTTCGAAGCGAACTTTGTTTATGGCATCATCCCTTGAAATCTGAAACAGGAGATACGTTAGTTAAATTAAATATGAGACAGGAGATACAGTATAACCTACTGCACCTCATATCTCCTCTCTCTCTCTAGTCTACAGGTATAACCTGCTCCACCTCAAATCTCCTCTCTCTCTACAGGTATAACCTGCTCCACCTCATATCTCCTCTCTCTCTCTACAGGTATAACCTGCTGCACCTCATATCTCCTCTCTCTCTCTACAGGTATAACCTGCTCCACCTCATATCTCCTCTCTCTCTCTACAGGTATAACCTGCTCCACCTCATATCTCCTCTCTCTCTACAGGTATAACCTGCTGCACCTCATATCTCCTCTCTCTCTCTCTAGTATACAGGTATAACCTGCTCCACCTCATATCTCCTCTCTCTCTACAGGTATAACCTGCTCCACCTCATATCTCCTCTCTCTCTCTACAGGTATAACCTGCTCCACCTCATATCTCCTCTCTCTCTCTACAGGTATAACCTGCTGCACCTCATATCTCTCTCTCTAGTCTACAGGTATAACCTGCTCCACCTCATATCTCCTCTCTCTCTCTACAGGTATAACCTGCTGCACCTCATATCTCCTCTCTCTCTCTACAGGTATAACCTGCTCCACCTCATATCTCCTCTCTCTCTCTACAGGTATAACCTGCTCCACCTCATATCTCCTATATAATCTATGATGAATTGAAAATGGGGGACCCTGATGTAAACAAGACGAAAGTCTTTCTCTGGTCTGCATCCCCTTAACAATTGTATGTATTGAGCTGTACTGTACTGTACCCATTCTGCAATCTGTTAATAAACTTTTCAATCAATCAATCAATCAATCAATCAATCAATCAATCAATCAATCAATCAATCAATCAATCAATCTCCTCTCTCTCTCTACAGGTATAACCTGCTCCACCTCATATCTCCTCTCTCTCTCTACAGGTATAACCTGCTCCACCTCATATCTCCTCTCTCTACAGGTATAACCTGCTCCACCTCATATCTATCTCTACAGGTATAACCTGCTGCACCTCATATCTCCACTCTCTCTACAGGTATAACCTGTTATCCACCAACACACCTCTCCTCTTTCTCTCAGCAGGCCACCCCAGTGCCTCATAGAGGCCAGCTGCTTAGCGGTATGTCTTTGTACCTCTTACCAAAGCCTCTACAGGAGCTGTACGTGTGCCGGGTGAGGACACTCATCTAGTGTCCAGTTCAGCATGTCTCTTCTCTGCTCTCTTTCTCGGTTTTGTTTCAATAAATATTGTGAATTTACGGCGTGTCTTGTGTCATCATTGGTATAAAGCCTGAACTAGTGAAGGGCACTGGAAGAAACAGAATCCATGACTTACTTTATCGTGTGTGGAGTCTGTAAAAACAGAGTAGATCCTTTCTGATGCAAACCTGCAAGAACAATAAAACAGAACAATTAAGATGCAAAAAATAACCATAAACATTCAAAACAGTTTTGGAGTGAAAGCTGACCATGGGACACGTCAGACTCATGGAACATACACAAGTTAGCAACAAAATGGTTAATGGTTGTGTTAGTCTTGTTACTATGGTGATGTGTTGGTGTGATTTCCTTGCACTGTAATCACATTAAAGTGCTCCTCTCTGTACTAACAACAGATAAAGGCTTTGCATGCCAGCTATTCTAAACGTCAATATAAACGCCCCTGTCTGAACACACATAAAGGTTGGTTGGTTCTCATCCCTTATCTCTGTGATTGATATCATTCATAAAGGATGGTTGGTTCTCATCCCTTATCTCTGTAATATCATTCATAAAGGATGGTTGGTTATCATCCCTTATCTGTGTAATATCATTCATAAAGGATGGTTGGTTCTCATCCCTTATCTCTGTAATATCATTCATAAAGGCTGGTTGGTTCTCATCCCTTATCTATGTGATATCATTCATAAAGGTTGGTTGGTTCTCATCCCTTATCTCTGTGATATCATTCACGTCTGCCATAGAGCCTTTTCAAGGGCCGCTCATGTAACATCAATTGTATTGTTGTTTACAGTGGAAGTGTGACGTTCAAATTCCACAGACCACGTCCCAAAGAAAATGTATAAGTGGTAGGGATGTCCGATATTATTGGCCGATATTGGCATTAAAATGTGATATCGGAAAATATCGGTATCGGTTTAATTTTTTTTTACATTTCTATAACCTTTATGTACGCAGGCAAGCAAGTAAGAACAAATTCAGATTTTATTTATTGTCAAAAGTATGCATAATGTTATGTTAATTCCACAACAAGACATATGTAATGTTAATTACCTGAAATTATTACATTTTTTGGGGGGGAAACCCTGCATATATCGGTATCGGTTGATATCGGTATCGGAAATTAAGAGTTGGACAATATCGGTATAGGTAAAAAAGCCAATATCGAGCATCCCTAATAAGTGGTGTTCTTTGTTGAGACGCGGTTGTTTGGAAATTCTGAGCATTGACAACATTGTTCTGCGTTTGTTTCCATAAGGATTCGTTTGTCACAATTTATTATCTCAGACTCACAATGCTTGTATAGAAATATGCTAGAAATCCCCCAGAAACACAGGCCTACATCTAATAGTCAATTTAAACTGTAACCTACAGAATAGATGAGACAGTGGTGGTATCTTTGGTGGAATGTCTCTTTAACTTTTCTTGCTGGAACTGTACATAGCGTTTTTTTCTTTTTTTTTTAAATCTTTTTCCCCCTTCTTTTTCCTCCGATTTTCTCCCATCCCAATGTTAGTCGTTATGCCAATTCCCAATCCCCTTCCTGGTCGCTGCGCACTTACCCCCCACAGTCGGTCTGGGAGAGTGGAGGCTATCACGTGCTTCCTCCAACACACGTCTAGCCAATCAACTGCTTCTTTTCACCTGGCAGCGCGGACTCTCACTGAGGGGGTGTAACGTGTGGAAGGATCACACTACCCCCCTTAGATCCTATCCGCGCTGAGCAGGCGCCCCGACCGAACTGTAGGAGTCGCTGTTTACAACGACCCGGACCCACCCCGCCAGCTTTCCCACCCTCTAATACAGCCAATTGTATTAGTGTGAACGGCCAGCCAAGCTGGTGACAACGCCGGAGCTGTGATGTACATAGCCTTTTTGTTATTTAAATTTGATATAGTATAATATCTACATCCTGTTATCTGCACTGCACACTTATTTAGAACTGTATATAGTCATCTTGCTGTTATTTTATCTTGTTTTATTTTTATTCTATGCACATTTTATTTTATTTATATTATATTGGATGCTGCTATGGTCGAGGAACCACAACAAAGTGAATTTCACTCTTTTTGCTGTAAGGTACTGAACGATGTGACAATAAAATAATCTGAATCTGAATAAAGGGTGGTTGGTTCTCATCTCTTATCTCTGTGATGTCATTCATATCATGTTAAGAAATCTTTCAAAGCAATATTGTTGGGCATTTGCTCGCTGGCGTTATGTTAGGAACAGGTGTAAGACTCTGTACTGGTGGCTCTACAAACCAAGCATGCGATCACAAGGCCCCCCACACTTCCTGTCACTGTCCACGATATGATCTCTAAAGCAGAACAAAAGATTCCCCATCCTGTGTTGTATTCAGTTCATATCACACAGGGAGCTTTCACACTGGCAGGGCTCCGGTTCAAGCTCCGGCTCCGTTCTGGAGCCTCTGAACCTTGGTGCTTTCTGGCGAACCAGCCCGTGTTTACACCTATTTAAGCAGAACCAACGTTCCACCGTCCTCCGTCATCAATGGAGTTTTGATTGATTGATTGAAAATTGTATTAACAGATTGCAGAATGGGTACAATACAGTACGGCTCAATACACACAATTGTTAACACTTTGAGAGCCAGTCCGTGTTTTCCTTTTTACCCCCTTGAATGCCCAAATCCACTCCAATGTTAACGTTAATATCGCCTATTCTATGTTTTAAATGATGGCTATGTGTCTAATCTGCCCGTCGCTTATCAAAGACTCATTTTCCAGTCAACATTGTCAAAGCAGATTGTTTTTTTATCGCTTCATTTCCGTTTGATAGCATTTTGAAAATCACTCGTTTTTGCGGAAAAAACAACCCATATGATAATCGCCTTTTACTGGAATATTCTAACAGTGGTTCCCAAACTGTGGTGCGCGCACCCCTTGTGGTGCGCGAGCGCCCTCTAGGTGGTGCGTGACATGAAAAGGCGGTGGTCAATACATTTTTTTTTTAACAATAAAATTTCATAAAAATCTTAGTCAACCCTTTAGTATTATGGATATTAAACATGCTGGCAGAGTACATGCATCCATGTTGTCGTGAACATTTTAATTAAATAAAGAAATTCCCTATCCATAGTTGCCGTGGGAAGAGATCAAATAAAAAATAAAATCTGTGCACGGAGACCAGCAACAATTTTTTCTAACAGAAACCCATTGGGGGGGGGGGGGGGGGGTGGGTGCGTCAGCTAGGTCGGGAGGTGACAGGGGGTGCACGGCCAAAAAAGTTTGGGAACCGCTGTGAATCTAGATCGTTGTCATTTGTCTGCCTATTTATGAATTGTTTTCAAATAAACGCTAGATAATCGATAGTATGTGTGCGCACGCACGCTCGTGCCGCACGCTGATAATCGCTGCTCTTATTTCCTGATGGCTTTTACAGTCAAAACAGCTATATCACATATAGGGGAAACGCTTATATATCCGTGAAAACGAGTCTGATTATCCTAAGACTGATAACATAGATTTCTTACCGGAGATCAGATGGTATCCAAATGGATTATTCCAATTCCTGATCACCATTCGAAAAAATCGATCATTGTATTGATCAACCGTGTATACAGTAGAACACATAATCCCCGCTGCTCTTCAGGCTCCGGAGTGATGCCGGTCGATGCTGGCTGCGTGAGTGAGAAGTAAAATGTGGAGTCAGAAATCCTTTCTCCCATTCACTTTCATTGAGTCCAATCCAAAAGGGTGATTTACCATCTGGGAGACGATAGGGGGCGCTTTTTTCACATCTGAGAGCCTGGGGTGACTGGATCTCCAACGGTAGGCTCGCTTGATGCAATATGATTTCAGATCGCTAATAAAAAAAACCTGAATAAAACGAATATTCTCGTGATGGGCATTCAACCCGCGGGGGGTAAACCAGAGAAAAGCCATGAGTGGCATTCAAAGTGTTAACCCTTTTCTCGCCAATGACGTGTTACCACGTCATTCCTCGCCATGCGTAATCTGCCAATGACGTTTTACAGCGTCTTTGAGATCAATATTTCAAATTTCTGTCATGGTATTCATATTTCACCCACGGATCCTTGCCTGGTGCTGTAGATCTCCGCTCAACTCTCCAACGCTTCAATACCGCCACCTGGTGGCCGATCGGCGAGTTGCAACCGGATGTTGATAATTGTGACGCCGGTGTGTCTCCCTATACCGTCCGGCCACTCGCTATCGCTCGCGGGACTCCATCTTGACACACTGGATATCGATCCGTTGCCATAACTCAATAAACAACATTATTTGGACGTATATGGTATTATACAACCTGGAAATGGATCGCATAGATCAACATCCCATAATAGCGATCTTTTTGCTCCACGCTCATCACCCAACGGTAAGAGAAGACTGGGGTGAGTTTCAGCGTTTTTGATTATTATTATCCATACAAACTGTTCTGATCTATATATCACCCATACAACATGAATCATTTAACGTCGGTCATTGCATTATAAACGACCCCCCCCCCCTCCGGTCACCAGCAGATGATGAGTCATGACGTTTAGGACCTTGTACAATTGAAAATTTTAATCTGGAGTCAATCGCTATCAAACTGCATTTGATGATCTAATATATGCATAAATGGCTATAAGTCACGTTCTATGAAATACAGCAGAAAACGATAAAAACATATTTATACTCTAGACAGTATTTTTGTATGAATGTGTGAATGAAAAAGTAAAACGTTCCTACATCCTGAACGATAGATAATTGATGTTGAATGGGCCATAGTAATGTCAATTTAGAAATACAATTTAAAAAGTTATAGCCCTGCAAAGAAGGTGAACATCTCCATAGACAAATAGTGCTGGCAGAGAGGCTACAAGGATGAGAATAAGCTCCGGCAGATAAAGGGTTAAGGGGATGCAGACCAGAGAAAGACTTTCGTCTTGTTTACATCAGGGTCCCCCATTTTCAATTCATCATAACATATATGACATACATGACATACAGATAGACAGTACTGCTACATCTATACATTTATGACATAAAATGCAGTACTGTTTGTGATACAAAAAGAGTTTAAAAAAGAGAGTATACATTTGATGAAGAAACTGTACATTGGAGGAGGTTGGGTAGGTGGGGGAGGGGGTTGGGTAGGTGAGGTGGGGTGGGGTGGGGGGGGGAAGCTACATTGGAGGTGGTTGGGGGGGGGGGGGGGGGGGGTTGGGTAGGCGGGGTGGGGGGGGTAGCTGTACATTGGAGGGGGTTGGGTTAGGACATTTACTGTACATTGGTATCATTTACAGGGGCCAGTTTCGAGGTTGTTACTCAGGCGGAAGTAAACACAAGGATTATGAACACGACACTGGCAAAATGTGCCGTGTGCAAAACAGCTTCAAAGGAACGGCATTGCATTTGCACCATGCTGATCCACTCAACAGGTAGCAATCTCAAAATGAGATTCGATTCAAATGTATTGTCATTATACAGCACAAGTACACCATCCAACCAGAGCGGATAAATAAATGCATAAATTAATGAAATAAAATTAAAATAAACTTGTGTAACCGAGATAATTGAACCTGTGACCATAGGATCCACAGGCAGCCGCCCTAACCAGTTGAGCTAAAGGGTCCGACGTTGACTGCGACCGACTAATCCATAGTTTACACTTGTCAAGAGCCAATTGAGCAGTCGTTCAGTATTGGCATTAATAAATGAGATGTCATGCTAATATGTCATGTTTTACAGTAGCACTTACTACTATGATACCCAATAAAATAAGTCATTAGAATAATAGAAGCCTACTTTGCTGGAACGATTAATTTCGCACGTATACAGTATGTGTGTGTGTGTGCTCACTCGCTCAGGCTGCTTCACTAAGCCTTTCTCCACGCATATTTATTTATGGAGCATTTCTTTATCCACTCTGGTTGGATGGTGTATTGTACTTGTGCTGTATCATAACAATACATTTGAATCTAATCTCATTTTGAGATCAGTCACAAATCGCTTCCTGTTGAATGGATCGATTGAGTGCAATGCCGAACCTCTGCTGTTTTCGCTTGTCCCGACAGCCTAGAACTGATGATGTCACGGTTCGCAAGGAAAAAACAACTCTTTTTCGGTTCCAGCTGAGCACCGACTTTTTACATTCCGAACCAATTATTTCCGGTGTGAACTCGCCGGGCCGGTTGGAGATTAGGTTCGGGAACCGGCACAGGCACGGAGCCCGGCCGGCGGTGTGAAAGGCCTATCAGTGTAGTACATCATAGGATAGGGTCTTACTGCCGCACGTGCTCCACCATCTCAGCCGGGGTGGAGAACATCTTGGTCGGGGTCCTCTTGGTGATCTTCTGCTCGCGGACGAGCTGCTGGATGCCGAGGATGATCTGCTGGCTGTGTTTGACCCCCAGCTTCACGGCGTGACAGAAGTCCTGCTGCAGCACGTTCTCCGCAGACGCCTCCATCATAACTGAGGGACAGAGAAAAGGTCCTCAATGCAGTGGCTTCTATGTGGTGAACAGTGCAGGGTTCCCACAGACATTGCAAAATGAAATTCAAGGACTGTCAAGTACTTTTCCAAGCACTATTTTTCATTTTAAAAGGGCATTTAAAAGGATCCAATTCACTTTTAAATGCGTATTATTATTATTATTATTATTATTATTATTATTATTATTATTATTATTATTATTATTATTATTATTATTATTATTATTATTATTATTATTATTATTATTATTTCCATTTTTTATTATTATGGATCCAATATTTATGGCTTAAAACCAATTTGCGACAATTAGTTACACTTTAGATTAAAAGAAATAAAATTATTCTTGATTCAGAACAATTTTATCATGGATGAACAAAACTTTCCATACGAATGGTTGATATGAATTCCAAGGACTTTTTAAGCACCTTGTTAAAAAAATTAGCTGTTTAATTCCAGGCCTCGACTTTTTTTGTAAAGAATGAAGTACTTTAACCTGATGCCACCTATTAACCCCATGTAAACGGTCACCTTGTTTGTAGAGCTAAATCTATATTCTATATTATAGCCATGGATTCAATACTATAGTAATTTGTCACTGGGTTTCTTCCGGTCAAGATTCCTGTGTTATACCGTGGTGAATATAAGTATGGTTTTAGAGCAGTCTAGGGTAATTCATGAAATTTGACTCCGTAGACCACAAACTATTACTGGATAGACTGGACAACATTGGCATTGGACAGGAAGCGGTAAATTGGTTCAATTACCTCTCAGACAGAACACAATGTATATTTGCAGAGAACTACAAATCAAGTTTTTTAGAAATCAACAAAGGTGTTCCCCAAGGGTCTATTTTGGCTCCGGTTTTATTCTCTATTTTTATAAATGACCTGGGAAATAAAATCCAGACAGCCAAGACGCATCTTTATGCGGACGATACAGTCCTGTATACAAGTGCTCCCTCCCTTACTCAGGTGATTGAGAACCTCCAGGCTGCGTTTAATTGTTTTCAAACCTCCCTTTTTGATCTTAAACTAGTTTTAAATGCAAAGAAAACTAAATCCATGATGTTGACAAGGGCTCGCTCACAGCCAGTGAATCATGTTCATATCGTTACGCTAAAGGGAGCAACCATAGAAAATGTTTCATCCTACAAGTATCTTGGGCTATGGCTGGATGAAAAGCTATCTTTTAAAGTGCATATTGGAAACCTCACAAAGAAACTTAAACTAAAACTTGTTTTTTTCTTTCGCAACAAACGATGCTTTTCTTTTGAGGCCAGAAAGAAACTTGTTCAAGCCACACTCCTGTCTGTAATTGACTATGGTGACATAATATATATGCATGCTGCCTCTTCAATGCTAAAAAAGCTAGACAGTGTGTATCATGCTTCTCTGCGCTTCATCACTAGTGCCATTGTATGCTTTACCAAATGGTAGGATGGACCTCTCTGTACGAACAGAGGAAATCCCACATGTTTGTTTTTATATATAAGGCCATCATAGGGAAGCTTCCCCTATATCTTTCCAACCTAATTACTATTAGCTTCTAGCAGCTACCATACCAGGTCCACAAGATGGCTACTTTTTAAAAACCCGAGAATAAACACTGAACTAGGAAGAACAGCTTTTTCAAGCTTCGCACCTTGGGCATGGAATGGGCTACAGGACCATATCCACTTAGATACCCTGGTCTCCCTCTGCGAATTTAAATCTGTATTACATAACTTCCTACAAGAAGAATGTCGCTGCTTTCTCTAGTCGGGTCCCAACTGCAAAACTGCAAAATTACTGTATTACCCTGTATTTTACTGTCGTACACTTTTACTATTATGTAGACTATTCTGTTTTGTGTTTTTGTGTTTACATGTGATGTATTGTATATTGTATACATGCACTTTTATTATGTTCTTGTGTGATGTACCGCACATTCTATTGCTGTCTGATATATTGCAAATGTTATTGCCGTCATCTTGGCCAGGTCTCCCTTGCAAAAGAGATCTTGTGTCTCAATGGGACGTCCTGGTTAAATAAAGGTTAAAAAAATTAATTAATTAAAAACGCAATTGTTCCGGATTCAAGTCCACATTATCAGTATTAGGGGGGGTAGTTTCTGATTATTCGAGCGTCGGTAACGGCATTCGCATTGAACACTAAAAACAGTTACCAGCCCGATTGCTATGAAAGCATTGCAGGATCAGGCTAGAATTGACGTTGAATCGCTCTTACCTTCGGTCGAAAGTGATCCAAAAAGAATATTCCAATTTCTTGATCGCCATCTGGTAGATCCAATCCCCATTTGATCGATGTTATAAATGACCATAACATACGGATCAAGCATAATTAACTGGGCTTCTGTGTGACCGGCTGAACTGTGCCGCTTCCCGTGAACAAAGAATGGAATCCGAGACCTGGAGATTTTCCACAGCAGAGGATACAGTGTTGGAAATGTAGCTCGATACCGCCGCCTGGTAGGATGCAGCCGGTACTGCACCTTCGGAGTCCCATTATGCCTTTTACATGCAAAATACAGCTCCCTGAGAATGAATCAGGTATTAAAATAAAAAAAAAAAAAAAAAAACGACCCAGAAACGAGAATCTTCGTTTACGGCACTGAGCGGTTGGGGCACAGAAACGGCACTCAACATGTTAAGCACTTCAAGGACCTTGTGCGAACCCTGTGAACAATGATACTTGTATAGATTCAATGTGAGGTATACGTTTAGTGACAAAAAAGTATCCTTTTTTTATACTACTATTTATTCTAAGAGTTCACATGCTAAACATGTTCTGATGAGGACCGTACAGGAAAACATCTTTAGAAAAATATTGAATAGGGTTACTTTACTTTAGCATACTTTGTATGTATTCAGAAGGTATACTAAAGTTGTGTTAAATTGACACTAAATGTATTGAAATTAGATAAATTTGTATCTACTTTTTCTCCCCCTTTTTTCTCTTATCCCAATTTAGTCGTTATGCCAATTCCCTTCCTGGTCATTGCGCGCATTTGCCCCCCACTTGCCGGTCTAGGGAGGGTTGACAGATACTATCACATGTCCCCTCCGATACATGTGGAGTCAGCCAGCCGCTTCTTTTCACCTGACAGCGAGGACTCTCACTGGGGGAGTGTAACGCGTGGGAGGCTCACACTACTTCCCCCAGTTCCCCCTCCCTCGCTGAGCAGGCGCCCCGACCGACCTGTAGGAGTCGCTGTTTACAACGACCAGGATACACACCCCACCGGCTTCCCACCCGCTAACACTGCCAATTGGTTAGTATGGACGACCGACCAAGCCGGAGGTACCGCTGACCGCTGGATTCGATACCAGTGTCTCTGCGGTGGTAGGCAGGCGCTTAGTCCGGTGCGCTACCCAGCCGCGCTTGAAATTAGACTTTTGATATATTTTTGGTTACTTTTGCTTACCAAGATAGTACACTTTTTAATACGTTTACTAAAGTACAACTTAACACATTCTGTGCCACGCCTCTTCCAGGCGACGGCTATGCCATGCCATGCCACCCATTAAACTAATGGAGTCCGTCACCTTGTTTGTAGAGCTATAACTTATTCTATATTATAGCTATGGATACAATACTATAGTCATTTGACACTGAGTTTCCTCCGGTCAAGATGCAAAAAAGAAATAATTTTCCCATCCATACGTTCTCGTTTTATACCGTGGTGAATATGAGTGTTATTTCGGAATGATCCGGGCCAATTCCTGAGAGGCTGGTTATAAGCCGCAACATGTATTATACTAAATGCATTGGCGTTTTGTCCCTACACACACCACAATTAAAAAATCAAATGCGTATGATAAGTATTATGTTCCATCATGAATGCATGAAAGGGTGGGGGGGGGGGGTCGTTTTTCGATGCTTTGATCGTCACCAACGGAATACGTTATGGACTAGCATTACACACATACGGATCGCAATGAAAACATTCTTGGATCAACGCAAGATTGATACCATATAGCCCTTACCTTGACTAGGATATACCCCGAAAAGAATATTTCAATTATCTGATCGCCATTCCAAGTATTGATGTCCATCGTTTCACCAACATAATCCACCACAGAACTGGTGTTTGTTTCTCCTCAATCCGAGCGTTATAACCGCTACACTTGTCCGACAAAGAAAAGTCCGCCCGGACCTATATAATCGACGCACAGCCCAAGACACAGTGTTTCAATGGATGTGCAATACCGGCCGCATCCTACCAGGCGGCGGTATTGGACTTTTGCGATCTCAGACTCATTCCCTATGATAACACCAGGCTCCCTGGATGGAATAGGGTATTAAAAAAAAAATAAAAAAAAGTTAAAGGAAAAACTATCCAGAAGCGTGTTAACACGTGATTGGAACTCAACGGTCGGGCCTCAGAAACAAGTAAATCAGTGAATGGCACTGGTGTGGTAAACACCTTTGTTTCTTTTTAAGTGTACTTAAATTATACGTACAGCATATTAATGACTATCATACTAAACATGTGCTTTGAATTAGTGAAAGCACAGAAGTGTACTGTTAGGGCCCGCGTCCACCTAGCGCATATTTAGGACCGCACGCGTCTGTTT
Organism: Notolepis coatsorum; assembly: GCF_963971535.1. Classification (NCBI taxonomy): domain Eukaryota; kingdom Metazoa; phylum Chordata; class Actinopteri; order Aulopiformes; family Paralepididae; genus Notolepis; species Notolepis coatsorum. The sequence continues at coordinate 80,683,059 of NC_140172.1, read as the reverse complement.
TCAATGTATTACAATGGGGAGGGAGCGCATGCGGCCCCATGCGGCCGCCTCTAGGAAGTGCGCTGCCGTCGGCTTCTTTCTTCAGCGCCTTTATGCGGCCGCACAAGCCAGAGAGTTGAAACTGGCTGAACTTTTCTAGAGCGGTGCGCCGAGCGCATATTCAAACAACCAATCACAGCCAGTCATCTACCACTCTGCTTGTAACCTGACACCGGAGCTGCCTGCCTGTCTGGCTGTCTCCACACAGACCATTGAGATCCGCGACAAAACTAATAATAATAACTACACGAATACACTACTAAAAAGCTAATAAAAAGCAAAGGGCGAACTGTGGTGTCAGGCAATAACTATATATATAATTAATATACAATAAAGTTATTCAAATATGCTATAATATGTGCAAAACCGCGGCATGGCTGTAGATTTCTTTCTGTCATCTACAAGATGCGCGTCAAGCCAGCTCTGCCGGCGCACTCCCAGCATGTTTCACGGAGAAATATGCGCTAGGTGGACGCGGGCCCTTAGTGTAGCTCCTTGTAATTGTTCAAAACTTAAAACTATTGGGGCGCCCTCGTGGTGCATACCATAGTGCCTCGCACACCTACGCGGCCGACCCGGGTTCGATCCCAGCTCCCGTCGTTATTTGTCGCATGTCTCCCCCACCTCTCCTCCCGTTCGCCCTCTCCTCTGTCGGTCCTGCGTGACCAATAAAGCTGTAAAAATGCCAAAAAAATTATATATAAAAAAAAAACTTAAAACTATTGAATCCAAGCATATACTGTAGTTGACGCGTAACTCAACAAGACTAACTTTTAACTATTTACTGAAGGGATTGCAAATGGTACAAACTAAATAAACTAGTGTGCTCCTCGCCTCAATAGCTTCATCTACTACCAAAGTGAAAGTGAAACTTACGGTCATAAAACGTAGTGTACCCAATCAAGATGGGAGCAACTGTTTGATGTACTTATTTGATATCTATAATGATATTGTACATGGGAAATATATATAAACAAAGGTACATAAAGAAATCACTTATCGTTAGCCTCATACGATAACTGCCCAAGTAATTTTTTTGCCAAATTGAGATTTCTGCCTAACTGTACTCTCCTCACACTGCTGCATCGTCCTGGCTTGGTGCCTATTAGGGATGGGTACCTTTCACATTTGAACCGATACAGTACCAGTACCTGTGAATCGATATCGATACCGGTACCCAACGGTACCTTTTTTCTGTACTTTAGTCTAAAAAAAATGTATTTACCTACCTCAGTCGTGAAAAAAATAATCCAAACTTCAAATAACTACAATTTTGACAGTTTTCGGCTTGCCATTGCTCCGACTGCTTTGTTGTTGAATCAAGTAAAGGTAAGAATATATTGTGCGTGTGAACGTTGACATGAAGAAAAAAGAAAAAAAAAGGAAAAATTTCAAAAAAAGGTTAATTTGTTTTTCTTTTTTTTGTCGGTATCTCACTTGAATCGATACTCTGTAGTACCGACGTGTTTCGGTTCGGTACCTAAAAAGTACCAAATTCGGTACCCATCCCTAGTGCCTATGTCCTCAGCCAATCAGAATGACTCTCCTCACACTGCTGCATCGCCCTGGCTTAGTGCCTATGTCCTCAGCCAATCAGAACGACTCTCCTCACACTGCTGCATCGCCCTGGCTTAGTGCCTATGTCCTCAGCCAATCAGAACACGCGGTATGTTAAAAAATCCCCATTTGCCTAACTCACTTGTGTGACTTGTGCATTTTAACATTACATACACAGATGGCAATCGCTTGCCTCGTATAACAACTGCCTTAGTGTATGACATGTATGTATGTACGAGGAAAAAATGCCTAAGTCACAACATATTTTCTTTAAAAGTCACCTTATTTTGTTACACAATGGTTGTTGTGTTTTTGTATTTTTGCAAACTTGTTGATACACCTTGTGGAACTTATTTTAAAAATATAAATTAAAAACTCTTACACAATTGATGGAACGTTTTTTTTCTTCTTTTCCAAAAATCTTGAAAAATGACTTAGGCAATTATCGTGTGAGGCTAACGATATGTATTACATGGTGGGACAGAACTGTGGCTTGGTAACAGTGTAATGTACTAACCCACTTGGCTGCTGGCGGCTGCAGCCACGATGAGGTTCAAGCTACTGGAAGCCATTTCCTTCCTGGTGGGGTTGATCAGGAACTGGTCCTCTATTAGGCCCACACGCACCGCACCTGGACCACACACACACACAGCTGCTGTGATGCCGCATCATGTATATAGGCGCGCACGTGCACACAGATGCTTGCTCATGCACCCCCCGGGCCGACAGTGGCTCAGGAGGTAGAGCAGTCATCTGGTAATCCAGAGGCTCCCGGTTCGATTCCCGCTCCTCCCGGGCAGTGTGTCGAAGTGTCCTTGAGCAAGACACTTAACGCCTAATTGCTCCCGATGTGCAGGTTGGCACCTTGCATGGTTGCCTCCGCCATCGGTGTGTGAATGTGTGAGTGAATGGGTAAAATGTGAGGAACAAATTGTAAAGCGCTTTGGATAAACGCGCTATATAAAAATGCAGCCATTTACCATTTACCCCCCGCCCTCCCACCCCACCCTAGGGCACAGATTCAGATTCACTTATTTCAGTACTGTAAGATTCTGATCAAACTGGCCAGTATCACGTCTTCGTCTGTTTGGCTCTCCATCCAATTCCTCTGCGTTGTGTACTTTTAATGGTCCTGACGTCTCCGATACTGGTAGATAAGATCCTTATCTCCCCCCCGTTAGTGCAATCCGTAAACCATAATACTTCCCCACCTCCGTAAGAATTCGACACTTCGACAACGTGAAATACCTTACAAGGAAAAGCGTGGTTTTATTGCTATAAACAGAACCTCATAATCAGATGTTATCAGATGTTATCAAATTGTATCGTCCTTGAAGAGTCTATTCTAATGATCTCTCGGTGTGTTCAGAATTGTCCTTTTGTTATTCAGTCCAATAGTGGTCAGGCCTGGTCGTTAGCCTGAAACCCTCCTCGTGTTAGCCGAAGCTACTGTAATGATGATGTGGCATTCTCCCTTTCCCCCCCCCCCTCCGTGGTGGAGGAGGAAGAGTCTCTCCTCTGTGTGATCTCAGTCCTACTCGCTCTTGGTCAGATTCTCGTCTGAGTCAGATTCTAGTCTGCTCAACACCCGGAAACACCGTTCGACTTATAGATGTTCGTCGTAGCAACGACGGCCCCCCGCCCCTCTCCTGGTTGTCATGCGACGTGCTGTCATGACGACTGCTAACCTTTCACACCATTAAACGTTTCATCCACTGTTGCATTAAAGAGGTCACCCCTCTCCTCCTGCTCTGGGCCTACACTCTGTTATCTATGTTCTTACAAGGAATGTAAACATTCGGCTGGCTGCTAAACCTTCTGCAGTGATGGCTACTGCCTCTTCTTCTATCACCGTTTTCTAAAGCGAACCATGCACATTTCATTACCACCGTTTTTAGCTGTGGTCATCTCTCCCCAATCTATACATCACATACATTGAAAAAGCACCGTTTTCTCTCAATCCCCCCTTGATTCTTATCACCCCTCAGAATCATAAGACTACTTGGTTTTTCAATTAATTATACACAAAAATAGACTCATAACAATTAGGGCCCCGCCGTCTGCTGTTTTCCTTTTGTTTTCCATTACCCGCATCACACCCAAACCAGAAAGGATAAACAACGGTCATGGAGGAGAGAGAGAGAGAGACAGAGAAAAACACAGATTGCAACTTTTCAAACGACACACCTAAACCCTTCGGCCCCCCTATCAGGTACCCCACGTCCAAATCAGAGCGCTCCCTTCCCTCTCTTACAGTACACCTCCCATCTCGGGCCGGTCCCGTCTTCTAGGCAAGGGCCCCTTTCAATGACGGCTCCTTTCCTGAGCTGGTCCCCCCTCCAGGGCGCGGTCCCCTAGGCAAAAATGTCCCCCCTGGTCTGCTACTGCTCAGTGTCTCTGGCTGTCCTCTCCACATCTGCTCCTCCACCGCCGCCGTCTCCTCCCTCTCGTCGTGGATCATCTGTGTACCAGGCTGCGGTGCCTGGCCCCTGCGGCTTCCTCCTCCTCCAGTCTGTCTCCTGGTCATCTCCATCGCTGTCTGTGTCATTCCCCCCTTGAAAGCAGAAACACAACACCGGCAGTCGTCTGTCCATTCGACTTCCCTTGTTTTGCTATTAGTCTACCATGGCTTTGGGCCTGCAGCTCGTTCTCTATATATTTTTTTTCCTCTGCAAGCTCCTATTTGTTCTATTAGTCCCCCACCTTCTCCACACCCATATCTAATCCTACAGGGCTGTTCCCTGTTTTGTTGTCTTCCGGCGTGACACCAGCAGCTAAACGATACCCACTCGGCGCTCTACGTTTGTCCCACGGGTGACCCCCAGCGCGCGCCAGTTCTTTCTGGTGACGTGTCCCCTCAAGACTCTGCCTATTTATTAGGTGTGAGAAGGCCCCACTGGAATTCAAACTCCCTCTTTATTCAATTATTAACCCATTCAAATAACTGCACCATCTTTCTGTGCAATTCTTATTTAATCTCATTAGATTCACTATTGAATCACTCCCCCACTCCGCCACTAGATGGTAGTACAGGCCTCTATCTAAATATTCCCCTATGGGTAATGAAAACTCCCCAGCACTACCCCCCCTCCGCCACTAGGTGGCGACCTACTCCTCCTCCATGGTGTTTTAGTTGACGTGTCACTTCCTGGTTCTTTATCTGTTGTTATCTCCTCGTGGTGCTCACGGCCATTTTGACTCGCTCATAATGGCTACTCTCTCACAAACAAAACGAACGCTGCCCCTCCTTCCAAGGCCTAAAAACACTGCTGTTTTCCTCTCTAATGATCTTTCCTATCCATTATCAGGGGACGCTTTCTCAGACTAATACTCTTGCCTGATCGGACATAATACACACTGGTACAATCTCCTTTCGACTTTCCTTCTGTTATGAAAACAGTCCCGCCATAACAATTTTTCGATCTGATTCAAGCGCCCCCCCCCCCCCCCCCTTTCCTCATCTCGCATTTACCCTCCTTAAACCAAAACTGTGCAGCCTGCCTCGTTTGCTTTTCATTCTCTGTAGATAACACCCTCGATTTTCACCATGGCTCTCTGCTCATATTATCACAGCTGGCATTCTCTCTCTGTGTCAAACTAGAAATGTTTACGTTTACGGATTCACTATCTGTTCGTTTTTATTTGGCTTGAAATCAAAACAACCGTGTGCACAGTGAACTCACATTTTTGATCGGAGCGCTGTTTCCCCTCCAGCGCTGGTTCGCCTCCTGACCGCTCGACTCGCCGCTCTCTCCCAGGGCTGGCCGGCCTTGCTTCGATCATGATTCTCCCACACATTGATGACTGTTGTCCACTGTCGCCCCATTATTGAAAAAGTCTTTATCCGTTGTTCTTATCTCTTGCTTTCTGGCTGTCATCAACAACCAACTGTTCCCGTTGTTTTAATCTCTTGCAAATCCGGGTCCCAACGGCATCATCTGTTAGATTGTGATCAAACTGGCCAGTATCACGTCTTCGTCTGTTTGGCTCTCCATCCAATTCCTCTGCGTTGTGTACTTTTAATGGTCCTGACGTCTCCGATACTGGTAGATAAGATCCTTATCTCCCCCCCGTTAGTGCAATCCGTAAACCATAATACTTCCCCACCTCCGTAAGAATTCGACACTTCGACAACGTGAAATACCTTACAAGGAAAAGCGTGGTTTTATTGCTATAAACAGAACCTCATAATCAGATGTTATCAGATGTTATCAAATTGTATCGTCCTTGAAGAGTCTATTCTAATGATCTCTCGGTGTGTTCAGAATTGTCCTTTTGTTATTCAGTCCAATAGTGGTCAGGCCTGGTCGTTAGCCTGAAACCCTCCTCGTGTTAGCCGAAGCTACTGTAATGATGATGTGGCATTCTCCCTTTCCCCCCCCCCCTCCGTGGTGGAGGAGGAAGAGTCTCTCCTCTGTGTGATCTCAGTCCTACTCGCTCTTGGTCAGATTCTCGTCTGAGTCAGATTCTAGTCTGCTCAACACCCGGAAACACCGTTCGACTTATAGATGTTCGTCGTAGCAACGACGGCCCCCCGCCCCTCTCCTGGTTGTCATGCGACGTGCTGTCATGACGACTGCTAACCTTTCACACCATTAAACGTTTCATCCACTGTTGCATTAAAGAGGTCACCCCTCTCCTCCTGCTCTGGGCCTACACTCTGTTATCTATGTTCTTACAAGGAATGTAAACATTCGGCTGGCTGCTAAACCTTCTGCAGTGATGGCTACTGCCTCTTCTTCTATCACCGTTTTCTAAAGCGAACCATGCACATTTCATTACCACCGTTTTTAGCTGTGGTCATCTCTCCCCAATCTATACATCACATACATTGAAAAAGCACCGTTTTCTCTCAGTACTTTACAGCAAGAACAGTGGAATTCTATTTATTGTGGTCCTCGACCATAGCAGCTTCTATCTTAATAATAAGATAGATTCTTAATAATAAAATAAGATAAAAATACAATAGATTTAGCATAGAATCAAATAAGATGACTAAAATAAAGATGACTATATACAGTTCTAAAAGTGTGCAGTGCAGATAAAATAAGATAAAAATACAATATATTTAGCATAGAATAAAATAAGATGACTAAAATAAAGATGACTATATACAGTTCTAAAAGTGTATCAGGATGTAGATATTATACTATATATATTTTAAATAACAAAGATGGCTATGTACAGTATCAAAAATAAGAAGAAGGAAGAACATAATGTGAATTCTTAATGGGTGGCCTTCCTCTTTACGTCTCTGGTGTGTGTTCCTCACCTATGGGTCCGTTCCAGGGGATATCAGACAAGGCCAGGGCAGCTGAGGCTGTATGGGTGAGAACACCATGGGTTTTGCATGAGATACTATGACAAAGTAGTAAGGATGCATGATATATCAGTGACCATATTGGTATAGGCCGATGATAGCGTTTTTTTCATATATCTATATCGGTCCGATGGGCAAAACTGGACAGATGTATATCGGTAACATATATCAGCTGGTGATAGTGATTTCTTTATTGATTTCTCTGTATAGCCGTCATGTGTATTTTACCTACTTTTTTTCCTAGTTTGTTTGGGTAAAGTCACTTACATGCGATAATGACACAGCACAGGATTGTGGGCCAACATTGTTTCAGTATGTACAAAAATGGTATGTACAAAATTAGATTATCGTAGAAATGGGTTTTATTTACAGATGATATTGACATTTGTAATATCAGTTATTATCGGCCATAACAGAAATGTTAATATCGTTTATCGGAATCAGCCAACATGTTCATATTGGTGCATCCCTACAATGTAGTCTGCCGTTTCTACACAGACATGGTTGGATCATAATAATCAATTTTATTTATATAGCACATTTACAACAGTTGTGACTGTAGCAAAGTGCTTCACAGATAAAAACATAGAGCAAAGAAAAAATACATATACAATACATATACTAAATGTAAATGTAAATATACTAAATATAAAAGTGCAAAAAGTGCAAATACAAATAAGTGCAGGGGTTCAGATAGAAATAAAAACAAAATAAGAATAAAAGAAATAAAAGTGCAGTAGAATACAAAAATAAGGCATAAAAGGACTAAAAGTAACGACCTAGGAGGCAGGCTCAGCTCTGGTCAAAGACCAGGGAGAAGAGATGAGTCTTAAGCTAGGATTTATAGACCTCAAGGGTCTGGCTTGACCTGATGTGGAAAGGCTATTCCACAGTTTAGGGAAAAAGCTCTGTCCCCTCTGATTTTGAGCCTAGACCTGGGCACATTTAGCAACAGTTGGTCGGCTGATGGGGTGTGGAGACGCAGGAGCTCGGTCAGCTACTGTGGGGCCATTTAGGGATTTAAAAACAGTTAAAAGTTATTTAAAATCAAAGCGGTGACAGACGGGGGAGCCAGTGGAGTGAGGCCAGGACTGGATTGAGGCCAGGACTGGGGTGATGTGCTGGTGAGAAGTCAGGCAGCCGCATTTTGGACGAGCTGTAGGTGGCGGTGTGATGCCTGATCAATGCCAGTATAGAGAGCATTGCAGTAATCCAGCAGAGTTGTAATGAAGGCGTGGATCACTCTCTCCAGGTCGCTCTGGGAGAGATAGGTCTTTGCTAGGGTTCTGAGGTGGAAAAAGCTGTTCCTAACCACTGAGCTGACCCGTTTGGTGAATTTGAAGGCACTATCAAAAATCACTCAGAGGTTTCTAACAGAGGACCAGATGTTAGAGCCCAGAGGACCTAGAACATTTGCAAGCGGGACTGGAGAGGTATCACCAAAAATTATGATCTCGGTCTTGCTCTCATTTAACCCTTTCTCTGCCACGCTTATATCCATCCTTGTAGCCAGTCTGCCAGCTCTATTTGTCTATGGAGATGTTCACCTACTTTGCAGGGCTATAACTTTTTAAATTGTATTGCTAAATTGACATTACTATGGCCCATTCAACATCGATTAGCTATCGTTCAGGATGTAGGAACGTTTTACTTTTTCATTCACACAGTCATACAAAAATACGGTCTAGAGTATAAATATGTTTTTATCGTTTTCTGCAGTATTTCATAGAACGTGAGTTATAGCCATAAATGCTATATTAGATCATCAAATGCAGTTTGATACCAATTGACGCCAGATGGGGGGGGGGGGGGGGGGGTCGTTTATAAGGCTGAAACTCACCCCAGTCTCCTCTTACCGTTGGGTGATGAGCGTGGAGCAAAAAGATCGCTATTATGGGATGTTGATCTATGCGGTCCATTTCCAGGTTGTATAATACTATATACGTCCAAATAATGTTGTTTATTGAGTTATGGCAACGGATCGATTATCCAGTGTGTCAAGATGGAGTCCCGCGAGCGATAGCGAGTGGCCATGAGGGAATAGGGAGACACACCGGCGTCACAATTATCAACATCCGGTTGCAATTCGCCGATCGGCCACCAGGTGGCGGTATTGAAGCGTTGGAGAGTTGAGCAGAGTCCTACAGCACTAGTCAAGGATCCGTGGGTGAAATATGAATACCATGACAGAAATTTTAAATATTGATCTCAAAGACGCTGTAAAACGTCATTGGCAGATTACGCATGGCGAGGAATGACGTTTTAACACGTCATCGGCAGAGAAAGGGTTAAGTTGAGGAAATTCGCACTCATCCGTGCTTTGATGTCAGTTAGACAGTCAAGCAGTGGCTGAAGTGCGACCTGTACTGTGGTCCTAAGAGGTAGGTAGTAGGGATGTGCATGACTGACCTGTCCTGTGGCGCTAAGAGGTAGGTAGTAGGGATGTGCATGACTGACCCAAATTATTTTAGAATAGTCTACTGTTCTTAAGACCGTATATTCTAAAATCACAAAAAAAAACTACAAAAAAAACACGAAAGTTATTGTCTGTTTCGACATGAAATCGACATGAAAATCTAATGTGGAGACAGGCACAACTATTCGAAAATCCTAACTCATCCCTAATAGGTAGATCTATACATCATCAGCAAAGCAGTGGAAGGATATATTCTGCTTGGCCAGGACTTCACCTAAAGGCCTCACCTCCATTGATGGCCAACACATCTGGATCGTTGACACCATCCACGGCTAGCAGGTTACACAGGACCTGCAACACATGGATTTAAATGATTAATTTGTCTCCATATTACCAACAGGCAAGGGACATTAAAAGGATAGTTTGGATGTTTTGACATTAATTAAGTGGTATGACATACTGACCAGTAGTGTAATTGGTAGCATTAGCTTACTTGCTTTACAGCGTTCTGTGGTTGGAGTTCTGAGCGAACCAGGAAGCTTCAGACAACGTTTGCCATGTTGTTTCACTAAGTTCACACATTTCAGGCATCAGTGATGTAACGTTCAGAATTAATTATTTTGTTCCCGGAAATACGCGCTAGCTAGGTGCGTATAGCGTTAGCTGTTAGCAATGACAGCAGCCAGCTAGCTTGCTAGTTGGACTATCTCACGTTCACTATTAAATCAAAAACAAAACCATACATGGAAGCTCAGACATTTCAAGTAACTTTCGGAATGAATGCTTTTGTTCCTGGAAATAACATTAACCTGCAGCGACTCACAAATATCTAGCTGTTAGCAATGACAGCAGCCAGCTAACGTTAGCTTTCTTGTTTGATTATGTCTCATTTGCTATTAACTAAAAATAAAATCATTTGTTAACGGTGTGGGGGTAATAATCAAATAGTTCCCAGTGAGGGCGGTCAGGTGGCGTAGCGGAGATTGCGTTCGTCACCAACGCTGGAGAGGCTGGATTTGCGTGTTCTAATCCAGCTCCCGGCGTTGCTATCAGCTTGGCTGGCCGTTCACACTAATACAATTGGCAGTATTAGAGGGTGGGAAAGCTGAAGGGTGGGTCCTGGGCGTTGTGGACATCGACCCCTACAGTTCGGTCGGGGCGCCTGCTCAGCAAGGGTAGGATCTAGGGAGAGATAGTGCGGCCTCCCATACGCTACACTCTCCCCGGTGAGAATCTGCGCGGCCAGGCTGGCCTGCCGGTTGGCTGCACATGCGTCGGAGGAAAGCATGTGACAGTCTCCGGTCTCTCGGACCAACAGTAGGGGGAAAGTGCGCAACAACCAGGAAGGGTGGGATGGGAGAAAATCGGAAAAAGGAGGGGGAAAAAGATAATAAAAAAATTAAAAATAAAAAATTCCCAGTGACTATCGAATAGTATTTTTGTGAGTTTTGTTTTGCCCATCCCTAGTCTGGAGCTTCCTGGTTCGCTCTGAACGCTGCCAGAACTCCAACCATGAGACTGGTAAGTCAGCTAATGGTCTGCATCTACTACATTACTGGCAAGTATTTCATACCACTTAATGTATAAAAAAAACTATCCCTTTAAGAATGTAAATACATGCAGATATTCACAGACAGCTCAGTTACATTATGTGCTCGCTTGACAACCAGGTTGATATAGAACAATTGGGCGGACAGCACAAACACACACAGTAGAGTCTATGCTAAAGAACTGAAAATGGGATCACCAAAGGACAGAAAACAAATAGCATTTCAAGTTCTAAAAGGAGCTGACCTGAGTGTCGTAGAAGTATCCAGCTGGGAAAAGTGGTCTGATGCACCTGTCTGTGAGACAGAGACAGAGGGCAGGCTGTTAGCTATAGTATTCAAAACAATCACATTAATACTGCTGCACTACAACCTTCTTCCTTCTATGTTCAAATACAACATTTAGAGGTCAGTGGAAAGACACGAATGGAGGCCAACAGACCCAGCTTCACTCTAGGAGAACAGACACACCTTCACTCAAGTCTAGGAGAACAGACAGCTTCACTCTAGGAGAACAGACAGTTCCACCCTAGGAGAACAGACAGCTTCACTCTAGGAGAACAGACGTAGCTTCACTCTAGAAGAACAGACAGCTTCGGGGCGCCACTGCCAGGGTGGTGCACCACGTACAGCGCTGCGGTGCAACACGGCCGTCCCGGGTTCGACTCCCAGACCCGGCGTCTATCTCCCATTCTTCCTCTCTCTCTATCGGACTGCCCGGTAGCAAAAACCAATAAAAGGTCTACCAAAAACATAATTTTTTTTTTTTTTTTTTTGAAGACAGCTGGACTCTAGGAGAACAGACAGCTTCAATCTAGGACAGGGGTCAGCAACCTTTACGATCAAAAGAGCCATTTTTCTCAACTTTGAAATAAAACCCTAAACTATTCAGGTATATTTGAGTCCTTCCCTTATTTGTGGAACATTTATAAAATAAAAAGTAGTCCACTTTGAAAAAAGACTACCATGTGTAGACCTACTTTGAAATAAAACACAGAGGAGAAAAAACACTGGCATCTGTAGACCTACTTTGAAATAAAACCCTGAACTATGCAGATATATTTGAGTCTTTCCCTTATTTGTGGAACATTTATAAAATAAAAAGTAGTCCACTTTGAAAAAAGACTACCATGTGTAGACCTACTTTGAAATAAAACCCTGAACTATGCAGCTCTATTTGAGTCCTTCCCTTATTTGTGGAAAATCTATAAAATAAAAAGTAAATTTTTTGTTGTTCGCAAATTTCTCACCACATATCAGGCATACAGGTAAGCATCGTTAGTCGTGAAAGCAAATTAATCTGTCCACGCTGAATTAAACCCTCTATTTTCCTCAGACTTTCCTTTTTTTTGATTTATCCATGGTTAGTTTACTGGGGGGTCAGAAACTCAAGATTAGCCACTTGCAGACGGCAGGGAGAGGCGCGGGGTGTGACGTACTGTTTAAGTTGATGAAATATTTTTTCATTTCAGTGTCACAGTATGACATCAATCTTTTAAAGCGTGGCATTGCCGTCTAATAGCTGGCGCTGAATGAGTTAAAGGAACATGACAACATTATGGGAAATGCACTTACCATCCACTCCAGAGTCAGACAAGTGATCCATATCCGCTTCCATTCATTTGTGCTAAGCTAGGCTAGCTTGCAGCCGGATAGCTTTCTACTGAATGCACAGAGAGCTACCTTATAATTTCATGGTGCTGTAATTAACACAACACAAGGATTCAAAGTCCCCGATGACATCACTGGTGACCATATTCAAACTAATTTACTCTCAATAACTGTCAAACTAATTGAATGCGTGCAAAACTGTTTGGATGTGTGTGAGATTATGTGCAAAATTTATCAGCATTGCTTTTTGGTGAAGTGCCCTTTTTTGGTGAAGAAAGCATGAATGTGTGTTGTTTCTCTCACCGATGAGCCACCTGGTGAGTGCATGTGTTGTTTCTCTCACCGATGAGCAGTGATGCAGTGGTGGTCCCACGCAGTACCACGCCGTCCTAGCAGTTTTTTCTGAGCAGAAGTACGCGCACGGATGTGCACGCGCGTGCACACAAAAATGCTTTCACAACTTACTCAACTCGTCGCGCTGTACGCCAAGTACCGGCACTTATCTATCACCTAGAAGACTTTGCATAATAATAGGATACCAATAACATAACAAAGAACGAGAAGTGCAAAACCAAAATACAAGCCCTGTGGGGGTTTGCTTGATCTGTGGAGCTCTCACTATGTGACAAATGGTCCCGACTGGAAGGATGAGGCATTAAGTTGTGCTTCAGAAGGAAACTGTCCTTCTGTAAACTAAGTTACATTGTTAATTTAGTTTGTATTTACTTTTCTAGTTTAAGTTAATTCAATTAAAGAAATTGTAACTACAATATTGTATCTAAAATTTCATTTAAAACGTTGTTTGTTTTTCAACCATATCTGTTGACAATATAGTTTCTTTATATATTGAAGGCTACATCCTGCTACCTTTTTCAGCTTCTCTATTTCAAGGCAATATTTACAAAAACTAAACTAAAACTAGTAATTTCCTATACAAACATGTGTCCTACTATTTATGCATAACAATCATCTGTTCTGTGCGCATGCGAGGGATCATGTATGCGCCTGAGCGCGAGTGCACGTGGCGTCCAGGCAGTTCTGATATTACGACTGCACCCCTGCCGATGAGCCTGCTGGTGAGTGAATGTGTGGTTGTTTCTCTCACCGATGAGCCTGCTGGTGAGTGAATGTGTGGTTGTTTATCTCACCGATGAGCCTGCTGGTGAGTGAATGTGTGGTTGTTTCTCTCACCGATGAGCCTGCTGGTGAGTGAATGAGTGGTTGTTTCTCTCACCGATGAGCCTGCTGGTGAGTGAATGTGTTGTTTCTTTATCTCACCGATGAGCCTGCTGGTGAGGATCTCGTGGTCGGTGACGCCCAGCTCTCGTCTCAAATGGTTGGTTGGGATTCGGCCGGCAGCAGCTGCCTTCTGCCGGTAGTCCACCTGTCCATCAAACACATACTCACTGACCAAGGACCAGTTTCTTAACACTTTCAGTGCCCAGCACCAGCAGGGGGTGCACGATTTAGTGCTTGAATGCCCACCATCCACTTCAATGTTAGCGTTAATATAGCCTAATCTATGTTTTAAATTATGGCTATGTGTCTAATCTGCCCGTCGCTTATCAATGACTCATTTTCCAGTCAACATTGTCGAAGCAGATTGTTTTTTTATCGGTTCATTTCCGTTTTATAGCATTTTGAAAAGCCCTCGTTTTCAAGGAAAATAAAAAGATTCCGTGATAAACGCCCTGTACTGGAATATTCTAGAACATTGTAATTTTTCGGCCTATTTATGAATAGTTTTCAAATAAACGCTAGATTATCGATAGTATATGTGTACGTATGCACGCTGGTGCCGCGAGCTGAAAATCGATTCTCTTAGTTCCTGATCGCTCACACAGCCAAACAGCCATATCACACATAGGGGAAAAGCTTATATCTCCGTGAAAACAGGTCTGATTATCCTAAGACTGGTCAAATAGATTCCTTACCTGAGATCAGATGGTATCCAAAAAGATTATTCCAATTCCTGATCGCCATTCCAAAAATCGATCCTTTTATTGATCCAACGCTACATACTGTAAAACACATATTACACGCTGTTCTGATGCTCCACAATGACTCCGATCGGCTCGGGGTACATGCGTGAGAAGTAAAATGTGGATTCCGGAGTTTTTTTTCTCATCCATTTTCATTGAATCCATTCCAAAAGGGTGCATTACCATCTGGGAGACGATAGGGGGCGCTTTTTTCACATCTGAGCTCCTGATGGGGCTGGTTTCCCAACGGTAGACTCGGTTGATGAAATATGAAATCACGCTAATTGTCGTGCTGGGCATTCAGGGGGCGGGCTGCTAACACGTGTTATGTCGTGGCTGGCATCCAAAGTGTTAAAGGACCAAACCAGTCTTTTTGACATGTGGGTTCCAAGTTATTCTTGCCTTGATACAAAAATCTAAAGAAAGAAAGTCACAACATCTTAACTGATTGGGCGCCAAAAACGAGTATACTCGTTTTTCGTCGCCAACGCTTGAGCGCCAAAAACGAGTTCTCGTTTTTAGATCCTTTGATACCCATTCTAAACACTCGGAGCTGCCTGTATCTATCTCCCTTGCACCGCTGCCAACGTTAAAATTGCAATGACGACTGAATCCCGCCAGGTAGCAGTATCACCTACCTTTTGAACTGGGGATATCAGTTGTCTTCCAGTACTGAGTTACCTCCGGCTGCTTCCTCCTCAAAGTGGATCAGGACATAGCAATCAGTCGAGATTTGATGTCTTAAACCTATCGTTTCCCGTATGATAGCCATGCCCAATATACACGAGTAATTGCGATCGCGATGGGACGACTGGGATTTATTCATTATTTAAGGTCTATTTTAGGTAACCTGCTGGTATTTTTTTTACCTAAAACATGCTTTTGTACCGATCAGTGTCGTATTTTACCGGACCTAAAACATGCTTTTGGTAACGATCGCAGTTTCGAGGTAAAACTACCCCCCCCCCTTGATGATTTTGTGAAGACACATATATATATATGGTATATACCTTTGATTTGGAAATATTTGGAGTTTCAGGCGAGCAACCCGAACGATTTGGGCATAATGCATATAACACGTCATATCTCGCGATCAAGGGAAAAAGACTAGATTATTTTGGAAAGGGGCGATGTTTAGCATGAAATAGCGCACAAACGAAAGTATGTAGAAATTAACTGGTTAGTCAGTGTTGGACTATAAACAATGCCTGTCAAATGAGCCATACTATTGTCTCCATAGCTATAATACAGAACACACGATGGGTCCGCAAACATAGCTAAAATGGTCAATAACGCTGGCGCCATTGAGTAGAAATGGGAAAACAGCGTGGCGGTCAATGAGTTAAATGTCACGCTAACATCTTATGTGTCACTTGTTTTCTTAAAAGTTTTGCCATTGTGATGTAATACAGTATTTGAGGAAGAATTCCTCTTCTTCCTTTTTAGGCTGTGTTCACATCTGAAAGTCCACGGATAGTCCGGACTTTCTGGTGGACCAAATGTGAGAATGATACATTGTTTGATTTTGGTTTGCATTCACACTGCCCTTTTTTGAGCTAACCTAATTTGTAAACAAAGGACATGCAGTCGCCAAGTCGTTCATCTATTGGACAGATCAGTCGCCTAGGTCATTCATTCTATTGGATAGATCATTTTCGGGAAAATCCCGCCTGAACAGTGGCGTCATTTCAGTAAAAGGTAAATTTTGGTGGATTTATTTTTGTCAAATCAGTTGTGCAATAGTACATTTTGGTGAGTTGTTTCTATACAATTCACTTATATGACATTTAGGTAACATTAATGAACAAAGGAGACAACTACAGTATGTAAGTAGTAAACATATTTTTTTTATTCCAGTGGATCATAATGATCATATTACGGAGCACACACTGCGTTCCGAGAGAGCGAGACAGAGCGAGAGAGAGAGAGAGACGGAGAGAGAGAGAGAGAGCAAGCGAGAGAGACTGTCATTACACGTGTGGTTTTTGGATCAAGGCAAGAATGACTTGGAACCCACAATGTCAAAAAGACTAATCTGGTCCTTTAAATGCACCTCAGTCTGACATCATCAGGTAATGACATCATCATATCATATAAGTCCTGTATAACAGCAGAGTTGATCTGGACGTTAGTCAACTGCAGTAATTTTTAAAAGGTGCTTTATACATTTATTTTACTTAATGTTTTCAGGAAACGGCAAAGGGGTATTCAAAAACAGTGTCGGATGAAAAACATGCATCTCCAAGATGTGAACTTTTTCAGAATCTAGACATATACTGTTGGTGGCCGACAGCGGATATTATACCATTTGGCCCAAATTCTCAATCTACCTTTGGCCTCATGCCCCTAATTCCAGCCATTTAAGAGCAGTTAGAACAGCGCCACCATGAGGCGAGATGACTCAGAACTTCACAGGCCTCCTTGCTGTTGCATGACAAATATATTTGTCATGTTTGATGGAAATCGGACAGTGAGTTCACAAGTAAAGGATCACTTCCTGTTTACTAGTGATTATGATATCACAATGCTGCCTGCTGAATCATTATTTAACCTCACTAGATTGTGATGGTTTTGATATTACTAAAATGCCTCCTCAATCTATATTTAACCTCACTAGATTGTGATGATTTTGATATTACTAAACTGCTTCCCGAATCCATATTTAACCTCACTAGATTAGATTGTGATGATTTTTACATCACCACGCCGCCTCCTGAATCTATATCTAACCTCACTCGATTGTGATGATTCTGATTTCACCATGCCGCAAATTCTGATTTCATTTGTTCTGTCACCAGATTTTGACACAGACTTTCATGACTTTCTGGCTTTAGAGTGGGTTTCATGAATTTCATTTTCAATTGCATGAGAAAACCAAAGGTCTCCATAATATGGTCTCCTTTGGTCTCAATATGGATATAGAATGTATGTAATGGCATCTTGTTAAACCCTGTGTGAATACAAGAAACGATGTGATTCCATTCTGTGAGTGAGGACAACATAAAGAGAGAACATACCACAAGAGGCATGAATTGAGACGGGGATGGCTTGGTCTTGCTGACAGTGGTCACCATCACAGAGGTCTCACCTAGCTACAGAGAGACAGGGGAACAGATTGGTAAGGGCTAATAATAATAATACATTTAATTTGTAGTGAACTTTACATTTGGAGCCAAATCCCAAAGCACTACAGGGTAAAACAGGCTTTAAAAACATAGGCAAATTAAAAAACAAGGCATAAAAACATACCAAAAAAAGGGGATAAAACACACAAGGCATGTATAAAAGGTTAAAACTAAGAAAAAGCTTTGGTGAAGAGGTACGTTTTTAGTCCTCTTTTAAAAGAAACAGTGGTCTGTGGTGCTCTCATGTAGTCAGGGAGGGCATTCCACAGGCGAGGAGCAGCCGAGCAGAAGGCCCGGTCGCCCATGGTGCTGTCACTTTTTACCAAAATCAAGTTTGTAAATCTAACATTTACATTTAGGCCATGGTTAGACTAGGTGTTTTTGTTTTCGTTTTGTTGCTGAATGAATACGTTTGCTGTCCCTGTTAAATAGAAATGCCGTTTTGGCAGGAAAACGCGTTGCCCTACTGACAACGCTGAAATTGTGTTTCCGTTTTTGGAAAAACGAAACACCCTAGGTGTAACCGACGCCTTAGTCATCTAGCTGATGCTTTTATCCAGAGTGACTTATAACTGTCGTACAACAAGTCAGCAGGAAGGGGTCCATCTCTGGGCGCCGGACAGGCTAAACCTGTCAACAAATTAAAACTGACTGTCATCTACCGGTTAGCTCAGGAGTAACTTCCACTACAAAAAATTTGCTTGTGACAATGTAACTTAAGAGGCAGGCAACTAAACAGTTGTTTAGTTGAAATGATATATACTGTATTCAACTCATCAAAATAAATCACAGTTCAATAATGAAAATCAATCAACAGTTATCAGGGGATAAATCAATGAAACAAAACACAGCAAAACATAAATAAATCACAGTCCCTTAACTCATTCAGCGCCAGTCACGAGAAAAGTCAGGTTAACTAACCAGTTCAACGCCAATCACGAGAAAACTCGGGTTTTAATCGTTATTTCTTTTATTAGCTATATCCATTCATTTTTCATCCATCCAGCCTGATGTTATCATTGGGAATGGGTCTGAGCTTGCAAAAGGGCAAATACCACCGCTTACGCTTTCCAGCCGGTATTGCACCTATTAGAAATGGTGTAGTTTCTTTTCTGGGGCGATCTGAGCCGTGCGGGCGGGGTTTAAATACTCCGTCAGGACTAGCGTTTACAACGTTACATCTGCAACGCTGCTGCCCCCTCCCCCCCCATTCATATGCAATGCCCGACAATGTGGGACGGACCTCCACGAGCAGTATTTGGAATGGTGATCAGATAATTGGATTATTTATTTTGCATTACATCAGAGACCAGGTAAGGACTCTATATATCCAATCGAAGCTGTCTGTGTGTGTGTGGCTGTTTACCGTTGGGTGCAGGAGGTGGGGGGGGGGGGAGCGCCGCGCTACGAGGGCCATTTCATGTATGCACAAGGAAGGATAATAATGATAATCTAGCATTGATTTCAGGAAGATTCGATAATCAGGCGAAAAATGACAACGTGTTTAGTGTATTCCACTAAAACGCTATTATTGCGTCTTTTCCTGGGATTACTAAGAATCACCAAAACTATACTCATATTCAAAACGGTATAAAACGGAAATGTACGATGAAAAAACAATCTGTTCTGTGCATGTTGACTGGAAGCAACTCGCTGACAATCGACGGGTGTACGTGTATTAGACCCATAGCTATAATATAAGATATATTTTAAGCACTCGCAAATGTCGCAGTCTCCCCATTGATTAAAGTGATGGCGCTCTAGCGGCCCCTGGCGCCCCAACCCCTGGCGCTGATTGAGTTAACTATCAGTAATCAATCAATCAATCAATCAATTAACTCAAATAAATCACAACGGCAAAACTGGGTAGCAGGCTGAAGTGGTGGCTGAGGAGAGCTTGGAGATTGTTTGTAGGGGAAGCTGGGAGAACAGGGACAAGAGTGATTCAAAGTGCAATGTGGTCAAGTCCGGGATATTTTGGGGTTTGAAGACAGGAGACAGTTCAGTGAAGTAGTTGAATTAACATAATTGTGTACCTTGCCAGGTACCCAGGTGGGGTATCTCCTGTGCCTTTCTGTGTGGAGTTTGCATGTTCTCCCCCGTGCTCACAAGGGTTTCCCCTCCAGAATATAAACCCAATGGAAAAACATGCAGAATAGATCGCTAACGCTGTCTGACGAAGATGGACAGGAGCACTTGGATTGGTTCCCGGGCTCTGCCCCACACCGCAGCCCATGTCTGCTCCCGGCTGCCCTTCGCCGGAAGGACGATGGGATGGGTCAAGCGCAGAGACAAAATGTCATCGGCGACCCAAAAATGTCATGCGTCTAGGGCTGTCTTAAATACTTCGAAGCTTCAAAGCGTCGTTTGATGGGCACGGGATTCGAACGGGAAAACAACAATTGAATATATTTTAAAAATATATATATATATATATATCAAATAATTTTTTCTTATCCCCCCTCCCACATGCAAAATCTTGCGCCTCCAATGCAAGGAACGTCATACGCCTCATTAACTCTGCCTCTCTTTGTTAACTACAACAAGCAATGCTGTTTGTTATTTAAGATGAGGTCGGACTCAGCACTGACAGATTTGTGTTCATTGTGCTGCTTTTATAAAGCCTCAAATGACGGCTTACAATACAAAGTGTTTCGTTTGTCTAAGATTTTTAAAGTTTTTTTTTTATCCACTTTTTCTCCTTTTTCTATTTTTCTCCCATCCCAATTCCACTGTGCCAATTCTCCCCTCCCCTGTCTTGAACGTTGCTCACATATGCCCCCCATTGGCCGGTTGTAGGGAGGATAGAAGCATTGCATCACGTGTCCCCTCCGATACACGAGGAGGCAGCCTGTCACTTTTTTTTTGCTTTCTCTTTTTCCCCCTTTCTTTTTCCGTTTTTCTCCCATCCCAATGTTAGTCGTTATGACAATTCCCAATCCCCTACCTGGTCATTGCGTGCTCTGCCCCCTACCGTCGGTCTGGGAGGGCGGAGACTATCACATGCTTCCTCCAACACATGTGTAGCCAATCCCCACTTGAACCACTTCTTTTCACCTGGCAGCGCGGACTCTCACTGGGGGAGTGTAACGTGTGGAGGACACTACCTCCCCCAGGATCCGACCTCGCTGTGCAGGCGCCCCGACCGATCTGTAGGAGTCGCTGTTTTACAACGACCAGGACCAGGGCTCTACAGTGAGAGCATTTCACTCGCATTTGCCCATTAAAATAGATTTGTGCGAACCGGACAAATCATTTAGGAGCACGGTGTGCGAGTAATGGTTTTGGGTAGTGGGCGTGTCAAAGCGCAATTGTCATTTCATAATATACACAGAGCAGTGCGGACCTTCTATTTTAGAACCTACAGGTATGACATCTAACTAATCAGCCCTGCGTTTGACAGCTCTGTGACAACTTATCTCACGAGTCACGATGTTTTTTTATGTGTAAGGAAAACTCCGCGAGCAATGGTCTAAACGCACCTCGTCGCGGTAAAAACCTCTCTCTCGCCGCTGTTTCTGTGTGTGTAAGGAAAAGTCTGCGAGCAATGGTCTAAACGCACCTCGTTGCGGTAAAAACCTCTCTCTCTCTCGCCGCTGTTTCTATGTGTGTAAGGAAAAGTCCCTTAGTATGCACGCACAGTATAAAATGCATGTAATAAATAGTTTGTTAATAAACTCTGGTACTTTTTTCACTGCGCTCCTAAATTTCTTTGTGTGCTCCTAAATTTCTTTGTGTGCTCCTAAATGTTTTCATTTAGGAGGAACACATGTGCTCCTTGGGAAAAAGGTTAGCGTAGAGCCCTGAGGACCCACCCTCGCCGGGTTTTCCCATCCTCTAACACTGCCAATTGTGTTAGTATGGACGGTAGGGCTGCACGATTTTGGGAAATAATCTAATTGCGATTTTTCTGACAGATATTGCGATTCCGATTACATTTGCGATTATATATATTTTTTTAACAGCCCCACAGAGGTTTATTGTAAAATGCGGCTTGCATCTGGCCTACGCAGTGGGTCTTTTCAGGACACCGAGCCTGAAAATGTTTCTTTTTACCTGGGAATCGATACCGGTAGGTACCCAACAGTACCTTTTTTTCTGTACTTTACTCTCCCTCTCTGAAGTCTAAACTTCACAACACACAATCTAAAACCCCTTACCTCCCTCTCCGAAACCGATCTTGTATCTCAATGGGACTTCCTGGTTAAATTAAAAAAAAAAAAAAAAAAAAAAAAAAAATGCGTTTTTGTTGTTGATAATTGCATCATTCCAAATCGCGATTTCGATTTAAAATCGATTAATCGTGCAGCCCTAATGGACGGTCGACCAACCCGAAAGCACCACAGCTGGATTCGATCCCACTGTCTGTCACATCTTTTCACCTGCCAGCGCGGACTCTCATTGGCGAGGTGTAACGTGTGGGAGGCTCACACTACCCCCGCCATTTCCTGTCTCTGCTGTGCAGGCGTCACCAACCGACCTGTAGGAGTCGCTGTCCACAATGTCCAGATTACCACCCATCAACTTCCACCCGCTAACTCTGCCAATTTAGTTAGTATGACGGCCTATGTAGGCAACGGCGACAGCCGGAGTCGAACCCGGTGTCTCTTGCGTTTGTGACGAGCGCAATGTCCGCTGCGCCACCCAGCCGCCTAGATTTAAAAAGGTTTAAAGGGGAACTATCTTATAAATGGCCTTTTTCAGTGTTTAGCATTGTTTCCTAGCTATGTGGACTTATATTAATAGGATCTATGTCTCTAATTCTCATATTGGCGCTAGGGCTGCACGATTAATCGATTTTAAATCGAAATCGCGATTTGGAATGATGCAATTATACAATCGCAATTTAAAAAAATAACATTTTAAATGTTTTTTTAACCAGGAAGTCCCATTGAGATACAAGATCGGTTTGGGAGAGGGAGGTAAGGGGTTTTAGATTGTGTGTTGTGAAGTTTAGACTTCAGAGAGGGAGAGTAAAGTACAGAAAAAAAGGTACCATTGGGTACCGGTATCGATTCCAAGGTAAAAAGAAAAATTTTCAGGCTTGGTGTCCCGAACAGACCCACCGCGTAGGCCAGATGCAAGCCGCATTTTACAATAAACCTCTGTGGGGCTGCTTTAAAAAAAATTATAATCGCTAATTTAATCGCAATTGCAATATCGGTCAGAAAAATCGCAATTAGATTATTTCCCAAAATCGTGCTGTGATGTCAGAGATTTCTCAGCTGCATAATAATGTGGCAGTTGATGTGGCAGTTGGCACCAGGCCACACAGTGGATGAGATCTTGAGGTAGAAAAATGCTGTTTTTGAGTACTTGATTCGAAATACAAAACAATGAATTCTTTTGAAAAAAAACATACAGAGGTGTTCCATAGACTCACAGGAATTGTGTAAAAGGGCCCAAATAGTGAAAGAAATAGTAAAATAGTTCCCCTTTAAAACTTTACAGCACTGACAATTCTATATAGTGTTTTTTATAGTGTCCCGACCCATATAAAAACATGTCTTTGTCTCTATTAACTACATATAAATATTTATATAATTGTTTGCTTTATAGACGAAGGTTGCAACATAATTATATAATGTAATGTTGTTGGCTGTGTAATGGAGAGCAGCTCCCGACTCATTAATTTAATTAATTAATCCAATCCAATCCAATCCACTTTATTTATAGAGCACATTTAAAAACAACAAAGTTGACCAAAGTGCTGTACAAGTCCTACAACATAAGATTAAAACAAATTTAAAGGAGACATGCATTATAAATGACTTTTTTCTGTGTTTAGCATGTTTTTATAGTAATAGGAGTTAGTATCAATGGGTCTGTGTCTCTAATTATCATATTGACTCATCAGTCTAGTCCATGCGTTGCTCTTGGGACGGGGTTGCACTCCGTGCAGGGTAAGATTTGAGCCAAAGCGTGTGCACGCACACAGGAATGCGCTGCACTCACCAACTCGCTATAAGTACCCACCCATATTATCAATAGCGCCGGTCGTCAGGTGTATTAAATACGTTCTCAGATACATTCACACCTAACTTGTTGTGAATAATAATGTGTTACATTCCATTCGTAGAGGCAATTAGGCACTGTCTGTAGTCTGTGCTCAAGCGAGGGGACATTTATGCAGGAGCGCGCGTGCACGTGGCGCCATTAGGTGCGTGCAACCCCAGTTGATATCAGGAACGCACGCCTGGTCTAGTCTCGAGTTCACGAGATCCTCCCTCACTCAACTAAGCTGTTCTGATTTGACCCGCTCCCTGACGTGAATAGGGTACTGATCTGCATAACTAATGCCCCCTCTATAGCGCACAGTGAAACCCGACACTTCCTCAAACGGGAGGCAGAGATCGCTCCGTATGAAAATCTCTCTCTCTCTCTCTCTCTCTCTCTCTCTCTCTCTCTCTCT